>NC_136059.1:171734651-172334651 GCF_964261635.1 Lissotriton helveticus | reverse complement strand
TTCCAAATAGATTCAGTTACAGATCCCTACGCAAATGCTTGGGCAAGACCCCTAAATGTCCTCTGATAAAGTGCCCCCAACAATTCTGACTGCAGATAAGAGGATAGAGTGTCCACATGATGAGCAGAGGCTGCACCTGTTGATGGACACCTTGGAATAGTGTCTTGGAAAAGTCTGAAGAAGTTATGAATGTTTGCTTCCATGCCTCAAGAGTCAGGCTTTGTGTTGACTTTGCCGCCATCGCTTGTAATGAACTTCTCTTCTTCATAAAAGCTTCCCCCAGTCTAATGGAATTCAGAAAATCCCTTAAGACCTGGCTTTTTAAATGTTCTCTCTAGACTTCACCAACAGAGTATAACCGCACCTTCCAGTTATCAGAGCTGAGACACCCTTACGGGTCATTGAGTGCTTAATAACATTTATAACATAACTTTGTGGCATGTGAACCAGGAGACTGGCTGTGGGTGTGGAGAGGGCACCCAGGATCTGCCCCAGAAAAAGGCCATTCCTTGACTCAGCCAAGGGGAAGAGGGCTCTATATTTTTCATGTGTGAATATTCTCAAGCACAGTGATAAGTTAATTTGATAATCAGTGAGAATAGGCGCAGTGGTTTACTGCTCTATCTCCAAAACAAAATTATCAGCACAATGATGCTCTTCTCCTTACATAATATTCTATGCCTTAGGTTCTTGAGGACACCTCCTCACAGCCTGACTCGGGTTCTCATTCCTGCTTCCTGAGGTTTGCGATCCTCAGCTGTCATTTCCTTCCTTTTGGGCTGAGGTCAACTCTCAGGGTGTTCACAAAGCTCAAAGCTCCCTTTAAGAGGTTATTCAGGATATATGTTATTATAAGAACATTTTTACCTGCACGACTGGATGGTCCACCCGACCTCTCAGGGTGATAAAGATGGCAGATGCAGCAGAAGTGAGCGAAACACTGATAAACAACAGCTTTATGAAGAACCTTAGAAGTTCTCACCTCAAGGAGGTCCTCCACCTGGCTCATTTTAAGACTGCTCAGGAGTCTGCTCTTTGCTCAGTGAGTCAAACAGAGATACTGAGACAACACTTCAGAGAGCTGCTTAGAGCGTCTTCCCTGGCAAGAGATTGGCTGTAGATGGAGAGGCGCACAGAGTCACAACCAGCTGTGGTTGGGAATGGTTGTTATGTTATGTTAAGTTAATAACATTTATAAAAGTGCACGAATACCTAATGGTGTCTTGGCGCTGAGGACCACATGACCTGTTATACGCCTAGCACCGGAACAGCCAGGTTTTCACATTTCTCCTGAAACCAGTTAGGGAACTAGCGTTCCTAAGCTCAAAAGAAAGAGAATTCCAGAGTTTGGATGTCCCGTGGTAGAAGCCGCGGCCACCCCAGGGTGAGGTACGAATTTTAAGCACTGGGAGAAATTTAGCGCCTGTAGACCGAAGAAGTCTAGTAGGTTGGTACCAAGCAAAAAGATTCTGTAAAAATGCCGGACCAGAGTGATATAGAAGGAAGGAAGTCACAACGCCTTAAATTTAATGCACTGAGGTACCGGCAGCCAATGAAGATTACGAATTTAGTTGGAAACCGCTTTATGCCTGGGAAGATTAAGCAGAAGACGCACTGCTGAATTTTGCACTATCTGGAGCTTCTTTAGACACTGCTTCTGGGCATTCAAATACAGCCCATTGCAGTAGTCCAATTTGGATTGAATGAGAGACGTGACACTGTTTTCTTGGTGTCTGCTGGTAAATAGGGAAGAATCCTTCTTATTTTCTTTATAAGAAAGTATGAGGCAGTTACAATGGCATTAGTCTGTTGACAAAACGTTAATCTATTGTCAATCACAACCCCTAAGTTTTTTTGGGGGGGCACCCATCTCTGACGGCCACCATAGAATGCTCCAGGAAGGCTGCATATTGCATATTGTTGTGACTGTATCCAGGGGTGAGTTGCCGTTTCTCTTGCCTTCCACAGGAAGTGAAGGTGTCCATGAAGCCCTGGCCTGAATGTGCTTGGATCTCCCTCAACACCCCTTTTATGCTTCCGAAACCAGAGCTCGCAGCGACCTGTGGCTTTGATCCCAGGCTTGACCTATTTCAGTGGTAGGTCAGTCCATCAATTCCAGGCTACGGGAGAGAGGCAAGACTGGACACATCAGCCTTTCGTATCTGTGGCTCTCGGGCTTTGACTAGGGGGCATATGTATCAAGCCCTTTTCCCGTTCGCAAATGGGCCAATTCTCAGAATCGGCCCGTTTGCGAACGGGAAAAGGCCTTTTGGGATGTATCATCCCGAAAGGGCATCGCAAATTAGAGAATCGCAAACTTTGCTATTCTCTATTTTGCGATTGCATTTCAGGAATCGCAAACTGCGATTCCTTAAATGCAATGTATGAAGCACAGAAAACGTGCAATTTGGCCTTAAGGAATCTCAAATTACCACCAACTTCAAGTTGGTGGTAATTTGCGATTTCTTTGAAAAATGCACTTTTTTGCATTTTTCAAAGTGCCACGTGGGGCCTATGTGCACCTCATGTGCACACATACCTATTTCAGGGGTGCAACAGGGTGTCCTTTTGACACACAGGCACCCTTAAAATTGCATTCTCAATTTGCGATTCTCTAATAGCGAATCGCAAATTGAGAATGTCTTCCCATTCATTCCTATAGGCCTCCTAGCCCATAGGAATGAATGGGAAGGTATTCCTTAATTGGGATTCACAATTTGCTAATTGCAATTAAGGAATGCCAAGGAATCGCAAAAATTGTGCGAATTTTTCATTGCATCCCGTTTTGCTATTCTCAAATAGCGATTCTCTAAAAATCGCTATTTGAGAATCGCAATGACGGTATTTGATACATATGCCCCTTGGTTGCTATTCATTCATGCATGAATTTACTGCGCTATCTAGCTCAGATGGACATGTAGGGGTTCTAGAGCGTCGCCTTAATGTCTGCTTGATAGTTCTTGATGCACATTCTTGATGTCTGTGTCAATTTCAAAGAGTTATGGATAACATGTAGATTGGTTGTCCTTATATAAGTGTAAGGAATAATTTTGTGGGGGCATGCCTTTTATTTGAATGCAATGAAAATAAAGCAGAAAACGTCCCTTATCTTTCAAGAGCATACAAATCCCATCTTTGGATGTAATGTATTGAAAATGAGAAAAGTTCGTAAATACGAATAATTTTGCATACACGATACTTAATTATTCGTATTTACGAACTAGTCTCATTTGTTTTCATAATGCACACAGGTCATTGACACTGAAAGTCCCATAAGTCGGTTAACTGCAAGTTCCATATGAAATGAAGCTGTATTTGAAGTAATGACTATCTTTTTCAGAAGGAATTTGTTCAATTATATCAATTTCAAGGATTTAGGAGGTTAAAAGTTGTCAGTTCAAGGAGACGGGCTGTTGTGCAGCGGGCCTGCAAGTGAAACAGATGTGGCCGCCTCCTCTGCCTCCTTCCACATGTGTCTGCACATTTATGCATTCCTTCGGAAGAGAATAACATTTCCGCCACGAGATCCAGATCTCCACAGGAGAAGGTACTCTCTCACGGCTGATGACATCATTCTCCCAGATGTACTGGAGAGAGTCCAGGAGACACGTCATCACCGTGTGGTGGTATGTTCTGCACGTGCATTGCAAGGGAGTGCAACAGGGGCTCAGAAAAGGAGTCTTGCATTCATTTCAAATAGAAAAACACATGTTAAACGTCCTACAGCCCCTGCAGGTCGTGAGGACCCCTACCTTTAGTGGCCTCTCGTCTAGTCTGGATATCTGTGAGATGTTGAAGTACAAGAGGCCCCTCACCACATGCTGCATGAAGGCGCTATTAGTGTGGGCTCCCCATTTAGAGACCAACTAACTCTCTGATGAGGCATCAAAGTGCTTTTTCGGCGAGTAGCACGCTACTCTGGAACTAAAAAAGGAGCAGCAGTGAATTAGTCTAGGGAAATATGAAATTAATTTGAGCGGTGGACATGTTAGTCTGGTTTTTGGATTGAAAAGGATAGTGGAGGGATAGAAGAGGCAAGGGTTTGCATTTATATAGTGCTTGCTTGCCCTAATGAGGTGTTGAAGTGCCTTATGGGGGTAGCACGCTACTCCGGAACCCAAAGGGGATTAGTGGGAAATTAGTATAGGGAAATGCAAAAATAATTTGTGAAGTGAGAAGGGTTTAGAAAGTTTATTTGTCTTTACTTTTTTTTAATTCATAGCAGTTTGAGGGGTTTAGGATGAGTAAAAGGGAGGTGGAGGGGGTAGAGTCAGAGGGAAGGGTTTAGAAAGGCTAGTTTGGGAGAGCAGAATAGTAAGAGAGGTTTGAGACAATGCAAGGAGAAGTAACGGGGGAAGAGTTTAGAAAGGGTTATTTTTTGGGTCATAGTAGTGGTAGTGGTATGGGGTTTGGGATGAATGAGAGAGTGGAGGTAGAGGATATATTGAGAGAGGTATAGGGTGAGAAATATGGTAGTGCATTGAAGAAAGTAGTAAAACGAGTTCTGAGATGAGTCAGAGTGGAGGTAGAGGATATATTGAGAGGTATAGGGTGAGATATTGGCATAGGATATGCTGAATTAGAAGCAAAGTAGTAAATATAAAGATACATAAGTACATGGAATTATATATACGCATAAGGAAGGTAATGCATGTAGATTAAAGTTGCATTTAATAAAGTCACACTTTCAAGTGTTGTACTTTAAATTAAATTTTTATTTTTTATTTTTTTGTTTAATAGTGAAGCAATCGCAGATTAATAGTTATTATAAAAGATTTACTTATTTATGCAGTCACTTATATGCATGTTAAACACACTCTAATGTAGCTATAAATAATATGCAAAATATTTAAGCTGAACTAACGAATATCCGAAGCTTTAAAAACAAAATTAATAAACCTGATTATAAAAAGCAATACACATGTAGTTACACATCTACAGTTCAAATAAATGCTTCTATTCACAGGGATATGCTGTATATGTATGTTTGAGAATGGTGGTTACGTAGGGAAAAAACAATTCTTGAGTAGTCCTCTGAAGATAGAGTGGTTGTCCGTGGATCTTATGTTTCGGGGGTAAAAAGTTCCATAGTTTAGCAGCTTGAACAGAGAAGGATGTGACACCCATGGTTTTTTCTTGTACTTTGGTGACACTCTAGAGCGCAGGTTCCTTTGTTGAATGTATTTTGTGATTTTATTCCTGCATAGTTGTAGCACGTGAGGTGAAATTGATTGATCAGTGCTGGTAGTGACTTCTTGTTGATGTTGAAAAGCATGGCTGTGATGATAGAGCCTTGAGGGACCCTCGCTTCTGTGTAGTATGGTTTGGAAGAAAAAGGGGGGTATGGATGACAATAGTTCTGTTGTGAAGGTAGGATGTGATCCAGTCTAGAGCAGTCCCGCCTATGCCGGCTTCGTAGAGGCTTTGTATCAGAGTGCTATGATCAACTGTGTCAACTGTGTCAAAGGCAGCTGAGAGGGCCAAGAGAAGTAGTGCAGCAGCCCCACTCCGGTCAACTGTGTTAAGGTCATCCCAGATGGCAAGGAGGGCAGATTCTGTGCGTCATCCTGGATGGAATCCTGTTTGGAAGTCAGAAAGTATGGCATTATCTTCAATGAAGTGTGACATGTGGGTGGATGCTGTTTCTTCTATCAGTTTGCCCAGGAAAAGCCCATTTGTAATGAGTCTGTAGTTGTCAAGGTTCAGTGGGTCCAGGTTTGTTTTCTTTAGTAATTGGAGTATCTGTTACTTTTTTAGTTCTTCTGAGAATATTCCTGTAGTTAAGGAATTGTTGATGATTCTTCTTACTGGTGTGGCAGCAGAGGTTGTTAGAAGAATTCTCTTGAAGGTTTGTGCAGGACACAGGTCTGAAGGGCTGCTGGCAGGCCTGCTTGCTTTGACCAGGTCCAGAAGTTTATTGTGTGAAATTTGTTGGCCATGTAATGATTTGCCAGTTTGTCTGTAAAATCTTGAGTAATGGGATGAGCTCCTTCTAGGCAATCTGGTTTACGAAATTCAGTGAGAATTTTATAGAATTCTTTATTTGCACAATTAGCATTTTGAATTCTGTCTGAATGGTACCTTTTCTTAGCTTTTTTGATAGCGGACTTGTACATTCTGTTAACTTTCTGTGGGCGAAGTTTGTCTTGATTGCTGTTTGTTTTGAGCCAGGCACGTTGTAGCTTTCTAATTTGTTGTTTTATCTCTGTATTTCTCCAAGGTGCCTATTTTCTTTTGTTCTGTTGTGTAGTTTTTCGTGGGATTATGATGTCAAAAGCTTCATGTAGTCACTCAAATAGTTTTTTTAACAGAATGTATTGTGTCTAGATCTGTACTGGATGTTAGCTGTGTTTCTAAGTGTTCCAAATTGAGTTTGTTCAATGGGCGGTAGGTGGATGCACAAAAGGTGGTTTTAGGTGTGTCACTCAGTGTTGTTTTATGTTAGCAAGCAGAGGGTGGTCAGACTATGTGAGTGGAGTTATTCTTTGAAAGGTAGCTAGTTCTGTATTTGCAAAAATTACGTCTAGGATGTGTACAGCAGTGTGTGGATTTGTGGACGATCTGATGTAGGTTCAGTGCGTCTAGGCCAGTGATGATTGTTTTTGGATGGGGCATATTGAGTTTATCGAACCAAATGTTGAGGTCACCCAGAATGCATTGTTTTGAAGTTAGTGTTATCAGGTTTGAAACTGTGTCTAGAAGTGTGTCTGGGAATGTTGCATTTCTAGGTGAAGGTCTGTAAAGGAGCAGGAAGTTGCAAGAGGAAGATGGAGTAGGATTGCATCTGGTGGAAAGGGCCTCACAACCTTCTAAGGAGACATCGTCAGCTTTCGTGATAAGTAATATTTTCTTGAACACAACAGCTGGGCCACCTCCTCTTTTGCCTAACCAAATGTACTTGATAGTTTGATAGCCTAGAGGAGCGGCTTCATGCAACATCACCCTCATGTCTTCTCCCAACCATGATTCAGGTAGGAAGAGTATGTCAGGTTTTGTGTCAGTGAGAAGGTATAAATGTGATGTTTGTTTTTAGAGGACAATCAAGCATTTATAGTAGACAGTTTAGAGAATGTGCCTTGGTGATAGTGTGACTTTGTAGAAGAGTGAGCAGTATTTTGTTGGCTTGTAGCACGTGTCCTTAGCGTTTGTATTAGCTGTACGAGGATAGCGATAGTGCAGCTGTTCTGTATCGTTTTCCTCATCCAGCAGACTAAGAAGGCATGTTGATGGGCCTGCGTGTGTAGGTGGAGGAGCTGTTGGTTGAGAGTGAGCTGGGGAGCTATCCTGTATTTTTAGTGCAATTTTGTTGTCCAGTAGACATAGAGAAGTGAAGTAGTGAGGACTGGCATATTGCTAATTTTGTTTGCATCTGTTTAAGGCAGAAGGTGTATGAGTTAGGGGTGGTGGGCAGCATGTGGGTCATGTAGTAAGGTGCTAAATTGTCCAATGGATGAGAGGCGGTTAAAAGAGCGTTGCTGTGTTGGTGTATATGTGTTAGGTATGCGGGAAGAGAGAAAGCTTAGCATTGGAGTTTGTTCATAGAGGGTATCATTTGTGTAGACTGAAAGGTAGTAGTGGGTGTAAGTTTGTAGTTTGTGATAGGATTATGAGGTGTCGTGCGTGAGAGAATTTGTTGTGCTGGTGTGTGCGTTATGTTAGGTTTTTGAGGAGTAGTGAAAGGAGGTACTGATATCCTTGTTTTCTGAGAAGGATTTGTATGTAAAGCATTGTTGGTGAGTGGAAGTTGTAAGGAAGAGGGGTGGTGATGTGTTTGTGAATAGAGTTTTTACACCTCTTTTTAATTCTGCGCCAGTATTATTTGATGGCTTATTGGGCTTGCTCTACTTGTGCAATATGGGTCCAAACAAGAGTGGCCCATGAAATCTGATGGATCTTATAAAGGGAATTGCTGGATCCATTGGACATATCGTTTTTGGTTTTTCACACAGAGGCTTTGACTAGAAGCAAAAACATGCAGAAATCTGAGGCGAAACCCTGATTCCCACATGTTGTTCCTCAAAAACCTGTAATACCTGTTTGTTTCCCATAGAGATGATTTGTTAAAAAATATGTGCAAGAGGCTAAGATATTTCTGAGGAGACCACTGCAGCTTGCAACAGCAGATCTCCATGCCAGCTTTGCTAATCGATTAGCATTGCTATAGCGCAGCAATGTCACACCTAGGGGTATCTGGGCGCTGTTGGTGCTGTGTCTCTGTCAAAAAGACAGGTCTTGAGGTTCTTTCTGAAGTCCGACAAGAGGGTGCTGTTCGTAGGTGGAGGGGAAGGCCGTTCCAGGTCTTGGCGGTGATGTAGAAGAAGGAGTTGCCCCCATGGCGGCTGCTATGTGGTGGGGTGTGGTGGGAGGGAGGATCAAAAAAATTACTTACCACAGCTTCTCCTCCATTCTCTTCTCTTCCTGGATCCTGGCAGCACACAGGCTCCCCTAAGCCAATCACGACGCTGCCATTTGGGTGCTCTGACAGTGCCTGGGAGCCTTGGGACTGTTCTGTACCCGGGTGTGAAACACCGCCAGTTGGAGAAATGCTACGTGTGCATGACTGCTTGGCTAGCCCGCCAAACTGTCAAGCTCATTTTAAAAAAAAAAGTTTTTAGAGTTTTATATAGCGCAAACTAGACCCGAAGATATCGGGTATCAGAGTGCTTTACATAGCACCAGTTTTGTTACATGAGGATACATTCATTTTTGTTAGGCACGGAGAGATAAAGTGATTTGCCCAGAATCACAGGATGCTGAGCGTCGTTGCCGAGACTCGAACCCGGTTTCCCAGCTTCGACACCGACCGCTCTAGCCTTAAGGCTACATCCTCTCCTCTAAACTCTCCACTTATGGTGCGCAAACCTCTCCTCCTCCCTGTGACTCCAGCCCCGCCCCGCCCTAACATAACCCCATAGCTGGTATGAAAATAAAATGATAATAACATTGTTATTATCATTTCTTTTTCCTTTTTCCACTGCTCCAAGAGCAGTGGGATGATTCTTCTCCGCCTTAGTGAAGGAGCCGCTGCTGAGCCGGCCCTGCTGTGGTTGCAACAGATGTGGGGGGATGAGTGCTAGGGCGACTGTGGCAGAGCTCAGGTGTCTAGTGGGCAGATGGATGTTCAGTCGATGGTTGATCTAGGATAGTTCTTGATCGTGTAGAGCTTTGTATGCCTGCATGAGGATCTTGAACTGGCATCTCTTCTGGATTGGGAGTCAGTGAAGGCTTCTGAGGTGAGGATGATGTAGGTGCATTTGGGGAGGTCCAGGATGAGCCTAAATGCAGTGTTTTTTGTGGTCGGGAGTATTCTGAGGAGCTGGGTGGAGATTCCAGAATAGAGAGCATTGCTGTAGTCGAGGTGGCTGGTAATGAGGGCTTGTGTTTGGGTCTTTCTGGTGTTAATTGGGATCCAACTAAAGATTCTGAGGAGCATGCGAAGGGTGTGGAAACAGAATGAGGCAAATGCTTTGACATGTTGTTTCATGGTCAGTTGACTGTTGAGGATGATCCCAAGGTTGCTTGCATGGTTGGTCGGTGTGGTTGTATGTCTGAGTTTTGTTGGCCCCCAGCCATGACCTCATAAGGAGGTGTTCTTACCAAAGACCAATACTACTGTCTTATCCAAATTGAGTTTGAGGCTGTTGTCTCTCATCCATTTGGCTGCTTTGCAAATGGTGTTACGGAAGCTGGTTTTGGCGTTGGAGGGATGCTCAGTGACCGAGCGGATTAGTTGAGTGCCATCTGCATAGGAGATTTTGCTTAGTCGTGAAATCTGACAACATCTGCGAAGGCTGTCATGTAGATGTTGAACAAATTGGGGCTGAGGGATGATCATTGGGTGCAGAGGTGAAGAGAGGCAGTCGGATGCTCTGTGTGCATCCTGTAAGGAAAGTGGCGATCCACTTGAGGGAGTTGAGTTATATACCGATGCTGTTGAGTCCGTTGAGAAGAGTGTGGTGGGAGACGGTGTTGAGCGCAGCAGAGAGGTCGAGGAGGGTTAGGGCTCCAGTTTCTCTGAGGTCAAGGAAAGTTGTGATGTCATCTGTGGTGGCAATCAGCACAGCCTCAGTGCTGTGGTTGGTACAGATTCCTGATTGTGAGGCATCAAGGGGGTGGGTATGTTCCAGGTATTTGGTTCAGCTGTTGTTTGATGGCTTTCTTAAGTAGTTTGGCTGGGTAGGGAATCAGGGAGATTGGTTGGTCATTTTTGGGGTAACTGTTTTCGGCAAAGGGTTTCTTTAGGAGGGGTCTGACCGTTGCGTGTTTCCATCTGTCCGGGAAGGTGGCTTAGGAGATGGAAGTTGTGAGGATGTTGATGAGTTCTGTGCTCATTAGGTAAGATCAGAGATTGAAAGGATGGTGTGGGTAGGGGTCAGTGGGAGCCCCGGAGTGGATGGATGACTCGATGGCTGTGGTGGTCTGGGTGGTGAGGGGAGACCAGGAGGTGATCATTTGGCTGTTCACTGGTTGAATGTCATAGTTGAGGCTGTGAGTGGTGGGTTGGGGGTCGAAGTTGCTGTAGATGGTGGCGAATTTGCTGCTGAAGTTGTCCGAGATGGTGTTGTAGAGTTCTTTTGAGGGGTTGTTGGTGTTCTCTTTGGCTGTCAGGTTGGAAAATTATTTGATTATTTTGAAGAGCTCCTTCATGTGGTCTTCCGCTGTATCAATACGAGTAGTGATGGCTGCTCTCTTGGCTTTCTTGATGTCCAGGTGGTGGTTGCTGTGGGCTGATTTGTGAGAGACTCTGTCAAAGGGGTTCTTCGTGATGCACCATTGTTTCTCAAGTCGGTAGTAGTTGTGCTTGGTGGTTCCGACTCAGGGGTGTACTAGCTGGCTTGTTTTGAGGTTTTGTTGGCTTTTGCTGATTTCATTGGGGTGACTTTGTTGGGGCATTTGGTGATCTAGGTGGCGAAGCTTTGGATGGCCTATTCAAGAACTGCTGACGTTTTGGGTTGTGTGGTGCTGAGGACCTGTGTTCACTGAGTTTCGATTACCTTGCCTCACCTGCGGTAGTAAGGATGGTGGTTTTTGGAGAGGGAGTGCGGAGTGTCGGGCATAGTTAAGTGGAGCCAGTCCAGGTGGGTTCTGTGATGTGGGTGAATGTGGTTCTGCCGCTGAAGTTAAAGATGGGGTTGAGTGTGTGTCCGGCTTTGTGCGTGGGTTTGGTGACCAGTTAGGTGAGGACTGTGTTTTTTAGGTTTTCCAACAGCGTGATTGAATTGGCGGCGTCAACGTGGAAATTGAGATCAATGAGTAGGACATAGTGGTAGGAGTCGATGGCTAGCGAGGTGATGAGCTTGGAGATGGCGTTGCAGAAGGCTGGTCATGGGAGTCTGTAGGCGAGGGTGCCTCTTATAGTGGTCTTAGCATTGATCTGTGGAAAGAAGTTGAGGTGTTCCATGAGAGGTGTCAGGTCGTTGTTGGTGACGGTGCATCAGAGGAAAACCCTGAAGATGATGGCGATGCCCCTGCATTATTTGTGCAGTCTTGGTGTATCACCTTGTAGCCTTTGGAAGTGGCAGTGTCTATATCAAGATTCGAGGTGGTGTTGAATCACGTTTTGGTGATGAAGACGTCAGGTGAGAGGGTGGTGATGGTGTCCCAGATTTACTTGGTGTGTTTGCAGAGGGAAGGGTGTTGAGCAGGATGCACTGAAGTGACTCTGGGCTGTTCGTAGTCTTCTGAGCGGGAGCAGTGCAGGGTCCAGTGTGGGCGAGTGGTCATGTGTAGAAGGAAAAGCAGCAGTGGCGGCAGGTGAAGAGTCCTTTGATTAATCGCAGAGAGGTCATGAAGCAGCTGCTGTTGCAGCATAGGGGGCCAGAACCTTCTTTGTCGTGTAGCGGCGGATGGAGGGTGGGCCAGGTGTCCTAGCGCTGGGCGTGGTACTGGCACGGAGGAGTGCAGAAGGGCTTGCCTTTGGTTCACCCGCAGGCGTGCAGCGGCTCCATAAGTTGTCCATGGAGGTGTGAGGGGCTCTCAGGGAGGCGAGAGAATGGGGAGCGGGAGAACGGTGGGAGCAGGAAAAAACAGTGGGCAAGTACTACGGTGGTAAGGGTGGTGGTGCTTGGAGATGGAGTGCTGGGTGTCAGGGATGGTTAAGTGGACAATAGCTTGGTCAGTCCAAGTGAGTTCTGTGATGTGAGTGAATTTGGTTCTGTCGCTGGAGGTAAAGATGGGTTTGAGTGTGTGTCCAATTACCGTTACCAGGAAGGCTGTAGGGGTATTGTCCCAGCAATCTTGCTGGTCGAGTGGTCCTCCAATCGCACGACCAAACAGGAGGTGTTGGGACTAGGAACAGAGTTCCAGTCTCGAGGAGTTGGGCAGGGGGAGCGACACATTTACCAGAGGTCAAGGGCTAATGCCAGAACCAACTCAACTAATACCTATCACACTCCTACAAATTTGGCAATTTGGACTATTCCAGGCCACGTAAGGCCTGGATCCCCTGGTGTTATTTTCTTAACATAAGTTGAATTGTTAAACTCTCTGCTAATGTACTGCCTCATGAATGCCACCAACATGTGTTGAACTGACATTAAGAAGTGCTGGTGTTAAGAGTTAAGTGTCAGTGCCGAGCACTAGCAAACACGGCACAAATTAAGTAATGCTTTCCTGCTCTTGGGTTTACAGTGATTGACATTATTCTGGGTCAGAGAAATAATGGGCATTTTAATGGGTTACTCATAATGAGGACAAAAGTGGTAACAACAGGCATTCATTGATGTTACAAAACAAACACAAAAAGAAAAAGCTCAGAAATCAGTTATAACACCACAAACACCATTGGTGACTACCTCTCCGAAACATGGATTTTGTGTACCCCGAATTTATACCAATATAATTTTCTTGTGGTGTAAGCTAACTGCATACATGTTGTCTGACTGAGAGGCTAGTACCAGTTGTATTACTGTTGGGCACCCTACACTTCCTGACTACACCCGGTACAAGTAAACTTATGCACATGTAATTTCTAGAGCATGAAGACTTTATGCTGGCACAGTAGGAACTTTCATTTTAGATATATTGCTATTTAAGGAATTCTGCCTAACATAGATTTCCAATGTACTCACATTTTGTTGCAAACCAATTGGAGTTAAATCCTAAATAAAACCATGTCATTAGCGTACATCTGTACGTGGACGTCATAGGCGGCACATCATTGGGGAATGTTTATTATGTCCCAAAAATTGGACTTGTAGGCCGTGTTAGTAGATGGTGAAGAGAAGAGGAACCAGGAGATATCCCTGTTTTAATCCATTCCCAGTACAGATTTTAGAGGAACTATCACTGGAATTCCGTCAGGGCCCATAGCTGAAGAAACTCTTGTTTTTTTCTTTCTTTAAGTGACTTGTAATACCTTTCAAATATTGTGACTTCTCCCAAATATATTAAAGTTGCACTAAGTGCAATGGCAATGATTATAACTCTTGTTTAGGACATGGAAATGAGCGAAAGTCACTAGATTGTGAATAATTGCAGTATCCTGCACCACTTTAATCTGCAGTCTGTAGTTAGGTGGAGCTGGAATGACCAACATCTAAGGATCCAAGTCCTGATGAAGCACTCACAAACTACAGTCCCACACGAAGAGGTTGAAACGCATCATGCTGACATTTTCATAGCCGAGGGGTGGTTTTAAACTGATGGGACAACAGCATCCAACAGACGTTTTACTAAAAAAATCAAAGGAATATTTGAAAGAACCTGTAGTCCTTTACCCTCAGCGGAAATATTAATGTTCATTACTTTTCTCTTAACATGCTAAAGCCATTTCTATAGCTCCAGGATATCTTGCAGTGATGCTTAGAACTAAACACTGCTGTATGTCTCTATGTTCGTGATCACTTTGAATGTATTAATGTATGTGCATGACTGTACATCATCGTAATGGGAGCACTTGGTGGGAGTAGGCTAATGTGGTAATTATGTGAATTATGATTCAGACACCTCTTTTTGTTTATTTGCTTACTTCTTTCAATTTGATTTCAATGTGTGTGTGGTTTGGCTATGCCTTGATCATTTACCAAATATTTTAGAAATATTACAAAAATAATAAAAAAGAATTAAAAGAAGAACATGTAATACAAGTACTATGGGTAAGTCAGGAATATACAGTATGGTTGTTGATTAATGGTCGACTGGAGGCACATATTTGTATCGTATTGACTAGCACCATCTCCAGTGGAATTAATTTTGCAGTCATTCTTCATTCAAAGTCAAGCCATGGAGCATACACTTTGCAATCACAAATTGATAAAAATGATTTCGGCTGACTGGGATCACAGTGCTAAATTGGGGATAGCTACCTCTTCTTCTTTTGTAAAAATTAAAAATCATCATTATTGCTACACATCATCTCCTTCAGCTCCTGAGGTGTTTGCTGATTTACACCTCCAGATCTTGAAATTTAGTTTTCCTACATCCCTTGGGAAGGCACTGAAACAAATGGAGGAAACTCATTTGATATGGATTTTGACAGCTAACAATATACATAGAGTATGCTTTGCATCTGCCCCGTTCAACCATTGGTTTTCTTCAGCCACTGGCTTGAGGCTTGTCAGTCATGCCTTGGCTCAGCCCAATGGAGTATTCCTATCTTCCCTGATGCTATTGGCTGTTTGGGTGTATCCTTTGCCTCGACGCGACTGCTTGTAATGAACTGCATCAGGTATTAATTTACAAATATAGCCCTCTTCCCGGGCCCCTTCCCTTCTGTCTCACTCTAATGTGCTAATGCTCCTTGCATTACCATTGAACCTCAGACGTGTTGGCAAAGGTTGTCAAAGTCTGCCCATCGGGGATGTGGGACATCAACCTTCTTGCTCAAATCTGCATTATGTTTGGGGTGAAGAAGCAGGTAGTTGGCACATTGCTTAATTTGTTGCAGATGGGGCAACTGGAATACGTTTTTTGTGACTGGGACCAGCGGCTGCAGCTCCATGAGAGCGGAGTCGTGCCGCACCCACCACCACCAGCAAATAAAACGATAATAAAACAGGGTTTAATATTGTTTTATTATTGTTTTATTTTAATCCCCCAGGACTCTGATGAGTCTTTGGGGCGGGTCCAGGGCATGACACTGCTGGTGGGAGAGTGGTGGGCACTGCCTTCACTGCGCATGAGGTGTTTGGCCAGCCGCCTCAGGCCGGCCAAACAAATCATGCACAGTGAAGCTCTCTCCAGCCCCAGCTGCGCTGCTGGGGCTGGAGAGACCAGGCACAGGCTCCTGCTAGCGCTTAAGCCAATGTTGACGCTGCTTTCCTGCAGCGTCAGGATTGGCCGCAGTGCATTCTGGGAGCCTGTGCCCAGGGCCAGGAAGAGCGTCATAGAGCCGGCAGACAGCAGCGGTGGTGTGAAGGTACGTTTTTAAAAAAAAATTATTTATTTATTTAAGGAGTTTGTAGAGCACACAGCTACCCCCAACGCGGGGGGTTCCGGCGCTGAGGCAGACGGCAGATGACAGGCGCGGGGAAGAAAAACTAGATGCTGGTAGCAACCAGGTTTTCAGGGAACGCCGAAAAGTTAGTTCTGACTCCGATGAGCGGATGGAGAGTGGCAGGTAGGGTGACCAACCGTCCGTAAATTTCACGGACTGCCCGTTATTTGTGCCCCTTGTCCGTTGTCCGTGAGCATTTCTTTGACGGACGCCTTTTGTCCGTAATTTTGGGGATGGCAGCAGGCTGTGCCAGCTCGCACTTCTCTGAGGCTGCAGCAGCCCCTCCCCAACCTCGCTCAGTCTTTGTACGGGCCCATTGTCATTCTGATCTGGCTGATTATCACCTAAAGAATGACAATGGGCCAAAGGTGTAGGGAAGCACCGGGGGGGCGGGGGGGGTGTCAGATAAGTGTTTCATGGCCCTTCCTTTGATCTGTGACTCACAGATCGGCACAGGACAGAATAACAAACAAGTGAATAAAAAGCAAGAATAATCACTGTAATGCAGCTTGTGTGTGTGTGGGGGGGGGCGAAGTAGGGAAAAGAGGGCAAAAGAAAGAGAAATTCTGATAATGGTAAATCAAAAAAAAGCACAAGGCAAACAGAGGGAGAAAGGGAAGGAAGAATAGAATGCAAATAATGAAAGAAAGCTGGAAAGAAAGAGAAAGATTTGCATTTAACAATGGGAGAAAGGACAAGAGGATGATCAAATGGAAAACATGGAACACAAATGAATGATGGCAAGAAAATAAATCGAGGATGTAAAGAAGGAAGTAGAGAACAAAGGTGGATAGAAAGAAGGACTTAAGGAAAGAAAATGAAAAGACAGAAAGAGTAAAAGACAAAGGTCAACATAGGTAAATGCAGTTATTTACCATGTTTCTTTCCTGCTGCAAAAAGCATAGTTTTGCATTATTTTTATAAACTTTTATCAGGGGAACAATTTACACAGAATTCAAAAAGAAAGACCAGGATAGCTCACTTTGGGCCAGATGTAGGTAAAACTTATTTACCGATTCTTAATTACCGAATTTTACCGATTCGGTAATTAAGAATCGGTAAATAAGAAGTGGGGGTATGTAGGAACATCCAGATGTTCCATTTACCGAATCGTTAAGAATCGGTATTTACCGATTCGGTAAATACCGACCGGTAATGCTCCATTCATTCCTATGGGCTTTGAAGCCCATAGGAATGAATGGGGCATTACCGGTCGGTATTTACCGATTCGGTAAATACCGATTTTGACAAGGGTGCAGGGGGTGTCACTTTGACACCCTCTAGCACCCCCACAAAAGGTTTGGGGGCCATATGGCAGGCAGACCTGCCCTAAGGGCAGGTCTGCCTGCCATATGGCACAGGTGTGCATGCACACATGTGCATGCACACCTGAATCGGTATTTTAACATCAAATACAATTTGATGGTAAAATACCGATTTTGTAGGCCTTGTGGGACTCAGAAGAGTCCCACCTACATATCAATTTTACCGATTCGGTAAATATACCGGTCGGTAAATTTACCGACCGGTATATTTACCGAATCGGTAAAATTACCGATTTTCCCTGTTTACCTGCCCCTACATATCAAATGCCAAATACCGGTCGGTAACGGCCGAATTCGGCCGTTACCGACCGGTAAAACCCTACCTACATCTGGCCCTTTGCTCCTTTATCTAGTGGCATATAAAGCGTGGGTATTTTATTTTTTCTGGCTACTCCCTTGCAATGGGCACTTGTGTAGTTACAGCAGGCGTGCAGTCCTCTGCATAGGCCTAGGGCACAGCATGCTGCTTTTGTGGAGGAGCTGTGCTAGAGGACTAAGCTACATTTAGAAATATCCGACAGGATGAAAGGCAAAGGCTTCTGAGTGCTTTGCGCTACTGCAATTTTCAGGCCATAACAAAAATGTCTATGTAACTCTGGTGATTAATGTATCTCTTGGAGAGATCTGAGGTTTCACTAATCCCAGTTTTGACTCATCATAAACCATAGAGGCATAATGCGCCTCTAAGCACAAAGTGTAACATGCAGAGTAAAGTATTTATTTGTATTAGAATTGTAAAGACAGCCGCCACCACCATGTTATGTGTTATATCCTCAGTTTGTATTTCGGGGTCACTGGAATTATGCAATTGTGTGGCTTCAACAGTTGTCTAATGATTATGGATTTGTCGCATGTGCCACATAATCCATCATTAGCTGAATATAGATGAAGATTTTAATTTAAAGACAGTTGCTATCTCAAATGGTTAAAAAATAACTAAAAAAGCAGTTATGTATTGCAAAGGATCTTTGTAAAGGTTGACTGGTCACCTTCCTTTGCATATTACTATATTTGGGTGTTATACGGGTACTAATGAGGCGCAACCTATGACCAGAAAGTGATAAAATGTGCAAAAATGAGAAAATAATATGGTAATACTATGACGAAATTTGCAGCATTATGCTCCACAAATTCCCTTTTCTTGTCAAATAATTTAGTCAACTCTGCAGCATAACTCCAGTTGCCCTGCATGTAGTACCTACCAGTATGGATGCCATGTGACTCCTACACATTGTAGCCCTCCTTGTCTTAAGTAACGTTACCTATATATTGATTTACATTCTTATATGAGTCATTGTCTCTGAATAATAAGTGTGTGAGCTAAAGCGCTCAACACCCTATATTGGGCGGAGCAGCACTGTAAAATAAATGACATATACATGAGTGTAGGTCTATATAGAGATGAGGGGCACCATGGGAGGTCAATAGTGAGGGAATCTGTGAAGAGGGAGGTCTTTGGTGAAGGGTGTCATGAAGGCTGAAGGCCTCTGCATCCCCTGCAGTGCAGGTGGGACAACACTTCAAAGGAACCCGAAACTGTGAACAAAATATCTCATGAAATACCACAAAAAGACCTGCACAGGTGGTCAAAACTGTGCGCATACCAAAACAGTGAGTTGCACGATTGTCTTAACTTAATATAAACTTATTTTGACGTGTACTTATGGAGGTTGTCTATTTACTGACTTATACACTATTGTACAACCTCCTCTGATGTGTCTGAAAACGTACCTTTTGTCCCAAATTTCTGTCCTGAATTTTGACCCTTTGTCCTGAATTTTTGTCCTGAATTTTGACCCTTTGTCCTGAATTTTTACACTCACTGTCCTGAATTTGCACCTATGTCAGTTGGTCACCCTAGTGGCAGGTCACTTCTATATGCTTTAGTTTCTGTATAGAGCTCTCTCGCAAATGGCCCAAAAAAATGTGTGGGACCCTCGAGTGCGGGAGTTTTTTTTTTTTAAATCTACCCTCATTGTCCCAGCCCTTCCAGAATCTACTGAATTCTCTATGGGGCAGATTTATGAGGCACTTGCGCCACGTTTACGCCGCTGTTGCGTCACGCAAGGCGGTGTAAACGTGGCGCATCCCTACGAACGATTTACAACGTGACGCATCTAGGCAGATGCGTCACGTTGTAAAGCCCTGCGCCGCTTGTGGGCGTTCCGGCGCAGGGTGGGCGTTCCGGGGCAGGTGCGCCTCGCAAAAGTGGCTGAGTGAAATCTATGAGATTTCACTCAGTCACTTTCAGGCCAATGCTGCGTCAAAAGCCTGCGCCTGCTTGAAGCAGGCGTAGGTCTTGACGCAGCATTGTTAAGATGGGGCACCCCCGAGCCTTGCTGGAGCTGCGTCGCGCTTGCGACGCAACTCCAGCAATGCGTCACCTTTACGGCACAGATGCATCACGCATCTGTGCCGTTTTTGCCCCATGGTGCGCCACATTGTAAATGCGGCGCACCATGGGTGGCGGTGCTGTGGCGCACTGTGGCGCACATTAACTGGCGCATCCCTGGGGATGCGCCAGTTAACATAAATCTGCCCCTATGTGCTGAGTAGGGGGCTTCTCTCTACGTCCTTTTAGTGATTAGCTCCATTACTCAGGGTGTGTAGGTTGAGCATACAAAGCCAAATAGCTGTGTTACTAATATATTCCTAATAAGGTTACAAAGTAAGACAAGTTGAATTCCCCATGGAAATATAACGTAATTAAGCTTCTTTTTAACAAGGCTATGGTTACAAGATGCAGCCATTTATATGCTGGTGGCAGCTGGGTGTATTAAGCCCACTTTAAATGTGTATTATTGCACAGTCAATCGATGTTTGTAACTCGCCCCATTTAAAGGTGATTTGAGAAATTAAAAATCTGCAGAAAATTAGAGGTGCAAATATGACACATGTGCCTAAAGCACACATTGGACTGGGGACTGACATGCATTATTAACACGTAATTCTCTATTCCCAGATGTCAAACTTGGAATCAGGTTCCAATTGTGCACCCTCTCATTGGCGCGCCCCACAGTAATGCTAAGCAGTGGGCGCGCAACTTGAACATGCACCTTTTTCTGCATGTTTTTACCAAGTTTTGTTTTTTAATGTGTTCTAGCATTTATATTGCATCAACTATTCGTTTGTGGTGTGTTCAAGTGCTTACCAGCACCAGTAGCATCCGTTTCCCTTTAGAAACTCACAATTGCGAGAATTCCGTTTTTACAAAAAAATAAAAAATATACCTCTGCTTCAATGCACCAGGGCATTTCTCTGATTGTGAACCACCTGGCAGGATCACTGAATGCAAGAGAATGAGTTGAGAAGGTGGTTTCTGGCAGATCATGAGTGGTGTCTACATCCTGAAGTGGCGCAGGGCATTTTGCAACAATGGGGAGAACCTTTGCTAGCCACCATCAAGAAGGTGCCCTGTTGAAAGCTTTGTGTGATGGTGTTTCCATAAGAACTCTTGTTAGGAGATGCATTTCAGCTGTAAAGTACACCTTCCTGCACCTACCTCTCCTGCCCTGAGTTCTGAAAAAGATCAAGAATAACAGGCCAAAGTGATCATAGTGGCTCCGGATTGGGAGAGAAGAGTGTGATACCTGGAAATTCTGGACATGTACATCTGTCCTCCGATCAGGCTACCAGTTCAGGAGAATCTTTTGTCACAGCAACAGGACATGGTCTTCCACCTGAATCTGCGCAACTACACCTACGTGTGGCAATTAAGTGGTGGCAACTGACTGCATTTGACCTGCCACCTAAGGTGGTGGATGTTATCATTCCTGCCAGGTGCCCCTCATCAAAATCCATGTATACTAGGTGCATGTACACATTTGTGGCCTGGTGTGTCACTTGCTAGATTTTTTTAGTTAAAAGCAAATGCTGCTGGACATCCTTTTGTTCATTTACCTTTAATCCAGCAAGGGATTGCAATGGGCACTATGAAAGGTGATTTGTTGGCTCTTTTTGCCTTTCTGCGCTTAATAGGCCACCGTCCTTGTTAAATCATCTATTGTGTTGCGATTTATTAAAGAGTTAACACATATATTCCCTCTCAAACCATTTGTGATGCCACAGTAGGACCTTAATGTGGTCTTGATGTTTCTCCTGTGTGTGCCCTTCCAGCTGATGCATAGTTGCTCACTGCATCTTTGAAGGCTGTATTCCTCATCACAATTACATCAACTCATTGCTTGTGTGATCTCTTGGTGCCGAGGGGCAACTGCCATAGACCAGCTTTATCCTGAACAAGTTGAAGCTCAGGACTCGGGTGGTATTCTTGCCAAAAGCTGTGACTCCCTTTCACAAAAGACAGTCCATGTCCCTGACTATGCTCTTTGCTTCGCCACACCCCTCACACCCTGGAAGGACTTTAAATTATCATTTACGTTGATTGTATCAAGGATCACCATTTGTACCATCTTCTATTTGTGCGATTCTCCAGGGCAAAGAAAGGAAGGCTGTGCAGAAGAAGACCTTGTCTTGGATAGTCCTGTGCGACAAGAAGCAGCTCACAGAAGCAGCCCATTCCACGGGGGCTACGGTTGTTAGCACTGTGCTGGCTTGCGAAGTGCCTGTCTTTGACATCTGCCAGGCAGCAACGTGAATGTCAGTGCCTTGACGGCCAGGTCCAGAAGGAAAGACACTTCGCCTGATTGGTCCTAATGGACTTTTTGGTCTGAGACTAATGCACAGACCCTCCACTTGGGAGGTACTGCTTTGGTATCTATTCTAAGGTGAGGAATCTGTGATTAGATGTCGCCATCAAAAGAAGAAGTTACTTACCTTCAGAAATGCTCTTTCTGGTGGATACTTGATGTAACTGCAGATTTCTCGCTACACTACCAGCACTACGTTCTGAGACATGTCCTCTTTTTAACATCTAAAAAGGTACCAGATTAGAGACCCGCACACTGGTTGCAATCATTGTTCATGCTTCTAGGGGTGGTGGTTATATATAGCTCTCCTCCATCACCTCCAGGATGGTTCATCACCAACTTGATGCCATAATGCACCATCTAACAGAGCTCGAGAGAAGTCTGGTGCTTGGGTAGGATTCTAAGGTGATGAATCTACAGTTAGTGTATTATGACTGCTAATTCTGGGGATCCACCTTTCAGTCGAACTGATAGAGAAGGTCTAGTTTCTGCGGAGGGGTTGGTAGCCCAGGGTGGTCAGGTGGGTGAGGACGGGAATATCTCCAGTGAATTTGCACAGTTAATACCGAGCTCACCAAGGGAAGCGGGAAAGAGACTCCGGGGTAGTCAAGCAGGTAACAACACTCATAATCGTTCTATTTGTGGTATGGTTAGCCAACCTATGTCAGTAAATGGACAGTTTGGACGAAATCCCGTAGTCACGCAAAATGGTGTGGCCCATAGAAGTGATAAGGATGGGCACGGGGTATTACATCTACCACCAGCCGCCGGCCCCCTGGTAGTGGTATTGAGGAATGTACCTATTTTACAAGACCATGCACTGGTTTACAGCCCAATTAAAGCTAGTGGGGCCTGGAATAGGGATATCTGTAAATGTATAGGCATTTATATAGCGCACTACTTTACCCGTAGGGTCCCAAGGCACTTCGACCGCTGCGAAACCCTTCCTGGCTTCCCTGAGAGATGGTCCCTTAATGGGTATCTCCAGGGTGAGACCAGGCATCCCCGGCAGTCTGGTGGGGCCGTTAGTGAAGATGAGGCAAGCTAATGCCCAGAGTTGCCGAGTGTGATCGCTGATCAGAGTGGGCACCGAGGCGAGAGAATTATCGAGTCTGCTGACCCTGGTCCAGAAACCTGCCGCGCCGGGAATCGAACCCTGGTCCCGGGCCGTCCTCTGCTCTCGGGTCTGCCGCCTCTAACCAGTGAGCCACACTACTTCACCAACTGATAATGGCAAGACGGGTTTCTTGGATCGGTCATTCGAGGAAGGATGGTGGGGGGATTGTGTAGTTGTCAATTTTAATAACAAATGGGTTGTCAGATTTCTGTTGGAGCACTTAGGAAGTAGAAGGCAGGGGTGCTATCGTGGGGAAATCTCCCTTTTACCATTAGGGTTCTTCTATAGACCGGATCAGTCATCCCAGCTAGGGGGGAGAAGTTGGGGTGTACCTCATGGACCCTTAGGGAGATCCCGTGACCTTGCATTAGTTAATAGATTTGACCCTTTGTCAGGCCTAGATGCCTGTGATTGACTTCTACCATTACATGTTCAAGAGTCAAAGGAAGCTACTAGTCAATCCGTTTTATCCCCACTGTCAGATGGTGATAAGTACAGGGTTGGTATGCACTAGTATAACTGGAGATATTACTACGAGCAGTGTTCCTTGTTCTCATGGTTTAAGTTCTGTCAACCAGGGTAGAGTTGAACAAATGGGCGATCACACTAATAATTGTAGAGTCATGAGCTGGAATATTGCGGGTTTGAGATTTAAGAGAGACGATCCCAATTGGCTATCCTTTATAAATTCATATGATATAATTGCCCTCCAAGAGACCTGGGATAAGGGGGATAATTTTTGGTTGGATGGTTTTTGCTCATTCTCTCTAGCAGCATGCCCAGGTTTAGCGGGCTGGGCTAAAGGTGGTCTGCTGTTTCTCCTCTCCTTGGATCTAAGATGCTCTGTAAAAAGGCTAGAGCTAGACTCTCCCCATTGTTTGATATTGAAGCTTAGTGAACTTAAATGCTCTAAGCTCTTGTTAGTGAATATTTACAACTCGGGAGAGTGTGACTATGCAAACCAGCATATAAACACTTTGAGTTATTTTCTTAACGATTATAAGTTAAAGCAATCCACTTTTTTTCATGTTTTATTAATGGATGATTTTAACACGCATTTGTGCAATTCACATTGTTTATTAAATGATCCGCATGGTCTTAATTTTGCCAAGATCCCACATTGTGAGCACACCTTACGGGGTGAGGGCCTGGAGTCCCTTTTAACGGATGCTGATCTTTTTGAAGCTAGTTTTGCTAACCCTGGAGACCGGTGCCCTACGTTTAAAGCCAAGGCTAGTAATACCGTTATAGATTATATTTGTATGTCCCCCACATTATTGAATAAGGTGATTTTCTATAATGCCCAGGAATCCCCTTTGAGTGATCATAATCCGATCATTTTAATTCTGGAGATCTCTTGTGGTATCCTGAGCAAAGGTGGTAGGAACCGGGTTATGACCAAGGTGTTACCCTGTGATCAGGGGAGGAGGCTTAGATGGGCTAATGTAATCCCAGAAAATGTTCTAAAGGGCCTGCGTTAGAAATGCACAGATCAATTTGCCATTTGCATTGAGCCTCTAAGTTCCAAGAATGCGGTACTCGGAGCTTTTGAGGGAATTTGTACTCAAGTAAGCTGTGATTTACGTCTAAAAACTAAAGCGAGACCTAAGTGTGGCCCTAAGTGGTTTAACAAGAAATGCTCACAAGCCCATCGGTCTTTAATTTTAGCCTTGAAAAAACTACCACGGAATAGGGAGTTGATAGCTGGGAGAAGGAAGGATTACAAGTTAGTGCTTGATAGCCGGAAAAAAAGAGATTAAGGATGAGGCGTGGAATTCATTGCTGTCTGTGGAGGTGCTAAGAGATAGTTCAAGGTTCTGGACCATCATAAACACCCCTTTTTTTTCAGGAGAGGATAATGAGGTTCAGGATTGTAATATCTCTGAAGCTCAACGGCTTTCCCATTTTGAAACGATTTGTGAGACGGTGGGGATTGCGGACTGTACATCCTGGTCTCACTCTATCGAGCCAGTACCCCGCTTGAGTTTAATGAGGGGGAAATCGAGAAAGCCATAAGAGACACTGGCAGTCATAAAGCACCAGGACCAGATGGCGTTCCTGCAGACCTCTATAAAAGTAATCCTCAATTTTGAGCCAATATACTTACAAATGTTTTTAGTGCTGTGGGCTCAGCTGGTTTTCCGGCCTCTTGGTCAAAATCAATCATTATACCCATTTTCAAAAAGGGGCAGCGAGGGGAACCCCGGTGTTATAGTCCGATATCCCTTATTGATTCCATTGTAAAAATTCTGGGAAAGGTAATCTTAACTAAAATAACATGAGAGGGGGATTTTATCTAATATGCAATATGGTTTTAGAGGCGGGAGGAGCACGATGGACCAGTGTTTAAATTTGCACTTATTAATAAGTAAGTACACTATGACCAAGGAGGGGTGCTTGGCGATGGCTTTTATTGATTTATCCAGCACTTTCGACCTGGTTAACAGGTCAAAGCTCTGGAATATTTTGCTGGAAAAGGGTCTTGACCCTTGTCTTGTCTATTTTTTAGCTATCCTTCACCAAGATCTTACAGCCTCGGTTAGGATAACGCAGGCTGGTGACTGCACTAGATCATTTAATTCTGGGAGGGGTGTCCGGCAGGGATGCATTCTTACACCCCTGCTGTTTACCCTTTACATAAATGACCTGGATAAAGTGCTTGTGGAGGCGGCTTTGGATATTCCGCGTGTAGGAGACTGTTTAATCCCTGTTCTCCTATACGCGGATGACGCAGTACTTTTAACCCGCACAGCAGTGGGCCTCCAACAGCTTCTAGATGCCTTTGGGACTTTTATGAACTCTTTGGATTTAATTGTGAACAACGGAAAGTCATATACTATGACAGAAAGTTGCAGAGTTAGGAAAACATTTTATTGTAATGGATTGGAAGTCTCTTCTGTGTCCTTCTTTACTGGGAGTCCTTTTTGATGATAGGTCTTCCTGGGTCATGCAGCAAAAAGTCAAAAAGAATGCAATTATACGTGCTTCCTCATCTCTTTTAGGGTTTGCACGGCGACTGGGGGTTAGACCGATAGAGGCTATCCTAAAGGTTTAGAAAGCCAAGTGTTAGGCTATTGCGGCATACGGATCCTCTATCTGGGGCTATAAAGAACAGGTTGGGATACAGATAGCTGAAAACAAATTCCTACGAAGCCTCCTGTCTGTTCCCCAATCTACCCCATCGTATGCTATACATCAGGAGCTAGGGTTAGGCTATGTTACTGATACTTTGAATGCAGCTCCGTTGTTTTTCTGGCTTAAAACCTGGCTGAACCCCGATTTAACCCTGAATCATGTGATTTTACGGGACTGTTTGAAGTTAGATAAGTCACCTAAAATCAAATGTCTCTCGTATGTTAAAAGTATGTTTATTAAAATAGGACGGACAGAACTTCATGAGGAACCGGAGAAGATCAGGAAGGAGGATGTGTTGTGGGTAAAATTGATTGTAATAAGGTTTTGATGTTGGAACGGGAAGAACAGGAGCTACGTAAACCATCAGTTAGGGACCATTATCTGTTAAAGACATCAATTAAATTGGAACCCTATTTAACAATAGTTAATAAACCTTACCATTGTTGGCTCCTAACTAGGCTCCGCTTCAATCTGATCCATTTTACATTAGGAGATTATCGGGAATGGTGTAATCCTGTTGATGTCGAACCCTGCCAATGTGATAATTTTTCATCCCAGGACACATTGCACTTCATGATGTTTTGTGATTTTTATTCCAATATTCGCTCGAGATTTCTGGTTCCTATCCTGAGAGGCAGGGGTTTCACTCAGGTAAGACTGGCACTGGTCTTCCTACAGTCTTTGTGTAATCCTGGGGATATTTTTAATATTGCATCTTTTTGGCAGCTGCTATGAGGCTAAAGAAACAAAGAAACCTAAAGACGTTTTCTCCCTAAGTAAGATGGTAATTTTTACTGTAATTTTAAGGGACAAGGGGTATGATCATGTTTTAGTGTTTTATTTAAGTGTACAGAAATTTTGACTATGTATTTTAATTATTTAATTATTAAGTCAAATGTATTTGTTATATTGTCTATGTTTGTGTTTGTCTTTTGTACTTTTATGATTTTAATTAATCGAATAAAGTGGATTGACTGACTGACAGTTAGTGTATCCATAGAAAGATCATTACCGAAGGTAAGTAGCTGTTCATTTGCAGTTCTCTGCAATTTAAAAATAACAAGTAACAGATTTTGACTAGCTTTAAGGTATTTTCACTCCTCCAATTCCTCAAAAGGCACAGCGGAAAGGAATGGTAGCGGTGGTTCAATCATATGGCTCTCATCGTTTGCCATCTTATTATCATAAGAGGCGGCAGCCAGTAAACCCATGGACACAAACAAACAGGAAGCACAACCCCAGCATCTCTCAACGCAGAGTCTACAGGCCGCCTGGGGCTGTGCTGTCACACTGCCCTGACCCCAGTGTGGAGGCAGCGTTGGTCTCACTCTTCAGAGTAGTCACAGTGTCCTCTGCCAAGACAGTGATTCGCCCCTCAGGAATGTGTAGAATCAAGAGTCTCTTGTAGTAGCCATGTGTGTGCCTGACAGAGGAGGCTGACTGAGCAGGAACTTTGGAAGGAAAAGCAGAGCTGGGTTTAAAATTAGATTCCTCCCAGTGATTTCACAGACATTTTTTGGCACCATCTGTGTCTTCAAATGAAACTCTTGAGAGAGCCGTGGGCAGGTCTTAAAAGCGCGGGTGGGGCTGTCGAGGAGCCCATTTCATCATCCAACTGGCTTGGCAGATAATTAGAAGCAGGCTTGTGTGTTCAGCATCAGTGTTATAAAAGTGATTTAATTTGTAAATGGTATCCAGAGGGAGGATTCTCTAAGATAGGCGTGTCTGCACGGTTTCCAATCCTCCGAAGCGCTTCAGCGTTGTGCCAATCCAAAGGAGATGCCACCAGCGTCCTGCTGGTGCTGAGCAAAGCGATAAGATGTATTGCTTTTTATATTGGTATTATACAGAGCCTACATTGCTGGTAAACAGCACAGTGCTGTACAAGGCATTATGCCAGCTGGCACCCAGGGAGGGAGAACCATGCAGAAAAGTATGACATGCAAGGCTCTGTGGTTGGACTGGAAGCAGCAAGAATAAAAAGACCCTTATGGTTTTGACGCGTGGTGTTGGCAAGACTCTTGTGTGGTTCCAATTGTAATCTTTTATTTATTTCTTACTACCCCTATGTGGGATACTCCAGCACTTGCCTACATGGGTAAAATACTACACCTTGTAGGGTGTGTAGTTGGAAGAATGTTTTCTTTCTTTTGATCATACGTTAGGTTATTTCCATGTTGTGCATTATGATGACCTTTGAGTTGCAGTTATCGTGTTATGCCTCTACAGGTTCCTCTGTGACATGGGTACTTTCAAAAATTTTCTTAGGGTTGAAAAGGTATGATATCTGATGTGACAGAGGGCCATATTTGAGGCCGTATTTGATGACAGAAGGGTGGAGGTAGTGAGAGTGGGGTGCACAGTAACCCTGGGCGAAGTACTACGCTATGCTTGCGTATTTTGTGCTACTGCGCACTATGCGAATTGCACGTAGCACAGTGCAAACACGCATAGCGGTCATTTTTCGCTTGCTCACGGTCCTCAACGTAAAGTTGGCGAATGCGAGCGAGCAAAATGACATCCTGGCAAGACTTTTTCCTCGTTTGTGATCAGCAACATCAAGTTGCCGATCGTGAGAGTGGAAAATAAACCTCCCAGCAGGATTCTCAACGCGGGGAGGTCAGGTTTCTCATTGCGAGTGGTCACGTATGCTCATGACCGCTCACAATGAGATACTACTAGTCCGCATTGAGAAGTCTGCCGCTCAAGTAGAAATCTACTCGAGCAGCAGAAAACGACCGCCTGCACTGTGCAAGATGCGGTTTGCACTGATTGC
Organism: Lissotriton helveticus; assembly: GCF_964261635.1. Taxonomy (NCBI): domain Eukaryota; kingdom Metazoa; phylum Chordata; class Amphibia; order Caudata; family Salamandridae; genus Lissotriton; species Lissotriton helveticus. Next base: position 172,306,213 of record NC_136059.1, on the reverse strand, counting down.
ACAGTGCGGACAAGCATCCGGCACTGTGCAACCAGTGCGAACAGAATTTTACACAGTGCACTAGGCAGTTCGCGTAGCTCGCCTTGTGCGAATTGTACTTTGCGTAGCTACACATAGCGCTACTATGCAAACTACGCCCAGGGTTAGTGCACAGTGGACATTGGTGGATGGAAGCATGTCTCAGTGTAGACTGCGAGTTGTGGAGTTATTTTAAAGTTTTCATTCAACACTGCCTCTAAATTAAGCCCCTAGTCTGTAGGCGAGGCATAGATTTAACAGTACTGTGTTATGCACTATCTGAGTTGATATTTTTTAACCCACCCTAGGATAAGCCTTCGCTGCTTACTATTGCTACCTTTGGTGGGTCAAGTGTTCAAAAGAAGAATTAATTATTGAATTGGAATGAAGTAGAATTTTTGTACTCACAATATCCTTATTCCATTTGTGTCTTATGTGTAAACATTAGGAGCAATTAGAAACAGGATGAGTTAAAGCAGCAAGTGCAAAAAAAATTCCTTGACAGAGATCCTCCCCCCAAACAAAGTTTACAGTTCCCTGAGGTGGGCAGATAAATATTTAACCTCAGCTGCTAGACAATTTAAAGTTCACGCTTAAATTCTAACTTTACCACTTTGCCAAAATATGCTAGTTTTGAGCACTGTATTAAATGTCTGGGCAGGTTCAGCAATACGGTGGCATTCTTTTGTGTGAGTTAGTCCCCGAGTCTCACTATCAGACCACTCACATCCTAGCTGTTGTGTAATGAGTGAGATAAAAACAATGGAACAAAAGGCATGTTTTTTTATTAATCCCCACCTCCCCTTGTGAAAATTGCGTGCTTTTGGGCAGTCGCCACTTGTTTGATAGGAAGAACTTAAATCAAAATAAACAATGGTAGTAAGTATGTGATAAGAAAACAGGACTGTAACCCAGTAAATATTGGATTTTACCCATGAGTAAGAGAACACCCAATCTCATAGTCCACTCCGTAAAATGTGGTGGAGTGAGAAGGTTATGGAGCATGAAACAAGGAGTCCCACACTGTGGTCGTTTGAGCATGGTGAAAATATGTACTTCATTTGCCACCTTAGTTGCTGCTATGTGATAGAGGTGGACGCAACACTGAAGGCTCAAGTCAAGCTTGAGCCCGCTGCCTGGGTCTGGGTCAGCAAGAGTTTCTCTTGGATTCTCAAGACTGACATAAGCCTAACCGTGGTATGGCTTCTGTCTGCCACCCATGCTTTAACCTCATGTGCAAAAAATCAATAGAAGACAAAGAATTAACATTTGATGTAATATAAGAGAGTGAAAGAGATACCCTCTTGTGGCTGAACTGCAAAATGCGAAACCAGAAAACCTGGGATCAACCCTGGATGCCCAGCTTCAGAAAATTGCTGGATCCTGGGCTATTGTTTTATTTCACCCTATCTACTTTTTCTTTTTACATCAGTTCATGATGTGCGTTGTACAAAAACTTCTCTTGTGTATGATTAATAGACTATAATGGTGTTCCATGAGTAATAATGACCTATGCCAGATAGAGGGTGCACATGACAGCTGCTTTGCCTCTCGCTTTACTAAGACAATTGACTTCAGAGATTGACGTATGGCACGAATACTTTCAAGTATATATTTGACAGCTATCATTATTAATAAATGGCACTTAATGCAGTGGAATAATCTAACGTACCCTGGTGACTCATGTCCAGGTGTTAGAGAAATAAACGTTTTTGAATTTGGAAGAGCATTTATCATATTTTTACATGTGTCCTGTTTGATCTCGTTAAACACCTTTGCCACTTCTTTTCCTTTACTTCAGTTAATGTGTATAGAAATGCTTGCCCGTTTAACATCTTTCTGAGTGTTAGTGCTCACTCAAGTCAACAGCAGCCCAGTGCTGTTTTTCACCAGGGGCGATATTTAAAGGTCAGGTGTGCTGCAAGTGGCCCCGAGTCTTACAATCAGTATCCCAACACTGGCATCACATGTGATCCCAGTCCACTAAGCGGGTTACTACACAGGATTACACATTCAGAGATTGTTGTTTATGTGTTTAGTTCCCAGCAGGCAAAGGTTAGAGGTAGAGATGGTCAGGAGATCCGCTGGGATGGACTTTGTCACAATCATCCATCATAAGAATGTCATTCTGAGATATCATGAAGCAGACATAGTATGGAGTTAGTTGGAATCTGCAATAGTGCATGAAATTAGAGTCCTCTGGTGGACAGAGGTATGAGGAAGACATGTTCAGTAATTCCATGTCTATTCCAATGATGATGGCTGGCTTGTTCCTGGGCACTGGTACAATATTGGACATTCGACATGCCCTGTAGAGGTTCTGTCTTATGTGACTGTAAGAGGCCCAAGCAGTGTAAAGGAATAATCATGCAGCCTGTTTGAACTTTAATCATCAACACAAGTATTTGAGTATTAGTGTTAGTGAGGGCCAAAGGGGTTATATATGCATTTACATTACTAGACAATAAAGAGGCTACAAAACAGGTCAGCCCTCTTAACAACCCTAGATATAGAAAGTGTTTGCAAACATGAGGCAAGTGTGCTGGTCTGGCTGTTGCTTATCTGTGGTCTGTAGAGTGTACTTAACGTAGCAATTATTGTTCTGACTTCTCTCTCAGGGTTATGGGATAAGTTCCTTATCTTGTAAACAGCAAACTGAACTCTTAAGTGTTCCTGGATGCTTTCAACCTTAGCTGGAAGTGAGTTCCAGAGTGTGGGGTTTTCTATTGAGAAAGTTATGCCTCCTAAGAATGTATTATAGTAAGGAAGCATGATGAACTGTGGTGAAGCCTGGAGCAGAGGTTTGTAATTTGTTTGTATTGCTTGAATTTAATTTGTAGAAATACTTGGTATTTTCCTCAGAAGGCTCTGTGGATGATGCAAAATGCATTGAACATTGCTCGTCTAGCCATAGGTAGTCAGTGGCATCCTTGCAGGACTGGTGTCAATAGTTATCCATGGTGAAGGATGAGAAGGAATCTTACGACAGAGTTTTGGATTAGTTGTATTTTGAATATTATGAAACTGGGGGCACCGAAGTATAGGCTGTTGGCAAAGTAGAGCTTGGAGATTACAAGTGCACATATAGATTGTAGCTTTGTGAAGCGCTCTGACGCCTTCGGGTAAAGTCCGCGCTATATAAAATTGCATAAATAAATAAATAAATAAAATACATTTGCTGGAATTTAACATATGTGAAGACGTGTTGCACTGTTTCCGTTCTGTAAAAGGTGCTTATTGTGACTTTGTTGATTTTGTTTCAAGGATGGGTCTGAGTCCATGGTTACTCTGAGGTTTATTACCCCTCTTGTTGTACTTTGGAGGGTTTTGAGTTTCTTGGGCCATATGTCGGTAATCTGTTTTTTTTTCACTGTCCACAGGACATGATCTCTGTCTTTGCAGTGTTGAGCTCTAGGTAAATGACTCTTAACCTGTGGTCCGGGGACCCCTTGCGGTACATAAAGTCTTCTCAAGGGGTCTGCGACTGCATACAAAATGAAATAATATCCACAGATTAATAAGAGCATATAAATAGAGAAGAAAAAATGGAAAAATTGAAAATGGTTTGTAAATGTGAAGAACTTTGAAATTTGAGGCTAAAAAATTAAGTTAATATCCTCAGATTGATTTGTCAGAGCAGTGCAAGTGGATCAAACAGAACGCAGTAGGTATGATTTGTAGCTTCAATTGAATTTAGAAAAGATCCAACCTTCCCATCAAAATAAAAAATTGTATGTTTGTATATATTTGTTTTTTAAATAAATACAATATTTCATTATGTTTGTGTTTGATGAATGCTTGTTTCGGTATTCTTTTGTGTTATTCTGTGGTTCAAATCATCGAAAATGCTTCGGTCAGAGTCATCTGCTTCAAGAAATGGCTTGGTGGGGATCTCTGGATTCCAATAATGATTATGTGGGGGTCCCCGGGTTCCAGTAATAATTGAGTGGGGGTCCACAGAAGTCAAAGGGTTAAGATTCACTGCTGTAAGTGGTTGCTCATCATCCATGCAGTTAATGCTTGGAAGCAGTTGTCAAGTCTTGACTTGTAGAGGTCTTGTGGGCCATCCATTTTTAGAATGATTTCTGTATCTTCTGCACATTTGTATTAGGTGAGGTTGACTGATCTAATGAAGTCTACGGTAAATGTTGAATAAAAGAAGAGACATCGGACACTGAGCGGCATCAAGATGTTGGCTGTGATTGTTTGGTACATCAAGCTTTGTCTGTCTTTGAGGCAGACTACTTTTACCCTGCTAACGCGGGATTTCTGGTCTATAGTTATTATTCCAGATCCCAATTCAGGTCGACTAGATCGTTGGTACCTGTCATTGAGTAAAAGGCAATCCACTACTAGGTTAATCAATTAAGAACTTAAACCACTCTAAAGAACCACTGACTACAAATAAGTTTAAAGATTTATTATAAAGCCAAAAGTATCTGAAGATACAAACATCTCAGAATAAGATTCAAAAGATATACAGGTATCAATATAAAAAGAAATTCTCTGAATGCTCTCAACCGGCAAAAGGAAATGATCAAAAATATCTCAAATACCATGAGTGTTGCAAGTATCGCTATAAGTTGCAACTTATGAGTCATTTACAGAAAGGAAAAAGTTCAGATTAGTCTGTCCCTACACTAGACTAAGTGGCATCCCTACTTAACAAGATCTTTACCTAAAAAAGTGTCAGCAGTGGTGACTTCCAAAGAAGATCACGCACTTCTCTTAGTCTTCTTGGTGAATCGCTCTCTTAAGTTCAATCTATCTGCCTACCCATCCGCTTTCTTAGGCTCCCCAGATCATCTGCTCTGCCTCCTCCCCGGGGTGCTGTCCCTAATACAAAATCACATTTCCAATAGGAACGCCCCTGGAGACGCCCCTCACGTGGTATCGGTTCTGGCGGCAAATTCCATGCTGATGCTCCTCTGGACCCTTTGTTAAAGTTGACCTTGCTTCCCAGGCTTCTTCTCCGCTGGTCGGTACCCCCCAGGAAATTCCTGAAGCCTCCTCCAGGCCTGTGCCAGGCGTCTCTGAACAAAGCCCATTCATCACCAAACTGATTAGGGCTCCTCGCACCTGCAAATAGACAGTTCTACTGTGGGCCCCAAATTCCGGCCTCCACCATATCTTTAAGTCGTAAACTATGTCTTCGTTTGTGCTCTGTGCGCCCTCTCCTTAACGAGCACATACAGATCAAAGAAGCGACTTTATCTATTCAGGCCTACTAAATTACATGAAACAGGCCTCTGCACTCTGCACATTTAATTTCTTGGTTTAAACAGTATTCTAACTAACACACATTACTATAATGTAACACATCTATATAAAACATATATTTCAATTCTATGATTAATAATACTTTGCAGAAAATGACATTAGTATCCAAGTTACTTAAAAGTGTAGCAGCATCTTTCGTTTCTTGTGAAATGCCATGTGGCCTACACGTTTTCATGGTTTGCAGAGTTACATTTCTTGTTCACACAGTCACATAACGTGAGATTCCAACATCATTCTAACATTTCTACAAACTTCTACATTAGTTTTCACACAGATATATGTATCCCTATTCTAGTTAAACACTTTTATATTTTCACTCTATGAATATAACAGTTTGGTGCAATCTATATCTAAACTAATACTACGTGCTTATAAATATGGTGCACTTATACATTTTTCAGATTTGCGCTCTCTCAATCCCCCCTTTGATGACTTCCAGTAGTCATCATCATCACAACACCCTCATTTAGGTATAGATTGTCAAACTGAAGTCGTTGCAATATTCCCTCGTTTCATCTCTTCTAGAGCCCTCAGACTCCTGTACTGATTCTCCTGCATCGCAGCTAATCTTCTCCCCTGCTCTCGCATGGATCTCTGCAACCTGTTTGCTCTATACCATTTGTACAGTCGCACCAATCCCCACAAAGTGATTACACAAATCACTATTATGATGATAGGTTTCAGTATGTACCAAACGAAACCCTTTCCCAGGTTGGCAAACCAACCTCCAACCTTTCCCATTCCTTGTCCTACTTTTTCCCACACATTTACCTGCGCCAAATCCTCAACCTCACGATGAATTGAAGTAATGTTTCGTATGTACTTCTCTAGAGGTTTTGAATTGTCTGGAATGTAAGTGCAACATTCCTGGACCTTCAAAGCCTTACAGACTCCGCCCTCTTTGGCTAACAGAACGTCTAGAGCAAGTCGATTCTGAAGAACCATTGCCCTTATCGATTGCATCTCTCCCTCTACCAGCATTAAAGATCTAGCAGTACTGGCAGATAATCTATCTACGACTGTTGCCAATCTTCTAATTTTGATGTCATTCAGTATTAACCCTAAAAGAGGAAATGCAGCTCCAAATATGTCTCCAATTACTTCAGAGCTTGCATCTCTCCTTCCTCTTGCTTGAGCTCCTCCCTTTTTGGACTCTAATTCTTCAACATGATATATTTTCGGGAAAACAATTGCCAAATAACATGATCCATACCAATTATCTGGTAGTTTCACATATGCATTTCTTCCACAAACAAAATATACACTGGGGATCACCTGCATCTCCTTCAAGAAGTGTTTGGAGTAATACTCCAACTGGAAAGCATGTTCACAACTGACTTCTCCCACAAACACATTCTCGTAATAGGTTTGACCCCTATGTATACATAGTTTCCCTTTCTTTTCTCGATCTAATGCTATTGGAACACTGCTACCCTTGCTCTTGTGTGCTCTTTCTTCTTCAGTCCAATCTGTTTCCCATTGACCTGAAGTCTTTAGAATCTTTTGTCTCCTGTATCGTGTATCCACCTGCCCTATAAACTTTTTCTCAATTTCTGACACGGAACAAGTCAAATTATTCCTTAGGGCATGTGAAGTGTCTAATGTTCTCCATGGTAAGAAAAATTTCTGTAATCTGTCTTCACTCTTGTAATAATCCCACTTATTGAGATGTTTATAATTTGGCACCTCTGGCAACACAGAATCGAAGTTCGAGAAGTAATACTCGAACCCATCCCGTTCATAAAATATGCTCAGCAACAAACTACATGTGATTCCATAAGTCAGTGGAAGATGATGGTACCTAATACCCTCGTCTACAGATGCTGGCAATTTCATGCAGACGTAGCAATTCTTCGCCTCCATGACATCAACGTATTCATATAGCAATTTGGCATAAGCATTTGACTTAAAATTCCCTTGGGATTCATCAGTGTGTAATCTCTTAACCTCAGCATCTAACAAAGCCTTCTCCTTCTCTGTGTTAACTCTACTTTGTACAACAGTAGTAGGCCTCTGTGTCGATACTCTTTTAGCTTCTTCTCTAGCTTTTGCTTCGTTTTCATGTCCCACTACATATGATATAGTAACTACTAAAACTATAAGAAAAATCACTACCACTAAAAGTGTGCCTACTATGCATTTTGCCCTGCGGTTCGAGTTGCCAGCCTCCATGATCTCAAACAGTGTAACTCTGGTTTTCGTTCTCAGCCAAAGTCTCTTACTGAACTCCAATGTCTCTTTTCTTTGCACAATGTCTCTCTTTGAGTCCACACCTGGAAGCTGATAATTCCCTCCGCAAGAACAGTCTCTGAGTTCTGTAGCAATAGACAGCCCTAGCCCTTCTCCATCCACTATAATGGAAGTCCCTAATGTCTTTCTTCTTCCACTTGGCGCTAGGTTATCTTTCAATCAGTATTTACAAAGTTCTTTACAAAGTCTTTAATAGTCCGAGATTATGCGTGTTCCAAGAATTTCCACCACTCGCTCAAATATTTCCATACGAAGAAGGATTCCCTCCAGTATTGGACACCTTGAACAGCAACACGGAAATTCAACTGTCTCTAAGATCAATTTTCTCATTCCACTCAAGAGAGGAGGATAGACGATGTTGCGTGTCAGCAGTCTTTCGACCTCCACTCCTGGTACCAGGAACCTTACTTCCACTGTGATGATTGGGTCAGTTCTGGTCAGGGTCACTTCCCTCACCCTCCCAGTTCTGCGTCCCTCGGACATCTGCAGCGAGGTAGGTCCACTCAGGAGTAGCGTATCTTCTGCAAGGCACTCGCACCCTCCTTGATCTTCTCGGACCTTCCTGTTCCTGCTCTTGTGCACTTTCCTCTGGATCCGAATCTTCGGATATGGGAGCAAGAGTTCTTTCTGAAGTCAGCTTTAAGTTCGGCCTTTGTTTTCTTTCGGGCCAACTAACTTCTCCACGTCTTGTTCTCCCACTTCTTGTCCTCACACTCTGTTCTTGATCACTCTGGTACTGGTCTGTGTCTGAGTCGTAGTCACAACAACTTTCTCCTTCAGTGGCAACTTCAGTTTCACTGCCGTCCTGCCTTTCTTCTTCTAGATCTGTTGCACTCCCAACTTCTTCAGACACCCCCACAGCTTGACTGATCCCCTCTTGTGATTCTTCTTCCACAATTGGATTTTCGTCTGTGAGAGGAGCCGTTTCTTCCAGGGGTGCTGGAACTTTTCGAGTATGGGATGCGTGGATCCAATTAGGCAGTCCTCCACACTTCACGGCAGTGTTCGTAACTAAGATTACTTGATAGGGTCCCTTCCAGCGCACGTCTAAACAATTCTTCCGGACGTGCTTCTTCACCAGGACCCAATCTCCTGGGCACAAGTCGTGGCACAAATTTCTTGAAGACGGAACCTCTGCAGCCTGTACCTGAAGAGACACAGAATGAATGGCGTCAGACAACCCCTTGCAATAATCCAAGATCAGGTCATCTGTAATGTTCAACAATGCCGCAGTTGGGACAGAAGGAAGTCTCATTGCCCTCCCCATCAACACCTCGTGTGGAGAGAGACCTGTCCTCCTGTCGGGTGTGCTGCGCATACTCATAAGGACTAAAGGAAGAGCATCAGGCCAACTCAAGGAAGTTGATGAGCATACTTTAGCTAATCGACATTTCAGTGTCCCGTTTATCTGCTCCACGATACCTGAGGCCTCTGGTCGATAGCTACAATGCAATTTCTGATCAATGTTCAATGCAGAGCAAAGCATCTTCACAATTTCGCTGTTAAAATGAGTTCCCCTGTCCGATTCCAGAGAGGCAGGCACCCCGAAGCGCGGTATCAACTCTCTAAGCAACAACTTTGCTACTGTGAGTGTATCTCACCTACGTGTAGGGTATGCTTCAACCCTTCTGGAAAATATGCATACAATCACCAGAACATACCTAAGGTGGTTGACTTTTGGCATCTCAATAAAATCCAATTGCATTCTGTTGAAAGGCCCCCCAGACCTCCCAATGTGACTCAGTGTAACTGGTGTTCTTTTCCCTATGTTCAACTGCTGACAAGTAACGCATCGCTTACACACTGCTTCTGCTGCAATCCTAAACTTAGGGCAAGACCAAGTTTGCCTGAATACCCTCAGCATGGCATCCCTTCCCAAGTGTACTGGACCATGTATCTGTCGTGCCATTGGACTCGCTAACTCCTCAGGTAGCACTGCCCTTCCATCTGCTGAAACCCAAAAGTCCATTTCGCTTCTCACACAACCTGCTGTTTCCCATGCCCGTTTCTCTGATTCTGGTGCATTCTCTTGCATTACTCTTAAATCCTCCCAAGTGTCTACTGTTTCTAACATCATATTCAATTCTGTCTTCTCCTGAGCCCCATCTATTTCCACTTTCGTGAAAGAATATCCATGCTCCGCACAATAGCGGGCAACTTCATCGGCATATCTGTTTCCCTGTGACACAAAATCTGTATTTTTGGTATGAGCTACACATTTTACGATAGCAATTGCGTCTGGACCCTGTAATGCTTCCAACAACTGCCGCACAAATTCTCCATTTCGAATTGGCGAACCAGAGGAGGTCATGTAACCTCTCTGAGACCACAATTGCCCGAAATCATGAACAACACCGAAACCATATTGGCTATCAGTATATATGGTGACTCTATTTTTATTACCTGCTATACAGGCACAGGTTAATGCAATGATTTCTGCTACCTGTGCGGAGTGTACTCCTTCCAGGCAAGCGGCTTCCACAACTCCAGTAATGGTGCAAACATCATAAGCTGCTCTCAACCGACCAGTATCGTCTCTTAAGCATGAGCCATCCACAAAGTAAATTTCATCAGGGTCGATCAATGGCTCATCCACAATATCTGGTCTGGGCTTCGTGCACAGTTCAGTCACATCAAGGCAATTGTGATCTTCACATTCTTCTCCTTCTATATCATTGGGAAGTGGCATCAACGTAGCAAGATTCAAGACAGAGCACCTCTTAAGTGTCACGTTCTCAGCACCAATAATAACTTGCTCATAGCGCGTGAGCCTACTATTGGTCAAATGCTGTGTCTTGGTCCTGGTCATTAACAATTCCACAGAATGAGGTACATACACCACTAACTGGTGTCCCATCACTATGCTTTCACAACGCTCAATGCTGACACCTGTTGCAGCAACGGATTTGAGACATCCGGGCAACGCTGCGGCTACCGGATCTAATGTAGCCGAAAAATATGCAACTGGTCTACGGCCATTTCCATGAACTTGGACAAGAACTGACAAAGCACATCCCTCTCTCTCGCAGCAGTAAAGTGAAAAGGATTTTTCGTAGTCTGGCATCCCTAGAGCCGGAGCACGACATAAGTCATCTCTCAACTGTAGGAACGCCATCAAGCACTCATTGTCCCATGGTACCGGATCACTCACCTCCTTGTGCGTCAGTTTCTGTAAGGGTTTTGCTTTCAGTGAAAAGTTAGCTATCCACTGTCGGCAATAACCAACCATTCCTAGAAACATCCTGACTTCTCTCTGTGTCGTAGGTGCACTCATTTTCATTATCGCCTCTATTCTGTCTGGTGACACCTTGCGCTTTCCTTTTTCCAACCTGTGACCCAAGTACTGTACTTCCGTCAGACAGTACTGCAATTTGCTCGGAGATACCTTATGCCCATTTTCAGCTAAATGATTCAGTAGGGCGATGGAATCTGTCTTACACGCTTCCTCTGTTTCTGACGCAACAAGTAGGTTGTCTATGTACTGGACCAGAACTGAGTTCTGTGGCAGTACTAGACTTTCAAGATTCTTCTTCAACAGCTGGTTGAAGATTGAAGGACTATCTGTGAACCCTTGTGGGATTCTACACCATGTTAAGACGCGATCTTCCATTTTAAAGGTGAAAAGGTACTGGCTTTCTTCATCTAATGGGATTGAAAAGAAGGCCGGACAAAGATCTATCACTGTGAACCACTCAGCTTGGAATGGTATCTGAAACAGTATCACTGATGGATTCGGCACCACTGGACAACATGAAACAACTATCTCATTGATTTTTCGAAGATCTTGAACTATTCTGAACTTCCCACTTGGTTTCTGCAAACCCATAATCGGGGAGTTGCATGGACTACCCACGATTTCCTTCAAAATTCCCTGTTGAATCATAGACACAATCACAGGTTTTATTCCTGCAATCGTCTCTTGGGACAGTTTGTATTGAGGCGTTCTTGGATAATTGACATTCGGTTTCACCATGATCTTCACTGGCTCTACCCCGTTGATCAATCCTATCTCTTCTCCGGTAAAATCCCATACTTCTGATGATACTGCCTCGCGTAAGTCCCAAGGAAGTTCCTCCACAGTCAGAGTAGGATACAGTTCTATGCATGTTCTCGAATTAACAACTTTAAAAGTCGCATCATCGTCTGTGGTTTGTACCTCCACTCCCTGAGGTGTGCAATATATGGTGCAATTCAACTTGCACAACAAGTCCCTTCCTAACAGACACACAGGACTAGAATCACATACTACAAACTGATGTTCATTCATGTAGTTTCCTATTTTCACTGACACTGGTTCCGTCAAAGGGCTAGTCATTCTCTTGTTTGCGACTCCAACCACCTGAATTGTTTCCCCCGACATTGGTAGATCAGGAACCACTGCAGATCTCAGAGTTGATCGAGTAGCTCCAGTATCCACCAAGAATGTTGTGGGACACCCTGCTACCTCTGCCTCAACAAATGGCCCTCTCTGATCCACTTCTAGAACTGCCCCGAGTGTACAGTCCTCTTCTTTGCTTACACGTTGTCCCGTCAAAGGGTCAATGTAGTAACACTTTTCTTCATCTATGAAAAGAGGCATTTGTCTAAAGACCTTTCCCCCTGTCGCAATCTTAGGTGGCTGCGGAAACTGAGCTCGTGGAGCCGGAGTCCCCCCTTTGGCCACCTTGTTCCTTGGCACTGTTACCCCTTGAACTGGAACCTCTTGAACTTCCTCCTCTACCTCTAATTCTCCGTTTTCAGGGTTATAGGGACACTCGCGTCTCCAATGTCCCACCTGCTGACACTGGTGGCACTTTGTCGTTTTCTTCAACGTAGCAATGTCAATTCTAGGTCTCGAGTTTTCCTCACTGTCCTTATTCTGATTACTCGATCTCCGTCCCATTGTCCCCGTTCCCTGCTGCTGCTGTCCGCTCTTTCCAGCCGACTGCATCTGCACTACCATCAGTTTTTCCTTTAGCTTCTTTGACTTAGAATCTATTTCGTCACTACAGTACCTTGCGTACCTCAAGATCTCATCCAGTGGTCTGTTCTGCCAGCAAATTAAATGTTGCTGAATCATTAAACAAATATCAGGTCTCAACCCCAAAACGAACTTTGATACAAACTGTCCTATATCTTTGGGGTCCATTACATCGAGTCCACTGTATTGTTTGAATGTTTTCAGCAATCTCTCATAAAACTCATGAACTGTCTCCTTGGGTTCCTGTCTGGTTCGGTCTATTTTTACCCAATCTATGTCTTGTGGTGGCACCTTATCTTTCAGCCAAGTTATTACCCTTTCATACTTTTGCATTACAATTTCAGACGGTCCATTTGTAGCAGCATTCCTTTCTGGTTCTACAGTTGGCCACTCGACACTAGTCTTGCATGCTGTCCACAAATCTCCTGGGACCACAATGTCAAACAAGGTGTTCAAATCAATCCACAATACCTTCGAGATTTTCACAAACCTCTCTACCTGCTTGTACCACTCAACAGGATTGTCCCTCAACTTCGGAAATGAGTTGGTAAATGCAGCCAAATCTCCTCTACTCCAGGGCACATGTACGTAATTCCCATTCGATATTTCTCTCAAAGGAAATGCCTCCATCTGCATTACCCTTCCTTCCGGAGACATCACACTCATGCTCCGTCTGACAGTGCCCCTTTTTGCCAACCTCTCTTCCCATTTGTCCAGATCTCTCCACACTCTTATTCCCGATATCAACTCTCTTATATGTGTTTTCAATCCAGTTGTCCTTTTTTCATCTAAATCCTGATCTGAATATTGTAACCTATGGTTACTCTGTAGGGTCTTTGTTCTGGACAAATCTACTGTATACTTGTCTGCCAGTTCAGACAGTTTCTCATGTATCGTTCTCGCCTTTCGGGTAATATCCTTTGCTATGAACAGCAACTCATCTTGTTCGTACAAATCAATTCTTTCTAAGGCCAACGTACCATCTATGATCTCATCCACATCTGATTTTAAGCTGGTAACATCGAGTCTTTTGGCCTTCACTGCAGCTTTCAGTATGCTAGCTCTAGGGGGTCCATTCACATCTCTCCCATCCCAGCTCCGAGTCCTACGTCTGGGCTCAGGCGAGTTACGGGGAGTCCTCCCATGCTCCCACCCCTCCAGGTCCCATGCAGTTCCGTCCTCTCTGGGTGGATGATGAAACACTCCATTGGGCCTCATGGTCCTACATTCCCCATCCTGCCTGGTTTCTCTGGGTGCATGGCTAGACATTCATTTACTCCCCCTTTCCCCACAGTTTGCCTGTGATCTCTGACTACTCGATGTATGACGAGATCTTTCACTGTTTCCTCTATTCCAGTGCTGTACATCCTCTCCAAGTGCGTGATGAGCGCACCTAAACCTATCTCTGTATCCTAGTACCATCTGGTCTCCACCCTTTTCAAAGAGACGAGACATCTCTTCACACTCTGTGCTTCTACCATTTCTCTCCTGTTGGTCCCTATCATCCATAGGACGTATAGCTCCTCTGTTCTCCTGACTTTGACCCTCACGCTCCTGACTGCTTTCGCTAGCCCCACAGTGAGATACCGTCCCGTTGCCTCGACTTCCCCATTCAGCTTCTGCTCTTGACCTGTTGCTCGGTGCTTCTGTAGACCCATCCCATTCTCTCAAGTCAGCTCTTAACTCTTTAAAGGATTTCGGCCGTGGTCCCCTTAGGTCCATCGGTCCTCTTTGACCCTCCTGTCCTGTTGTGGGACCCACTGCTGAATCGAATGGGGTGTTCCGCGTTACTGGTCCTGGCAATTGCCTCCAGGCATTTGTCATGTTGTTCCTCCTTTCCATCTCAACCCTTTCTCTGCCTAACCGTATCTGTTCTTCCTCTCTGTCTCTCTCGGGGTTGTAAATCGATACTATAGGGCCTATGGTAACGGGTACTTGTAGAGCGTCTGGCAATCCATAAGACTCAACCTTCTCAGTGGTTGGTGTCTTCTGTACCACAAACCTTCCGACCACACTCTGTGCTGTACTATGTTGAGGTGTCTCCTCGCCTTTGATAGGTGTCCATTCCGATATAGGAAGCGGTACATACCCCTCTATGTCAGCCCCCTCTTCCCTTGCGAGTCCTCTACTTTCAATCCCCCCAACTCTCGGAGGCGGTCTATCTATCAGCAATCTATTTATCAAATTGTCCTCCGAATCGCTCTCCTCATCCTCCTCCATTAGACTCCTTTCTCCTGCCACCTCTCTCACTGGGTACAACTTATCCACCTCAATGGCCTGTACCCTCCACCTCTTGGCGTCCGCATCCCATTGGGCATCTCGCACTGCCCTTACTGATCGCTTCAAGCTTTCTTGGCGCCTGTTCAGATTTCTATCGTGTGCCGCCCTAATCCACGCGTTAAGGGCCTCAAACTGTGTTGGTCTAGGCAAAGGGTTCAATGAGGACATAATTGCTTTCAGCCGATGTAACGCCTCTAACCTGAACGTTCCATACCAAGGAAACGTCAGTTCCTCATTCCCTTCTGTAATCTTGCTCCAATCACTAATCCACAGAATAGTGTGCAACCCAACATTCGTTGCCATATAATAAGCTGGTGTACCCTCTGGCGGCGCCTCTTCCCCGTAATAAGAGTCACTTCTTTTTCTTTTAAAAATCCCTCTCAAACATTTAAAGCACTTCATGTTCAAAACCTACAGAATTTCTATTTTTCTCCGCGTTTGTTTACTTCCTGATGACAATCCACCAATCTCAGCACTGTTCTCGCTAACTGGCCTATCAGAGCACGGCTCTAGCCGGCGTCACACCAACCGCTCAATCAGAGCGCGGCTCTAGCCGACGTCACACCAACCGCCCAATCAGAGCGCGGCTCCCGCTGACGTCTCTCGTCCCCCTTTGCAGCAGTTCCCCTCCTTTCTCAGCTCGTCTCCGTGGTCATACATGCGTCCCATTCATACCCTGAAAAATGATTACTTCCGTCCAAGTGATCACTTTTCTTGACTGTACGTCCACAGTCTAACTGTAATTGTCACCTTAACCGACGAAATGTCTTTCCGTTTACGTCCAGACAATCGCCTTCTCTGATAGGTTACTTACACACAGTAACTTTCGACCAGCGTCCGTTACTCACACACTCACTCTTACACTCCCCCTATCTCGGTCCTGCGGCGGTCAATGGTACCTCATGACCTCCTTACTCTGGTCGACAACTACTCTGGGTGTTCGATACACCCGAACCACTTAAGCTCTACCTCGAGCTTAAGATTTTCACCAGTTCACCCGTTTACCAGGTTTACCAGTACCAGGTTGCGCGTGCTCACAACCCTCTCTCAATCACACTACAGGCATTCAACTCCGCAAGACATTACAATACAGATACAACACAAAACACCGCAATCTGTTCACGCATGACCCTTGTTATACTCACTCTCCTCCGACACTGCTGCTTCTCTCGCACCGTCAGCACCTTCTTCGGTACTCGATTCTTCCGCTGCTCATCTCTCGATGTCTAGGGGCCTTGGGGTAAGCTAACCTAGTCTAGATTACCTTCCTCAAGAAGATAACCATCCTCACTCTGCTACCAACTGCTAACGCGGGATTTCTGGTCTATAGTTATTATTCCAGATCCCAATTCAGGTCGACTAGATCGTTGGTACCTGTCATTGAGTAAAAGGCAATCCACTACTAGGTTAATCAATTAAGAACTTAAACCACTCTAAAGAACCACTGACTACAAATAAGTTTAAAGATTTATTATAAAGCCAAAAGTATCTGAAGATACAAACATCTCAGAATAAGATTCAAAAGATATACAGGTATCAATATAAAAAGAAATTATCTGAATGCTCTCAACCGGCAAAAGGAAATGATCAAAAATATCTCAAATACCATGAGTGTTGCAAGTATCGCTATAAGTTGCAACTTATGAGTCATTTACAGAAAGGAAAAAGTTCAGATTAGTCTGTCCCTACACTAGACTAAGTGGCATCCCTACTTAACAAGATCTTTACCTAAAAAGGTGTCAGCAGTGGTGACTTCCAAAGAAGATCACGCACTTCTCTTAGTCTTCTTGGTGAATCGCTCTCTTAAGTTCAATCTATCTGCCTACCCATCCGCTTTCTTAGGCTCCCCATATCATCTGCTCTGCCTCCTCTCCGGGGTGCTGTACCTAATACAAAATCACATTTCCAATAGGAACGCCCCTGGAGACACCCCTCACGTGGTATCGGTTCTGGCGGCAAATTCCATGCTGATGCTCCTCTGGACCCTTCGTTAAAGTTGACCTTGCTTCCCAGGCTTCTTCTCCGCTGGTCGGTACCCCCCAGGAAATTCCTGAAGCCTCCTCCAGGCCTGTGCCAGGCGTCTCTGAACAAAGCCCATTCATCACCAAACTGATTAGGGCTCCGCGCACCTGCAAATAGACAGTTCTACTGTGGGCCTCAAATTCCGGCCTCCACCATATCTTTAAGTCGTAAACTATGGCTTCGTTTGTGCTCTGTGCGCCCTCTCCTTAACGAGCACATACAGATCAAAGAAGCGACTTTATCTATTCAGGCCTACTAAATTACATGAAACAGGCCTCTGCACTCTGCACATTTAATTTCTTGGTTTAACCACTTCAGCGCTAATGACAAGGGTAACTCGTCATGGACTTTCCATTGATTTCAATGGAAAGTCAATGGAGCTCGTCGAGGACCCTTAGCAGCCAAGTGGTTAAACAGTATTCTAACTAACACACATTACTATAATGTAACACATCTATATAAAACATATATTTCAATTCTATGATTAATAATACTTTGCAGAAAATGACATTAGTATCCAAGTTACTTAAAAGTGTAGCAGCATCTTTCGTTTCTTGTGAAATGCCATGTGGCCTACACGTTTTCATGGTTTGCAGAGTTACATTTCTTGTTCACACAGTCACATAACGTGAGATTCCAACATCATTCTAACATTTCTACAAACTTCTACATTAGTTTTCACACAGATATATGTATCCCTATTCTAGTTAAACACTTTTATATTTTCACTCTATGAATATAACACTCTGGTGCAATCTATATCTAAACTAATACTACGTGCTTATAAATATGGTGCACTTATACATTTTTCAGATTTGCGCTCTCTCAACCCCTACGTGAATTCTACACAAATGTAGTCAGCACAACAAGCAACGTATGATATTGCTATGCACAGAGGCAGCATTTCCCACCCACTCATCACATCTAATCCTAACACCTCCCCAATTTACTTACCTTTTTATATGTTTTCTACATAAATACTTTGAGTGAGAGTGCATATATTTTTCATGAGAGGACAAAAAGGACCTTGGAAAAGATACAAGAAATGTAAACTTTCAGACACTCAGCTAGTCATTTGTGAATCCCAGCTGTGTCAAGAACAAAAATGAAAGTGAGGATAAGTATGTTAGAAGTGAGAAAGCAATGCACAGTATGCACAATATACACAAACAAAATGGCATTACATTTATCAACAAGACTTTACAGTGATTTTAAAGCAATTCTGTGCAGTTTCTTGGAGGCAATGTATTTCAGAGCATGTTGAGTTATTCCACGAGGATGGAGTCTTTGTAGTATCCTCTGGTGATGGACAGTGTCAGAGCCTGTCCATAGGTGGAGAAGCAATAGGACAGCTACTCCACTGTGACTATTAGGTAATTTCAGCTACATACAAGGCCTCGCTCTGTGCCTCCACCTGTTCTGAATCCAAATTGCTGGTGTGAGATCCTCAGTGAACTTGGAAAGCTGCGTAAAAACTTGTCTTTTAACCCGTTGGCTGCGCCGCCCGTTTTGTGGAAGTGCAGCACTTCCGCAAAATGGGTGGGGCCGCGCCGACGGCAGCATGGATAGGGTTAAGCTTGCATTGTTTTTTTTACTCTTGTTCACTATATAGCACCCTCCTTTTAGGTTGAGCCTAGAGTCAGCGCGCATGTGCTGACCTGCGAGACTTGTTGTACTGGTGTACGGAATAGAAGCCCCCCCACTCTCCGCCCATATTTGTCATTGGCTTGTGTCATTGTCCTTCGTAAATGCTGGTTTCTGATTCGTAAATAGGGTTGTTAGTCCCTCTTTAGTACCGCATTGTCTTAATTTTTAACCCTCCATGGCGACTGGCCCTTTTACTTTGGTGGTTAAATGGGATGCTTAATTTAGTCTGTAAGTACTATTCTCTTTATTGAGATTCTCTTACTGCATCCACGACGTGCTTTGTTCACATTCAGCGCGCCATGCACACTTTCTCTTTTCAAGCATCCGTAACAATGGCGCCCACTTCTTTCCAATGCCATTGGTCTAGCTTTTAAATGCGAGCCCTATTGCATTGCAAATATTTTTACTCCCCATTTACATTTACATTTAATGGCTGCAGTGATGCTGTGGCCTTTTAGTTATTTATTTAATACAGCACCCATAACGCTTGCCTGCAAAAAATACCCCTCCCACCTCCCAAACATCATCCAGCAGCGATGCTGTGGCTTTTTAGTTATTTATTCAATCAGGCGCCCATATGCTTTTTGTTTGTGTTTGTTTAATTTTGCATCACACGAAGATGCTGGTGTCTTTTTCTACTGCTGGAGTGAGACATCCGCAAAATCGTCTTTTTAGATTAACAACACCAGCGCACAGTGCATTATTTTAACTTCAATTAAAGCGCAGCGGGGGGGGGGGGGGTGAGGAGGGGGGCGGTGTTGTTCATCTAAAAGAGCGACCATATGTCTTCTTTCAGTAAAAAGTGCTGGTGTTTAGTCATGCAGGGCATAAGAAACGTCATGCGGCGAGTGGGCATCCTGTAAGTACACCTTTTTTTCCTTTAACAACAAGCCTCACTCTTGATTGTTAAATCTGCATACTAAATAAGGCAGAACACCCCTCCCACTTCGCAAATAGCATCGAACCGCAATTGCCGTGCCCTGTTATTTAATTAATAAGGCATCCGAAATGTTTGCCTGCAAAAAACACCCCTTCCACCTCCCAAGCATCATCCAGCAGCGATGCATTGGCATTTTTAATAAACTTGTAAGCAAACATGTTTTGCCGCTCGCTGGGTGGCTGAGGACTGTTGGGCCTCCTTTAACTAGCTTGTATTGTGATGTAAGGGGCGAGATCGTTAAGGTGCACTATTTCTTTAATATCCACAGTTTTTAATAATCCAAATCATATACCAAATCCTAAATTGTTTTTAATCTTTACCGTACTTTTACCTTTGTGTACATTCTTTAGTAAAAACTTTGTATATCATATATGCTTTTATGATTGTTAAAAAATGCAATCAAAATAAAGCTTTTCTTGACTTGACTTGCACTAGCTGACCACCAGAAACATGCCTTCAAGGTTAGCCTCCACTTAAATATTTCATAATCGGTCAAAAATACATGTTCCAGGGAGGGCTGTTACCTCCGAGATGTCAGAGTGCCCGAGGCAAGCAGTGAGCAGCCTGAGGCTCGGTTACATATTTATCTATATTGTTAAAGAGCAGCAGTACCAACCCCTTTAACTCGGCCCTAACAGGTTCACAGCACGCGGCCACAAAGACGGCATCTTTCTTGTCACTTGACAACAAAAATCCTCGGGAGCTGGTCCTAAAAACATGCGTTTCTTGTTTTTAACCCTTGCTCGTGACGGAACCATTCCGTCACGAGCCACGGTGGTGCTGTGCTGGTGAGAGAATGGCTCCGTCATGGCCTGGTTGCCGCGCCTGCGCGGCGCTGCATTCGCGCCTGCGCTGAGCGTTCTATTAGGCGGGCGGGGCCGTGACGGAACCATTCCGTCACAAGCACAGCGCCACCGTGGCTCGTGACGGAGTGGTTCCGTCACGAGCATGGCGGCGCCGCGCGGGGCCCCTCCTCCCCCCTAGCGCCGCGGCGGAATTACCGCCGCGGCCAAGGGGTTAAAAGGAAGAGAAGGATGAAAAGCGTACAAGGAATGCATTCCTGTTATCTATGTCTGATTCTTTGAAGCCCTGTTAGGACCACGTGTTCCTACAAGTAGTGCTATAATATTAAATGCAACCTTCAGACTAAAGGCACACAATGAGTACTACACTTACCTACTGAGCTCTCTGGGCGCTAAGAGATAGTATTTATTTCCCAACTCAAGGATACTCATGTTATTGCCCTCAGAGAGATGAATGTGACCTTGTTATTATCCTGATACCCAGGCTTTTAATGGGATAAAAAAAAACTGGGTTGGTCTCTCAAAGGGGTGTGGTTGATGTAATTAAGGCATGGCTTGAAAACCCAGCTTAAAATCTGTGTTTAGTATAGGGTGCAGTTTAAAGAAAAAGGGGTAACCCTGTGTCCCTCAGAACCTGGGTGTTCCCCCATAAGCAGGGAGAGATGAGACAGCGACTCTCCAGCGATTGACCGTGTATTTATCTCCACCACGATCGGATCTGACCGTATGGCTCCAGATCAGGCAGAGTTTCTTCCTCCTGATTACCATACTGTCCACCCCCACCCCTCCTGTCTTGAAAAAGACCCGACGCGACCACCAATTGGGGCGCATTAGGGTCGAAACATCAACGCTCTCCTGTGGTCCAGACACTCCAGGATCCTTGAAATTAATGCCAGGACTCCTTGGATGTGAAATAAATTCTGGCCAACTAAACCCCTGTACATAATTGTATATATGTATTTTTTCGATTTCACTGTACATTGTTTCATGCACCAAGCACTTGTCACCAATTGTCACATAATTTTCACTTCTATTTGACGGTCTTTTTCAATAGTATCAAATGCCATCATTGAATGAATCAATTCAAATGTAACATGATTGAATTCTAATATAAATTCGTTTCAAATCACCCTTTGGTAATATGAAGTTGATTATTAGATTGCTTCAGTATTCATTGCCTCATTGCATATGTGTTTCAGAGAGATTTCAAACTTTTGTTTTGCATTAATTAGCATTGTCAAAGTGATTTGCCTTACCCAATAGAACAACTTTTGCATTTAACTAGTATAGGGTGCCACTCGAGTGGTGGTTTGCTGCTTGATTGCTTTTGTATATAAAATACAACAAGTAACATTACACCTACAACAAGCCAAGACTATTGGGTTTGTCTATGGTTGTTAGTTGCAGAACAGAAATAAGTAACTACTATGGCTTCACAGTATATACAATTGAAAATGCTCCAGTTCTAAAATTATGAACCTGTGAAAGAACTATAGTGAGTCTCTTTGAAGTTATATCTCAGGCAGTGAAGGGTGGTACTGCTACAGAGTTAAGATTTTTTTCACCCTGTGGGTGATGGCAAAAATGGAGAATCCGATAGGCACCTGTCTCAACACCTGCTTTTAGAATTGATGGTGCTGAGCACCCTCAAGACCCGGCCCTCTTAAAGCCCTGCTGATACCCTTGAATAATACTGGTTTCTGTTTCCCTAATCAAAGCAGTGCTTAATTTGAGCCGGTGGGCACCGGCGCTTAATTGTCAACAGCACACTCTCCCACATGGAGGCACTGTTTGGCTAATTAACAAATGAGCACACAAGCAGTTGTAAAACATACATTTAAAGCATCCGCAATGCAATAGGTCTTGCATTTACGTGAGTTTGAGCTATTGGCACTGTAAATGACAATGCCTTTTATTTATGTTTTGCTTTTTAAAACATAAATAAAAGGTATTGTCATTTACAATGCCAATAGCTTCAACTCTCACTAATGCGACACCTATTTTCTTTTACTCATTTTAGTTGAGTTTAGATTTAGTTGGGTAATTGCCATCAAGGTTTTGCTGCCTTAAGCGAAAATGCACACCAGATATGTGTGGCTGCATATGCGTGCACACACAGAGACACACATACACAGACAGACAGACAGAGACACACACACACACAGACAGAGACACACACACAGAAACACACAGAGCCACACACACACACAAGCATACACAAAGACACACACACAGTGACTGACAGAGACACACACACACACAAACACACACACTCTTTCTGTATCACTTTACCATAATCCATTTAGATTTTTAAAGCACACCAAATGGCCCTGAGGCATGAAGGCATTATAAAGTGACATAGTGACGCTGTTATCTTTATTAATAGCAGTACTTTATAACTCAGTTTCACATTCCCTTAGTGATATCAGTGTTTCAAACTCTAAGAGTCAACCTGCAAAGCTTTGTTGAAACTTAATTATACTCCATGTGAAGGGCTAATGTTGGCAGCTTCCACACAAGCGGCTTTCTATCCGCTTCAGGGCACCACATACGGGTTGTAAGCGCTATACAAATGCTGTAATACCATACACAGAGACACACACAACAGCTACCAATGCCGGACTGCCCGTTGCGGGCACCGGGCAATCCCCCGTGCGCCGCAAGGGTGGGGGCCTGTTTTTGGCCCCTGGGGGCCATTTTTGTTACAGGACCATTTTTGCAGCATAGCTGCGAAATCGGTCCAGTAACAAAATCGGCCGAAAACCAGCCCTGGCAAAGAGCTCAGTCGCACCCCCAACGGACCCCCCCTTGCCAGGGCCGGTTTTCAGTCCCAGTTCGGCCCTGACAGCTACTTACTTCATTCTTTTGATTTTGTCCGGGAAAAGAACGTGAGCAGCGTGGCAGGCAGGGATGTGGTCTTTTGAAAATATCATGACTTCAACAACACGAGATGTAGGTCAAATCCCAGCATGCATGTTTGTCCGAATTGTGTGATCCTGAGAATTTCTGTCTCCTTGTGCCTCTGTCTCTTACCTTCTCAGATGTTGTTCTATATAAAAATACAAATTAAGCAGAAACTATCTTCTAGCCACCTAGCAACCAAGGAGTCAAAAGTGCATGTGTAAAAATGAATCCACCAGGAGTTATCAGTGAATGATTTGTGATTGATTTCTCCATTGATTATCTTATTTTCACAGCCTTGGGGCCATATGTACTAGGAAGTGGCGGAGTGAGGCATTAGCCATCATGGCCTAACACCTCACTCCGCCACTTCAGAAACGCACGTTTGCATGATATTTACAAGAATATGGTGCAGATTTCCAATCCAATCCAAAAGACTTTATTCGGATAACGACGTATCCATAAAAGTAAAACATGTACAAGATTGGATTGGATTGGTGCAGACTTGCATTTCCCCCTGCGCTTGTGTAGGAGTGTAGCGCCAACTCAGGCACCCTTAGACCGACCCGACCGCACCAGACCCCACCCCTCCTGCGAACACCATCAGCACCAACCTCCTGACCTCCTGGTCCAACGTCTGCGATGACGAGACACGCAATGTCATGAACTCCATCCACTCAGGATCTCCGACGGACCCGTGCCCGCACCACATATTCAAGAAGGCAGGCGCAGCCATTGCACCCCAACTACGGAAGGTCATCAACATCTCCTTCGAAACCGCGACTGTCCCAGAAAGCTGAAAGCATGCCGAAATCACCGCCCTCCTCAAGAAGCCCAAGGCGGACCCCAAGGACCTCAAAAACTTCCGGCCCATCTCCCTGCTCCAGTTCCCGGCGAAGGTCATTGAGAAAATCGTCAACATGCAACTGACCCGCCACCTAGAAGACAACAACATCCTGGACCCATCCCAATCCGGATACAGACGAAACCACAGCACCGAGACAGCCCTCATTGCCGCCACTGACGACATCAGGCACCAATTAGACAACGGCAAAACATCAGCCCTTATCCTCCTGGACCTATCTGCCGCTTTCGACACAGTCTGCCATCGCACACTAAAGACTCGCCTCCATGAAGCCGGTATCCAAGAGAAGGCCCTCGACTGGACCACATCCTTCCTCTCCGGCAGATCCCAGAGCGTCCTCCTCCCGCCTTTCCGATCCTCAGCCACCGACATCACCTGCGGCGGCCCCCAGGGCTCCTCCCTCAGCCCCACGCTGTTCAACATCTACATGGCCCCCCTCGCACAAGTGGCCCGCCACCACAACCTCAACATCATCTCCTACGCCGACGATACTCAGCTCATCATCTCCCTCACCAAGGACCCACGCACCGCCAAAACCAACATCCACAACGGAATGAAGGCCATCGCCGACTGGATGAGGAGCAGCCGTCTGAAACTGAACTTGGACAAGATGGAGGTCCTCATCTTCGGGCCCAACCCCTCAGCCTGGGACGACTCCTGGTGGCCTACCACTCTGGGGACAGCACCGACACCCACCGACCACGCACGCAACCTGGGATTCATCCTCGACTCCACCCTCTCCATGTCCAAACAGGTCAACGCCGTCTCCTCCTCCTGCTACAACACCCTCCACACCCTTTGCAGGATCTACAAATGGATCCCAGCCGAAACAAGAAGAACGGTGACACAGGCCCTTGTCAGCAGCAGGCTGGACTATGGCAACGCACTCTACGCCGGAATCCCAGCCAAACACCTGCGACGACTCCAGCGCATCCAAAAGGCCTCCGCCCGACTGATCGTCAACTCACCCCGCCGCTGCCACATCACCCCCCACCTGAGGAACCTACACTGGCTCCTTGTCGACAAGAGGATCACCTTCAAACTCCTCACCCACGCACACAAAGCACTCCACAACGCCGGACCAGCCTACCTGAATAGCCGACTCAACTTTCACACCCCCACCCGCCAGCTCCGCTCCGCCAGCCTCGCCCTCGCCACCATCCCCCGCATCCAACAAACTACCTCTGGCGGCAGATTTTTTATTTATTTATTTATTTATTTTTTTTTTTTTTTTTTTTTACAGTGTTTTATATAGCGCAAACTAGACCCAAACTGAATCGGGTATCAGAGCGCTTTACATAGCACCAGTTACGTTACATGAGGACACGCATTCATTTTAGGCACGGGGAGATTAAGTGATTTGCCCAGAATCACAGGAGGTTTTTGGCGTCGTTACTGAGACTCGAACCCAGATCCCCAGGTCCGAGGTCGAGCGCCTTAGCCGTTAGGCTACCTCGCCTCCAAGACCTGGAACACCCTTCCTACCCACCTACGTCAGACCGAAGACCTACTCGCCTTCAGAAAACTCCTCAAGACCTGGCTCTTCGAACTGTAGCGTTGCCCCCCCGCCCCCCATCAGCACCTTGAGACCCGCACGGGTAAGTAGCGCGCTTTACAAATCCCCCTGATTGATTGATTGATACCATAGTGCAAGGGTGTTGTGTGTAAGGGAGGGTTGTTTATATGCAGGAAGGTGCCCCTTCTTGCACATAAACAATACTGAAATGCTATTTTGTCACTTTTATGTGTGCTGCTTAATGCAGCACACATGGAAGTTACAAATTGCTATGTTTTTTTAAGCGTTGTTTATGTGCAGGAAGGGACACCTTCCTACACATAAACAATCCAAGGCGTTTTTGCTTTTTCCATGTGTGCTGTCCAAGGCAGTACACATGAAAACAGCATCACCAAAGATAAATAATGCCTTTCTCCTCGTTTCACCAAGTTAAAGCCAGGTTTTACCTGGTCTTAATTTTGGAGCTGCCTCCTATTTACGCTGCCCTTGTAAATAGGGGGCAGCGTAAAAAACTATGGGGGCTGCGGTGGAACACCCACCACTACACCCACTGCCCACCCCTTTCACACTAAGCATAGTATGAAAGGTTGCCTTATTTAAAGGCACCGTTTACCCACTTTAAGCGGCTTAAAGCTGCCTTGTAAATAAGGCGAGGCCTCATCACCATCACTGAAAGTGACATTGTGATGGCGATAGGGGCTTGTACATATGCCCCTTAGTTTGTTCATTTGGTTCAACTATATTCCAAAATTAGGTTGATAATTTTCTTTTCCACGAGCATGCTTTGTTTTTCCATGTTGAATGGTTGCATTTTCCAAAGAAGCTTTTGTATTACTGTATTACGGTAGGCTAACAGAATCGTTTGACATAAAGTGGGAATGAAAACTGAATTTTTATATTTTCAAAATACAATAGCGACCTCGGTACTCAGCGTATAATTTAAAACAAGCATTGTCAAACAAAGCCAATAATTCAGACTTAAAAGCCTTCTTCACTGAATACAATGCGTCCATGACATAAAGCACATAATGTATGTTGATTCAGAGCACTTTTCAGACGTAAAATGATCCCCGATGCATTGCAATGCAGGCACTTGAATACTGAATGATACACCAAACAGCCAATAACATCACATGAGAGAGAAATACTCCGATGGGAGGAGCCAAGTGTAATTTATGTTTACTTAATGAATTTCTAATCATAGGTATTTAGAAAATGGCACTGTCGAGCCAGACCTATAGGCTATTCCTATGAGGTGATATCACAAAATATATATTTTTTAAAAGTGGAATTTACCAGATTGGCATGATGTGGAAAGGGAAAAGGAGTTAAAGGAAAGAGGATTGATGCAAATCTATGGAATCCACCAACAGAGAGAAACCATTTCTAAGTCTAATGGAATGTAAACCTATAAAAAACCTTGTTAAACATTGTTTTTCAAAAAATATATTAAAAGATATTGTTTCTACCAATTGGTAATTGCAAATCATTTTAATAAACAGTGTAGGTGGGATGGTTTCGCAGGAGTAGTATCGTGTTATTCTGTTTTTCTATGAAACTACATACAACCGATGACAGGTGATGTATTTATACCAGCAGCACTACAGAAAGTTTACTTGCAAAAATATCACTATTCCCAGAGGGCACCATACATTTGCAATCCTATTTGTTTGTGATAGGCAGACTTAATTAATTTAATTTAATTTACGGAGTTTTATATAGCGCAAACTCGACCCGCAATACTGCATCACTGTCGCCACTATTTAATTCTATTACTAATTTGGATATAAGTATTTTGCTTATGAGAGAGGAATTGAAATATTGTGAGGGCTTTCAACAACAATGAGGCTCCCAGAACACATCTATGGAACCTGGTCTTATACTGTATGAAAGTCTATCATTGGAAACCCAAGTGAAGAGCCTAACCCTCCGTGGTTCATCGAGTCCAATCCGATTCCCTGAGATCTTACACTACAACTTGTGGGAGCATTAGCAAACCCTTTTTAAAATAATCCTTTATTGAGGTGTAGATGGACAGTGCAAATGCTTGATGGTTCATGGGATCCAGCCCTAACATGCAGACAGCATTTGTAAGAGTGAAATACATAGTGCAACGGATTGAACATAAAGAGGGGAAGGGGAAAAGAGGGGTTTATGAAAAAGAAAATTAGGGATCATTCACAACAGGAAGGAGATGTGCACGAGAAACAGAAAGGGAACATAATAGATTGGGCTTGAGGCAGAGTGTCTTGTTAATGCCCCCCATAGGCAATAAGGGACATTATACATAATGCAATCCAGGAGACATCCGAAGGAGAAACTCTCCAGGCAACCACGAGACATATGTCTTTCACAGTAAATGTATGGTTTACACAGGCCATAGGTGCAAACCAACAAAGATCTTAGTGCAATAGTGGTCGGTACACCTGGAACTTCCTCTGCAGGTTGCCCATTTTCTCACTGTGCATCATGGGGCTAATTTGAGTCAAGCATGGGTGGGCTCCCTTGAGGGGTAAAAAGAGACCTCAGGTCAGATCTCTGGGTGAATGCAGTCCAAGAGGGATTCCATTTCCCATAGCAGAGATGTGGAAGGTCATGTATCCTATTGGAAGATTAACTCCCTACTGATTGTTCTAATGTTCCTTATTTGTTTTTATTTTTACATTTAGGTCACATCTAGTCCCTCCTATTTGTACTGTGCAAATATGCTTTCCCTTCTGCCTGAGGCTAGGTAAAGGAAACCAAACCCTCATTTTAATCTTCAGATTTTTGAGCATGCACCCTGAGAGATTACTTTTGGACATTTATTTTGTATCTGGAAGTGTTCATTCTCCACTTCTTAAATGATGGGGCTAGGAGGCAGGTATTGATTCTGGACAGAGCTGTAGCGCGGTTGGATACTGCCCTTCTAGAGCATAACCGTGGGAAGTTTCTGACATTAGAGAACCTGAAATTAAAAAAATTCAGTCGGGCAAATGGACCCATGAAAGCAAGAAACCAGTGTTCTCCTTGTCAGATGGTTGAGCCAAGCCCTGGGGATCTGGCAGGTTATGGGTTTCCATGGTGTGTCAGCAGGGCCCATCCATGGCATTGGCTACATCTCCCATCCCGGTCCAAGGTAAGATTCCTTTCACCACCTACCACCGTTGATGACCCAAATTCAGCCAGCAGCCTCCGCATCGGGGACTGGAAACCAGACGTGCAGTAATTAGAGCATAGATGACGCCCACTGCGATTCTCAAGCCCATAATGTTAATTTCCTAAGCCCATATCTGGCTTCCCCGTCTGTCCATGTACTCAGGATTTTACATAGTAGGGATTTCCTGAAAAGAAGAGCCTCCCCATTTTTTGGGAGCAGGTAGATTATTAAGATGCGTTAATACAAACACTACGGATCACTTTGCCAACCAATTGCTGCCCCTCAGCTTTGGAGATTTGTATGGGATAAACAAGTATCTTACAAGGGCGCAATAATACGGAATTCACTGACATAATGTGTAAGACTTTTGACTTGTACTACTAGCACAAGATTTTGATAACCCCTGGAAGGACAACACATCATGCAGCAGGCAAAACACACAGAGGCACATGGATTGGAGGAGGGTTTCCATGCTGTGAGCAAGGCCAGTGACAGAAATCAGTAATATTGGTTCCTGGAAGAATGCATTAAAATGATGGGGTATGGTGGGTTGGGTCATGAGGGTATAGAAAGAAAATAGGACAGCAGTGAGTGCGGCAAAATTAGAACCTGCGCAGATGAGTTGTGTGGAAATGTGTCTAGGAAAAAAAGGGAAGAAGAACGAAAGGTGATGTGTGAGTTATCACCAGTTGTAGGAGACCTTAGCTGGTGACTACACTTCCAGCTGCACATTGGGAGACACAAGAAATGAAGAAAATGAATAAACATGAGTGCCCATAGGGATATGTGAATCAGAGCATGGGTCGCCCGGACAAGTAGCTGGCCAGAGTAGCTACATGAAGTTATTAGGGCGATCTCAATACATCAGGATCGTCAATTCACATGGATTCATGGGACTATATTGGAGCGGGGATGGCCGAAATACCCACACAAAAGATGGATTAATCACAGTGCATGTATCAGAACACAGAAATGGGGAATACTGCAGCGTGGCAGCACAAGAGAAAGAAAATAGCAAGGGAGGAGAAGGAGGTGCAGTGTTTTCCGAGTGGTGGTACACTCTGTAGATCTCATGAGCCCTAAAAGAAAAACAGGCATATCTTACCCTTTTCTTAACAAAGGACTCAAAAACTGGTAGGCATCTTTCTCTTCTCTCTCTAAAGAATTAAGCTCTCTTATACAGGGAGCGATTAGAATGCTTAGGATTTATATCCTGAACAGGCATTGTATATTGTATGTTGTTGCTATTGGCTTAGTGTTATTTTTTGTTCATTCCTGTTTTTTTGCAAAATAATTTTAATTATTAGTGTGTGACTATGAAGGAGACGTCCCCCTACAATCAACCTCGAGGCCTGTAGTTTAATATGACTCGGGTAACTGTGAAATTTGACATCTGTGGACATCCAGGTCGCATGACTCTAAAAAAATGCTACATCTTGTGATTGTATTATCTTTTTTAGAATATGGTTGCGTTAATTGGAATAACTTCTTTTATTGATTGTCACATGTTGCAAAAGAATTTTAGACAACTGATAGGCACTTTTCTGGAGAACTACAGTGTAAGCAGTTAAAAAAAGATGGGGTCACACTGATGGTTGTCCCTCTTTGTTTTGTTCCGTTATGTTCTAACCAATCCAAAGGAAGGATCGGTAGGGTTTTAATAATTCCTTTAATTTGGATGGTTTGACTGGATACCATAGCTAGGGAGTCCTTATACCCTGATTAAGACCTTAGACCTTTCTAGGCTGTTGTGTAGGCCAAAACATGTTGCTAACTCATGGATACAAAATGGCCAGGTGAATCATTACACTTCACCAGATGGTCAATTTTTTGGTGTTTTTTAACGATGCCAGGGGTACTCACTAATAAAGGAAATCTTTAACTATACTACTAGATATTTTTAATTATTTTTGCTTGAAACAGAACCTGAGTATTTGTCCTGAGATTTATAACAACTCCGAGGGCATTTCTTTGACTCGGTTGAGTCTACTGCAGTGGAACTGTTCCTGCCCCAGTGTGAAAGGTAACCAATGATGAAGCATGCCTTGATAAGTAAAGGGTGAGATCACCTATTAAATATCTTTTGATGACCATATCTCCTTAAGTCTAAACTGTGAATTGACAGTGGTGACTATTAAAACCTCGAGTATTTTGTTGTGTTGAGTATTAGGAGTGGACAAACTCTGGCAGGTGATCTCCCATCTGTAGGGGTGTAATGTATGAAGATTCGCCTTGGTTCCTTAGTTCATGGAAGTGTGCTCACAAGATGTACAATTATTCATTATGCATTATACATTTACAAATCATATGTATCAGCATGATTATTACTACAGAAAACTTTGCAGTCAACACATAGATCAGAGCAACCACTAAATGCCCTGAACACATTTCATCATACAATCCTATTCTATTAGTCTAAAACCATACCCAGTTTCTATAAATATATACCACCCACCTCACTGCTTGGCTGTATATTTCCAAGTTAAATGCTAATATGCCAAACAATGTAAGATACTTTGCATACCTTATGTTGCTGTAGGGTTTGCAGTTAGAATTGGTCATTTAACCTGTCCCTTCGGCAACCAGTCTATGTGTTCATCCCCTCCAACATTCTGTCATCTCATTATACCTTAGTCCCCATCATTCTCTATGGAGAGGGGAGTGGGGCGCTCCTTTACTTCTTTTGTATTGCAATTTTAGTTTTCTAACAATGTTCTTTTGCATAAGTACAGATAAGGTAGGCAATGTAACTGTCTCTGCTTCCTTCTAAGTCATATCTGCATATGGTCCCTTCGCCCTGTAGCTGCGATTGTAACATGTGTATCAAAGAACATAAAGCTTTCTTTCTCTGACTTGTTAGAGTCAATACAGACTAAACTGGAAATAAAAACAGTGGTCCTACATGTAGTCAACATCACTATTCACTTAATTATTTCATTTTCTGGGCTCTAAGCCTGACACTCGAATAGTGTAACGTGGTAATATGTCTATGTTGTCATACAACCTGGCTGGCCCTCCCACACATGACAGAGGAATTCGCGACGGAGGACACAAAAACCATGATGACAGGGCATGTCTTGCAGGGTATGATGGCAATGCAATGGCAACTGGGATCAAGTGTACTGGAGCCTAGATTAGAGGTCAAGTGAAGGTCAGGCTCAGGTACCATCATTATCCTTCAGAGGAGTGCGGGATATGTACGTGTCGCTGTTGGATGCTATTGTGTCCTTGTTTCTGAATTCCTCATCTTGTCAGTGGTAGGCTAATCG
Organism: Lissotriton helveticus; assembly: GCF_964261635.1. Classification (NCBI taxonomy): domain Eukaryota; kingdom Metazoa; phylum Chordata; class Amphibia; order Caudata; family Salamandridae; genus Lissotriton; species Lissotriton helveticus. Next base: position 172,274,323 of record NC_136059.1, on the reverse strand, counting down.
GGGCTCTATGGGGATCTGCTTGGGTCTGGAGTCAGTGGTAAGTGGGCCCCCACGTGTGAATCATCCCTCGTCTGTAATGTCCATATCTAATGTTTTCATTGTGTCAAAGGAAACTTCCTGTCAACCGGGCCTGTCTATTTTTCTCATTTAGCCATTTATTCTGATTCTCGTTGTAGAAGGGTTGAAAAGACCAAAACGTGCTGCCTGTAGCTGAATACCAGAAATGACCTCATCAAACTTGTGTTGACCGGAACTTTTGGTTGGGTTGGAAGGTCTGCCCCAGTGGTCCTGTAGAAATTCAAGCAGGTGGGTGATTACAATCTCCAGCATTCTCCTACATTCGTGTAAATTAATCCGCCAGGAGACTCATCACGTTGTCATAAAAACACAGATAGTTCCTCCAGGTGGTACCCTTCAATACCACCCTGCACCTCTGTAGAAGCCAGAAATCCTGGCCAGTCATGTGTCTTGATCCATCAGTCCTCAATACCATTGGGTTGCTGGAAGGAAGCGTTGTGCACATGGTTCAACTTGATTTAAAATCTGAGATTGTTCCTCCAATTCCACCCTACACCTCTGTGAATCCCAGAGATCCTGGCCAAAGTCAGGTGTCTTGCTCCATCGGTCTTCAATACAATTGGCTCTCTTGTCAAGGATGACCAAGCATTGATGGAAGGAAGCGTTGTGCACATGGTTTGTCTTGATTTTTTCATGAGCCTCACATATTTTCTCCTCCAAGACAATAAGCAATTTAATGGCAGAGATGTCTCAAATGATGGCCTCCAGTGTGGCAACAGCTGCCAAGACATTTGGTAGAAGAATTAAATTCCAAACGATGAGGAAATGTAAATCTCGCTGGAAATGGCATGAAAGAAGCGAACAATTTGGGAAACTTGATGTATCTCACAGTTCATGCTGAGCATGAAAATATATCTGCATCAGCGTGAAATCTGCAAAACGTGGCATCTGGATTAAAGTTGCCTGGGCAGGAAGTTCATCAAAGACAGTCTGAGGCAGGAGTGGCAGCAGAAGACATCACCACACAGAGACACCAGGAAATGTTCACAAAGATGGCGCTGCTGCGTTCACCCTAAGTTGGCAGGATATGCCCAGACGTGGGTCCCTTGCTCACTTTGCCACTGGATTCAAGCTAGCCTGGTTGAGGAAGGGTGTTACCCAGAAACTGGTCCCGGGATGCTTCTTTCTAGTTCAGGGAAGACCTGCTTGGCTGATTTGCATATAGCTGGGTCTGAACTGAGGTGGTGAAGTGACTCCTGACTGGGCAGGATCTCTGGCTTCTACAGAGGTGCAGGGTGGTATTGAAGGGTACCACCTGGAGGAACTATCTGTGTTTTTATAACAACCTGATGGGTCTCCTGGCGGATTAATTTAAACGAATGTAGGAGAATGTTGGAGATTGTAATCACCCACCTGCTTGAATCTCTGCGGGAGCACAGGGGCAGACCTTCCAACCCATCCCCAGTACATTTTCAAAAGGCCAATTACAGTACAGCTCCAGGGACAGATGGGTGATCCAAACAACCACAAAGAAAATATGCTTCTCTTACAAATGGTCAACGGTGTACGTATCAGCAATCTCCTTGTGTTTGAAGATATGTGGGAAGCACATTCCTGGGCTGGCAAGAGGCTATCAACATGAAAAAACCCAAGGGCTTGAATGGTATAAGTGATAGTTGAGATTCTCCCTGTATCTTCAGAGAATAAAGAGAAAAAGTCCACTGAAGAACACCTATGCTGTATAAATGTAGAGGTGGTCCACGTAAAGCTCATCATATAGGCCTCACCAATAGGAATCAGCCTGAGAACTATCCACGTATCTCATGAACAGGGGTGGGAGCCTTGAGGGCTGTGGCAGAGACGGTGGATGCCAACCTCCCAACAGTGTCCATCAAGCAATTCATGATTGCGATGGGAGAGTGCCAGCACCAGCCTGAGCAGAAACATGTCTGCGAATGCTAATCTGCATTAAGTTGAAAGCCCGCACAAGTCTATGTAAATGTAAATGTAAATGTGCTGGACTTGTAAAGCGCACAGCTGCCCGTAAGCGTCCCGGCGCTTGCTTAGGGAACCCGTCCTGGTATTCCCCTGTGAGAAACCCCGGCAGGGTGTCCACAAGGTGAAAGCCAGGCATCCCGCCGCGAGGGGCCGTAGTGGAGATTAAGCAAGCTATTGCCCAGAGTCGCAGAGTGTGACCCTGTGAGTTGAGTAGGTACCAGAGCGAGAATTGTCGAGTCCGTGGAATTTTGAGCCCGAGACCCGCCGTGGCGGGGAATTGAACCCTGGTCCACGGTCGATCTCAGCTTCCGGGTTTGCCGCCTCTAACCACTGAGCCACGCTTCTCCACTCCACTCCATGCGTAACATGATCATTGCAGCCAGCTCGTGAGTTAATAAATTCTTGACCCAAGGTTGGCTGTCGGCAAGGGCGGGCTGGCCCAAGACCAATGGTGCCAATCTGCAGACTGGCGCACAGAGCTGTATGCCTTAAGTTCATTCGAACAGCAATGCCCTATAGGCCTGATGAAAATTAAATACGCCGTAGTAACTTCAGTAATTAGCAAATACTCTTGTGATACAAAATTACTGAGATAATAGAATTACGCCAGCTTGCTTAATTAAGAGTAATGTGGGGGAAAAAATCCTACCTCAGGATCACAGGGAAAAGGAGTTAAGAGGGATTGAGCGGCTGCTTCTATTGCTGTCCGTACCCTGCAGTGTGAGAAGCAGAAACATAAAATACGAAAAACTTTCCGTTATTACCATTTTATGTTTGGTTGCAGGCGGGGAGATGGGCGGAGCTGCTTTGCGAGCATGTCAGAGGAGGAGTGGTGTGCCTGGCCACTCCCAAATGTGCAAAGACTGTTTGGTCGGCACCCTGGGGGCGCCCAAACCAGTCATACACACTCTGCCCTTCTACATGCAGGCCGCGACTGGCTGCAGGAGGTGCTGCAGCACCCCCTAAAATAACCTTGCATGAGTCAGAAGATGAATGAGTAATAAAGAGAGAAGTAGTTTTTAACTTCTGCTATTTGTTCTTAAGTCAAAGTCAGATGTCAAGTGCCAGGCAATGTTTTCTGACAAACTGCCTCTTATTGAGAATAGAGATTAGTCCTGTCCCTGATTACAGACTGAGGGAATTTGAGAGCGTGTTTCAAAAGACCATCTTTCTGGGGTGCAGGAAGTGTGAAAGGAAAGACAGTAGTATGTAAAATGATTTCACACACGACATTTAAATACTTGTGTATGAATTTTAAAAATATGTCTACATAATTGAGTAATTAGTAATAAAATAGTGAAAATGAGGCACGTTGTTTTATTGGAATTGTTAAGTGTGCAAGACACAAGCATTTGAATAGGGTCACAGCAAGCCAAGACCTATTTGTGTGATGCTCAAATGATAAAAATGCACAGAAATCCAATGTTCACGTTCTGTACAGAATGCATGTATTAAAACAGCAAGCCTGATGCATGTGTAGTGTCCATTTCAAGGGCCATTTCAATGGACATTCTTCTCTCTGTACAAGGCAGCATTATAACACTCCATAGTTTGGTTACATATTTGTTACAATGCTCCCCAAAGAAGCACCACTGGACCCCTGCTGGTCTCATGCTGAGTGCTCCTTTGCTGCACTTGTTTATAGGTTGTAACTTTATACACCATCTAGGACCTCAGCGACTTCGAATGCAGCTCCCAGACTCTGGAAATTGTCCAGCACCAGGGCTTTAGGAGTAATTAATCACATATCCCTATTCCGTCCTATGAAATCCCCCAGGGGGATGTCATCCTTCCTGAAATCAAAACACAACCGATTCTGATGAGACAATGTGATCATTATCTTGGGACAATTATAAAGAAAACTGCTGAAAACTCACCCAAGGCTCCTGATCCCGGATATCTAGAAGCAATGTTGTGCATTGATAAGTCGTAAATAATGTGCAATGCGGATGTGCACGATAATCATATATTTAGATAAAAGTTATTTTTGGTGCAATATAAAACATGGTGAGAACGGAAAAATGATTCACATTTGCCAGCTCTTTAAATGGGAAGGTACTGTCAGGTACTGGGTAAATGCACTTCAGGAAATTGAAAGGGAGAGTACCGAAACGTCCCAGCAGTGATGCAATACTATGAAAGGGACAGTAGGAGTACTTCTCAGCGGTGGTGCAATACCACGAATGGGAGAGCACCCGTACTTCTCTGTAGTGGTGTAATACTCTGAATGGGACAGTACCAGTACTTCCCAAAATGTGGTGCAATTCTACAAATGAGACAGTACCAGTACATCTCGGCAGTGGTGCAGAACTATGAATGGGACAGGACCAGTAATTCCCGGCAGTGGTGCTATACGACGAATGGGACAGTACCAGTAATTCCCGGCAGTGGTGCTAAACTACGAATGGGACAGTACCAGTAATTCTCGGCAGTGGTGCTATACTACGAATGGGACAGTACCAGTAATTCACGGCAGTGATGCTATACTACGAATGGGACAGTACCAGTAATTCACGGCAGTGGTGCTATACTACGAATGGGACAGTACCAGTAATTCACGGCAGTGGTGCTATACTACGAATGGGACAGTACCAGTAATTCTCGGCAGTGGTGCTATACTACGAATGGGACAGTACCAGTAATTCTCGGCAGTGGTGCTATACTACGAATGGGACAGTACCAGTAATTCACGGCAGTGGTGCTATACTACGAATGGGACAGTACCAGTAATTCACGGCAGTGGTGCTATACTACGAATGGGACAGTACCAGTAATTCTCGGCAGTGGTGCTATACTACGAATGGGACAGTACCAGTAATTCTCGGCAGTGGTGCTATACTACGAATGGGACAGTACCAGTAATTCACGGCAGTGGTGCTATACTACGAATGGGACAGTACCAGTAATTCTCGGCAGTGGTGCTATACTACGAATGGGACAGTACCAGTAATTCTCGGCAGTGGTGCTATACTACGAATGGGACAGTACCAGTAATTCACGGCAGTGGTGCTATACTACGAATGGGACAGTACCAGTAATTCTCGGCAGTGGTGCTAAACTACGAATGGGACAGTACCAGTAATTCTCGGCAGTGGTACTATACTACGAATGGGACAGGACCAGTAATTCCCGGCAGTGGTGCTATACGACGAATGGGACAGTACCAGTAATTCTCGGCAGTGATGCTATACTACGAATGGGACAGTACCAGTAATTCTCGGCAGTGGTGCTATACTACGAATGGGACAGTACCAGTAATTCTCGGCAGTGGTGCTATACTACGAATGGGACAGTACCAGTGCTTCTCGACGATGGTGCAATACTATGAATGGGAGAGAATCAGAACGTCTCAGCAGTGATGCTATACTACGAATGGGACAGTACCAGTAATTCTCGGCAGTGATGCTATACTACGAATGGGACAGTACCAGTAATTCACGGCAGTGGTGCTATACTACGAATGGGACAGTACCAGTAATTCTCGGCAGTGGTGCTATACTACGAATGGGACAGTACCAGTAATTCTCGGCAGTGGTGCTATACTACAAATGGGACAGTACCAATAATTCACGGCAGTGGTGCTATACTACGAATGGGACAGTACCAGTAATTCTCGGCAGTGGTGCTAAACTACGAATGGGACAGTACCAGTAATTCTCGGCAGTGGTACTATACTACGAATGGGACAGGACCAGTAATTCCCGGCAGTGGTGCTATACGACGAATGGGACAGTACCAGTAATTCTCGGCAGTGATGCTATACTACGAATGGGACAGTACCAGTAATTCTCGGCAGTGGTGCTATACTACGAATGGGACAGTACCAGTAATTCTCGGCAGTGGTGCTATACTACGAATGGGACAGTACCAGTAATTCTCGGCAGTGGTGCTATACTACGAATGGGACAGTACCAGTAATTCTCGGCAGTGGTGCTATACTACGAATGGGACAGTACCAGTAATTCTCGACAGTGGTGCTATACTACGAATGGGACAGTACCAGTAATTCTCGGCAGTGGTGCTAAACTACGAATGGGACAGTACCAGTAATTCCCGGCAGTGGTGCTAAACTACGAATGGGACAGTACCAGTAATTCTCGGCAGTGGTGCTATACTACGAATAGGACAGTACCAGTAATTCTCGGCAGTGGTGCTATACTACGAATGGGACAGTACCAGTAATTCTCGGCAGTGGTGCTATACTACGAATGGGACAGTACCAGTAATTCTCGGCAGTGGTGCTATACGACGAATGGGACAGTACCAGTAATTCTCGGCAGTGGTGCTATACTACGAATGGGACAGTACCAGTAATTCTCGGCAGTGGTGCTATACTACGAATGGGACAGTACCAGTAATTCTCGGCAGTGGTGCTATACTACGAATGGGACAGTACCAGTAATTCTCGGCAGTGGTGCTAAACTACGAATGGGACAGTACCAGTAATTCTCGGCAGTGGTGCTATACTACGAATGGGACAGTACCAGTAATTCTCGGCAGTGGTGCTATACTATAAATGGGACAGTACCAGTAATTCTCGGCAGTGGTGCTAAACTATGAATGGGACAATTCTCGGCAGTGGTGCTATACTACGAATGGGACAGTACTGGTACTTCCCAAAAGTGATCCAATTCTACAAATGGGACAGTACCAGTAATTCTCAGAAGGGGTGCAATACTATCAATGGGACAGTACCAGTACTTCCCAGAAGTGGTGCAATTCTACAAATGAGACAGTATCAGTAATTCTCAGCAGTGGTGCAATACTATGAATGGGACAGTACCAGTACTCAGTAACAACAGATGCTCTGAAATGGTGAAGAAGCACTACTGTTTCCAGAAAGGGGGTCTGATTTTCCAGAGTCATGGATTGCAGCTTAGTCCCAGAGGGGGTGATTATTAGGGCTGCATTTCAGTAGCAGCATGGATTGGGCCGTACACTCCAGGGCATGCATTACAAATAGTGCGCACCTTCCCTGTTTGCGCCACGGCACACATTTAAACAGGTGCAACAGGTGCAAACAGGGCACGAGCACCCTATCACAATGAACTCAGGGCAGCTGCAAACTCGAGCTGCCCTGGGGGGCAGCGGATTCAGTGAAATACAAAGATGCTTCTTCAAAACCATTCGTGTTTCTCTGTGAAGGCAGCAACTCGTCTGCACCTTGAAGAGAGGCGAGAGATGCCTTTGCAGGCGGGTCAATCAATCAATCAACCAATAGCATTTGTAAAGCGCGCTACTCACCCACTAGGGTCTCAAGGCGCTGGGGTGGGGGGGGGGGGGGCTGCTACTGCTCGAAGAGCCAGGTCTTGAGTTGCTTCCTGAAGGAGAGATGGTCCTGGGTGAGTCGTAGGTGGGTGGGGAGGGTGTTCCAGGTCTTGGCCGCCAGGTAGGTGAAGGCTCTTCCTCCGGTGGTGGTTCTGCGGATCTGTGGGACGGTGGCGAGGGCGAGGCTGGCGGAGCGGAGCTGGCGGGTTGGTGTGTAGAACGTGAGGCGGTTGTTGAGGTACTTGGGGCCCAAGTCGTGGAGAGCCTTGTGTGCGTGGATGAGAAGTCAGAACGTGATCCTCTTGCTGACGGGGAGCCAGTGCAGGTCCCTCAGGTGGCTGGAGATGTGGCTGTGTCGGGGGATGTCCAGGACGAGTCGTGCTGAGGCGTTCTGGATGCGCTGGAGTCTTTTCTGTAGTTTGGCAGTGGTCCCAGCGTAGAGGGCGTTCCCGTAGTCCAGACGGCTGGTGACTAGGGCCTGGGTGACCGTCTTCCTGGTTCCAGTGGGGATCCAGCGGAAGACCTTATGGAGCATGCGGAGGGTGTTGAAGCAGGAGGAAGTAACAGCGTTAACTTGCCTGGTCATCGTGAGGGAGGAGTCAAGGATGAAGCCCAGGTTGCGTGCGTGGTCCGTGGGCTTGGGAGGGGAGCCCAGAGCAGGGGGCCACCAGGAGTCATCCCAGGCGGAGATGGATGGGCCAAGGATGAGGACTTCCGTCTTATCTGAGTTCAGTTTCAGGCTGCTGAGCTTCATCCAGTCCGCGATGTCTTTCATTCCGTCCTGGAAGCTGGCTTTGGCTGAGGCGGGGTTGTTGGTGAGGGAGAGGATCAGTTGGGTATCGTCGGCGTAGGAGATGATGTTGAGGTTGTGCTTGCGTGCGATGGCTGCGAGGGGGCTCATGTAGACATTGAAGAGGGTGGGGCTGAGCGAGGAGCCTTGAGGTACACCGCAGATGATCTTGGAGGCTTCTGCGAGGAAGGGCGGGAGACGCACTCTTTGGGTTCTGTCGGAGAGGAAGGAGGTGATCCATTCCAGGGCCTTTCCTTGGATCCCGGCGTGGCGGAGGCGGGTTGTCAGGGTGCGGTGGCAGACCGTGTCGAACGCAGCCGAAAGGTCGAGCAGGATGAGGGCAGCTGTTTCTCCGTTGTCGAGCAGGGTCCTGATGTCGTGGGTAGCTGCGATGAGGGCGGTCTTGGTGCTGTGGTTCACCCGGAATCCGGACTGTGATGGGTCGAGGGAGCCGTTTGTCTCGAGGAAGGCTGTCAGCTGTTTGTTGACGGTTTTCTCAATGACTTTTGCGGAGAAGGGGAGAAGCGAGATGAGGCGGAAGTTCTTGAGGTCTGAGGGGTCTGCGGTGGGTTTCTTCAGGAGGGCGCTGATCTCTGCGTACTTCCAGCTCTCTGAGAAGGTGGCGGACTCGAAGGAGTTGTTGATGATGTCCCGAAGTTTGGGTGCGATGATGGAGTCGGCTTTGTTGAAGATGTGTGGGCAGGGATCGGCTGGGGAGCCCGAGTGGATGGTGTTCATAGTGTGGGTGGTGTCTTCCGTGCTGACCGGGGTCCAGGCGTGCAGGGTGGTGGTGGGGGGCGTAGGTTCGGCAGCGGGGTACGAGTTCTGGGCGCCAAAGCTGTCGTGTATGTCGACGATCTTACGGTGAAAGAAAGTGGCGAGAGAGTTGCAGAGGTCTTGTGAAGGCGTGATGTCGTTGTTGCTGGTGTTGGGGTTGGAGAGCTCTTTCACGATGTCAAAGAGTTCCTTGCTGTTATGGGTGTTGTTGTCCAGTCGTTCTCTGGAGGATGACCTTTTGGTGGTGCGGATCAGCTGGTGGTGTTTGCGGGTGGCGTTCTTGAGAGCGGTCATGTTTTCCGTTGACTGGTTGTGGCGCCAGGCTTTCTCGAGGTCATGGCAGGACTTCTTGGAGTCTTTGAGATCGTTGGTTAACCATGCGGCTTTCCTGCTGTCCAGGTTGCAAGGAGGGTTTTTTAGTGGAGCAAGGGCATCGGCGCAGTAGGTGATCCACTGTGTGAGGTTGCGGGCTCCTTCGTTGGGGTCCGTGGTGTTGGTGGGAGGGTTATGGCTCAGGGAGGTGGTGAGTCGGTCGGTGGTGATCTTGATCCAGCATCTACGGGGGGTTAGACATGGGTGGTGGTGGGTCGTTGTTTTCCTGAAGTTGAAGTGTACGCAGCTGTGGTCGGTCCAGTGGAGCTCGGTGGTGTGGCTGAAGGCGATGTGGTTGCTGGAGAAGAAAACTGGGTCGAGCGTGTGTCCGGCGTAATGAGTGGGGGTGTTGACCAGCTGCTTAAATCCGAGGTTGGCGAGGTTGTCTAGAAGGGTGGTGGTGTTGTTGTCCTTGTCGTTCTCCAGGTGGAAGTTGAGGTCTCCTAGGAGGATGTAGTCGGGGGAGGCGAGGGCGATGAAGTCTGCGATGGCTTCGCTGAAGTGTGAGCGTGGTCCTGGGGGTCTGTAGATGAGGGTTCCTCTGAGGGGGGTCTTGGGGTCGACGTGAATCTGGAAGTGGTGGTGCTCTGCGGCGGTGAGGGTGTCCTCGGTGTTGGTCGTGATGCGGATGGTGTTTCTGTGGGCGATGGCGATGCCTCCACCGGTCTGGTTGATGCGCTCCCTCCGGATGATCTTGTAGCCGTCCGGGATGGCAATGGCGATGTCGGGGGCTGAGGTGGGGTTCATCCAGGTTTCCGTGAGGAAAGCGATGTCTGGTGCTGTTTTGTCCAGGAGGTCCCAGAGTTCGACGGCGTGTTTGCGGACGGAGCGGGTGTTGAGCAGGATGCACTTGAGGTGGTTGTTATTGGTGGCTGTTCTGGCAGGCTCGGTGCAGGGCCGAGTGCAGGTGAAGTTGCAGGCGTGGCAGATGAAGGCTCAGTGGGTGCCTTTCGGGGTGGCTTGGTAGCAGGCTGGCTATCGGCCGATGTTGAGTGCGAGGAGGGTGGCGGCGTCGTATCTCCGTCGGGTTGTCTGGCTCCTGCGAGGTCCAGGGGTTCCGGCGCTGGGCGCGGTCCAGGCGTGGACAGGCGTAGACGGGCTTGCCTTTGGTGCGCCCGCTGCGCGTATGCGCGGTCCCCACCATTTATGGCAAAATGGGAGGGAGGAGCAGCTGGGAGGCGGGAACGGGGCGGCGAGTGGGGAGCGGGAGAGAAGAAGAAGGGGGCGGGGCCACAGGGGAGCAGTGGCGGGGAGCGGAGGGGGGGTGGGAAAAGAGCGGAAAAAACGATGCGGGGAGAGCGAGGACAAGCCTGGCGAGCAGGACCCGAGGATAGGCAGCAGGCAGAGAGGCCAAGAGCAGGCAGCAGCAGCAGAGGCGGGATCAGGGCACACGGGGGCCGTGCGGTGAGTGGAGTGACCGGGTCAGTGCAGTGAGTGAATGCCCCCGCCTGCAAGGGGATGTCTAGGGGGGTCCATGAGACCCTCTTTCCCCCCTGCGGAGGGCTGCCCTCAAGAGGTGCACTGACAGTGCGTTACCTTTTGGTGGTGCGCCGGGAATGTGCCTCCTAATGGCCTGTTATATCTGTGCCCACATCTAAAATAGTGTGTGGGAACAGGGACAAAGAGATTCCCTTATGTGGATGGGGCCACACCCACATGCAAGTGAGGGAACGCCCTCTCATGATAGCACTGGTGCAGCACGTACGCCAGCGCAATCAGTACTACAGAAGAGGACACTGAAGCGCCTGCGCCCCCCTTCTTTCATACCATTGGCTGCGCGGCACCCTGGGGCCCCAGAACTTTTGTGTAACAGGTGTACATCCCAAAGGGGAGTTTGGAATGACCCTGCATTCAAGACGGGAGGTGGATTGGTCTTCCCTTTTAGTGGGGACTTGGAAAGGATCTGTGTTCCAGAGGTAGTGGGGTTCAGGATTGCTTTTCTGAATCATGCATACTCCGGGAAATCTACGCCACTCACAGATTTCCAGAGGTAGTCCAAACCAAAAAATTTACTCATGCAGATTTTCCTCTTTATTAAAAATCTTTATGGTTTATTCACGTGGATTTGTGCATTTGCACATTAATCTTCTCTTTTTATATTTCTATAAAGAGGAAAAACTCCCCTTTCCCCCTCTCCCCGCCCTTAAAGATGTCGGTCTCTGTCTTTCCCCCTTCTGGAGGGTTGTATGACGTTACAACGCATACTTTTACAACGCATACCTTTACAATGCATTTTTTACAATGCAACATCCATTACAACGCATTCCATTACAACGCATGCCATTACAACGAATTTTTAAAAACTACCTTTACAACGCATTCCATTACAACGCATACTACCTTTACAACGCATACCATTACAACGCATGACATTACATTGCATGTATGGTAAGTATTGGATAGTGTAGGGGTAAAAATTACTATTCTAACTCCAGGGATGCAACAGTAGGGTAAGCGTTGGATGGTAATGGTATGCGTTCTAATGGTATGCGTTGTAATGACTGCGTTGTAATGACATGCGTTGTAATGGTATGCGTTGTAGTGTCATGCGTTATATTGGTTGCGTTGTAATGGCATGCGATGTAATGGATGTTGCGTTGTAAAAGTTTTGTTGTAATGGTTGTTTCCCTTCTGGAGTGGGTTGTCTATGTTTCAATGGAATGCAAGTTACAACCGTCTATACAGAAATATCGCGTGACATACATATTGCATTCTAAATATCTTTTACAAAAATTGTACCTCATTGGATGTACATTTTCTACTAACGTCAGTGGGGCAGTATTTTTTTACGATGATAATGAAGGCTTAATATCAGACAATATTCTGACAGCGATAGTCGGGTACCACGCCAGTTCTAGGATGGAAAACGACCTGTATAATGTATCTGAATAACCACAAAATGAGATGTGGCTGTGCTCCCCTGCTTGGGATTGGTGGCCAACCTTGAAATGCCCCCTCCCCCCCAACTCCCTGTTCTCTGATTTACAGCGGTGGGAATTCTGCGATCCTGGCACATTCCCCCCACAGTAAGTGCACTTTACGCTGTAAAACTCCCCAAGTGCTGTTTGCTTGAATCACGAGCCGAAAGTAATGTCTTTTCTTAGGTGTGGAGAGAAGTTTCTGTCCTGGGCTCTGAGACAGGCACATCGAATAGAACCCCAAGGGGGTCCTATTGTAAAGCGCTCTGATGTCCTTCGGGATCTTGTTCGCGCTATATAAAACTTAATAAATAAAATAAATAAATGAGATACTCAAAGGGTGCACCGAGTGTGACAGTAAAACATCTGATAATGTGACGCCTTCCTGGACATGTGCTGTGAGCTGCGGGTCGGCATCTTTCCGTGAATAAACCTGGTTTCCAGACAACAGGCGCTTAACCAGTGACTGCTCGTGGTATCTCAGCATGAACTATGCGCCGCGCGCTGACAGCTTGGCTGCTGCACTGGCTGTGGCGGGAAAGGAGACCAGCCTTCCGGGCGGCCTAATCTTAGGTGATATTGAAAGAGCTACCTTAAACCAGTGAGCGCTTCTTTTGGTTTTTGGAGTTTTTGCACCCATGTTTCTCGTACTCTCATAACTAACAGGCACGGTACTCTCGTAACTAACAGGCACATGCATCATTGTTGGCTTTAGCAATTCCTTAATTGCGATTTTTAAGGAATCGCAATTAAGGAATTGCAAAACCCTATGCATGTAGAAATTGCAAAAAACGTTGCGATTTCTGAACATTCCTTAATTGCGACTCGCGATTTGCCAGTCGAAATTAAGGAATACCTTCCCATTCATTCTTATGGGCCTAGAGGCCCATAGGAATGAATGCGAAGACATTCTCAATTTGCGAATCTCAATTAGAGAATCGCAAATTTAGAAAGCAATTTCAAGGGTGCAAGGGTGTCAAAAGGACACCCTGTTGCACCCCTGGAATTGTTCCATGCACATATGTTGCACACACACATGCCCTAAGGGCATGTGTGTGTGCAACATGAAACTTTGAAAAATGCACAACAGTGCACTTTTCAAAGTTTTTGCACATTACCATGAAGTCCAACTTCATGGTAATTTGCTACTCCTATTAGCGAAATTGCTATTTTTTTACTTTGAAGCATTGCATTTAAGGAATCTCAATTTGGGATTCCTTAAATGCTATCGCAATTTAAGGAATCTCAATTTAGAGATTCCTTAAATTGCGATTTTTGCATTTGGGATGATGCATCCCAAATGCAAAAATACCGCTCGCAAAAGGGCAGAGTCTGAGAATCTGCCCGTTTGCGACCGGTTTTTAGCTTGATGCATGTGGCTGTAAAGGCCCAGGGTATGAAGGCATTTTGCAGTCGCAGAGGGTCTGGCATGCAAAATCGAACCCTTTGTGACCACAAAGCAGCCTTTTGGTATGTTCCAAACCGAAACTGCAAAAAACATTACCAAATCACAATTTGGGTTTGCGACTATATACCGAATTCCTATTTTAATGTGCAGCAGCTTTTCCCTGTGCATCGTCCCTCGAAATCCCCCCCGAAGCGGCCCCACTGCTGTTGCCTGCACGGACCGCGGCTGATGGGCAGTGTTTATGCCATTACTACCAAGAAACAAATTTAAATGGGATATATTAATGTTTTATGACCGAAGTCCAGTCATAAAACATTCATGTTTTATGACCACTGAAAGGTAGTGGTAACCCATTTTTAAAGGGATAGGGTCCCCAGATAACCCCTCCCCTGTGAGAATATTTAATATACATTTGTTTAGGAGTAGGCAGTGGTTCATTGGCAAGGGATTAATCAGAAAATGAAAATACCCATCCATCCACCCAGTCACAGTCATCCATCCTTTCACTTATCCATCACTGTTTCATCCATCCTTTCATCCATCCTTTCAATTATCTAGCCATCCTTTTGATCATCCATCTACCCACCCTTTCGCTCAATCATCCACCCTTTCCCGCCAACCACCCTTTCACTCTGCTAGAGATCGCGGGTCACCAGACCAATAATTTCGCCACTTCTGGCTTCGGGCCCATATACTTTACTTTATCATATACATTGATCAGGTGCCCACACAATCTACTACCAATAATTGTGAGTTCCCTTTCGATTTATTTCCAGTGTACCCAACTTACCATCCACCGTTATGGGTACCTATGACCACGATGGGTCAATGGAGCTAGCTGTAAAGGAAAGGCAGCAAATATCATATAACTTTACTTTTCATAAAATGACCACGGACAACTAGAAGTTTTATAAAGTTTATATAAAGTTCAAATGAAGGGCAGTCATACAGTTTATCAAAGAGAATGCTCGTGCGGCAGGGAACCCGCTAAGGGAGAGGGAAAACTAAGATAAGGGGCAAAGTGAACACGCTATAAATCTGAGTTACTTTTAGCCAGTTTACGAGAGAAAAACCAAGACCATATCAGGAAATTGCAAACTGCAATACAGAAAATGATTTCTAAAAGGTAGGGTAACATAGGAACACGCTATGAAATCAAATGCAAATGACTTTATGAAATGCAATGGTTGCAGGAGAAAAGCATGGAAAATTAATTCACGTGCAAAGGTATGTCTTTATTGAAGCAAAGACAGAAAAATAGAAAGGTGCAGTTTCAAGAGATTTAGAGCGATATTTACCTAGACTGGTGTGAAAAACCAACCCTGGCCACGGGTCAGTTAAGGACAGGAAACCCTCAAGGAAGGATACCCCTCAATGGACAGCAGGTGCAGAAATGGACCCCCAAGACAGGACAGGAAACCCTCAGATTAGGATCAGGACAGGACCACCAGGATACGACCAGCACCCGCAGTTTGGACAGCAACGCCTGCGCTCCACCCTCTCTGCAGCTATCGATCAGGACCCCGATTGGGTCAGCGAATTCCCCAGCAAAGTGCTTCGCCAGCACTTAAGGTTCAGTAAAACCTTCAGAGTCTATGGTCAAATTTCGGACAGAGAGCTCCGCAGCTCCTCTGTATCAAGTCACCTATTGAGTGCGTTGGGTCAGTGACAGGTCAGCTACTCAGACAAGTCGGACAATTTCCCTAGGTGAACCCAGGGTAGATATACTGTTTTGGGACAGGGTACCACCCCCCAATGTTGCAAAGTGTCAGAATCCCCAAATTTCGATTGGTCCTAAGGTAGGATTTGGTTAACACACCAATCAGAACAGACTATTACGAGCCCTACTTAGCATCCTAGGGTGCCGCCTAGCAAGATTGGGGTTCCCACGAGAAGTCGCACGGAATACAATGAAAACTTATACATTTGTTACAACATAGGAACATTTTCTCCATCCTCCTGGGTCAGAGGTAGCGCTCCCAGGAGCCTCTTGACTGTGGCTGCCAGCTGGCTGAGTTCCACGGTCCAAGTTTGTCTCTGGCCTTGCATCTGGAGCATGCGCAGAAAGGACCTTCAAAAAGGCTCATGACCCGTTTGGACCCCCATTTCCCGTGATACATGAAAAGTAAGCTAAAACAAATTAAAACATAGAAATAAATGCTTGTATTACATGTCATGACTTTGTACTTCAGATTCATCATCAGAAAAATATACTATGCAATTAGACATTAGTAACATATACATGGACACGAGAGCAACTGCACGGGCATCACCACGTTATCACGAAAGCTGCGTATTACGCATGCGCCCCCTTTCCCTCCAGAACTACCTCTACGTAGAGTCACGTGAGTGTGACTAACGCATGCGCAAAAGCGAAAAGACAAGCAGCGGCCATTTTTAGGGACACGGATTAATCGTATTAGTAGAACACATATGCAAGCTTCTCTATCATACATATATATCGGAAATAAAAGATATTAGTAAAACGTACAATTCGTTACGAGGTTACAACGGTTTCGAGGTTCATGAATCGAGCAAGTCGCAATGCGAAATCTTGCTCTATCAATCCCCTCTTTGATGATATTTACTATCATCACACATAAATGGAACCAGATGCCAACTTTCTTTCACACTTTGTACAACTCTATCTCTTCCAACATACGATTCAGTTTTTCCTTTTCATTTTTGGTAGGGTGAGAATTTTTCACCCTTTTGTAAATCTGATTATTCATTTCTTCCAATTCAAGTTCCTCCGCACTCCGTTTCACTCCTCTTGCATTCACCTGATACTTCTTAGTATGTCTTCGGCATTTGCAACAGACGAATATGAAAAATAGGATAAGACCTATAATTCCAATTGGCATCAGTACTTTGAACAATAAGCTTCTACCTAAGTTAGCAAACCAGTGACCTACATTTGAGAGACCATCAACTAGTCTCTTCCAGGCACTGTCAACCTCGAGTGGTTTAAGTTCCTTTTCCAAATTAGTAATGTTTTTCACATATCTTTTGAGCTGTACGCTTTTGTCCGGAATGTAAGTGCAACAATGTTGCGCTTTCAACATCCGGCAGACTCCGCCCTCTTTTGCTAATAAGGTGTCAAGAGCAAGTCTGTCCTGTAAAACCATTGATCTGATCGCAACCATTTCGGTATTGACCAGCAGAAATCCATGAGCTGTATCAGTAGACAGCACATCCACTACTGTGGACAATTTGCAAATTCTGTGAGTGTTCAGAACCACTCCCACTCCAGGTATCAGTGCACTAAAAATACTACCCATTATTTCACCTACACTTTCTCTTTTACTACGCACTAAGCCATTAGTGTTTTCATTGCTTCCAGCAATTTCATTCACATGGTATATTTTCGGGAAGACAATGCCAAAGTAGCAGCTTCCATACCAGTGATCCGGCAATTTGAAATAAGCCTTGTCTCCACATATATAATAAATTCCAGGAAACACAGGCTCTGACCCATTTTTGAATCCCCAACCTCCAATTACCTTGTAATTGTGTTCACATTGACTGGAACCAATGAAAATGTTATTATAATAATCAGTCTTCTCGCGGTGAAGAGAGTTTCCCTTTCTTTTCAAAATCCAGCAACAGAGCAGGCCCTGCCTCGCCAGTTGAGGTGCTTTCCATGTTCTCAGCCCATTTAGGTATTTTCTGCTTTTTGTCATTAGCCTTTCTTTGGAAACTCTCCCTTCTCTTCTCTGCCATGTTTAAAAATATTTTCTCTTGTTATGTTATGTTATGTTATAACAATTTATTATGCGCACAGCGACCCCAGCGAAGGAGCATCCCGGCGCAGAGACAACGGAGCAACATAACATAACAGGGAAACAGTACTACGGTAGAAAAGGCTAAAACAAGAAAGTCTTGATGGCTCTACGGAAGGACAACAGGTCCTCGAGCAGCCGGATTTCGACTGGAAGGGTATTCCAGACTGACGCTGCTTTCACCCTGAAAGAGCGACCCCCCATCCTGCTGAGCCTAAACCTAGGAATAACAGCAAGGGCCTGGCCTTGAGACCGGAGGTTGCGGGTGGGGACATAGAAGGAAATAGAGTTGGCCAGAATCTCAGGACCTATGCCTCTTAGAATTTTAAAGGTCAAACACAGGACCTTGAACAGAATACGCTTCCTGACCGGAAGCCAGTGCAGGGAGCGGAGGACATTGGTCACCGGGCAGAACCTAGGTAGGCCGACAATGGCTCTCGCCGCAGCGTTTTGCACCCGCTGCAGGCGGGTTAGCTCAGCCTGGTTAGCCCCAACCAGCAGGGAGCTAACGTAGTCCAGACGAGAGATGATGGTAGCCTGGACTACAAGCTGTCTGGTAGGGGCATCGAAGAACCTGAGCACTGGCCTTAAGCCTCTTAGGAGTCCAAAGCAGCAGGCTGCGATTTTTTTAGTGTGCCCTATGAATGTGAGACCGGCGTCTAACCAGACCCCTAGATTCTTCACCTCCGACACCGGGGTCGGAGTGGGGCCCAGCTCCGAAGGCCACCACTGATCGCCCCCAAAGCTCCACTCCCTTCCCGACAACCATAACCTCTGTTTTAGTGGCATTAAGCTGAAGGCAATTGCCTGTCAGCCAACTGGCCACCACCTTCAGTCCAGACTGGAACCTGGGGGCATCCTGTTCCGCATCCCCGCTGAGGGTAACCGCCAGCTGTGTGTCGTCGGCATATGAGACCAAAGTTAGGCCCCACTGCCTTGTGACATCAGCCAGCGGTCTCACGTAAAGGTTGAACAACGTGGGACTCAGCGAGGAACCCTGCGGGACCCCCGAGTCCAGCGGCTGGAACCTGGACTTGAAGGGAGGGATGGCAACACAGAAGGAGCGGTTGTCTAGGAAGGAGCGGAACCATTGCAGCGCCTGGCCACCGATACCAGTCTCCTCGAGCCGCTGGAGGAGGATGCTGTGTGATACAGTATCGAAGGCGGCGCTGAGATCTAACAAAATCAGCGCCGCCGTCTGACCAACATCCAACCTTGCACGGAGATGTTCCACCATCACCAGTAAGGCAGTCTCCGTGCTGTGACCAGCACGGAAGCCATTCTGTGTGGGGTCGAGGGCGTTGGATCGGGCTAGATGATCAGACAGGGCCAGGTTGACATGGGCCTCTGTCAACTTGGCTGGCCAGGGTAGCAGCGAAATGGGACGGTAGTTTTCCGGTTTAGACGGGTCAAGAGTAGCTTTTTTAATAATCGGAGACACCACCGCCTGCTTCCAGCTAGTGGGAACTACCCCCGTCTCAAGGGAGAGATTGACCAGGGACCGTATAGCCGTACGTCCCAAAAAAGTCTGGTCGCGGAAGAGAGCCGGCCCCACAGGATCAGATGGGGACCCGGTTTTAACTTGCACAGCAAGTTTCTCGAACCCTTCCTGAGTGAGGGGGGGGAATGAAAGCAGGGTAGTCTGGGGTAGTGTCTCCTTAAGGCTACCCAGCACACTACCCGTACTCGGGAATGTCCGATATATAGCCTGGACTTTTCCAACGAAATAGGAAGCGAGGGCTTCACAGTGTATGACAGAGCTCTCAGTCGTAACAGTTGACCGCTTAGACATAAGGTCTTTAACCGCCCTAAAGATAGCCTTCGACGGGTTAATGCTGTTCCGGAATTCCTCAGCATAGAAGGCCGCTCGAGTGCGACAAATAGCCCGGTGGTAGAGCTTGACGGACGTGGCATATGCAGCCTTTAGCTCAGCCCCATAGGTCTTCCGCCAAGCCCTCTCCGCCCGTCTACAGGCTCACTTCAGGGCGCGCAAAGCGTCATTATACCAGGGGCTCGACACACGAGGATTGATCTTCGTCGTTACAACTGGTATTAAGGTGTCCAGAGCCCTAGTGAGCCAGGAACAGAAGAGATCGTACCCTTCTTCTACATTGTTTAAAGGGCCCAAAGGTGCCAAAGACAAAAGATGGTGAAAGTCTTCCAGCTTAAGTTTGCCCCAGGGTCTCCTGGGTACCCGTTTGGCTGGAGCAGTAGAGGTCGTGGCTGACATAGGACAGTAAATAGATACCAAAGAATGGTCAGACCACTCTACAGGAGCAATCGACGTGACTTTGGCCTCTGTCAGATTAGTAAAGACAGGGTCGAGAATATGTCCCCCGGAATGAGTAGGCTGGGAGACCAACTGAGATAATTGAAAGGCCTCTAAGTCCGTAAGAATACTACAAGCTGTCAGACAGGATGGGTCGTCAAAATGCAGATTTAGATCGCCCAGAATGGAAAAATTGGCGCAGTCAGTGACCAAAGTGGCAACGGTGTCCGGGAAAGCATTCCTGAACGCCACGTCACTGCCCGGCGGACGATACACCACCATCCCAGAGAGTGTAAATTCTGGGCTGACGGAGACTTTAAAAGAGGCGCTTTCACAGCCCGCGGTCTTAAGGACGGTCCATACACAGGCAAAGCTGGATCTCACTATCAAGGCTATACCCCCCCCTCTAGATGGCCTATTCGCAGCATACATCGAATAGCCAGGAGGGCATACAAGATTGGGGATGGCAGTGTCGGCTGCCTGAAGCCATGTTTCGGTTAAGGCGAAAATATCCGGGGCTTCATTCTCAATCAGATCATACACATTCTGCTGATGTTTCAAGAGCGACCTGACATTGAGATGCAAAATCCGCAATGCTGATGGCAAGCCTCTACTGCGCAGAGCGGTAGAAGGACTACGCCTAGAGAGAGGCAGCGGGGGACCAAGCACCAAACCATTGCATGGGCAACGGTGAGGACCACATAAGGGTGAAACGGGCTGTAGAGTGCAGTGACAACTCACTTTGCCGATGGAATACAACCGCTCCCTCGAGTATGTGATCATGGCGGTGGTAGGGGACGTAGGTGAGCCAGAGCCCGCCACGTCCAGCGCGTCCTTAGCGCGGACGGGCGCAGACGGGCAGGACTCTGGCACGACTCCGGCCACGCGAGGACACGCCCGCTGCGCGATCCTGCTGCGCTAGGGGAGGAGCTTTAAATACGCGATCCCCGGCTGGCGCATGCGCAGTGATGCGCTGTCCGATGTAACTGCCCACTCACCCCAAAGCAAGATGTCCGCCACCCCGGGAACCAGCCCGCCAAGCGGCGGTGTGGGACACAATTTAAGGTGCAGGTAAGGGGTAGGGAGAGCGAGGGTCTAAGCGACCTAAAAGCAAGCAAACAACACAAAATAAAGAGTTAAAAAAGCAGAGCAGCAAGCGCCGTCACGCTCCTGTCTGCAATGCGCTCCGAGTCAGGGGAGAGAGAACGGGGACTCGCGTTAAGTACGCGATCCCCGGCTGGCGCATGCGCAGTGATGCGCTGTCCGATGTAACTGCCCACTCACCCCAAAGCAAGATGTCCGCCACCCCGGGAACCAGCCCGCCAAGCGGCGGTGTGGGACACAATTTAAGGTGCAGGTAAGGGGTAGGGAGAGCGAGGGTCTAAGCGACCTAAAAGCAAGCAAACAACACAAAATAAAGAGTTAAAAAAGCAGAGCAGCAAGCGCCGTCACGCTCCTGTCTGCAATGCGCTCCGAGTCAGGGGGCATGAATGCAATGAACAGGTCAAGTTGTCTCTATGTGCTTCAGCTATGTCTATATTGCCTATAGTCAGAAAGTAGTCTCCCATATAGCGTATTACGTCACTTTTGGTATGTACAGGATTCAGGTTTCCACGAATGGGAAGTTCAGAAAAGATCACGTCATTGTTAGAGTAATAGTACTGTAACGGTCCTCTTTTGTAAAACAAGCTTGCTAAAATACTACAGGAAATTCCATATGTCAGGGGCAAGTGATGGTATGTCACGCCTTCAGCTACAGAGGTAGGTAGCTTCATGCAGACATAGCAATCTTCTATCTCCATAGTCTCTACATAATGTACTAACAAGTTTGCGAAAACATTTGAGAGTGTCTCATTCCTAACTCCGTGGTAGTGTAGTCCTTCCTCATCTGATGCATCTAAGTCTCGTTTTGTCTGTTTGAGTGCTTTCTCACGTCTTTCTACACTTTGTGTTGTCAGTTATTCAGTGTCAGTAATCTGTGTAGGGGACATATTAGTATTTTTACTAACCATAAAGGGAATAAAAACTGTTAGTCCTATCCAAACTAATACAACTATAGCTATACTACATATACATACTTTGCAGCACGTTTTGCAACAACTGCAACTAGGCCTTCCATTCGTTCTTGACTCTGACATTTTGGCTCAGAAGAAGTTTCTCAACCCCTCTTTGTAAGTTTACACAGATAGCTTACTCTGTGCAACCTCAGGTGAGCTCGTCTTCCTCTTCTTCAGAGTACTCAGCAATCTGTTCTCCGTCACTTTCGTCAGTGATATCAAGTTCCTCAAAATTTTCCACGATTAAGTAGGTCCACTCCGGATCCTGATATTTTTCGTTTTGTCTTTTTATTCGCTCACTTCTTCTCTTGGAGCTATCTTCGGGTATTTCTGCAATTCGGGGACTTCTTCTTAAATCTGCAAGTTTCTCTTGGACTGTTTTTATTCTTAATTTCAGTCTCTTAACATACCTTTGCTCAATGTGCTTCTTTTTCTTTAGTCTTTTA
Organism: Lissotriton helveticus; assembly: GCF_964261635.1. Lineage (NCBI taxonomy): Eukaryota > Metazoa > Chordata > Amphibia > Caudata > Salamandridae > Lissotriton > Lissotriton helveticus. The sequence continues at coordinate 172,252,220 of NC_136059.1, read as the reverse complement.
GCTGGCACTGTGATTTGGCTTTCTACTAATGCTCTCTTATTTTCGCTGGTCGGTGGCGCTTCTGTTTCTGTTTCTTCCCTACCTGTCTGACTAGTCCCAGGTCTTGTATCTACTTCTTCTGCCTGGTTACTAAGCTGGCCTTGTTCAGGTTGAATTTGCGTTTGGCTTTCAAATGTCTCTGTTTCTTTGTCCTGAACACGTTCTTCTAATTCTAACTGATCCTGTTCAAGCACTTCGATCCCTTGATTTTCGTCTGCTCGAACTATTACACTTTTTCTAGTCTGTCCCTTTTCAATTTCAGGAGTTTGTGGAGGTGTGTCAATCACCTGATCTGTCCCTGTCTGACCTTCTTCTTCGTCCTCAGACTTGATGTGAATCTCAATGATCTGAGGGTCTTCGCCTGTGCCTTGCTCGACCTCACTATTCCACTCTCTGTCTTCTCTTATTCGCTCTCTTGTTCTGAGTGGATCTCCAGAGAGATCGACTATTGGTATCCAATCTTCTGGCCAGATTTCCGGCAGCTCGTCTTCAGCTACTTCTGGACCAGCCTCCGTTGGATGTTCAGCAGTACTGGTGCTTGGTCGCGCGTCATCAGCTACCTCCGGGCCAACGTTTATGGGACCCTCCACTGGGCTGGTGCTCGGTCGTCTGTCGTCAGCTATTTCAGGACCAACATCTGCAGACCCCTCAGCTGGACAACCTTCTGCTCCAGGCTCCTCGTCAGGTATCACCTTCTGGGTATGGCTGGCATGGATCCACTTGGGAACGCCGGCGCACTTAACAGCAGTCGTCGTTACCAGGATTACTTGCCGCTTTTTCCCCCACCTTGGTGCTAGGCAACTTGAACGAGTGTGCTTCTTTATTTTAACCCCGTCACCAGGAACCAATTTGTGCACTGGTGTTGTCGGGTTGGCGACGGCGTCTGCCCCAATCTGGCGAGAGATAGAACGCACTTGGTCACCCAGTTGCTTGCAGTATTCAAGTACCAAATCATCAGAAATGCTTAACAGTTTGTATCCTGGTACCCATGCTTGTCTCATCACTCTTCCCATCAAAATCTCATGGGGGCTCAGGCCTGTTCTCCGATCTGGAATACTTCTGAGTCCCATCAGAACAAGAGGCAAGGCAGCTATCCAGTTTAGGCCAGTAGAATCACATATTTTTGCCAATCTATTCTTGATGGTGCCATTTATTTGTTCTACCACTCCAGAAGCCTCTGGATGATATGCACAGTGCAGCTTTTGTGTGATCCCAAACGCTTTGCAAAGCTGGGCCAAAACTTCATTCTGAAAATGGGTGCCTCTGTCTGAGTCAATAAAGACTGGAACCCCGAACCTCGGTACTAGCTCTCTCAGCAATAACTTGGCTACTGTTAGGGCGTCGCATTGTTTGGCAGGGTAAGCTTCCACCCATTTTGAAAATAGGCAGACAATGACAAGGACATATCTCTTTCCCTCACAACGGGGCATGGTAATGAAATCTATTTGTATTCTCACAGAGGGACCCCCTGATCTCCCAATTTTCATCAGTTCAACCTCTGTTCTCTTGCCAGCGTTGAACTGTTGACATGGCAGGCACCTCTGGCAAAGAGACTCTGCTACCTTCCTGAATTTCTTGTTGTACCAAGTCTGTTGAAATACCAGAATCATGGCATCCCTACCAATGTGTGATCCTTCATGTATCAGTCTGGCCATTGGGGCAAGTAGTTGTCTGGGTAACACAGCCATACCATTCGGGCCCACAATGACACCATCCTCACGTCTTGGTTTACAACCTTCTTCCTTCCACTTCTCTTTCTCCTCCCAGGGCGCCACATGCTGCCATTCTCTCACTTCATCCCACGTAGGCACTTCTTCAAACATCCTAAGTTGGCAGCTGTTTCCAGTCCCACCCCGCTTCGGATTTATTCGCATCTGCTCCATGGCGCATTGTTTTGCCACACGATCAGCAAAATCGTTTCCCATTGATACAGGGTCAAGGCCCTTCTTATGAGCAATACACTTGACCACTGCCAATTATTTTGGTAATTGAATTGACTCTAAAAGGTCTTGAACCACTTTTCCATTTCGAATGGGGGTACCTGATGAAGTCAGGAATTCTCTATGTAGCCATAACTGGCCAAAGTCATGCACCACCCCATAACAGTACTGGCTGTCAGTATACACTGTTATTCTTTTGTCTTTTCCCAATTTGCAAGCTCTTATCAGAGCAATCAATTTGGCTACTTGTGCAGACTTTACTCCAAATAAATAGGACGCTTCTTCAATTTTTGTTAACGATACCACAGCATAGGCAGCACTTAGGCCCCCTAGTTCATGCCTCAGGCACGAACCATCCACAAACCATTCCTCATCATGCACAGGCAAAGGAGTTTCTTTAATGTCTGGGCGAGGTTTAGTACTGAACTCTGTCAGATCAATACAGTCATGCTCATCATCTCCCTTACCTTCCATTACCATTGATTCAGGGAGTAAAGTGGCAGGGTTTAAAATGTTGCATCTGGTGATGACAATGTTTGCAGCACCCATGAGAATCCTCTCATATTTAGTCAGCCGACTAGGGGTGAGATACTGAGTTTTGGTTTGGGTCAATAGAATCACAACTGCATGTGGAACATACACAGTTACAGGATTTCCCATGATAATGGACTCACTTTGTTCTAAACTGGTGCATGTTGCAGCTACTGCTTTCAGACATCCAGGTAATCCAGCAGCCACTGGATCTAATGTGGCAGAGAAATATGCCACAGGCCTTCGGGTCGTGCCATGTTCCTGAGTCAGGACTGACAATGCACAATTGTCACGAGTGTCACAGAATAGGCCAAACTCCTTGGAGTAGTCAGGCATCCCTAGAGCAGGGGCTGTACACAGACAATTACGCAACCTTGTGAAAGCTGTTAAGCTCTCGTCATTCCATTCCACTGGGTCTTTCGCTCCTCTCTTTGTCATCTGAATCAAGGGCTTTGCAAGGACTGCGAATCCCACAATCCATTGCCTGCAGTAACCTACAACTCCGAGGAACATTCTGATTTCTTTCTGAGTACGCGGTAACTGCATATTTTGAATTATTCTGACTCTCTCTGAGGTGACTTTTCTGATACCTTTTTCTATCTGGTGTCCCAGATACTTCACTGATTTCGAACAGAACTGTAATTTCTCAGGGGCCACTTTGTGTCCCTTTTCACTCAGGTGATTTAGTAGGGCAATGGTGTCAACCACGCAATCCCTATGGCTTTTGGACGCCACCAATAGGTCGTCAATGTACTGAACCAAAACGGACTTTCCAGGAAAGACTAAAGTTTCAAGACATTTTTTCAAGATCTGATTAAAGATAGAGGGGCTCTCTGTGTACCCCTGGGGGACCCTATTCCAGACATACACGTGACTGTTGAAAGCAAATGAGAAAAGAAATTTGCTGTCTGGATGCAATGGAATCGAAAAGAATGCGTGACATAGGTCTATCACAGTGAACCATTCAGCATCCCAGGGAATCTGATACAGGATCACTGCTGGGTTCGGGACAATAGGGCAGCAAGGAACCACTATCTTGTTTACCTTTCTTAGGTCCTGAACTACCCTTTACTTGCCATTAGGCTTTTTGATGCCCATAATGGGTGAGTTACACGGGCTACTCATCACTTCCTGTATTATGTTTGCTTCTAGCAATTTCTGTATTTCAATGGCAACACCCGCTCTCACTTCTGCACTCATTCTGTAAGGCTTGGTATTGGGGTACACTGCATTTTCTCTCATGGCTATTTGTATGGGGTCTACGTTTTTCATTAATCCCACATCTTTTCCTGTAAAGTCCCACACTTCTGACTTCACTGTCTGCTGGAGTTCTTCAGGTAAGTCTTGTATAGTCATTCGTTTTATTTCTGAGTCAGGTCTAATTAACATTAGCTTGTAGATACCGTCTTCGTCTGGAGTTTGAATTTCGACGCCCTTTGGTGTGCAAAAGATGGTACAATTCATTTTGCACAGCAAATCACGTCCCAGTAAGTTTACCGGACTGGTATCACAGACAACAAATCTGTGCATTTGTTTGAAATTTCCAATTGAGATCTCCATGGGCTCGGTAACAGGTGTACTAATCAGTTGATTAGATACACCCACTACTTGGATGGCTTCTCCCGAGAGGGGTAGGTTTGGAACGTCTACTGTTCTCACAGTAGAACGGGTAGCACCAGTGTCCAACAGAAAGGTGACATCATTTCCATCAACCTTTCCTTCAATGTATGGTCCCGACTGGTCCACCGGCAAGGAGGCGCCAAGTACGCACTCCTCGTCCTCCCCTCTCAGGCCCCGTCAGTATGGTCGTCACAGAAGAAAGTGTCGTTCAGTAGATACTGCGAAGTTGCTGCATTTCTATTTTCATTCCCTCCCCAGATTTCTACATCATCCCCCTGTGGTGATTTTCCCTTAAAAATAGGTTTTGGCGCTCTGGGCACTTGGATCGTGTTTACCTGCTGCTGGCTCTTTCTTTGTTTTTCATTCTGCGTCTGTGGAATTAAATCAGGTGTTTGGGCATTATCATCTTGTAAATAGGGACACTCGTCTCGCCAATGTCCAATTTCTCCGCACTGGTGGCAGGGAAATTTCTTCTTCGCTTCTTCTCTACTCATTTTAGGACGGGGTTTTCCTCCACCCCCACCCCCAGGACCTTGGTTCGGGGTAGTTTTGTTCATTTTGTTTAACTCTTTTTCCTGCTGTTCTGCGAGCTTTACTTGAGCCCACATAACCTTCTCCTTGAGAGCCTTTTTCTTTTCTGCCATCTCGTCCTCACAGTACTTTGCGTACCGTAGGACCTCATCTATCTTTTTGGTATGCCAACAGATTTTATTATCCTTTATCCACTGACAAATTTCGGGTCTTAAACCGTTTACAAACCTGTAAATAAAATGTGTCATATCCTTCATCTCGATGTTATCTATACCGCTGTATGTTTTGAACACCTGCAACAGCCTTTCATAAAAGGAATGCACTGTCTCGTCCCTTTCTTGCGTGGTTCTATCTATCTTGGTCCAATCAGTTTCCTTTGCTGGCACCTTTGCTTTCAGATGTTGAATTACCTGATCATATTTTCTCATTACTTCCTTCGATGGTTCCCCTGTTCTTTCATCTCTCGGGTATTCCTCACTAGGCCAAGCTATGGCTATTTTACATTCGGTCCACAGATCTACAGGGACCACTATGTCGAAAAACCCATCCAGGTCCTTCCACAGGCATTTTTGCACCTTTACGAATCTTTCTACCTGCCTATACCAATCCACGGGCTTTTCTCGTAATTTCGGGAAATCGTTAGTAAAGGATACAATATCCTGTCTGGACCATGGAACATGTACATATTTTCCACCTGGTACTTCACGCATAGGGCATAACTGTTCTGGTTTGTCAGCTTCCTTTAGAACAAATTCGGGAGTTGCCTGCCTAGACCTGGCCTCATCCTTTTTCTTGGTCCATCTGGCTTTCCATCTTTCCACATCTCCCCATTTTTGTAATACTGTCAATAGTTCTTTGACCTGTGCTTTCTTCCCAGAAACATTCAAGTTTTCCAAATCCTTGTCTGAGAAATCTGCTCTGTATGGTTTCTGCAGAGGTTTCGATTTTGAAATATCTATTCCCATGCTAGCAGCAGTGTCTGTCAGTTTTTCATGAAGTACTCGAGTATTTCGGGTGAGACTCTTGCAGATAAACAGCATTTCGTCTTCGGAGTAGGTATTTAATCTGTCTAATCCTACGTTTCCTGCCATCAATTCCTCTATTTCTATTCTCAGCTTGTAGAGATCTAAATGTTTCGTTGGGGACGCTTGTTTTTCAAATTCTTGACTCCATCTTTCGATTTCTTCAGGAGTTACCAATGTGACGCTCTTAGTACCTGAGGTCGATTCCATTTGAATTTCCCTCGTATTAAAAGGATTATGTCTTTTCTGTATCCTTTTTCCGACATTTCTAATGGGCAGATCTAGCAGCGAGACCTCCGACTCGCACTCACTTGTCTGGTCATCTACAATTAAGGGTTCTGGCCTGGGCTGTGCTATAACGGGAGTAATGACTGGAGGGTTTGGAGTCCCTTGACGGTCCCCGTACAGCGGAACCACTGGTCCGATAGTTACTGGGATCGTTAAGGCTTCAGGACTTGTATTTAGCTGTGACATTTTCTGTATTATCTCAGCTCTCTGCTTTGCTAGCGCTTCTCGCTCTTTCTCTTCTAATAACCTGTCCAAAGATTTGTCATGTAACACCTGCGGGGTTAGAGTGGGAGCATAACTCGGAGCAGTGGGATGTGTCTCCCTCGGTCCTCCACCATAATTAGGTTTTGGGAACAAACTTCCTGTGCCTAGAATCCTCGGCTCTTCCTCATCCTGTGGCTTTAATAACGGCATTCCTGACCCTAAGGACCTCACCTCACCTCCGTAGGGGGGACGAGAACAAAAATCTCCTTCACGTGAATATCCCATCTCCCCACCAATTGGTCTCCTTGGGTAAATACTTCTGGTATCTACGGGTCCTAGACTCTCAGTATAAGGAGGAATTGGATAATCCCCTCCTACACTTGCGGACCTGACCTCTTCCCTTTGTAGAGGTCTCCGGGGAATATCCCCTGCACTCGAAGGTCGGTGTCCTTCATTATAAGGAGGCGGACTTCTCATGCATATGTCATCTAATAATTCGTCATCTGATTCTCCGAGGGGCCCCCAGTGTTTGGATTTCTCTGTCCTTTCCCCCCCCCAGGAGGATCTTCTGCTGGCATCATGGGAAACAGTCCCTCAACAATCATATTCTGTCTCCACTGTTTCATCTTTTTGGCTCGGGCTTCCTGCTTTAATTTTGGGTAAAACTTAGTTAACCCTTTATCCATTCGGGGCTTGTCCCTCTCGAAAGCCTCGATTTCCCATTCCTCTAGTGCTTCGTACTGCGTTAATCTAGGTCTGGGATGTAAATCATTCATTCGGGTTCTCAAATTGAATAGAATTCTGCTGTTAAATGTTCCGTCTAACGGAAAAGCCAATACTCCGTCATCTTTCGTGTATTCTGCCCAATTTTCCAACCATACACAGGTATTGTACCCTTTATCGAACATCATGAAAGATGCGGGAGTATTTGGTGGTGGAATGACAACACCTTCTCTAGTTTTAATCTGCTTATCTTTCTTGAAATAATTCTTTACTTTATTTACAAGGGACAACTTTCTCTTATTTCCATACATAATGTCGTATCTATTAGTCTTCCACTGATCTCTTCCAAACCCTAGAGATCTGGGATCGGGTCTAGTCTCCGGAGTATACGAGTGCCACATACGCTTCCTGCAAGCGGCTTTGTTTACAAGTCACTCCCAATCCGAATGCGTCTTTTATTTTCGTGCGGCCAATAAAATGCACAAGTTCAAATATTTTCGACCAATGGGTGCGCGGCCCCTTCGTGAGACAGTTCCCACGCTCCGGCGCTCACCCCTCCCTTACAATTCCAGCTCCACTACCAGCCCGCTGCGTCTACCAATCCCAGCGCGGCACGGAGTGACGTCAGAGCGGCTTCGCGACTGACTCCCTCCTTCACAAGGTAACGGAAACTTTCTTACTTTCTAAAGTGCTTAGTTCTTGGTTATTTTACAACGAATACACATTCGCCACTGTGCTCAAGTGTCTAGACAGGAAAGATTTGTTTTACTGCAAGTAAACTACCTCCATTTACTTTTCACTCACTACGGATAGATCTTCTCTGTCTACCCTTCACTCTAGCATCAGAGAACCTGTTACTCCCCTAGACTCATCCACTTTACCGGGATATATCCGAGACTAAGGTTTCCCCAGCGAGCCCCTTTGCTTTCACCCAAGCTCTGATGAACCTGCTACTCTTCCGATGCGACCCTCACTAGGTTATGCCACAGTAGGAATTTTGCCAATGAACCTCGTTACTAACATTTATTCAAACATACATTCAGAAAAGTCCCTAGTTAGTGCTTCCAGTTCTCCCTAACCTACACCAACTTTCCTTGGGCCAGCGACCTCAAAGCAAATGGATTCTATTCACCACTTGCTATTCAATTCCCCGGGGATTTCCAAACAACATATAACAATTACGAACGAATGGGTTAATACATATATCAATATAACAATAAGAAAAACAGTTTAAAACATTTCATAATTTTTCAAAGCAAACATTTCAAGTGGGTGATCAGTCCTCCCGAAGTGCCTACTCTTGTAGCAGCATCAATATACTAGCAGCTTCCGACTTAGCTAGACTAACTAGTCCTGCCTAACCTTTAACTATTCCCTAACCATCCTCGATGCTACCAGAAAATTACTGCTAGAGATCGCGGGTCACCCGACCAATAATTTCGCCACTTCTGGCTTCGGGCCCATATACTTTACTTTATCATATACATTGATCAGGTGCCCACACAATCTACTACCAATAATTATGACCACTGAAAGGTAGTGGTAACCCATTTTTAAAGGGATAGGGTCCCCAGATAACCCCTCCCCTGTGAGAATATTTAATATACATTTGTTTAGGAGTAGGCAGTGGTTCATTGGCAAGGGATTAATCAGAAAATGAAAATACCCATCCATCCACCCAGTCACAGTCATCCATCCTTTCACTTATCCATCACTGTTTCATCCATCCTTTCATCCATCCTTTCAATTATCTAGCCATCCTTTTGATCATCCATCCACCCACCCTTTCGCTCAATCATCCACCCTTTCCCGCCAACCACCCTTTCACTCTGCTAGAGATCGCGGGTCACCCGACCAATAATTTCGCCACTTCTGGCTTCGGGCCCATATACTTTACTTTATCATATACATTGATCAGGTGCCCACACAATCTACTACCAATAATTGTGAGTTCCCTTTCGATTTATTTCCAGTGTACCCAACTTACCATCCACCGTTATGGGTACCTATGACCACGATGGGTCAGGGAGCTAGCTGTAAAGGAAAGGCAGCAAATATCATATAACTTTACTTTTCATAAAATGACCACGGACAACTAGAAGTTTTATAAAGTTTATATAAAGTTCAAATGAAGGGCAGTCATACAGTTTATCAAAGAGAATGCTCGTGCGGCAGGGAACCCGCTAAGGGAGAGGGAAAACTAAGATAAGGGGCAAAGTGAACACGCTATAAATCTGAGTTACTTTTAGCCAGTTTACGAGAGAAAAACCAAGACCATATCAGGAAATTGCAAACTGCAATACAGAAAATGATTTCTAAAAGGTAGGGTAACATAGGAACACGCTATGAAATCAAATGCAAATGACTTTATGAAATGCAATGGTTGCAGGAGAAAAGCATGGAAAATTAATTCACGTGCAAAGGTATGTCTTTATTGAAGCAAAGACAGAAAAATAGAAAGGTGCAGTTTCAAGAGATTTAGAGCGATATTTACCTAGACTGGTGTGAAAAACCAACCCTGGCCACGGGTCAGTTAAGGACAGGAAACCCTCAAGGAAGGATACCCCTCAATGGACAGCAGGTGCAGAAATGGACCCCCAAGACAGGACAGGAAACCCTCAGATTAGGATCAGGACAGGACCACCAGGATACGACCAGCACCCGCAGTTTGGACAGCAACGCCTGCGCTCCACCCTCTCTGCAGCTATCGATCAGGACCCCGATTGGGTCAGCGAATTCCCCAGCAAAGTGCTTCGCCAGCACTTAAGGTTCAGTAAAACCTTCAGAGTCTATGGTCAAATTTCGGACAGAGAGCTCCGCAGCTCCTCTGTATCAAGTCACCTATTGAGTGCGTTGGGTCAGTGACAGGTCAGCTACTCAGACAAGTCGGACAATTTCCCTAGGTGAACCCAGGGTAGATATACTGTTTTGGGACAGGGTACCACCCCCCAATGTTGCAAAGTGTCAGAATCCCCAAATTTCGATTGGTCCTAAGGTAGGATTTGGTTAACACACCAATCAGAACAGACTATTACGAGCCCTACTTAGCATCCTAGGGTGCCGCCTAGCAAGATTGGGGTTCCCACGAGAAGTCGCACGGAATACAATGAAAACTTATACATTTGTTACAACATAGGAACATTTTCTCCATCCTCCTGGGTCAGAGGTAGCGCTCCCAGGAGCCTCTCGACTGTGGCTGCCAGCTGGCTGAGTTCCACGGTCCAAGTTTGTCTCTGGCCTTGCATCTGGAGCATGCGCAGAAAGGACCTTCAAAATGGCTCATGACCCGTTTGGACCCCCATTTCCCGTGATACATGAAAAGTAAGCGAAAACAAATTAAAACATAGAAATAAATGCTTGTATTACATGTCATGACTTTGTACTTCAGATTCATCATCAGAAAAATATACTATGCAATTAGACATTAGTAACATATACATGGACACGAGAGCAACTGCACGGGCATCACCACGTTATCACGAAAGCTGCGTATTACGCATGCGCCCCCCTTTCCCTCCAGAACTACCTCTACGTAGAGTCACGTGAGTGTGACTAACGCATGCGCAAAAGCGAAAAGACAAGCAGCGGCCATTTTTAGGGACACGGATTAATCGTATTAGTAGAACACATATGCAAGCTTCTCTATCATACATATATATCGGAAATAAAAGATATTAGTAAAACGTACAATTCGTTACGAGGTTACAACGGTTTCGAGGTTCATGAATCGAGCAAGTCGCGATGCGAAATCTTGCTCTATCAACTCCATCATCTATCCTCCCTTTCACTAATCCATCCATCCACCCACCCTTGCACTTAGCCTTCCATCGACTTATTTTTACTGGATTTACATTGTTTAATGGATGTACGGTTCGCAATGATTTTAGTTAATGGAGGTACGGTTCGCAATGATTTTAGTTAATCGTGCAAAAAATAATAAAGTCTATCTAAAATCCTCCCTTCGACTCATCCATCTATCCACTCATCCATTCCTTACTCTTGCAGTCATCCTTCCATCATTTCACTCCACTCACTCATCCATCTACCATTTCAATTGTCCATCCATCCATTCACCCTTTTACTCATCAACTTGTCTACCCTTTCATCCATGAGGCACAGGGTCAGACTGATTTGCATATGGCCATGTCTGAACTGGGGTGGCAGAGTGGGCTAAAGAACAGTGATGGATTAAACCCAGATCAGTTGACTGGGGGTGAGTGCTTGTATTGTCAACGCTCCGTCCATCATTTCCTTTGGTTTTTCTTTGTTCGCCATAAGTTGGCAGGGTATGCTCAGACGAGAGTCCCCTGCTCACTTTGCCACTGGATTCAAGAAAGCCGGGCTGAAGACGGCAGAAATGCCAGAAACCGGTCCTCTGTAGCTTGTTTCCTGTCCAGGGAAGGCATGGCTTGGCAGTTCGGGCTGGACTGTTCCCATGAGGCACAGGGTCAGACTGATTTGCATATGGCCATGTCTGAACTGGGGTGGCCGAGTGGGCTAAAGAACAGTGATGGATTAAACCCAGATCAGTTGACTGGGGGTGAGTGCTTGTATTGTCAACGCTCCGTCCATCATTTCCTTTGGTTTTTCTTTGTTCGCCATAAGTTGGCAGGGTATGCTCAGACGTGAGTCCCTTGCTCACTTTGCCACTGGATTCAAGCAAGCCGGTCTGAAGACGGCTGAAATGCTAGAAACCGGTCCTCGGTAGCTTGTTTCCGGTCCAGGGAAGGCATGGCTTGGCAGTTCAGGCTGGACTGTTCCCATGAGGCACTGGGTCAGACTGATTTGCATATGGCCATGTCTGAACTGGGGTGGCAGAGTGGGCTAAAGAACAGTGATGGATTAAACCCAGATCAGTTGACTGGGGGTGAGTGCTTGTATTGTCAACGCTCCGTCCATCATTTCCTTTGTTTTTTCTTTACCCTTTAATCCAGCCACCCATACACCGTCCTTTTCACACATCATCAATTATTCCATTAATCCATCTTAACATCCATCCCTTCACTCATCTCTCCAACTTTTCACTCATCCATGCACCCTTTCACTCCGTCCATCCACCTTTCACTAACTCATCTATCCATCCTTTTTCTCGTCATGCATTCATACATAATTTCATCCGGATCACTGACATAATATCGACTGACAGAATATCGACTTGCAAAAATATCGAGGAAAAAATATCGACAAACAAAATATCGAGTTTGTATCTACAAACAGGTAAGTACAAAAATATCGAGTACAAAATATCGTTTACAAAAATATAGTTTTAAAAAATATCGACTTTATTAAAAACAGTGTTAAATTAACTTAAAATTAAAAACTAATTACAAAAATGTACTGAAAAACACTTAAATTAACTTATAATAATTAAATATTTAATGAAAGTTATAAAAAAATTACAATCATATTTGTTAAAACATATATATATATATATTAACTTAATATAATTAAATAATATCCAATATTATTACCGTACGATAGCAGAAGTGTAAAAAATACTATTCACACTCCACAGAGTGCAACTGTAGGGAAAGCGTTGGATAGCGTAGGGGTACAAATTACTATTCCCACTCCAGTGGGTGCAACAGTGAGGAAAGCGTTGGATAGCGTAGGGGTAAAAATTACTATTCCCACTCCAGTGGGTGCAACAGTAGGGAAAGCGTTGGATAGCGTAGGGGTTAAAATTACTATTCCCACTCCAGTGAGTGCAACAGTAGGGAAAGTGTTGGATAGCGTAGGGGTAAAAATTACTATTCCCACTCCAGTGGGTGCAACAGTAGGGAAAGCGTTGGATAGCGTAGGGGTTTAAATTACTATTCCCACTCCAAAGAGTGCACCAGTAGGGAAAGCTTTGGATAGCGTAGAGGTAAAAATTACTATTCCCACTCCAGTGGGTGCAACAGTAGGGAAAGCGTTGGATAGCGTAGGAGTTAAAATTACTATTCCCACTCCAAAGAGTGCAACAGTAGGGAAAGCGTTGGATAGGGTAGAGGTAAAAATTACTATTCCCACTCCAGTGGGTGCAACAGTAGGAAAAGCGTTGGATAGCGTAGGGGTAAAAATTACTATTCCCACTCCAAATAGTGCAACAGTAGGGAAAGCGTTGGATAGAGTAGGGGTTAAAATTACTATTCCCACTCCAAAGAGTGCAACAGTAGGGAAAGCGTTGGATAGCGTAGGGGTAAAAAATACTATTCCCACTCCAGTGGGTGCAACAGTAGGGAAAGCGTTGGATAGCGTAGGTGTAAAAATTACTATTCCCACTCCAAAGAGTGCAACAGTAGGGAAAGCGATGGATAGCGTAGGGGTTTAATTAACTATTCCCACTCCAAAAGTGTGCAACAGTAGGCAAAGCGTTGGATAGCGTAAAGGTAAAAATGACTATTCCCACTCCAGTGGGTGCAACAGTAGGGAAAGCGTTGGATAGCGTAGGGGTTAAAATTACTATTCCCACTCCAAAGAGTGCAACAGTAGGGAAAGCGTTGGATAGCGTAGGGGTAAAAATTACTATTCCCACTCCAGTGAGTGCAACAGTAGGGAAAGCGTTGGATAGCGTAGGGGTAAAAATTAGTATTCCCACTCCAGTAGGTGCAACAGTAGGGAAAGCGTTGGATAGCGTAGGGGTAAAAATTACTATTCAAACTCCAAAGAGTGCAACAGTAGGGAAAGCGTTGGATAGCGTAGCAGTAAAAATTACTATTCCCACTCCAGTGGGTGCAACAGTGAGGAAAGCGTTGGATAGCGTAGGGGTAAAAATTACTATTCCCACTCCAGTGAGTGCAACAGTAGGGAAAGCGTTGGATAGCGTAGAGGTAAAAATTACTATTCCCACTCCAGAGAGTGCAACAGTAGGGAAATTAAATACTTCATATATTATTTCAATAAATATAAATTAATATCTATCAAAAATTAATTAAAAGTAATTACGAATTTAATATAATATAATAATTAATCAATTAAAATTACAAATTAAATGTACTTATTACAATTATTTAACTATTAATACAAATTAATTACAAATTAACAATTAATAATTTAACATTTAAAAATTATTTTACAATAAATTCAAATTAAATACAATTAAATAAATTGTTTTATTTAATTAATTATAAATAAATTACTTCCCATCCTATTCTCCTATAAACCCACAACCCACTACAGAAAATAAATTATTAAATTAACATAATTAGCAATTAATCAATTAAATAAAATTAATTAGCAATTCTAATTTAATTAATTACCCATAAAAAATGAATTAACAATTAATTCTAAAACAATACCAATAAATATGTTAGCATATTTAATTAATTATAAATAAATTACTTGCCACCCAATTCCCCTATAAACCCACAACCCGCTACAGAAAATAAATTAGTAAAATTAACCTAATTAGCAATAAATCAATTAATTTAAATGAATTGCCAATTAAAAGTTAATTAATTACCAAATATAAATTAATTAACAAATAATTAAAAATGAATAACAATAAATAAATTTACATATTTAATTAATTATAATCAAATTACTTCCCACCCTATTCCCCTATAAACCCACAACCCGCTACTGAATTAAATTACGCAAAAATTAAAAAATAAACATTTCATTAATTAAAATTATTTATAACATAAATACACACTTTTCACACATATAATAACATAAAAAACACTATAAAAAATTCAATATTATCAGATAATTTTATTAACCTTTATTATATACTTCGATATTTTAACTGTCTATATTTTTAACATTCGATATTAGATTACTTACCTTAAAAACTATACTTTTGATGTCTATATTCTGTCCAGTCGATATTTTGTCCATTCGATATTTAAAACTCGATATTGTGTCCAGTCGATATTTTGTAGTTGATATTTTGACTGTTCACCAATTTCATCCATCCTTACATTCATCCATCCTTCTTCCCTTGCTCTCATTCATCCTTACATCGATCGATTCACTCATTCATCGATGCATCTATCTATCCACTCTTTCACTCACCCACCCATCCATCCATCGTTTCACTCACTCACCCACTATTGCATGGTAATTATGAGCCTTCGTCTGCTGTGCAGCAGACAGAAGAGGCCTATCAAAAACACCACACAGCTGTAGCTACTATAGGAGGGGGGTTGACGACACCTTTGTCCATAGCTCCCTTGCAAACTCATAAAACAAATTGTAAAAGTTTTCTTTTTTTTAAAAGGTCTTACATTTTCCTTTCACAAAAACGTGGTGTATTTGAAAAAAACCATTGCTTTATTGAAAAGCAATCGCAGACATAGTGGTCCCACCTCAGCAGACCACCATCCCTGTGATCGTAGCTAATCGTAGTGGGCCATAATTTGCAAGGTACCTCATGAATATTAATGGAGTAGGTAGTTTACGGCCCACTATGAATTGTTCGTTTACTTTTACTACATAGGTCAGTTCGCAAAATCAGAATTGATTCGGTAAAAGTCAGTGTGAAATTTCAAACCACTTTCACTGATCCTGAAACTGAAGTTCGCAAGTGGAAGTTGTGTTGAAGTAGGTATGTTCTCTGCGCTTACTGCATTTTAAGTGATGGTGCCTATGATAAAACTGTTTGGCACTCAATTCTAAAACGTTTTGTGAGTGTAAATTCAGCTTGTACACACAGCAGGGCAGGACTAGAAGCGGGAAGCAGCGCTGGCAATTTTTACTGACCAACCCCTAGTGAAGCACTGCCTGGCCCCGGGAGGCTGGAAATGCCTGCTTGCTGCTTTTGTTACTGTGGGCTGATATTGCAGCGCTACTGCAAAACCGGCCCCCAGTAACACAACCAGCCTCCACCGCTGCAAAACTAGCCCCCACCCTTACAGCCTCCCGGGGAAATGCCGGATCCGCATTACGGCCAGTGCAGCCCTGACACGCAGTCTTTTTTACAAGTTTAAAGCCACTTTTGATGTCCACAACACAAAAAGTTTACTTACACATAGATTTTTGAATGAATGCATTTTCTACAAGGTGCAGGGATAGGACGTGTCAGGACAGTAAGTAATTCTTTATTGTTGAATTTCCTAAAATCATTTACAAATACAATACATGTTACATCATAAATAAATAGAGAACGACCTTTACAACGCGGTCATTACACCGCAATACATTTACATTACGGTCATTACGACGCAAGTCATTACAATGACTTGCGCTGGCTGGTGCTCTACACTAAGGAATAGTATAATTTACTATTCCAGCACATTCCCAGCTGTTACACACACTGGAGTTGGAATAGTAAATCATACTATTCCTAAATCCAGCGCCACTAGCGCAAGTCGTTGTAATGACTTGCGGTGTAATAATCACGACGTAACATACCGCAATCTAAATGATCGTGTTGTAACGTCATACATTCTAAATAAATACATTTAATTGATTAAAAGGTCAAGGTTAAAATTTAAGAACATCTAAAAAGAAAAAAGAAACGAAAATGCAGCAGAGAAGAGGTGCGAGACTGAAAATCATGGGGGCGTGGAAGTGTAATAAGATGTCATGCAGGTATAAGTGTAATTATTTTGTGCGCATGCAGACGGATGGAATGGAAGATATGTGAACCGTGAAAGAACGATGAAAGAATGTCAAAAGAAGACGGAGCAATGTCACCGAAATAAGACTGAGAGGCATGGGTGCGAGAGGGATAAATTGAGGGACAGAGCGCCTCACAAAGCGAGCTATACAGTGTTAAATGATGAATAATAGGTGAGTTGGCGAAATGCAAAATCATGATGCCAAAGTTGCTACCGCATAGAAATTCCCAATTCGTGCAAGCTCCATCAGCACTGTAGTGGTGTAGATGAACAGTAGAGACTCCTTGCATGATCTTACACCATTTTGAATAAAGTTCTTAAATATAGGCGTTTCTGGCTTAACAGAACTGGACAGCAGCAGATAGCGTGCTCAGCAGATTCTATATGGTACTGGCACAAACAGCATCCACTGCTTCTTGCAGGTGTATTTTTCCAGTGAGCCCTGTTATCCTTTATCGGTAATGTTAGGAGCCTAGTCCTCAGAACATTCTGTAGGGCTTGCCTTCCCAATCCTGCTTTCAGCTATGGTTGACATGAGGTAGCTTCGTGTGAGTAGACAAGGCCCTCTGCGCCACGGATAGAGCTGATCCGTTCGAGATCATGTTGCCTTGAAGTGATCTTTGTAGGAAAGTGGAATCTGACTACATGGTTGCCCCCACTTTTTTCCTGTTGTTTTGATGGTTTTTGACTTAGTTTGACTGGGATCCTGCTATTCAGGGCCCCAGCCTATCAGCTTCCTCTCTAAAATGATTCCATGTACTTTAGGAACACTCCAGTTTGGTTACTATGGTACCCTTATGAGTCCCTAGTATATGGTACCTTAGGTACCAAGGGCGTAGGTACCCCAAATGCCTACCAGGGGCTGAAGCATGTATTATGCCACCCCTGGGAAGCCTTCCAAAATTACACCACAGGTCTGCTACTGCAGCCTTTGTACGGTGGTGTATGCACCCTTTACTTAGATATAGGTTCCCTATATCTACAGTATATCACTACACACATAAACATATCAGTCACCCCTATGGCAGGCCTTATCAATCCTGAAGGCAGGGTGCTGGTTTTTGTGTGAGAGGGTGCCCATGCATGAGCAGGGCCCCTCTGCATCCTTCCGAATCTATTCTCTGGGGCTGTTCTGTGATGCAGCCAGACAATATACTCTTAAGTGCATTATAACCTCACGGTAAATATTAACTTTGGAATGGCTGCAAGGAAACATGTTGTGTTTGGTGTCAAATACTTTGGAATCATACCCCTCCACCAGTTCTGGTGACCTGGGCATCATTCCACCCTTCTAGAGGGAGAGACATGTACCCCCCGGTACACCCGTACCAGTTTAAAAGAACCCAAAATGGAAGTCACGGACACGAGCCTGGCCTCCTGCTGCTGGATGAAACTCTGGCAGGGGAGGCCTGCACAATAGGTTTCCTGTCACAGGGAGGTGTCACCACTTCCCAGACTGGCTTTAGTGTATTGGTGCTGGGTGGGTGCACTCCAAGAGTGCTTTGAATCTGCACTGGGGGCACATTTGGTGTCCTTGTGCATAGCACAGTTCAAACCGGTTGCAGGGGCTACCAGCCCTTGCTCTGGCGCAAAACTGGACAAAGGAAATGGGTGTAGCCACCCCTCTTTCCAAACCCTCCCATAGGTGAGTCCCCAGAGTTTGTCCTAACGCTTTACTGGGCATAAGATAGGAACCCCTGACTACAGGACTTTAGATTACACCTGGACGAAACTCTGATAATGAATCCTGGAACGTTGACGATCTGCACGATGCTTGATGACTGAAGAATCTCCCTTGGAGTAAAGGAGTTACTCCCCTGCTTGGCAGGCACCAAAGATGCATCTGACTGGGCTGGCAAGAGGCTATCAACATGAAAAACCCACGGGCGTGAATGGTATAAGTGATAGTTGAGATTCTCCCTGTGTCTGCAGAGAATAAAGAGAAAAAGTCCACTGAAGAACACCTATGCTGTATAAATGTAGAGGTGGTCCACGTAAAGCTCATCATATAGGCCTCACCAATAGGAATCAGCCTGAGAACTATCCACGTATCTCATGAACAGGGGTGGGAGCCTTGAGGGCTGAGGCAGAGACGGTGGATGCCAACCTCCCAACAGTGTCCATCAAGCAATTCATGATGGCGATGGGAGAGTGCCAGCACCAGCCTGAGCAGAAACATGTCTGCGAATGCTAATCTGCATTAAGTTGAAAGCCCGCACAAGTCTATGCGTAACATGATCATTGCAGCCAGCTCGTGAGTTAATAAATTCTTGACCCAAGGTTGGCTGTCGGCAAGGGCGGGCTGGCCCAAGACCAATGGTGCCAATCTGCAGACTGGCGCACAGAGCTGTATGCCTTAAGTTCATTCGAACAGCAATGCCCTATAGGCCTGATGAAAATTAAATACGCCGTAGTAACTTCAGTAATTAGCAAATACTCTTGTGATACAAAATTACTGAGATAATAGAATTACGCCAGCTTGCTTAATTAAGAGTAATGTGGGGGAAAAAATCCTACCTCAGGATCACAGGGAAAAGGAGTTAAGAGGGATTGAGCGGCTGCTTCTATTGCTGTCCGTACCCTGCAGTGCGAGAAGCAGAAACATAAAATACGAAAAACGTTCCGTTATTACCATTTTATGTTTGGTTGCAGGCAGGGAGATGGGCGGAGCTGCTTTGCGAGCATGTCAGAGGAGGAGTGGTGTGCCTGGCCACTCCCAAATGTGCAAAGACTGTTTGGTCGGCACCCTGGGGGCGCCCAAACCAGTCATACACACTCTGCCCTTCTACATGCAGGCCGCGACTGGCTGCAGGAGGTGCTGCAGCACCCCCTAAAATAACCTTGCATGAGTCAGAAGATGAATGAGTAATAAAGAGAGAAGTAGTTTTTAACTTCTGCTATTTGTTTTAAGTCAAAGTCAGATGTCAAGTGCCAGGCAATGTTTTCTGACAAACTGCCTCTTATTGAGAATAGAGATCAGTCCTGTCCCTGATTACAGACTGAGGGAATTTGAGAGTGTGTTTCAAAAGACCATCTTTCTGGGCTTAAGGAAGAGTGAAAGGAAAGACAGTAGTATGTCAAATGAGTTCACACACAACATTTAAATACTTGTGTATGAATTTTACAAATATTTCTACATAATTGAGTAATTAGTAATAAAATAGTGAAAAGGAGGCACGTTGTTTTATTGGAATAATAAACTGTAAAAGACACAAGCATTTGAATAGGGTCACAGCAATCCAAAACCTATTTGTGTGATGCTCAAATGATAAAAATGCACAGAAATCCAATGTTCACGTTCTGTGCAGTATGCATGTATTAAAACAGCAAGCCTGATGCACATGTAGTGTACATTTCAAGGGTCATTTCAATGGACAATCTTCTTTCTGTACAAGGCAGTATTATAACACTCCATTGTTTGGTTACATATTTGTTACAATGCTCCCCAAAGAAGCACCACTGGACCCCTGCTGGTGTCATGCTGAGTGCTCCTTTGCTGCACTTGTTTATAAGTTGTAACTTTATACACCATCTAGGACTTCAGTGACTTCGAATGCAGCTTCCAGACTCTGGAAATTGTCCAGCACCAGGGCTTTAGGAGTAATTAATCACATACCCCTATTCCGTCCTAGGAAATCCCCCAGGGAAATGTCCTCCTTCCTGAAATCAAAACACAACAGATTCTGATAAGACAATGTGATCATTATCTTAGGACAATTATAAAGAAAACTGCTGAATGCTCATCAAATGCTCCTGATCCCGGATATCTAGAAGCAATGTTGTGCATAGATAAATCATAAATAATGTGGAATGCGGATGTGCACGATAATCATATATTTAGATAAAAGTTATTTTTGGTGCATTATAAAACATGGTGAGAACGGAAAAATGATTCACATTTGTCAGCTCTTTAAATGGGAAGGTACTGTCAGGTACTGGGTAAATGCAATTCAGGAAATTCAAAGGGAGAGTACCAGAAAGTCCCAGCAGTGATGCAATACTATGAAAGGGACAGTAGGAGTACTTCTCAGCCGTGGTGCAATACCATGAATGGGAGAGCACCAGTACTTCTCTGCAGTGGTGTAATACTATGAATGCAATAAGAAAATAGAGAGGCAACAAAAAGAAGAAGAATGTTTGTACAATCTTTCACAAAATGAGTAACGGTCCTTCAATAGTATACACAGTTCACTTTTATTTCATCCTTGGACATATTCTTTGTACAACATGATCGGACAAACAGCCAACGCGTTTCGCCCAAGTTGGGCTTCCTCAGGGCAGATGCTCAGAGTGTGCTAGTCTAACAGCGCAGAGTCTAAAGTTCAAACAGCAATCTTAAGCGCTTGTAAATTCGAAATCTCCAGCATTTCAAATTGAAGAAAGTTGTGTAGACACAATATATTGAATTATCACAGCAATAGACACAGAATGCTTTTCATGGGTTCATAGTCTTCTGGGTAACTTAATTCGATTCAAGATAACAGTGTACACTATGAGATTCAAGATAGCAGTGTACACTATGATATGGGACACTGTCGATATGGGATAGTGTTTCTAACCACGTCCCACACCGAATGCCAAGTCTCTCATCCCGCCGTCAGCCAAAAGTTTGAAAGCTGCGCGCCTTTAGACTCTACGCTGTTAGACTAGCACACTCTGAGCATCTGCCCTGAGGAAGGGCAACTTGGGCGAAACGCGTTGGCTGTTTGTCCGATCATCTTGTACAAAGAATATGTCCATGGATGAAATAAAAGTGAACTGTGTATACTATTGAAGGACCATTACTCATTTTGTGAAAGATTGTACAAACATTCTTCTTCGTTTTGTTGCCTCTCTATTTTTTTATTGGTTATATGTTTATTGTTCTTGGGTGGTGGACCTAAGAGGTGGGCAACATTTGTTAAAATCATTTGTATTGACATTGGTGTATAGAGTGGTTTGTGCAACTAGTTATTCCTTACTGCCTTTTTGCTGTTTTTTGTAATACTATGAATGGGAGAGCACCAGTACTTCTCAGCCGTGGTGCAATACTCTGAATGGGACAGTACCAGTTCTTCCCAAAAGTGGTGCAATTCTACAAATGAGACAGTACCAGTACATCTCAGCAGTGGTGCAGTACAATGAATAGGACAGTACCAGTACTCAGTAACAACAGATGCTCTGAAATAGTGTAGAAACACTAGTGTTTCCAGATAAGGGGTCTGATCTTCCAGAGTCATGGTTTGCAGCTTAGTTCCGGAGGGGGTGATTATTAGGGCTGCATTTCAGTAGCAGCATGGATTGGGCCTTACTCTCCAGAGCATGTATTACAAATAGTGCGCATCTTCCCTGTTTGCGCCACGGCACACATTTAAACAGGTGCAACAGATGCAAACAGGCCACGAGCACCCTATCACAATGAACTCAGGGCAGCAGCAAACTCGAGCTGCCTTGGGGGGCAAGCGGATTCAGTGAAATATAGGGCTGCTTCTTCAAAATCATGCGGTGTTTCTCTGTGAAGGCAGCAACTCGTCTGCACTTTGAGGAGAGGCGAGAGATGCCTTTGCAGGTGGGTGCAGTGAGTGACTGCACCAGCCTGCAAGGGGATGTCTAAGGGGGTCCATGGGACCCTCTTTCCCCCCTGCGGAGGGCTGCCCTCAAGAGGTGCTCTGACAGTGCGGTACCTTTTTGTGGTGCGCCGGGAGTGTGCCTCCTAATGGCCTGTTATATCTGTGCCCACATCTATAATAGGGGGTGGGAACAGGGACAAAGAGATTCCCTTATAGGGATGGGGCCACACCTGCATGCAAATGAGGCAACGCCCTCTCATGATACCACTCGTGCAGCACGTACACCAGCGCAATCAGTACTACAGAAGAGGACACACAAGCGCCTGGGCCCCCCTTCTTTCATACCATTGGCTGCGCGGCACCCTGGGGCCCCAGAACTTTTGTGTAACAGGTGTGCATCCCAAAGGGGAGTTTGTAATGACTCTGCATTCCAGACAGGGGAGGATTGGTTTTGCCTTTTAGTGGTCACTTGGAAAGGGTCTGTGTTCCAGAGGTAGTGGGGTTCAGGATTGCTTTTCTGAATCATGCATACTCCGGGAAATCTACGCCAGTCACAGATTTCCAGAGGTAGTCGAAACCAAAAAATGTACCTATGCAGATTTTCCTCTTTATAAAAAATCTTTATGGTTTATTCATGTGGATTTGTGCATTTGCACATTAATCTTCTCTTTTTCTATTTCTCTAAAGAGGAAAAACTCTATGGAGAAACCAATTCCCCTCTCCCCGCCCTTAAAGATGTCGGTCTCTGTCTTTCCCCCTTCTGGAGGGTTGTATGATGTTACAACGCATAGTTTTACAACGCATACCTTTACAACGCATTTTTTACAACGCAACATCCATTACAATGCATTCCATTACAACGCATGCCATTAAAACGAATTTTTAAAAACTACCTTTACAACTCATTCCATTACAACGCATACTACCTTTACAACGCATACCATTACAACGCATAACATTACATTGCATGTATGGTAAGTATTGGATAGTGTAGGGGTAAAAATGACTATTCTAACTCCAGAGGGTGCAACAGTAGGGTAAGTGTTGGATAGTGTAGGGGTACAAATTACTATTCTAACTCCAGGGGTGCAACAGTAGGGTAAGTGTTGGATGGTAATGATATGCGTTGTAGTAGTATGTGTTGTAATGACTACGTTGTAATGACATGTGTTGTAATGGTATGCGTTGTAGTGTCATGCGTTGTAATGGTTGCGTTGTAATGGAATGGGATGTAATGGATGTTGCGTTGTAAAAGTTTTGTTGTAATGGTAGTGCATTGTAAAAGTTGCGTTGTAAAGGTTGTTTCCCTTCTGGAGTGGGTTGTCTATGTTTCAATGCAATGCAAGTTACAAGCGTCTATACAGAAATATCGTGTGACATACATATTGCATTTTAAATATCCTTTACAAAAATTGTACCGTATTCGATGTACATTTTCTACTAACTTCAGTGAGGCAGTATTTTTTTACGATGATAATGAAGGCTTAATATCAGACAATATTCTGACAGCGATAGTCGGGTACCACGCCAGTTCTAGGATGGAAAACGACCGGTATAATGTATCTGAATAACCACAAAATGAGATGTGGCTGTGCTCCCCTGCTTGGGATTGGTGGCCAACCTTGAAATGCCCCCTCCCCCCCAACTCCCTGTTCTCTGATTTACAGCTGTGGGAATTCTGCGATCCTGGCACATTCCCCCCACAGTAAGTGCACTTTACAGCTGTAAAACTCCCCAAGTGCTGTTTGCTTGAATCACGAGCCGAAAGTAATGTCTTTTCTTAGGTGTGGAGAGAAGTTTCTGTCCTGGGCTCTGAGACAGGCACATCGAATAGAACCCCAAGGGGGTCCTATTGTAAAGCGCTCTGATGTCCTTCGGGATCTTGTTCGCGCTATATAAAACTTAATAAATAAAATAAATAAATGAGATACTCAAAGGGTGCACCGAGTGTGACAGTAAAACATCTGATAATGTGACGCCTTCCTGGACATGTGCTGTGAGCTGCGGGTCGGCATCTTTCCGTGAATAAACCTGGTTTCCAGACAACAGGCGCTGAACCAGTGACTGCTCGTGGTATCTCAGCATGAACTATGCGCCGCGCGCTGACAGCTTGGCTGCTGCACTGGCTGTGGCGGGAAAGGAGACCAGCCTTCCGGGCGGCCTAATCTTAGGTGATATTGAAAGAGCTACCTTAAACCAGTGAGCGCTTCTTTTGGTTTTTGGAGTTTTTGCACCCATGTTTCTGGTACTCTCATAACTAACAGGCACGGTACTCTCGTAACTAACAGGCACATGCATCATTGCTGGCTTTTGCAATTCCTTAATTGCGATTTTTAAGGAATCACAATTAAGGAATCGCAAAACCCCATGCATGCAGAAATTGCAAAAAAGTTGCGATTTCTAAACAGTCCTTAATTGCGACTCGCGATTTGCGAGTCAAAATTAAGGAATACCTTCCCATTCATTCCTATGGGCCTGGAGGCCCATAGGAATGAATGGGAAGACATTCTCAATTTGCGAATCTCAATTAGAGAATCGCAAATTGAGAAAACAATTTCAAGGGTGCAAGGGTGTCAAAAGGACACCCTGTTGCACCCCTGAAATTGATCTATGCACATATGTTGCACATACACATGCCCTAAGGGCATGTGTGTGTGCAACATGAAACTTTGAAAAATGCACAAAAGTGCAAGTTTTTGCAAATTATCATGAAGTCCAACTTCATGGTAATTTGCTACTCCAATTAGTGAAATCGCTAACTTTTTTAATTTGATGCATTGCATTTAAGGAATCTCAATTTGGGATTCCTTAAATGCAATCGCAATTTAAGGAATCTCAATTTAGAGATTCCTTAAATTGCGATTTTTGCATTTGGGATGATGCATCCCAAATGCAAAAATACCGGTTGCAAAGGGGCAGATTCTGAGAATCTGCCCGTTTGCGACCGGTTTTTAGCTTGATGCATGTGGCTGTAAAGGCCCAGGGTATGAAGGCATTTTGTGGTCGCAAAGGGTCTGGCATGCAAAATCGAACTCTTTTCTGACCACAAAGCAGCCTTTTGGTATGTACGAAACCCAAACTGCGAAAAACATTACCAAATCACAATTTGGGTTTGCGACTATATACCGAATTGCTATTTTAATGGGCAGCAGCTTTTCCCTGTGCATCGTCCCTCGAAATCCCACCCAAAGCGTCCCCACTGCTGTTGCCTGCACGGACCGTGGCTGATGGGCAGTGTTTATGCCATTACTACCAAGAAACAAATTTAAATGGGATATATTAATGTTTTATGACCGAAGTCCAGTCACAAAACATTAATGTTTTATGACCACTGAAAGGTAGTGGTAACCCACTTTCAAAGGGAGAGGGTCCCCAGAACCCCTCCCCTGTGAGAATATTTAATATAAATTTGTTTAGGAGTAGGCAGTGGCCCATTGGAAAGGGAGTAACCAGAAAATTAAAATACCCATCCATCCCCCGTCACAGTCATCCATCCTTTCACTTATCCATCACTATTTCACACATCCATTCATCCATCCTTTCAATTATCTAGCCATCCTTTTGCTCATCCATCCACCTTTTCACTCAATCATCCACCCTTTCACTACAACCACCCTTTCACTCCATCATCTATCCTCCCTTTCACTCATCCATCCATCCACCCACCCTTTCACTTAGCCATCCATCAACTTCTTTTTACTTGATTTACATTGTTTAATGGATGTACGGTTCGCAATGGTTTTAATTAACCGTGCA
Source organism: Lissotriton helveticus (assembly GCF_964261635.1). NCBI lineage: Eukaryota > Metazoa > Chordata > Amphibia > Caudata > Salamandridae > Lissotriton > Lissotriton helveticus. The sequence goes on along the minus strand of NC_136059.1, from coordinate 172,226,472 downwards.
AAAAATAATAAAGTCTATCTAAAATCCTCCCTTTGACCAATCCATCCATCCATTCATAACACTTTCAGTCATCCTTCCATCCTTTCATTCCACTCACTCATCCATCCACCCTTTCAATTCTCCATCCATCCATTCACCCTTTTACTCATACATTTGTCTAACCCTTTCATCAAGCCATCCATACACCCTCCTTTTCACACATCATCAATTCTTTCTTTAATCTATCTTTACATCCATCCCTTCACTCATATATTCATCCTATCTCTCATCATACAGCCATACATAATTGCATCCATCCTTTCATTCAGCTATCCTTCTTCACCTTTCTCTCATTCATCCTTGCATTGATTGATTCACTCATTCATCCATTAATCTATCTGTCCACTCTTCCCCTCACCCATCCATCCATCCATCATTTCACTCACTGACCCACTAATGTATGGTAATTATGAGGCTTCGTCTGCCGAGCTGCAGACAGAAGAGGCCTATCAAGAGCCCCGCGGTAGCTACTAAAGGAGGGGGATTGATGATACCCTTGTCTATAACTTCGCTGCATACTCATAAAAAAAGTTTGCAAAAGTTTCAATTTTTTTTTAAATGTCGCCCATGATCTTTTTACGAAAACGTATTGCATCTGAAAAAAAGGATTGCTTTATTGAAAAGCAATCACAGACATAGTGGTTCCACCTCAGCAGACCACCAACTCTGGGATTGTAGCTATTCGTAGTGGGCCGTAATTTTCAAGTTACCTCATGAATATTAATGAAGGTGTCAGTTTACGGTCCACTGTGAATTGTGCGTTTGCTTTTAGTATGCCAGTTCTCAAAATCTGAATCGATTCGGTAAAAGACAGTGTGAAATTTCCAACCACTTTCACTGGTCCTTAAACTGAGGGTCGCCAGTGGAAGTTGTGTTGAAGAAGGTATGGTCTCTGAGCCCACTGCATTTTAAGTTACTGTTCCTATAATAAAAATGTTTGGCACTCAATTCTAAAAATTATTTGTGAGTGTAAATTCGGCTTGTACACGCAGCAGGGCTGTACTGGAAAAGCAAAGCAGCCCTGCCATTTTTTCTGACCAGCCCCTAGTGAAGCACTGCCTGGCCCCGGGAGGCTGGAAATGTCTGCTTGCTGCTTTTGTTACTGTAGGCTGATATTGCAGCTCTACTGCTAAACCGGCCCCTAGTAACAAAACCGGCCTCCACTGCTGCAAAACTGGCCCCCAACCTTTCAGCCTCCCGGGGAAATGCCCGTTATGGCTAGTCCGGCCCTGACACGCAGTCTTTTTTACAAGTGTAAAGCCACTTTTGATGTCCACAACACAAAAAGTGTACTTACGCATAGATTTTTGTATGAATGCATTTGCTCCAAGGTGCAGGGAAACGGCGTGTCAGGACAGTAATACCCTGCAAGTTTGGGATTAGTAAGCTTTTGCTAAGCACATCCCCACCTTAGATAATGTCAGAGATTTACTTCTATTAGGGGCAGGGGTAAACCTTTCCTTGTGGAGAAAAAACAGGTAAGCGCATTTTCACAAATTATGCCATTTTAGCTGTGTACAAACATGCATGCCCAACTTCCTTCGCATGTGAGTACATTTGAACTTTCTAAACCTTTTCAGGAGTAATGTAAATAATATTGAGGCAATTTGAGCTTTCAGGATTATGATAACATTTTAGAAATATGTATGTCATAATCTTGGCTTTCTCCCACTACACTTTTGGGTGGAGTTAGATCCTGGTCCTGGTTCTGGTGGATGGCCCGTTTCTCTGTCTTTGCATTTTGCTGTTTGGTGCAGGGTCCATCAACATGAAGGAACCTTTCACCAAACACTTTTCTGTTTAGGTCTCGCCTACGCAGCGTGCATGCAATGCATAGGAAAAAGGCCTTTAGTAATTGACTCAGCTCTGCAGGCAAAAACATGCACGCGTTGCATTGCTTTGAATGGCAACGCATGCACGTTTGGTGATTTCCTTGTGGGAGTGAGCTTTGAAACCATCTGTTAATTACAAAAAGATGGTTCCTGCTCGCTCCCGCAAGGGAAACCGGCGCAGGCTCCCTCCTCTCTCCCCACCGCCTCTTTTCAGCGTGAGGCGCGTGCTTGTTTGATTTCTGCTTGACTAAATTCGTCTTCTTGTGCGCACTACTTGGTTCACTGTTTCTGAATTCAAGATGTATTTAATTCTGGCTGCATCCTCTTCATGGAGGAGATGTTTGCGGTTCCTCGAAGCACACAACAAGGGCACCTTCCAGAGGCATCTCTGGGTTTCCGATGGATGATTCGGTGGGAGAAGGGCCTACGAGCTTCATTGCCTAGAAGAACCATACCCGCTCATTGTGGTGTTAGAAAAACCAGGCAAGCATGCAGCCCACTTCATAAGCAACACGCATGCACCGATCCGTGCACTTTCTATGGAACTGCTGACGTCCGGGAGCCACCTTAGTATATAAATGCTGTGATAATAGTCATGCCAGATACAGATGTGCCCCCAGCTGTCCCTTGGAAGCGGCCTCCTTGCTCCAGCTGGGTGAGTTTATGTTCAAAGGCAACTCACTTCCTACTCTATTTAACAAAGACTGATGTGCGTGAATTAAACCCACAGTGGTCCGCTCCCACCCTCCCCTTCACACTGTTCGTGAGGCACTGCTGTTCCGAAAGCTTGCTTATGACTAAAACAGGGTTTTGTGAGAGGACAGAAAAAGTTAGAATGGTCTTACTAGTTTCCACGCTGTCATACTTTTTTTTGGTGACAGCAGGGTGGAGTCATGCGGGAGGCTTCATTAGCTAGTTTACTTAGCGCCACCAAGCTCCCCAGTGCTACTGTAGGTGCTTCCGAAAAACCAAACTCCCTTTTCTGTACCTCTTCAAAGTCTTTGGTTCACTTTAAACGGAAAAGAAGAGGAACTTGCTGTGAGAAGTTGGCCTGATAGGTGATGTTTCCAATTCTGGAACCACCGATTATCAGACCAAACAATCCCTTATGGTGTCTGGTTGTAAGTCAACCTTATTAGACAAGCTATCCTAGGGGTAGCATGGACTAAGCAGCCTAAAGGCTTAACTTAAGAGGTCGTGTTAAGCGAGCTGTTTTACCACATACAATCCTGTAATATCAAATGAAAGGACACCACACAAGTATATATTATAAAAATATATGTATTTATTACTAAAAACAATCCCCAGTATTCTTTATGAATAAAGGGGCACAAGCGTTAAATCAAAAGCACAGTTTAAACATACAAAGTTGCACAATTATGGATGAGGGCGGGTGGCCACTCAAACCATATACTAAACAAGTGGTATAAGAGATGCCACTCGAACAGTGGTTAGGCCTAGGGCCTAGGGAATCGCTGGGAGCAGTTGGGACAAGCAATGCTGGAGTCGGGAACGGCCCACGGGATTCGGGAGCAGTGCGGAAAGCGCACGCATGCACCAATGTTAACCAATGGTGCGTAAAAGTTGTAAAGTTAGAGTTTAAGGACACTTCCGCTGAACCTAGAGGAACAAAACTTAAGACACAGACCCTAGAGATGTGTACCAGTGTGGGAACACCGGCGGAGCAAAGTTACCTCACCCACAGGAAGCGGGTGCACAGGGTCGAAGTTGAGTCGGGTTTCGTCACGCAGGCTCTTGGTGCTTGAAGCTGAAAGGGCTGCAGGCGGGGTGAAAGTGAAGTGTCCGGTGGAGTCCAAGGGTGGACTCAAGTCGAAGAGTACCTGAAAGCAGAGGGGACAGAGTCTGGGTCACTCAGCAGTGACCAGGGTGGAACCAGGACGGAACCAGGCAATGTCGGGCGCAATCAGGTGGTCGTCGAGGAGCTTCTCTCCACTGTCACGTGGGCTCTGGGGCATCTGCGACGTCCAGGAGCGGGTCACGATCTGTCCCACAAAGGCTCTCACCGTCGGTGCAGTCGGCTTCAAGTTTGGAGCAAACAACACTTGGCAAGAGCAATCCACGCGGAACCAGGAGATTGCTTCTCACTCAAACCAGGAGGGTCAGAGTGGGGTCTCCTTTTCAGGGGAGCTGGTGCACGTCTGGGGTCACCAGAATCACAAGTCGTATTTGTAGTTTCGTCGGCACAGGGACCACTAGCCAGCTGGCAAGTGACCGGACCAACGCGTTGAGCCAAATGGAGCAGAAGGGCCCCACGCAGCACTCGTCGAGTGTGGAGGGCTGAACTTCGGTGCAAGAGTGGCTCAGGGTGGGGGCTTCTCAAACCCCGGTGTACAGCTTCGAGGGTCACTCGTGGGCTGCACGGTCAGCGTCTCGTGGTCAATTCAAGATGGCGTGCCCCACGCTTCCGGTCGCCTCAACGGGTCTCAGCTCTGCAGGGACTGTGGATCGGGCTGTTGGAAGGCAGGCAAGCTTGATCTCGTTGATCTCTGTTGCTCGAGTTCCGGCGGGAACTGCAACAAAGTAGACGTCGAGGGCTGGATGGTGCCTGTTTGCACAGGGTGGTCACTCCTTGACCACAAGGAAGATTCTTCGGGCTTCCACGTTGAGTAGGAGGTCCAAGGGTCCAGAGTTTTGTTTCTTATGTTTCGTCAGGAAATCTGAAGTGCATTGGCACTGCTCCCACTCTTATTCGAATCTGGGGGGCGTGATTACCTGCTAGGTCCCCTCCTATGGGTGGGACCCAGGAAGTGGGTGGATACACCCCCTTCCTTTGATCCAGGCCGCCCTGGCACGAGGGCTGGAGTGCCCCAGAACCGGTTTGGCCGGATTATGCAAGGGGCAGCCTTGTGCGCCCCAAGCAGTGTCTGGTTTCTTTCAAACCTCCCTGCTACAATCCACTATCTCCTGTCTGAAGGGTGGTAACACCCTCCTGCGACAGGAAACCCTTTGTCCAGGCCCCATTTGGCTGAGTTTCGGTCAGTTGCAGGGGGCCAGACTCTTGTCTGTGGCAGAGGCATCCATTTTGTGGATCTAAGGTCCTTTTAGAAATTAACCGCATTTAAGTAAAGTAACATGTCTTACCCCTCTAGAGGGGTGGAATGCTATCCCCGTCGCCAGAACTGGCGAGGGGATAGTATTCCAAATCGTATGACACCTTACACGACATGTTTTGATAAAGCCAAACCAGAGTTGCTATATAACCGCGAGGATTATAAGGCACTTAAGAGTATATGGTATGGCATTATCCTGGAACAGCTTAGGGAGTTGTTCCCGACAGCTGCAGACAGGCTCAGCTCATGCTAGAGCTCCATCTCACATTAAACCACGCACTCTGCCTCCAGGATTGATGAGGCCTTCCATAGGAGTGGCTCACAGGTTTATATGTGTCCAGATATAGGTTTAGATATAGGTATACTATATCTAAGTAAGGGGTGATTACACCACCTTACCCCAGCTGAGTGATCAGCCAGTTGTGTCAATTTAAGAACCAGCCAGGGGTGGCAAAAGATATGCTGCAGCCCCTGGTAGGCCTTGGTGGCCCCTATGCCCTGGGCACCTATAGTGCAGTATACAGGGGCTGACAAGGAGTCCATTTCCAATTGTGGTATGTGCCTATAGCACATGTATCAGTAATTTAGTGAGAGAACAGCAGGCTGGGGGTCTGATCAGCAGGCCCACAGCCTCAGTAGTCGCAAACCAGTGAAGCAAAAAGCAAAAATTTGGGGTGACCATAGGATAGCAGACCCTACTCTCCTACACAACCCCCCCCCCCAAACGCAGGGACATTAAACTAACCTTGACCAGATAAGTCTTCATGTTCTACAGTACCTGGAGAGACCATCTGCATTACCATGGTCAGTCCCTGGGCGGTGCTCCACTGTAAAGTCCATCCCCTGTAGGGAAATGGACCACCTGAGCAGTTTGGGATTTTCACCCTTCATCTGATTGAGCCACAAGAGGGGCTTATGGTCTGTCTGAACTAGGAAGTGAGTTCCAAACAAGTAGGACCTCAACTTCTTCAGGGCCCAAACCACTGCAAAGGCCTCCCTCTCAATGGCTGACCAACGTTTCTCTCTAGGGGTCAGCCTTCTGCTAATGAAAGCAATGGGCTGGTCTTGACCATCTTGATTAAGTTGTGAGAGCACAGCTCCCACCCCCAACTCAGAAGCATCTGTCTGTACAATGAACTGTTTGGAGTAGTCAGGACTCTTCAGGATAGGTGCAGAGCACATGGCCTTCTTCAGGTCATCAAATGCCTTTTGACAGCTAACTGTCCACTGAACCTTTTTTGGCATCTTCTTGGATGTCAAGTCATTTAATGGTGTCACTATAGACCCATAGTTTTTCACAAACTTTCTGTAATACCCAGTCAGGCCCAAGAAGGCTCTGACTTGTGTCTGGGTAACTGGAGGAGCCCAGTCCTGTATGGTCTGGATTTTGCTCTCCAGTGGCTGAACCTGACCTCCACCTACTAGGTGGCCCAGGTATACAACCTTACTCTGCCCTATCTGGCACTTAGTAGCCTTGATAGTTAGGCCTGCCTTTTGCAGGGCCTCCAAAACTTTCTTCAGGTGGATCAGGTGATCCTCCCAGGTGGAGCTAAAGACAGCAATATCATCTAGATATGCTGCACAAAAGTCATCCAACCCAGCAAGGACTTGGTTTACCAACCTTTGGAAAGTGGCAGGTGCATTCTTCAAACCAAAGGGCATTACCACAAACTGATAATGTCCACTAGGGGTAGAGAATGCTGTTTTGGCTTTTGACTCTTCGGCTAGTCTGATTTGCCAGTAGCCAGCTGTCAAATCAAATGTGCTCAGAAACTTGGCAGAAGCCAATCTGTCAATGAGCTCATCTGCTCTTGGAATGGGGTGAGCATCTGTCCTAGTGACAGCATTGAGACCCCTGTAGTCCACGCAAAATCTCATTTCTCTCTTTCCATCTTGGGTATGAGGTTTTGGCACAAGGACTACTGGGCTGGCCCATGGGCTCTCTGATGGCTCAATCACTCCAAGCTCCAACATCTTTTGCACCTCAGCCTTGATGCAATCCCTGACATGGTCAGGTTGCCTGTAGATCTTATTCTTCACAGGCAGACTGTCACCAGTGTCCACCACATGGGTACACCAGTCAGTCTGGCTGGGTGTGAGTAAAAACAAATGCCTGTGGGCCTGCAAAACTTGTCTGCAGTCCATCTGTTGCTGGTCAGTGAGGCTGCCCGTCAAGGCTACTCCATGAACTGAACCATCATCAGGGTGTTGAGAAAGCAGGTCTGGGAGAGGGTCACTCTCTTCCTCCTGATCCCCATCTGTGGCCATGAGCAAGCTCATGTCCTCCCTGTCCACAAATGCTTTCAAACGATTCACATGGATTACCCTGTGAGGGCTCCTGGGTGTTCCAAAGTCAACCAAGTAGGTGACCTCTCCCTTTTTCTCAATGATAGGATAGGGTCCACTCCATTTGTCCTGGAGTGCTGCTGGGGCCACTGGCTCCAGTACCCACATCTTCTGTCCTGGTTGGAACTCTACCAGTACAGCCTTTTGGTCATGCCAAGCTTTTTGTAATTCTTGGCTGGCCTCCAGGTTTTTGGATGCTCTCTCCATGTATTCAGCCATCCTGGAGCGGAGACCAAGTACATAGTCCACTATGTCTAGCTTAGGCTTTTTGAGAGGTAACTCCCATCCTTCCTTCACCAAACACAATGGACCCCTCACAGGGTGGCCAAACAAAAGTTCAAAAGGGCTGTAGCCAACCCCCTTCTGTGGGACCTCTCTGTAAGCAAAGAGCAGGCAAGGTAAAAGAATGTCCCATTTCCGCCTGAGCTTCTCTGGTAATCCTTTTATCATGCCTTTTAGGGTCTTGTTAAATCTCTCCACAAGCCCATTGCACTGTGGATGGTAGGGGGTGGTAAACTTGTAGTTCACTCCACACTCCTTCCACATTGCTTTCAGATAGCTAGACATAAAATGTGTGCCTCTATCTGATAGTACCTCCTTTGGAAAGCCCACTCTTGAGAAAACTGCAATGAGGGCTTTTGCCACCACAGGTGCTGTGGTGGTCCTCAGGGGAATAGCCTCTGCATACCTGGTGGCATGATCCACTACCACCAGTATAAATCTGTTCCCAGATGCTGTTTGGGGGTCCATTGGACCCACAATATCAATTCCAACTCTTTCAAAGGGAACCCCCACCACAGGTAGTGGTATTAGGGGGGCCTTTGTTGTGCCACCTGACTTACCACTGGCTTGGCAAGTGACACAGGAGCGACAAAACTCCTTGACATTTTCTGACATATGAGGCCAGTGAAAGTGTGAAACAAGCCTGTCCCACGTCTTGTTCTGGCCTAAGTGTCATGCAAGGGGAATATCATGGGCCAAGGTAAGAAGGAACCCCTTAAACTGCAGAGGTATAACCAACCTCCTGGTCATGCCAGGCTTGGGGTCTCTAGCCTCTGAGTAAAGGAGTCCATCATCCCAATACACAGTATGGGTACCTTGGGCATCCCCAGCAGCCTCAGCAGCAGCCTGCTGTCTGAGGGGTTCAAGGGAAGGGCAATCTAATTGAGCCTGCCTCAGGTCTGCCCTTGAGGGTCCCCCTGTCCCCAGAAACTCAACCTGGTCAGGTTCAAGTTCCTCAGAGACAGTCTCCTCTTGGACTGCAGAATCAGTTTCCTCTGAAACTTGATCCTCAACCTGGGGCAAGGTGGAAGGCTCAGCCTTTCCTCTCTTGCTCCTTCTCTTGGGTTGTGGTTGGTCTATTGTTCCAAGATCCACCACTGGTTCAGGAAGGCACTTCTTAGCCTGAGACCTTGTCACCGCAAGGACATGAGCTGAAATCCCTAGCATTTCTGCATGAGTCCTGTACTCCACTTCTGACCAAACTGAGCTTTCAAGATCATTGCCTAACAGACAGTCTACTGGCAGGTCTGCACTCACAACAACTTTCTTTAGGCCATTTACCCCTCCCCAGGAGAAGTTCACAACTGCCACACTATGGGAAGTAGTGGAGTTGCTTGCATTGGTCACTAGGTAACTTTCACCTAGTACAATCTGTCCAGGGTCCACAAAGTCAGGTGTCACCATTGTGACACTGGCACATGTGTCCCTGTAGGCCTGAGCCAGTTTCTCATTGATTAAAGGCGTCTGCCTATATTTGCCCAGGTTACTGGGACTCACTGTAGTGGACAAATCTAGGTCCACATCATATAGGAGAACTGCCTGAGTAGGGGTTCTGACTAGGCCAGATCCTACTTCAATACCCAGGGTCAACCCTGCTACACCCTTGGACTGTGTTCCACCACTGCTTACTGGACTAGGGGTTGCAGTTGCTTTAGGAGCTGAAGTGGTGGGGACTGGATTTGTCTTGGTGCATTCACTGCCCCAGTGTGAAACTGATTTGCAGGTATTACACCAAGGTTTCTTTGGGCCATTATTCTTCTTCTTTTTGTTTCCATTCTGGGAACCACCCTCCTTACTATTAGTTTGGGGGCCTGAAGACTTCTGGTCTTTTTCTTTATCTTTCTGATTTCCACCCTTCTGGTCTGTTTTCTTCTGGTCACCACCTTGGTTCTGGGGTTTCTGCTTAATCCTTGTTCTGACCCATTTGTCTGCCTTCTTTCCCAATTCTTGGGGAGAGGTCAGATCAGAGTCAATAAGGTATTGATGCAACAGCTGGTTTGTACAGTTATTAAGGATCTGTTCTCTCATTATAAGATTGTACAATCCTGTATAGTCTGAAACTGTACGTCCCTGCAACCAACCCTCCAGAGCCTTAGTGGCACAATCCACGAAATCAGTCCAGTCTTGAGTCTGTGCTTTTTGGGTGTCTCTGAACAACAACCTGTATTGCTCAGTGGTTAGGCCAAACCCTTCAATAAGAGCACTCTTCAAGACAGTGTAGTTTTTGGCATCCTCAGGTCTAACTGTGAGGAGCCTGTCCCTCCCTTTCTCAGAAAAGGAGTACCATAAAACTGCAGCCCACTGATCCTGAGGAACCTGCTGTACCATGCAGGCTCTCTCAAGAGCAGTCATCCATTTGAGGATGTCATCCCCTTCCTTGTAGGGGGCCACAATTTTTGTCAGGTTTCTATTATCATAGCTCCTGTCTTTTTCTCTAGGAATATTGTTGCCACCAGTGGCATCTAAGCCACTTAATTTCTGCTCTCTTGCCAAGGCAAGTCTAGCTTGAGCCAAGGCTACCTCCTCCCTCTCTATTTGGAGTTTGACAGCCCTCATTCTGGCCCTATGCTCTAGCTTTTGAGAAGCAGTCATGCCTCTCTGTGATTCTCTTGAGGCACTAGAAATATGAGAGTCCCCTGAGGGAGATCTCACTCTTCTGTTGCGTGGGAGAATGTTATAGGTTCTGGGGAGGTGCTGGCCCTCTCCATTCCCTAGTAGGTCTAAGTTGGCCTGGTTAAGCCTGGCAACTTGGACCTGGCTACCCCTCTGATCCTGATCTTCTGTGTCCTCAACCTCTGAGTCCTCATCCCCCTCTTCTCCTTCTTCTCCTTCTTCCTCCTGAGGGGTACCAGTTACAGGTGGGTTTACTCCATCTCCTGACTCTAAGGGAATTCCATTCGCCTTCTCTAAGTCATCCTGTTCTAGAATGGCTATCAGGATAGGACAGGTGGGACTTCTGCCCCTTTTTAACCCTCTTGATACGCACAAGGCAATCAAGTCCTTTCGGGTTAGTTTGTCATAGCTGGAAGTTGCCTGGGTAAGGTCAACTGTCACAGGAGCAGACCCTGAGGCTTTTCCTGTGTCAGACATGACTACTAGTGAGGTGTAAGTGGTGCACTTACCTACACTAAGTGTTTTCCTACTGTACCTTGCTAGTGAGTTGTAGTCAGGGTGTGCTAATCCCTTTAATCTACAACTACTAAGTTCAGTAGAACTTAATATGCTAAGCTTTTGATTTATATGTACCTAGAGGTACTTGATGTGATCTTTCAATTTGATAAAAGATTGCAATGGTAAAACAACAGCAAGCTCAAATCCGCACCGCTGCTCACCAATGTGAGAAGTTGGCCTGATAGGTGATGTTTCCAATTCTGGAACCACCGATTATCAGACCAAACAATCCCTTATGGTGTCTGGTTGTAAGTCAACCTTATTAGACAAGCTATCCTAGGGGTAGCATGGACTAAGCAGCCTAAAGGCTTAACTTAAGAGGTCGTGTTAAGCGAGCTGTTTTACCACATACAATCCTGTAATATCAAATGAAAGGACACCACACAAGTATATATTATAAAAATATATGTATTTATTACTAAAAACAATCCCCAGTATTCTTTATGAATAAAGGGGCACAAGCGTTAAATCAAAAGCACAGTTTAAACATACAAAGTTGCACAATTATGGATGAGGGCGGGTGGCCACTCAAACCATATACTAAACAAGTGGTATAAGAGATGCCACTCGAACAGTGGTTAGGCCTAGGGCCTAGGGAATCGCTGGGAGCAGTTGGGACAAGCAATGCTGGAGTCGGGAACGGCCCACGGGATTCGGGAGCAGTGCGGAAAGCGCACGCATGCACCAATGTTAACCAATGGTGCGTAAAAGTTGTAAAGTTAGAGTTTAAGGACACTTCCGCTGAACCTAGAGGAACAAAACTTAAGACACAGACCCTAGAGATGTGTACCAGTGTGGGAACACCGGCGGAGCAAAGTTACCTCACCCACAGGAAGCGGGTGCACAGGGTCGAAGTTGAGTCGGGTTTCGTCACGCAGGCTCTTGGTGCTTGAAGCTGAAAGGGCTGCAGGCGGGGTGAAAGTGAAGTGTCCGGTGGAGTCCAAGGGTGGACTCAAGTCGAAGAGTACCTGAAAGCAGAGGGGAAAGAGTCTGGGTCACTCAGCAGTGACCAGGGTGGAACCAGGACGGAACCAGGCAATGTCGGGCGCAATCAGGTGGTCGTCGAAGAGCTTCTCTCCGCTGTCACGTGGGCTCTGGGGCATCTGCGACGTCCAGGAGCGGGTCACGATCTGTCCCACAAAGGCTCTCACCGTCGGTGCAGTCGGCTTCAAGTTTGGAGCAAACAACACTTGGCAAGAGCAATCCACGCGGAACCGGGAGATTGCTTCTCACTCGAACCAGGAGGGTCAGAGTGGGGGCTCCTTTTCAGGGGAGCTGGTGCAAGTCTGGGGTCACCAGAATCACAAGTCGTATTTGTAGTTTCGTCGGCACAGGGACCACTAGCCAGCTGGCAAGTGACCGGACCAACGCGTTGAGCCAAATGGAGCAGAAGGGCCCCACACAGCACTCGTCGAGTGTGGAGGGCTGAACTTCGGTGCAAGAGTGGCTCAGGGTAGGGGCTTCTCAAACCCCAGTGTACAGCTTCGAGGGTCACTCGTGGGCTGCACGGTCAGCGTCTCGTGGTCAATTCAAGATGGCGTGCCCCACGCTTCCGGTCGCCTCCACGGGTCTCAGCTCTGCAGGGACTGTGGATCGGGCTGTTGGAAGGTAGGCAATCTTGATCTCGTCGATCTCTGTCGCTCGAGTTCCGGCGGGAACTGCAACAAAGTAGACGTCGAGGGCTGGATGGTGCCTGTTTGCACAGGGTGGTCACTCCTTGACCACAAGGGAGATTCTTCGGGCTTCCACGTTGAGTAGGAGGTCCAAGGGTCCAGAGTTTCGTTTCTTATGTTTCGTCAGGAAATCTGAAGTGCATTGGCACTGCTCCCACTCTTATTCGAATCTGGGGGGCGTGATTACCTGCTAGGTCCCCTCCTATGGGTGGGACCCAGGAAGTGGGTGGATACACCCCCTTCCTTTGATCCAGGCCGCCCTGGCACGAGGGCTGGAGTGCCCCAGAACCGGTTTGGCCGGATTATGCAAGGGGCAGCCTTGTGCGCCCCAAGCAGTGTCTGGTTTCTTTCAAACCTCCCTGCTACAATCCACTATCTCCTGTCTGGAGGGTGGTAACACCCTCCTGCGACAGGAAACCCTTTGTCCAGGCCCCATTTGGCTGAGTTTCGGTCAGCTGCAAGGGGCCAGACTCTTGTCTGTGGCAGAGGCATCCATTTTGTGGATCTAAGGTCCTTTTAGAAATTAACCGCATTTAAGTAAAGTAACATGTCTTACCCCTCTAGAGGGGTGGAATGCTATCCCCGTCGCCAGAACTGGCGAGGGGATAGTATTCCAAATCGTATGACACCTTACACGACATGTTTTGATAAAGCCAAACCAGAGTTTCTATATAACCGCGAGGATTATAAGGCACTTAAGAGTATATGGTATGGCATTATCCTGGAACAGCTTAGGGAGTTGTTCCCGACAGCTGCAGACAGGCTCAGCTCATGCTAGAGCTCCATCTCACATTAAACCACGCACTCTGCCTCCAGGATTGATGAGGCCTTCCATAGGAGTGGCTCACAGGTTTATATGTGTCCAGATATAGGTTTAGATATAGGTATACTATATCTAAGTAAGGGGTGATTACACCACCTTACCCCAGCTGAGTGATCAGCCAGTTGTGTCAATTTAAGAACCAGCCAGGGGTGGCAAAAGATATGCTGCAGCCCCTGGTAGGCCTTGGTGGCCCCTATGCCCTGGGCACCTATAGGGCAGTATACAGGGGCTGACAAGGAGTCCATTTCCAATTGTGGTATGTGCCTATAGCACATGTATCAGTAATTTAGTGAGAGAACAGCAGGCTGGGGGTCTGATCAGCAGGCCCACAGCCTCAGTAGTCGCAAACCAGTGAAGCAAAAAGCAAAAATTTGGGGTGACCATAGGATAGCAGACCCTACTCTCCTACACTTGCTGACATCCTTCAGCTCTGATTCCCTCGCCTTAAATAGTTTATGGCCGCTGGAGCCTTTTAATCGTAGGCACTGGAGACAATAGATGCTGGCACGCATCTTGTGGTGAGTTATACAGTAATTAAGTTTACAGTTAGCGCCCCCGAGTTGCCCTTAATAGTGGAGCACAGCTGCCCACCTGCGTCTGCTCCCCTCCCCTGCGTGTGTGCGTGAGTGTGTGTTTGGGAGGTGCAGTTTCCCACAGCACTGATCTAATTCAGAGGAAACTCAATCTCCGTGTGACCATCCCCGTGCCAGTGCTCTCCCACCCGCCGACAGCCTGCTCTCTCAGGCTGTGTGCTTGTACACATCTACATTGTCAATCTGGCAGGCTCCCATCAAACAACCCTTGTGTCTAGGTTTACAAGGTCAACCGGCCAGGATGCTTTCTGCAGCAATAACACTCTCATGACCAAGGTCCCTGTTGTTCGTGCCCCCCTGTGCCCCCCGTGCCCCACCGCACTTTTACTTCAACAGCCTGTGTCCTGTGCCCTCGGAGCGCCGACACCAGTGATCAGTCATTTGGTTAGAAACCATTTCCCTGCGTAAATTTCATAATAGTTTCACGCATTGCGGCACCTTTATGCACGGAGTAATACAGCAGATAGCTCCCTCTCTCCAAAATATAGTGACTGATTCAGCACACAAATGCCTTACTCTGCTTAAACATTTTAAATACGGGCCTCAAGAATTTTCCTGACAGTCCATACGTTCTCTGTCCAAGTTCTAACAGAGTCACCTCAAATACATTTTGAACTCTGCCACTTAGTCAAAACAAGCATTGGCATAGCCAATAGGTCTCGGCCTTGGGATCTTATAAGTGTTTAGTTATGCAGCACAATATCCTTGGTGCAACACCATCAACGGTTGCATGGCTAAACACTTATAAGGTCCCAAAGGCGAGACTTTGGCTATGCCAATGCTTGTTTTATTTTAAAACCAAAAACAAAAAAAAACAGGAATTTCTTTTTGAAAATAGAAAAGATAATGCCCACCTCACCATGGGAATTATCTCCCATGGCAAGGGGGACATTATTTCTTTTTTACTGTGTCTCACACCCAGGATTTGCCTGGTGGTGATGCACAGTATAAAGAAATGGCTATATGCTCACCCATCCTAATTGGGCAGATGGACATGTAGCCAATTATCTGATGGCCATCACTGTTGTGGCCAAACTTAAGGTCCGCCCACATCTAAATCAGGCAGATCAACCAGTGTGTTGGCAGGGAGGGAACACCGTAGCCGTTGCGAAGGCGTTCCTTCTCCGACAACATATAAATTGAGACCTTTGTCACTTCATATCGCAAGATGTAGCAGTGCTGGACTGTCATTCAGCAGATGAAATTTGCTTATCAAAGAGGTCTTCAAAACAGTGGTGTAGCAAGAATGCTATCGGTCTTGATGCAAGAAAGGAAAATGAAACCCCGACACCGTTGTTGGGTAGTGAAAACAGCAATAATCAGGTTTCAGTGACTCCCTTGGGCCACTGGCACCTCTTGAACTACTGCACCCTTGACATCTGTGCCCTGACCCAAAGAAAAGATAGATTCTGAGCAGGGCATCATGTCCTGCATCACACCCTCCCTTCTCTTTTATTCTTCACTTTAACATAAAAAGGAGCATTCCATGTTAATCACATTGCCTCACTTTAGTTCTCTTCCATGGTGTAGACCCCTTTCTTAATGTCTCCTTCTACACCATGGAACAATCAGTGTGCTCCGATCTCAGCTCTAAGGCTGCATCATAATAAACCTTGCTTTTTTGTTATTTACTTTTCCTTTGTTCTGGAAGACTCTGAAGCTCTAAAGTGTCACAATTATACACAACAAGCATTTGCAATGCATTCAGTCTCCCATTCGGGACCTTATATGTATTTAGCTATACAGCACATTAGCCTGGTTGCTGAAACATCTACTGTTCTTTAACATGGAGGGAAAGTAAGCACCAAACTGTGTGACACGCCAGGTATGGGAACACATGGAGAGAAATATTGCCTTTTAGCTTGAGATGGTATAGTCCAAAGCTCTGTTTTTATATAAAATCAGGGCCTTCGGTTGTCTTATCACTGAAAGTACAAGATTTGAAAAAAATATTATTGTCTACTGGGTGCTCGTGGAATACAATTTCCATGGACTGGCATCTAGAGAATCCTAAAGTGATTCTGGTATTTTACTGACCTCTACTGGTCCTTTTCTATCAAGTAAGTTAAATAGAGCAGTTGAACAGAAAAAAAAGTCCCTAAGCAGGAGCAGACAAGTCCTAGGGATGATCTCCAGAGCCCACAAAGTACATACACATATAAGTATATACTCAAGCCCTCTTGTACATACAAGAGGGCTCAAATGCTCGACCTAAAAAGTACAGGAAACAATAACTGGAATTATTTCCTTATAGATTATGACTTTTTTTACCTGTCCTGGCACATCTCTAAAACTAAGGCTGCATTACCACCTTACCACTAGGTTGATTTTCTATTGCACCTTTGCTCTTTTCTTTTAGGTCTGCTCCCACACTGGGAAGCTGATTTTTTCATCTTTATATGGGGCATTATTAAAGTCTGGACCTAGTCCTTGAGGGCAGCTAACGAGCCTAGAAGTGCATTTTTACAAGAGACATGTCAGCTCCTTTACATAGAAAGGTCAAATTTGGGTCATATATTTACGTGGGGCAAATATATAAATTAAGGTGGAGTTGGAATGAGTTGAGTGGATCCATGGAAGTGTCAGGGACAAGTGTTGTTAACTAGCTCGAGGCAGATGTGGGTAGGGCCATCTTAACAGCATTATAGGCCCTGGGACAAAGCAGTGCACTGGACACTGCCTACAGAACCACTCACAGGAATAAAAATGTTTAACGGAAAATTTGCGATAAATTCTGGTCTGCATGGGGCCTTTATGCTCATGGGGCTCGTGTGGAATGTATTACGTTACAACACAAACATTTACAAAGCATGCCTTTACAACACAGTTTTTACATCGCAACATCCATTACAACGCATGATTTTACAACGCATTCCATTACAACGCATACCATTACAAAGCATACCATTACAATGCATATTACTTTTAGGGCAACAGTAGGGTAGTTCGATAGTGTAGTGTAGTGTTAAAAATTACTATTCCTCATTACTTACCATATAATGCGTTGTAATGGCATGCGTTGTAATGACATGTGTTGTAGTGACATGCTTTGTAATGGCAAGGTTTTAATGGCATGCAATGTAAAGGATGTTGTGTTGTAATGACTGCGTTGTAAAGGTAGTGCGTTGTAATGACTGCATTGTAAGGGTTGTTTCCCCTCCTAGGCTACTGCCCAGTGTGCCCATGCATTAATATGGCACTGGATGTAGGCACTGTTCATGAAATAGCACTTGTGTTTTCTTGCACCTATGACGCTAGTTTCATAACTCAGTCTGGAAGATACAGACATCGTTTCAATCCGAGTCAGTTCCATCATCTCTTCAGCATCATACCCCACAAAGGAGAAATCAGTTCAATGCCTGGCTTTTCCTGTTGTGATACTTGAGCTGCTGTGGGCCTGCCCTGTTTCCACATTAAGATCTCTAGTCATTTAATCCAAAACCATTTCATTGTTCAGACAAATGTGATTGGAAATGTAATCTGCACAGGAATAGTACAAGCAATCTAATAAGGGCCTTGGACCCTGTCCATACACACATCACTCCCACATCCATCTTCATTGCAAGCTGCAGCTAATACTTGCAATCTATTTGCAGAGACTGTAACCTCACTTCTATATTTCTTGCCAAACCTATTACAGTCTTCTTTCCCATGATATTCCTCTTGTCATTGGTTTCTTAGGGCCATAGGTATCGAGCACTAATGCGTTCGCAACACCGGATTTCGGCGTTTGCGAACGCATCATTGCTAAATGATATGTATCAAAGAAATCTGTGTGCAAAATAAGGAATCGCAAAATTTGCGATTCCTTATTTTGCGATTGCATTTATAGAATCGCACATTTTTATAGAAGGTTGATCAGTGGACAAACAAGGCACAGATAACATAGAAAAAGGCACATATGAGGGGGAACCCAAAGCTAAAACGGCAAAGGAAGCATGCAGCAAAGCTCATAGACATCTTCAATTATCAGGATAAACTGTTGCAGCTGAAGTATCAAGCACCAAAGAACAGACTCTAGTTCTAGAAAGATCATAATTAGCATCATAAAAAATCTAAATTTAAATTTAGAATATGCAAATACATCTGAGAAAAATATTCTTCCGAAGTTGACTAAATACTCCCAATTAGTAATATGCCAAACAAGTGATAGAGCGCGCGGGACCACTAGCTCAACTTTAATATACTCACCTGGGCCCATAAACATTCACATTTTGAACTAGTAGTCCTGCCTGATTACTACTAACAGTCTATCAGTACTTGAGTCCTTTAGGACTTATACCTGTAAATCATGACTTACCAATCCTTGTCACCTTAGCTATAAGTCCTGTGGATCGAATAGGGTGTTAGAATAAAATAAGTAGCATTCAATCATATATCCTTCCTGAAATAACCACAGACTCTGGAAAGGTTTAAAAGCTTTATCTATGCAAAGTGTAAGCGAGTCCTCGACCAAATTACAGAGATCGTGAATTTCAAAAGCAAGAATATGATTATTAAAATGTAAAGTTTGCAAGAAATCACAGTAACACCTTTAGACATTGGTACCTGGGAAAGGTGAAAAAGAGAAATAGCACAAGGACATACCACATGGATTATATTTACCTAGAATGGTGCAATGACCAATCCTGGCCACGGGCTGGGGCAAAATCAGGACCAGGCACCCGACTAATCAGATGCCCACGGGACAAGACAGGTGCAGTACAGGGCAAGTGACCTCCACTAAAGTGCAACGCCAGCGTCACACCCCTCTCTCTCTTTGGCCAATTGGATACCCCGATTGGGTAATCGATAATTTCACACACCTCGATTCTTCTGACAGAGTGCTCCACCAACACCTCTGTTCTCGATCTCCTATAGCAGTCGTTGGGTCAGTGACAGGTCAGCTACTCGGACAAGTCGGACCATTTCTCTATATAACCTACCTTAGTTATACCATTTCGTGGGAAATGTACCACCTCTAAATGTTGCAAATCTATGTGTTCCCCTTCAGTGATTGGTTAGAAAGACGAGGAGAGGTCATCATACCATACTAAGATGAGGTAATTTCAATATTGGTTTCAATTGATTCCGGTTACCGCCTATAATTTATTTTCCAATGCACTTTTCTTCCACCCAGGAATATTGTTCAACAAATTTGATACAATTTATATAGCTTCAGTTCCTCCTGAGGTCAGAAGGGCATTTTCTCATAGACACCGTGGGTAAGATGCTTCTTGGCTGAGGTTCAATGCCAATGCTTCAGCAATTTCGGAGTTAGAGTGCGCACGCACAGCTTCTCAAAGATGGGGGTTTTCACACTATTCAGGCCCAAGTACGAGCTAACAGCAAAATCAAAGAGAAACACATTAGAATACAAAAATAAATGAATGCACTGTATACCACTTATCTCTAATCTAACCCCATTACATTTATTTTAACTTTTGCATTAATAGTTAAGCAGAACGAACAAGCTTTAGTACAAGCAGCAGCATAAGCTTTAGCATGTGAGATTAAAAGCAGCCATTTTGGCACTAGTGAACAGAAGCAGGAAATTCCCACCAAGCAAAGGACGTCACACCACGTGAGTGTGGCAGACGCATGCACAGTACGGTTACCGCGTTTTCGGCAGCCATATTAATACACTTGGGTTATTGTTAGTAAAAGCACATAGGGGAGCTGCCCCTAGATACTAGAACTGTGGTGTAATGCAAATATTAGTTAACAAAACATATTGGTTAATATATTACAGGTTATTTAGAGATGGCTGAATAGAAGCAAGTTTCGGTATATGTGAAACCTTGCTCCATCACAAGATATATTCGGTCTTCTCAATTAAAGGTTAAAATCATCAGCTCAGGGCAACACTTAAATAATTATGACAATAACTTCCGTAAGAGAGAGAGTCAGTGCACAGAAGCATAGTGTGGAGATTTTGTAAAATTCAATTAGATGAACCTCAACCCTTCAGAAGAAAGACAAAAACATAAATGAGGTCAGACAAAATACCTCATTAGCGAAGCTTATGCAGTTGAGGAGCGAGAGAGCAGTGCTCCAGGCAATGGAACAGGTCTCCAATTCAGAAACTCAGAATGCAGTTATTGAGTCCCTACTCAGAAATAGCCTAGCGGAGGTAAAGGAATTCAAAATAAACCAAGCTCACTATGTAAACATATGCAGGAGATTAAAATGAAGATAGCTGATTTTGCCACACAGATCTTGGATGTGAAGACTAACAATACAATTTACAAAAACAGAGTTTTGCACTTACAAAGGAGATGCACTCTCTAAAGACACAACTTGAGGATCCGGAGAATCTAATGAGGAGCTCCAATTCGAGATTTGTAGGCATTCCCGAGAAGAAAGAAAAGAACTCGTCAATCACATAGGTTGTTAAAAAACTGATTAAAACTCAAATGCCAAAGGGAATTAAAGAAGATTTGACAATCACTAGCGCACACAGTGTACCATTCTCTGCAAATTCAAGCAATATGCTCCCAAGAACAATTTAGTGAACTTTAGCAATTACAGAATAAAAGAAAAAATTATTAGTTACAGCAATAAGACACAAAGAATTTAAAGTAGAATACAATTCGTTTCCAAATCTACTCTGGCATGTTTTATGAACCAAATTATTCCTTTATTTAAAGCAGAAGACACACAAGCAATGCTCATGCAACCAGTTAAACTACAATTGTTAGTAAAGGCTACATTCAAGATATTTCAAGACATTGATTCAGCTGAGGAAAGTCTCAGACAAATACAAAAAAGAGTAATGAATTGTTTAACAAGTAGCATTAAAACTATTTTTAAAAAAGACAGCTTAAAATGTTAAGTTAAAGTTCTCTATGTGGTATAATGCTGAATGTATTATTGTTATGGGGCAACAAATTACACTTAAAGAGTTTACCAGGGTAGGTGTTCTGCTTTGCACACACACGCAAATGGTGCATTACATTATATCATGTTTGGGAAGGGAGGGTGAGCCAGTAGGGCAAGTGGAAAATCACTGTAGTTCCATGACCTTATCAAGGAACTCTGCTTTCGGCCTTGTTCCTCGACATAGTTACGGAACTCCTCAGTGACGTGCAATATCCTTATAATATATTGCAGGGGGACTACTTTATCTTATATATTAATTGTCAGATCTATAATAACCACTCATTGAGACCACCAGATTTTCAAATGTGGCTATTAAATTTTAAAAAATGTCTACACAAGAGAAGATATACACACTAAGCATGCAAGGATGTTGAAAACATTTTCAAGAATTTGGAATAGATACAAGGACTTTTCTTTAAATAAATCACTTTAACTGTAATAGATGTCATTTTTAGATTACAATGGATTGTTTTTGCTATCAATGTAAATTGATCGTTCATTCATTAATTGAATAGTTGATAGTAAAATTGCCATGTACTGTTAAAAATAAGGAAATCTAATAAAACAAAATTTAAAAAAGAGAGTATATGCTGTTCCTTTATGTCACTGTTGCTTATTAAATAAATGTGTGCCTTCGTGGGATGGTGTCCATCTTAGTAAAAACTACTACACTAACGTAGTGCTATTTACAGTTTGTCTGGTCTCTAGTCGCTGATAGCAGGTGTTAATTATCAACCAAATCTTGAGATCTAAATGGAGCTGCTGTTAGTTGAACCTCTGACCTGCAGGTTACCCAAAAATCTCCCCAGTGGACGTAGTTGTCACTAAGCTATCTTATCAGTTAGGTCAGCTCGTATGATGCAAGCATCAGCTAGAAAACTTTAGCCTCTCTCAAAAAAAGCTACTATTAGGTGTAGCCAGCTCAATGAGATTGACTTTCCTGCTCTGAAGACTTGAGATCTATGTTCACTTTAGGGTGCACGCCTGCACGTAGCGGACCTTTCCATTTAAAAACACCCAGGTGTTCTTTTGGAGTGCGCATGCCGAACATGCACAAAGAGAGTTTTCGCTCTGTCAGACTTCTTAGAGAAGTGTGGGGGCACTTGGGGCATTTTGTGCCGAAACGAGCGGATTTTGCACAGGCTGCCAGCTAGGGACAGCTAATTTGGTGTTTTATGTAAATAATTTAGATAGTGGAGGCTGGGAAATGTGCACCATGCTTTATGCTGAGGCCCAGCTAGGGGGAGGCTAAGCAGCTCTGTGTGACAGGTGCCCAAGGGGAGTCAGATAAATTTAACTGGATATTTAGCAGTCCCTTTGGGCATCAAAGTGCATTTTGTATGACACTGGCCACAGTGGTGTATGGCTGAGGCCAGGAGATTATGTGGAGTCACTACAGTGTCAGTCATGAATACTTTTATTTGATTTCAATAAAAAAAATCATAAAAGGGTGGGGAACCACCTTAAATAAAAATACATTTTAAATTTTAAAACAGAAGAATTTAAAACATTAATACAATGCCGTTGATGGGTATGCCGAAACTAATTAAATTAGTGAATGATTTCCTTTTTATCCAGCTCTCTTGCTGCCATTTTGAGAAATGTTATTGGTCTACAGGACTGTTGGATTGATGACCCCCAAGGCATTGGATGACAGCAGCTTTGCATGTCCGTATTTCTTCCTTCCTTAAGGCTTCCCGGAGGACCGTTCTTCGGGTAGCTGCCAGGGAGGGGCATATGCATAGCAAGTGTAAAAGGGGTATTTCCATTTTGGTGTCAGATCTTTTGATGGAAATTACCCCAGCCGCAATAACGTTAAGTACTGTTTTCTCTCCTGGGAGAAGTGATCAAGTAAATATGGTTGAGGTTTCAGCCGCTGATAGCCTTGAATCACGGTCCAGCCGTGATTTTTTTTTGAGACAGCTGTTTTGTCCATTAATAGGGAGGTCCTTTTAATTG
This sequence comes from Lissotriton helveticus, assembly GCF_964261635.1. Taxonomy (NCBI): domain Eukaryota; kingdom Metazoa; phylum Chordata; class Amphibia; order Caudata; family Salamandridae; genus Lissotriton; species Lissotriton helveticus. The sequence goes on along the minus strand of NC_136059.1, from coordinate 172,203,822 downwards.
CGTTGTTCACTACGATTTTGAAACTGGAGTAAGTGGGGAGGGTAAGCCAGGCCTCCTCGACTTGCAGTGCCGCGAGGGAGTCTTTCAGAACACTGAACGTTGAATTACTTAGCCTGGATTGGGTTTCAATTTCCTTCCAGCAGTGGTGTGCTAAGGTGTTATCCTCTGCATCCCTCATTCTCCAGTAGTATTTCGCTAATGCCCCTTGTCTGTCGGGGGTCTGGTTTCTCAGGCCGTACTCAAGACGAATTTGGGATGGTGAAATGTGTCGGGGGATTGAGAACAGGGCCTTAAAGAGAGTTGATTGTGCTGAGTTTAGGGTGATGGCGTCTTTCATGTTTAAAATTTCCGAGCCGTATGAAATTGAGGGTAAAAATTTTGCTGAAATGGCTTTAAGCAAATGGCCTGTAGAGCACCCCGTGAGTTTTTTCTTTAAGACACTGAAGGCGAACTGCAGTTGTTTAGCTCTGGTACGGCCTTGCCCCAGTTGTAAATTGAAGTTGTGATTACGGTCTATAGTGAAACCTAGATATTTGTAGGAGTCTACTGGGGACAGGGGTTGCCCGTCCAAGTGCCAGGTAAATTTGCGATGAGCCTTGGATTTAAGTCTTCTGGCAAAACACATCACATTTGTTTTTTGATGGTTGATGGTTAATTGGGCATTGGTGGTATACGATACTAGAATCACTACAGTGAAAACAGTAATGGGCTCATACCAACTACTATATTCACGCCCTTAATGTTGCAAATAGAAACATTATTCTAAAAGTAATACAGGTCAGCAATGCGGTCCCTGTTATGTTTCACTTTTTGACTTCATTTTGTATGGTATATCCAATCCTGCTTCCTATGAGTATTTTATTTTCCCTGTTGTGTTCCAGTACTTAATTTTTTCATGCAGTTTATTAATATTGTAACCCGCACCAGGCAGGCTGAGTTTCCTGCAAGTATTTGGGTGAGTTTCGAATGTGCATGAGGTTTATGATGGGACAAGATTGAGTGCTGTGAAATTGCATCTGAAATCCTTGTGAGTTTCTCCTAGTGCCTCTCCCTGAGTCATAAAGGTGTTCAGAAAACATGCTCATGCAACCTTTGGCCTCTCTGTAGAACACAAAGCAAAGGTCTCATGTGTGCCATTTGAAACAAAGGAGACACATAGGGCCCCATGCATCAAACCAAATACCGGTCGCAAACGAGCATATTCTCAGAATCCGCCCCTTTGCCACCGGTATTTTTGCATTTGGGATGCATCATCCCAAATGCAAAAATCCCAATTTAAGGAATCTCTAAATTGCGATTCCTTAAATTGCGATTGTATTTGAGGAATCCCAAATTGAGATTCCTTAAATGCAATGCATGAAAGTTAACAAATTAGCGATTTCGCTAATAGGAGTAGCAAATTACGATGAAGTTGAACTTCATGGTATTTTGCTTAAACTTTGAAAACTGCACTTTTGTGCATTTTTCAAAGTTTCATGTTGCGCACACACATGCCCTTAGGGCATGTGTGTGTTCAACATATGTGCAGAGATGAATTTCAGGGGTGCAACAGGGTGTCATGTTGATACCCTTGCACCCTTGAAATTGCATGAGCAATTTGCGAGTACCTACTGGTACTCGCAAATTGCTCATGCAATCTCCACTTCATTCCTATGGGCCTGTAGGCCCATAGGAATGAATGGGACAGCATGCCTCAATTAATTTGCGAGTAGCAATAAAGGAATGTTTAGGAATCGCTATTTTTATAGCGATTCCTACATGCATAGGCTTTTGCGATTCCTAAATAGCGATTCCTTAAAAATCGCTATTTAGGAATCGCAAAAGCCTACGTTGATGCATGTGCCAGAACATTGTTGAGATATTGGCATTGAAGTGTTAGGTGTGTGAGGGTCAACAATTTAATAGGGCAGTTCCAGGGAAGGGCCTTGCTTGGCTGTAAGATCCTGTGCATGAGCCAATTCCTGATAATGTGTTGCATGTAAATTATGCAACAAACATCATGCAAAAATATGAGATGGTCTCTTCAAAATTCCAAAAAGCATATTTCTTTACCATAAAGAAGTGTTTCACTTTAATACATCACTGAATTGGAAAGCATTTAATAAAATTAACAGTTTTTAAATATGAATTTAGAAACATTCATGCCTCCTGCCATGACAACAATGCCATTAGTGAACTAAGAGGTAAGTCAGTTGTCGTGTGCACCATACATATAGGCTATGTTCTTTTTATAAATGGAGAAACATTATTGTTACATCTATTAAATCACACACAAGATATGTTTCGTACAGCACAGATCCACAACTTACATATTACAAGATGCTTTCAAATGCAATAATGAAGAAAAAAGAGGCACATGTACATAAAATATTTGCCTCAGATCACACAGTTTGGTCAAGCAGGGCAGCCGAAATTGATCTCAGGTTTTTTGGTTTCATGTTGTGCAATTCTGGCACTAGATGGGTATTCTACTCTCTTCTACTTTACCTCAAAGGTTAATGTTTGTCTTCAATTCTTGGCACACGATTTTAGAGTGTGGGTGGCAGGAAGAAGCCAAATGAAAAGTCAGCTCGTTTTGCTCTTGAGGTTTTAAGAGGACTTCACGGTGAGCCAGAGCCAGGGATGTGGCTTGAGCCTCCAATGGCTTTCCCACCTCTAGGAAGTTTTGACAGTGTCAAAGAAAAGAGAAATCTTTTGTCTTTGAGGCTGGCAAGGGGCGGGAGAAACACAGTTCTGGCACCTTCAACTGCCAGGATAGGAACAGGCACTCTGTAAGATGGCCTACATTCTTTCTTGTCCACAATTTTCTCTCTGACCTGGCCGCCAACCTTCGGGACCCAGCTGGGTCTTGCCAGAATAACCTTCCCTTCCCCAGTGGCAGTGCATTTTACTTTGACATTGCTTTGTCCATCCTGCAAGCTCTTCAGAGATACAGGCGCTACTCCACACTAACTTCCCATGACATTTTGGAGAGCTGGTGCATCTTATTTTTAACATGTCTAGTCCAAAGGGAATAGCACATTTTTTCAAACGTTTTGGCTCTGTTTTGATTAGCACCTGTCAGACAGTTTTCTGAGTCATTCCATCTTTTATACATTATGTACTTGGAAGCATCTTTAGAAGTCTTCTGCTGGTTGAGTGTCTGATTGTCGGGACTGTGATTTTAACCTTTCTGCTCTGCAATGGATGTCCCATTTCGAGATCAAATGGAACTAGCACTACTACATGCTGCTGTGCGGTTAGCACATGGTGATGGTGCAAGCTTATAATAATATGAGGCTGGGTCAGATGTATCATACCTAGAAAAATAAGCAAACTTCTATGCAAATGTTCGTTTGAGTATAATTGTAAATAGCAAGTGGAATACTTATTTTATGCAGAAAATATTGACCGTATGTTGAAAACAAAACATTTTACCATAATTAGTTGTACCATCATACAATTCATCAGACAAAAACACAGTAGAATGCTCTAGATCTTCTAGCATTTCATGCACTGTATTAATATTCCATTCATCAGAAACATTACTAGGAATAATGATATAATTCAAAGATATTTTTAACAGATATGGAATTTGTAAATGTTCAGTGGGGTCATACACATCATACACTAACCTATCCCAAACAAATCCCATTGGAAATTAATACAGCTGAAATGTTCACCAAGGAAAGGTCTCTTCAGTCATGGTGTGATGACGCGTGTATATGAGAACCAAGTTCACCAGTTGTATTGCAGAGCATTCTGGGAGATATTGTCTATTTAGGAGCAAGAAAAGGACTGACCCAAACCAATCCAAAGGACCAGGAAAAGTGGCACAATTGTAATCCAAAGATATAATCATGGAGAAACAAAATATGTTCTTTTCAGCCAAAGCTAGAAAACTCCTATTTTCAGCCTGAACGGTAGAAGCGGGGTGGTGGTTGATCCGATGCATCAGAAGGGAAGTCATCAAAGTTGATGAAGTAGCCAGAGACTGTTCGATCTACTTTTGGCAGCCCAGCAGGTTTTGTACAATTTGGAGAAGGCTCGATTTGTGGTACATTGACGTAGAACATGTTCTTTTCAAGTTTCTGAATTGAAATCTGTGTTTCTGTACTAATTGACTGTCCAGATGTTGTAGTAGTTGCCACAGGGAGAAGACATACTTTGTTGTTGTTAATTGTTGTCTCTCATTGGTGAGAGGATGCTTCATTAGTCATTAATTATTAAAGCTTCCATCTGAACTTCCTGCACTATTTGCACGACTCAGAGTTATGGTTGGGCTCCAGGCACCACAGGTAGATATCTGTTGCTGTCCAGTGTCAGTACATTTCTAGCTCATCTCCTGTTGTCCAAGGATAGACATAGCTAGCTCATCTAATTCTCTTTTTCACTTTGCATTCTAGTCCCTCTAGTCCTGTTGTTATAATGTGGTAAAAAAAATACATGTTATGCAATGGCAGAAACAAACATGACTGGATAAGCTATTGAAGCCTAATATGGAAAACTTGAGAGCTCTGTTAAATGCTTTCCCACATTATTCAAAGTAAATTTACTTAATGGTACAAACATTTGAGTTCTGTCATTTCTGTACCTGTTTAATATAGGTGCTGGTGGAGTACATGTCATGGGGAACTGGTATCATCATGTTACTGTATAATACGACTTACATAAATATATGATCACTACATGCAAAGAAGAGTGAGTCAAAATGATCGTTTTACATTAAATTTGAAGTAGCATAACCTACTGATTTTGGTAGCTCACACACACGCGCGATTGCTTGCATAGTGAGGGTTTGCATGCCTTTGGTGCACAGAGCTTTGGCCGATGTGCACAGAGAACTTTTATTACCCCACATAGAATTTAAAAAAAGAGGGAACATTGCTGGGGATGTTTGTCGTTGTAGTTAATTTTAGCAAATACTTGTAGCATTTGTATCATGTATGTTTCTGCTACACATTGGATATCTGTCCTAAAAGAGTTGGCTGGAAAGGAACAAAAAAAAGCCATGTTAATTAGTGAAAGGAGGAAAATGAGAGGTAATGGTAGTAGCAGTCAAGCAAAAGATATCACCAACCCACACATTCATTCACATTCAGGCCAGTGCTTAATTTGGAAAAGAATAAGGGCTGAGTCTACGGTTGTGCTCGGAAGCCTGAATCCTGTACTATTGAAGGCCGGGATGACGAGTTCCAAGGCTGCATAGTTTTGTTCAAACTCATGCTGCTTTCAACCACCACCAGACACTTTCTGCCTCTTAATCACACTTTTTTGGGTTCTTGTTCATCCCTACTGTCTTTCTTTGTTGCGGTTTTCAGTCTTTCACTGCCACCTTTGTTCACCTCTTGTGTTTTTCTATCTCTTCCTCTACCTCAAACTCTGATGAGTAAAATAAGTGCTGGTCTCTAAAACTAAGTGCTGGTGGTCCCCACCTGAATCCACTGGCTCAAATTAGGCAGAGAGTCAGGCACTCATCTATCTCCCTCAAAACTCAAATCTACCCATGCCCAGTACCTAAACTTCCAAGCTAGTTTACCCATCCACCTACCCACACCCATTTACTCATACATGAGTGTGCTCATAATGCAGTTTCCGTTACCCACCTACACCCACCCATGCATTCCTTCAGCCATCTTTTACTTTCACCCACAGTCAGGCACCCTTCCATCCCTCAATCCGCCCATGCCTATTAACTAAACATCCAATCTAGGCACAGTCAGTCAATCAGTACTCTTGTAAAGTACTGATTGCCGGGTTGGACAGAGCAGGCAAAGGCTCCTAATCTAACTGAGAGCGCAAATCATTGGTGCTCAAGCCAATCCTGATGATGCTTTTAGCAGCATTAAAGCAGCATCAGGCTTGGCCACAGTGGACTCTGGGAGCCTGTGCATGCAGTGGAGAGGAGCACGATGCAGAAGGAAAGTGTTTTATTTTTATATGTGTTGTTATACGTCCGTCTGTCACCCTCTCTCCCCACCCCACCACTCTATCAATATACTGACTGCTACTGGTTTAATCCATTGTTCTTTTGCTCACTATGCCATCCCAGTTTAGACCCAGTCCTATGCAAATCCTTATGGGAACAGTCCAGCCCGAACTGCCAGACCAGGTCCTCCCTGGACAGGAAACAACCATCCTGGGACGGTTTTTGGGGTTTCACCCCTCATCAGCCAGGTTAGCTTGAATCCAGTGGCACTGCGAGCAAGGGTCCCACGTCTGGGCATACCCTTGACCACTTCAGGTGAACATAGCAAACACAACAAGATGAAAGACAGAGTGCCGAAACTTTTCAACCACTCACCCCTAGTGACAGAACTGGAGTGGCATAGTGAGCAAAAAATGATGGATTAAACCCAGATCTGTTGTAAAAAGTTGGAACGCAAATGGCGGCAGACTTATGATTCTGAGTCTAAAACTATTTATAAGACAGCTCAAAAAACTTTTCAAAAATGAAAACGGTACACTATGAGAGACTTTTTTGCCCAACAAATTAAGAATGCAGATAACTCTACTAAAACCCTTTTTAATATTGTAAAGGACTTTGTTAATCCCCCAGCCATGGTGTTTCAGAGTACCCCCAGCCAGTTCTTATGCAATGGTTTAACGGACTACTTTCAGGATAAAATCATTAATATAACATCTTCATTCACTCCTGTTATGGCCCCCCCTATTTCTGGTGACCTTGATCAACAGAAAGTGTCACTGACTTCCTTCAAAGAGCTTACTATTGAGACTGCATTGAATCTGATTGTCCAGTGCAAATCTGGGTCTCCTTTAGATCCTGTTCCTGCTAAGGTGATGGGCAATCTGGCTCCTCTATTGATCAGCCCACTCCTCTCTATTTGGAACACATCGTTATGCACTGGCCAATTGCCGACTGTATGGAAGCAGGCAATGCTAGTCCCAATTTTGAAGAAAGCAGACGCAGATCCTGCGCAATTTAGTAATTATCGTCCAATTTCTCTCCTTCCTAAACCGGCTAAAATCCTGGAAAAGGCTGTCCAGAAACAATTGGCTGATTATTTAGAAGCCAACCAATTATTACATGACTTGCAGTCTGGATTTAGAACTGGGTTCAGTACCGAGACCGCTCTTCTAGAGGTGTCGGAGACGATCCGTGAGTGTGTGGATAGGGGAGAGGAGGCCATGCTGGTCCTCCTCGACCTATCCGCCGCTTTCGATACGGTGTCTCACGAGATACTGTTGGATCGTCTGGGTCAGACTGGAATGGGAGGCTCGGTATTGACTTGGATTAGATCCTTTCTCAAAGGACGGACTCAGAAGGTCTTTCTTAGACCTTTTGAATCAGAGGGTAAACCTCTACCTTGCGGCGTGCCTCAGGGCTCCGCTTGGAGCCCTTTGTTTTTCAATGTTTATCTTGCACCTTTGGCGAAGGTGGTGGAATATTGGGGGGTCAGAGTGATCTCTTATGCTGATGATACTCAGCTTGTGTTTTCATTTAGAGATCACTCTGACATTAATTTTAACAATTTTCGCCTTTCTCTCAGCAATATCTGCTCCTGGATGACCTCTAATCATCTTAGACTTAACACTGATAAGACGGAGGTCTTATTTTTTAATCAGAAAACCTCGCTGCCTGCCATTCAGTGGTGGCCGACTGTGCTAAATCCTCCTCCTATATCAGTCCAAACAGTTCAAAATTTGGGCTTTCAATTTGATAATGCACTATCCTGCAAATCACAAATTAATAAGGTCACGGCAGCTTGCTTCGGCAAACTGCGTATGATTAGAAAGATTTTCCCGTACCTCCCGCTGGACTCTCGCAGAACCATCATTCATGCCCTGATCACCTCACACCTTGATTACGCCAACAGTCTTTATGCAGGTGCCCCCTTGTTCCAAATTGAACGCATGCAGATTGTACAAAATGCGGCGGCGAGATTGATTGGCAATATTCCTTACCGCCACTCGGTCGCATCCTATCGTAGGAAGCTACATTGGCTTCCCATTGCCCGTCGCATTCAGTTCAAGGTTCTGATTTTTGCTTTTCGGGCCCTCAATGGGCTGGGCCCGGGATACTTAAGAAAGAGGCTCAAACTGTCCCAGTCGGTTAGATCTCTGAGGTCGAACAACTTGCGCCTCCTGGTTGTCCCTCGCTTTCGCCGTTCCAGAATTGGTGGCAGAGCGTTTGGCGTAATGACCGCTAAGCTCTGGAACAGCCTCCCATTGGATTTTAGGTTCATTTCCTCTGAATCACTGTTCCGGAGCAAATTGAAAACCTGGTTGTTCACTATCCCTTAAGGGTCATTCTTCCTTTCTAGCCTGCAGTCTACAGCGCCGGGACACCCCCATTGGGGGTAGCCGTGCGCTTTACAAGCTTCAAATAATAATAATAATAATAATCTGTGACTGGGGGTGAGTGGGTGAAAAGTTTTAGCACTACGTCTATCATCTTGTTGTGTTTGCTATGTCCTGTAATACTTATCACAATGTAGTACAACATATCGTCTTTCCAGCTACTGGCCCACACATATGCATGCATCTATCACACTTTCTAGCCATCCATATACCTATCCCTTCATCCAAAACCCAAACTCATCCACACCCATGCCTCTATCTATCAAAACACCCAAACTCATCCTCACCCATGCATACCTCCATCCAAACACACAAACACATCAACACCCAAGCCTCCATCCATCCAAACACCAAAACTCATTCCAAACCCACGCATACATCCATCCAAACACCCAAACTCATTCCGAAACCCTGCACCCATCAATCCAAACACACAAACTCATTCCACACCCATGCACCCATCAATCCAAACACCCAAACTCCTTCCAGACCCATGCACCCATCCATCCAAACACTCAAACTCATCCATGCGCCTATACACCTAAACACCCAAACTCATTCCAGTCCCATGCATTCATCCATTCAAACACCCAAACATATTCAACCCATGCACCCATCCATCCAAAACCCAAACTCATCTACACCCATGCATTCATCTAAGCACTCAAACTCATCCACGCCAATGCCTCATCCATCTGAACACATCCACACCATGCATCCATCCAAACACATCGATATCCATCCATCCAAGCACCCAAACTCATTCCACATCCATGCATCCATCCATCCAAACACTCAAACTCTTTCATACCCATGTGCCTATCCATCAAAGGACCCAAACACTTCTACACCAATGCATCCATCCAAATGCCCAAACTCATCCAACACCCATGTATTCATCCAAAATCAAAACTCATCCACACCCATGCATCTATCCATCCATCCATCCATCCAAACACATCTACACCCATGCATCCATCCATTCAAACACCCAAGCTCATCCACACCCATGCGTCCATCCAAATATCAAAACTTACACCCATGCATCCATCCATCCATCCAAACAACCGAACACATCTACACCCATGCATCCATCCAAACAACCAAACACATCTACACCTATGCAACCATCCGTTCAAACACCCAAGCTCACACACACCCATGCATCATCCAAAAATCAAAATTCATCTACACCTATGCATCCATCCATCTATCTAAACAACCAAACACATCAACACCCATGCATCCATCCATCCATTCAAACACCCAAGCTCATCCACACCCATCCATCCATCCAAAAATCAAAACTCGTCTACACCCATGCATCCATCCATCCAAACAACCAAACACATCTACACCCATGCATCCATCCATTCAAACACCCAAGCTCATCCACACCCATGCATCCATCCAAAAATCAAAACTCGTCTACACCCATGCATCCATCCATCCAAACACGTCTACACCCATGGATCCATCTAAACAACCAAACACATCTATACCTATGCATCCATCCATCAAACACCCAAGCTCTTCCACACCCATGCATCCATCCAAAAATCAAAACTCGTCTACACCCATGCATCCATCCATCCAAACACATCTACACCCATGGATCCATCTAAACAACCAAACACATCTACACCCATGCATCCATCCATTCAAACACCCAAGCTCATCCACGCCCATCCATCCATCCAAACAACCAAACACTTCTACACCTATGCATCCATCCATTCAAACACCCAAGCTCATCCACACCTATACATCCATCCAAAAATTAAAACTCGTCTACACCCATGCATCCATCCATCCAAACAACCAAACACATCTACACCCATGCATCCATCCATTTAAACACCCAGGCTCATCCACACCCATGCATCCATCCATCCATCCAAACTCATCCACACACATGCAGATATCCATTCAAACACCCAAATGCACCCACAACCATCCATCCAAACACCCAAACGCATCCACACCCAAGAATCCATCCATCCAAACACCCAACACCATCCACACCCAAGAATACATCCATCCAAATACCCTAACACATCCACACTGAGGCCTATATCCACTCAGTCCTATCCATCTACCCACAATACCACTTTAACACACCCATGCAATTATTTTGCACCAAGCAAGAGCCATGTGTATGTTTATTCTTAAATTATGCAATACCTGATCCCTGCAATCATGATGTCACTCTGGTGCGCCCAGCATATATGCTATAGAATAGCAGAATATAATAGCCATAATTGCGCTGAGGCACGCACACAAACACACGCACACACACACAAGGATGTATGTGCATTAATCTTTCCAATAACACACTGACGCTTACAACTCTTCCTCCATACATCCACACACGCTTACTCCGACAGCCATTCATCCATGCTCTCATGCACATACACATGTACCATTCACTAACCCCCATACATTCATCTGTCCACCTATCGTTCAGCCATCCATGAATGCCCTCACATCCACACATCCTTGGGTTCATCTTTGTATCCGTTTCTGCTCAAGCATCAAATGAACCTTTCATTCATTTACACACATGCAAAGGCATCTGAGGGTGAGAGAGACTGCGAAAAGAGTGAGGGATACAGAGAGAGAGGGAAAACGATAGAGCAGAGAGAGAGAGAGAGAAAGAATGTGTGTGGGGGGTGTATTAATGAAATGTGTGCATGTATGTGTGATTAGAATGTGGGTTCATGAGTGGCTCTATCTGTGTCGGTTTGTATGTGTACGAATGCGTGTTGCTACGTGTTTGCATATATTCGAGCACAAATTATACGTGCGCCATATAATGGTGGTTTTGCCAGTGTTTGTTCTTCTTTGAATCACCGGGCTGTACACGGGCTTGAGTATGCGAGTCTGCTCACGTGAGAGACTCGGGGATCCCTGAATCCCGCACACCCTCCTCCGGGAGGCCCTGCGCTCTCCTCCGGGAGTCCCTCCGCTCCCCTCCGGGAGGCCCTCCAGCCTCCGCTCCCCTCCCCTCCAGGAGGCCTGTGCGGACCTGCGCCCCCTCCGCAGCTGCCGAGACGCGCAGGTGGAGTGATGCTCGGCTGCACGTGCGTGAACCCAGCCGTGACCTTGTGTTTGACTCAGTTGTGGCTCATCCGGGAACTCGTGGGTGTATGTCAGCAGCTCTGACAGCCGACGCCTACTCGCCGGGATCACCCTCCACCTCGGACACTTTCAAAGCCCGTCCGTGTCTGGGGAGCAGTCGAGCGATATCTGTTTTTAACTATATTCAGACTAAAGGCAATGCTAAGAGTGTGCGTGATTACATAGCGCACCGAAGTAGAGAAGGAATGGAGTGCCGTGCGCATTGGTGCTTTTATAATGTGTTGTACGGGAATGGGGAGAGGGGCAGGGGCGTACCTACTGTTGGTGCAACAGGTGTATGGCACCAGGGCCCTGGGCCATGAGGGGTCCATCGAACACTTTAATGGCTGTAAACTACTACCCCAGCCGCAGTCAAAGGGGCCATTTTCCATCCTTGCACCAGGGCCAATGGCATCCTTCGTGGGCTACTGGGGAGATACTTGGGATAATGCATCCAGCAGTTTACAATTAGACCTGGGCGGAGGTTCCCTTATGCCACAGTGATCGGAGTCTGATCACATAACATTAGTTGTGGGACAAAAATCCTACAGCGAGAGCACATGTAGCTGCTGTTTATGTTCTGTTCCATTTAATGCTATTGGTTTTAGAGAAAAGTGTCTCCTTGTGACAAATCTGGATGCGAGGAGGCATTTTGCGCTAAGAAACTAGCTGTAAAAGCTGCAAGAAATTTGGGGGTAAATCCTACCCCAAGTGCACATTTATGAAGCACGAGCAGCTACTCACACCACTATTCATGTTCTGTTGCATCTAGTGCTATTTCTTAGCACTAAATATGTCTGTGCATCCATTTTTTAGGCTGGGGGTATTTCTGGGGTGAGAAAATTGCACTAAATGCAGAATTACTCTTCTTGTGTAATTCAGCCTCATTTTGCAGATTTTTTGGGTAGTTCCACATGGTTACACAACACCGAATCACGCAAGTTATGCCCACCCCTTTTTACAATGTGGAAGGCAATGAGGCTGATTCACGTATATGGGATGGTCAGGGAAGTGAGGACAGTGGCAGCGCTGGGATTAGGATAGTGGGTTTGGTGGGAGTGGGGACTTCTGAGAATTGACTGGCGTCTGGTATGTCACTCTGTGGGAGGTTATGCTGTGACAAAGAATGGGTCATTGCACCAGCAGAGAATGTCAATCTCAATATCAGATATTCTTGTAAAGCGAACAACTCACCGGGAGGTCTTCGGCAACCTGATACCTAAAGCAAACTTATTGGGGAAAGAGCCAAATTTTCAGCTTTCTGTGAAAGCATTTGTGATCAACTATGGATGAAAGGTGTGCTGGTAATTTGTTCCATGCAAAAACAACAATTGATGGACAGAATGCAGAACAATGTCATACATTCACCCCAGTACAGAGATCTGGGCCTAAATCCATCGTTTTTTTGCACTCCACATCACCCCAGGTCAGACATGGCCATATGCAAATCAGCCTTGACCCTGTGCCTCATGGGAACAGTCCAGCCCGAACTGCCAAGCCATGTTTTTCCTGGACCGGAATCAAGCATCCAAGGACTGGTTTCTAGCTATCAGCCTTCATGAGCCTGGATAGCTTGACTCCAGTGGTGTGGAGAGCATGGGACTCACGTCTGACCATACCCATCCCACTCGGGGTGACAAATACAAAAACAACAATTGATGGACAGAATGCAGAACAATGTCATACATTCATCCCAGTACAGAGATCTGGGCCTAAATCCATTGTTTTTGTGCACTCCACACCACCCCATGTCAGACATGGCCATATGCAAATCAGCCTTGACCCTGTGCCTCATGGGAACAGTCCAGCCCGAACTGCCAAGCCATGTCTTTCCTGGACCGGAATCAAGCATCCAAGGACTGGTTTCTGGCTATCAGCCGTCATCAGCCTGGATAGCTTGACTCCAGTGGTGTGGAGAGCATGGGACTCACATCTGAGCATACCCATCCCACTCGGGGTGACAAATGCAAAAACAACAATTGATGGACAGAATGCAGAACAATGTCATACATTCACCCCAGTACAGAGATCTGGGCCTAAATCCATCGTTTTTTTGCACTCCACACCACCCCATGTCAGACATGGCCATATGCAAATCAGCCTTGACCCTGTGCCTCATGGGAACAGTCCAGCCCGAACTGCCAAGCCATGTCTTTCCTGGACCGGAATCAAGCATCCAAGGACCGGTTTCTGGCTATCAGACTTCATCAGCCTGGATAGCTTGATTCCAGTTGTGTGGAGAGCATGGGACTCACGTCTGAGCATACCCATCCCACTCGGGGTGACAAATGCAAAAACAACAATTGATGGACAGAATGCAGAACAATGTCATACATTCACCCCAGTACAGAGATCTGGGCCTAAATCCATCGTTTTTTTGCACTCCACACCACCCCAGGTCAGACATGGCCATATGCAAATCAGCCTTGACCCTGTGCCTCATGGGAACATCCAGCCTGAACTGCCAAGCCATGTCTTTCCTGGACCGGAATCAAGCATCCAAGGACTGGTTTCTAGCTATCAGCCTTCATGAGCCTGGATAGCTTGACTCCAGTGGTGTGGAGAGCATGGGACTCACGTCTGACCATACCCATCCCACTCGGGGTGACGAATACAAAAACAACAATTGATGGACAGATGTGAGAAGTTGGCCTGGTAGGGGATGTTTCCAATTCTGGAACCACCTACTACCTGACCAAACAATCCCTTATGGTGTCTGGTTGTAAGTCAACCTTATTAGACAAGCTATCCTAGGGGTAGCATGGACTAAGCAGCCTAAAGGCTTAACTTAAGAGGTCGTGTTAAGCGAGCTGTTTTACCACATACAATCCTGTAATACCAAATGAAAGGACACCACACAAGTATATATTATAAAAATATATGTGTTTATTACTAAAAACAATCCCCAGTATTCTTTATGAATAAAGGGGCACAAGCGTTAAATCAAAAGCACTGTTTAAACATACAAAGTTGCACAATTATGGATGAGGGCAGGGGGCCACTCAAACCATATACTAAACAAGTGGTATAAGAGAGGCCACTCGAACAGTGGTTAGGCCTAGGGCCTAGGGAATCGCTGGGAGCAGTCAGGACAAGCAATGCTGAAGTCGGGAATGGCCCTCGGGATTCGGGAGATGTGCGGAAAGCGCACGCATGCACCAATGTTAACCAATGGTGCGTAAAAGTCAAATAGTTAAAGTTTAAGGACACTTCCGCTGAACCTAGAGGAACAAAACTTAACACACAGACCCTAGAGGTGTGCACCAGTGTGGGAACACCGGCGGAGCAAAGTTACCTCACCCACAGGAAGTGGGTGCACAGGGTCGAAGTGGCGTCGGGTTTTGACACGCAGGCTCTTGGTGCTTGAAGCTGAAAGGGCTGCAGGCAGGGTGAAGACGAAGTGTCCGGTGGAGTCCAAGGGTGGACTCAAGTTGTAGAGTACCTGAAAGCAGAGGGGACAGAGTCTGTGTCACTCAGCAGTGACCAGGGTGGAACCAGGACGGAACCAGGCAATGTCGGGCGCAATCAGGTGGTCGTCGAGGCGCTTCTCTTCGCTGTCACGTGGGCTCTGGGGCATCTGCGACGTCCAGGAGCAGGTCACGATCTGTCCCACGCAGGCTCTCACCGTCGGTGCAGTCGGCTTCCGGTTTGGAGCAAACAAGCCTTGGTAAGAGCAATCCACGCGGGATTGGAAGATGGCGTCTCACTCGGACCAGGAAGGTCAGAGTCGGGGCTCCCTTTCAGGGGAGCTGGTGTGGATCTGGAGCAACCAGAATCACGAGTCTTCTTTTGTAGTTCGTCGGCACAGGGACCACAAGCCAGCTGGCAAGTGACCGGGCCAACGCGTTGAGCCAAATCGTGCCAAAGGGCCCCACGCAGCACTCGTCGAGTGTGGAGGGCTGAACTTCGGCTCAGGAGTAGCTCAGGGTGGGGGCTTCTCAAACCCCGGTGTACAGCTTCGAGGGTCACTCGTGGGCTGCACGGTCAGCGTCTCGTGGTCACTTCAAGATGGCGTGCCCCACGCCTCCGGTCGCCTCCACGGGTCTCAGCTTTGCAGGGACTGTGGATCGGGCTGTTAGAAGCTGGGCAGGCTTGATCTCGTCGATCTCAGTCGCTCGAGTTCCGGCAGGAACTGCAACTAAGTAGACGTCGAGGGCTGGATGGTGCCTGCTGCTGCAGGGTGGTCACTCCTTGACCACAAGGGAGATTCTTCGGGCTTCCACGTTGAGATGGAGGGCGAAGGGTCCAGAATATCGTTTCAAATGTTTCTTCCAGGAAATCTGATGTGCATTGGCACTGCTCCCACTCTTATTCGAATCTGGTGGGCGTGAATACCTGCTAGGTCCCCTCCTATGGGTGGGACCCAGGAAGTGGGTGGATACACCCCCTTCCTTTGATCCAGGCCGCCCTGGCACGAGGGCTGGAGTGCCCCAGAACCGGTTTGGCCGGATTATGCAAGGGGCAGCCTTGTGCGCCCCAGGCAGTGTCTGGTTTCTTTCAAACCTCCCTGCTACAATACACTATCTCCTGTCTGGAGGGCGGTGACACCCTCCTGTGACAGGAAACCCTTTGTCCAGGACCCCCTTGACTGGGTTTCGGTCAGCTCCAGGGGTCCAGACATTTGTCTGTGGCAGAGGCATCCATTTTGTGGATCTTAAGGCCTTTGGAGAAATCAACCGCATTAAAGTGAAGTAACATGTCTTACCCCTCTAGAGGGGTGGAATGCCATCCCCGTCGCCAGAACTGGCGAGGGGATGGTATTCCAAAGCGTATGACACCTTACACGACATGTTTTGATAAAGCCAAACCAGAGTTGCTAAATAACCGCGAGGATTATAAGGCACTTAATAGTATATGGTATGGCATTATCCTGAAACAGCTTAGGGATTTGTTCCCGACGGCTGCAGACAGGCTCAGCTCATGCTAGAGCTCCATCTCACATAAAAACCAAGCACCCAGCCTCCAGGATTGGTGAGGCCTGTCTATAGGAGTGGCTCACAGGTTTACATGTGTCCAGATATAGGTTTAGACATAGGTATACTATATCTAAGCAAGGGGTGTGTACACCACCTTACCCCAGCTGAGTGATCAGCCAGTTGTGTCAATTTAAGAACCAGCCAGGGGTGGCAAAAGATATGCTGCAGCCCCTGGTAGGCCTTAGTGGCTCCTGTGCCCTGTGCACCTATAGTGCATTCTACAGGGGCTGACAAGGAGTCCATTTCCAATTGGTATGTGCCTATAGCACATGTGTCATTAATTTAGTGAGAGAACAGCAGGCTGGGGGTCTGATCAGCAGGCCCACAGCCTCAGTAGTCGAAAACCAGTGAAGCAAAAAGCAAAAATTTGGGGTGACCATAGGATAGCAGACCCTACTCTCCTACACAACCCCCCCCCAAACGCAGGGACATTAAACTAACCTTGACCAGATAAGTCTTCATGTTCTAAGTGGAAGTACCTGGAGAGACCATCTGCATTACCATGGTCAGTCCCTGGGCGGTGCTCCACTGTAAAGTCCATCCCCTGTAGGGAAATGGACCACCTGAGCAGTTTGGGATTTTCACCCTTCATCTGATTAAGCCATAAGAGGGGCTTATGGTCTGTTTGCACCAGGAAGTGAGTTCCAAACAAGTAGGACCTCAACTTCTTTAATGCCCAAACCACAGCAAAGGCCTCCCTCTCAATGGCTGACCAACGTTTTTCTCTTGGGGTTAGCCTCCTGCTAATGAAAGCAATTGGCTGGTCTTGACCATCTTGATTAAGTTGTGAGAGTACAGCTCCCACCCCCAACTCAGAAGCATCTGTCTGAACAATGAACTGTTTGGAGTAGTCAGGACTCTTTAGGATAGGTGCAGAGCACATGGCCTTCTTCAGGTCTTCAAATGCCTTCTGACAGCTAACTGTCCACTGAACCTTTTTTGGCATCTTCTTGGATGTCAAGTCATTTAATGGTGTCACTATAGACCCATAGTTTTTCACAAACTTTCTGTAATACCCAGTCAGGCCCAAGAAGGCTCTGACTTGTGTCTGGGTAACTGGAGGAGCCCAGTCCTGGATGGCCTGGATTTTGCTTTCCAGTGGCTGAACCTGGCCTCCACCTACTAGGTGGCCCAGGTATACAACCTTACTCTGCCCTATCTGGCACTTTGTGGCCTTGATAGTTAGGCCTGCCTTTTGCAGGGCCTCCAAAACTTTCTTCAGGTGGATCAGGTGATCCTCCCAGGTGGAGCTAAAGACAGCAATATCATCCAGATAAGCTGCACAAAAGTCATCCAACCCAGTAAGGACTTGGTTCACCAACCTTTGGAAAGTGGCAGGTGCATTCTTCAAACCAAAGGGCATTACCACAAACTGATAATGTCCACTAGGGGTAGAGAATGCTGTTTTGGCTTTTGACTCCTCAGCTAGTCTGATTTGCCAGTAGCCAGCTGTCAGATCAAATGTGCTCAGAAACTTGGCAGAAGCCAATCTGTCAATGAGCTCATCTGCTCTTGGAATGGGGTGAGCATCTGTCCTAGTGACAGCATTGAGACCCCTGTAATCCACGCAAAACCTCATTTCTCTCTTACCATCTTGGGTATGAGGTTTTGGCACCAGGACTACTGGGCTGGCCCATGGGCTCTCTGATGGCTCAATCACTCCAAGCTCCAACATCTTTTGCACCTCAGCCTTGATGCAATCCCTGACATGATCAGGTTGCCTGTAGATCTTATTCTTGACAGGCAGACTGTCACCAGTGTCCACAACATGGGTACACCAGTCAGTTTGGCTGGGTGTGAGTGAAAACATTTGCCTGTGAGCCTGCAAAACTTGTCTGCAGTCCCTCTGTTGCTGGTCAGTGAGGCTGCCTGCCAAGGCCACTCCATCAACTGAACCATCATCAGGGTTCTGGGAAAGCAGGTCTGGGAGAGGGTCACTCTCTTCCTCCTGTTCCCCATCTGTGGCCATGAGCAAGCTCATGTCCTCCCTGTCTACAAATGCTTTCAAGCGATTCACATGGATTACCCTGTGAGGGCTCCTGGGTGTTCCAAAGTCTACCAAGTAGGTGACTTCCCCTTTCTTCTCAATAATAGGATAGGGTCCACTCCATTTGTCTTGGAGTGCTGCTGGAGCCACTGGCTCCAGTACCCATACCTTCTGTCCTGGTTGGAACTCTACCAGTACAGCCTTTTGGTCATGCCAAGCTTTCTGCAATTCTTGGCTGGCCTCCAGGTTTTTGGATGCTCTTTCCATGTACTCAGCCATCCTGGAGCGGAGACCAAGTACATAGTCCACTATGTCTAGTTTGGGCTTTTTGAGAGGTAACTCCCATCCTTCCTTCACCAAACACAATGGACCTCTCACAGGGTGGCCAAACAAAAGTTCAAAAGGGCTGTAGCCAACCCCCTTCTGTGGGACCTCTCTGTAAGCAAAGAGCAGGCAGGGTAAAAGAATGTCCCATTTCCGCCTGAGCTTCTCTGGTAATCCTTTTATCATGCCTTTAAGGGTCTTGTTAAATCTCTCCACAAGCCCATTGCATTGTGGATGATATGGGGTGGTAAACTTATAGTTTACTCCACATTCCTTCCACATTGCTTTTAGATAGCTGGACATAAAATTTGTCCCTCTATCTGATAGTACCTCCTTAGGAAAGCCCACTCTTGAGAAAACTGCAATGAGGGCTTTTGCCACCACAGGTGCTGTGGTGGTCCTTAGGGGAATAGCCTCTGGGTACCTGGTGGCATGATCCACTACCACCAGTATGAATCTGTTCCCAGATGCTGTTTGGGGGTCCATTGGACCCACAATATCAATTCCAACTCTCTCAAAGGGGACCCCCACCACAGGTAGTGGTATTAGGGGGGCCTTTGTTGTGCCACCTGACTTACCACTGGCTTGGCAAGTGACACAGGAGCGACAAAACTCCTTGACATCCTCTGACATGTGAGGCCAGTGAAAGTGTGGAACAAGCCTGTCCCACGTCTTGTTCTGGCCTAAGTGTCCTGCAAGGGGAATATCATGGGCCAAGGTAAGGAGGAATCCCCTAAACTGCAGAGGTATCACCAACCTCCTGGTCATGCCAGGCTTGGGGGCTCTAGCCTCTGAGTAAAGGAGTCCCTCATCCCAATACACAGTATGGGTACCTTGGGCATCCCCAGCAGCCTCAGCAGCAGCCTGCTGTCTGAGGGGTTCAAGGGAAGGGCAATCTAATTGAGCCTGCCTCAGGTCTGCCCTTGAGGGTCCCCCTGTCCCCAGAAACTCAACCTGGTCAGGTTCAAGCTCCTCAGAGACAGTCTCCTCTTGGACTGCAGAATCAGTTTCCTCTGAAACCTGATCCTCAACCTGGGGCAAGGTGGAAGGCGAGGCCTTTCCTCTCTTGCTCCTTCTCTTGGGTTGTGGCTGGTCTATTGTCTCAAGATCCACCACTGGTTCAGGAAGGCACTTCTTAGCCTGAGCCCTTGTCATGGCAAGGACATGCTCTGAAATCCCTAGCATTTCTGCATGAGTCCTGTACTCCACTTCTGACCATGCTGAGCTTTCAAGGTCATTGCCTAACAGACAGTCTACTGGTAGGTCTGCACTCACCACAACTTTCTTTAGGCCATCAACCCCTCCCCAGGAGAAGTTCACAACTGCCACACTATGGGAGGTAGTGGAGTTGCTTGCATTGGTTACTAGGTAGCTCTCTCCTAGTACAATCTGTCCAGGGTCCACAAAGCCAGGGGTCACCATGGTGACACTAGCACATGTGTCCCTGTAAGCTTGAGCCAGTTTCTCATTTATTAAGGGAGTCTGCCTGTATTTGCCCAGGTTAGTGGGGCTTACTGCAGTGGGCAACTCAATGTCCACATCATACAGGAGAACTGCCTGTGTAGGGACTCTGACTAGGCCAGATCCTACTTCAATACCCAGGGTCAACCCAGCTACACCCTTGGACTGTGTTCCACCACTGCTTACTGTACTTGGGGTTGCAGTTGCTTTAGGAGCTGTAGTGGTGGGAACTGGATTTGCCTTGGTGCACTCACTGCCCCAGTGTGAAACTGATTTGCAGGTATTACACCAAGGTGTCTTTGGACCTTTGTTCTTCTTCTTCTTGTTACCATTTTGGGAACCACCCTCCTTACTATTAGTTTGGGGGCCTGAAGACTTCTGGTCTTTTTCTTTATCTTTCTGATTCTGATTACCACCCTTCTGGTCTGTTTTCTTCTGGTCACCACCTTGGTTCTGGGGTTTCTGCTTAATCCTTGTTCTGACCCATTTGTCTGCCTTCTTTCCCAATTCTTGGGGAGAGGTCAGATCAGAGTCAATAAGGTATTGATGCAACAGCTGGTTTGTACAGTTATTAAGGATCTGTTCTCTCATCATAAGATTGTACAATCCTGTATAGTCTGAAACTTTACTTCCCTGTAACCAACCCTCCAAAGCCTTAGTGGCACACTCCACAAAATCAGTCCAGTCTTGAGTCTGTGCTTTCTGGGTGTCTCTGAACAACAACCTGTATTGCTCAGTGGTTAGGCCATACCCTTCAATGAGAGCACTCTTCAAAACAGAGTAGTTTTTGGCATCCTCAGGTCTAACTGTGAGGAGCCTGTCCCTCCCTTTCTCAGAAAAGGAGTACCACAAAATTGCAGCCCACTGATTCTCAGGAACCTGCTGTACCATGCAGGCTCTCTCAAGAGCAGTCATCCATTTGTGGATGTCATCCCCTTCTTTAAAGGGGGGCACAATTTTGGTCAGGTTTCTATTATCATAGGCCCTGTCTTTTTCTCTTGGAAAATTGCTGCCACCAGTGACATCTAAGCCACTTAATTTCTGCTCTCTTGCCAAGGCAAGTTTAGCTTGAGCTAAGGTAAGCTTAGCTTGACTCAGGGCTACCTCCTCTCTCTCTATCTGGAGTCTGACAGCCCTCATTCTAGCCCTATGCTCAGCTTTCTGAGAAGCACTCATGCCTCTCTCTGATTCTCTGGAGGCACTAGAAAGATGAGAGTCCCCTGAGGGAGATCTCACTCTTCTGTTGCCTGGGAGAATCACATGTTGGGTTCTGGGGAGGTGCTGGCCCTCTCCATTCCCCAGTAGGTCCAAGTTGGCCTGGCTAAGCCTACCAACTGGAACCTGGCTACCCTGATCCTGTACTTGTGAGTCCCCACCATCTGAGTCCTCATCCAAGTCATCATCATCCTCCTCTTCAGGGGGATCAACTACAGGGGGGTTCCCTCCAGTTCCTGTATCTAGGGAAGCTGCTTTTGCCTTCTCTAAGTCATCCTGTTCTAGGATTTCTACCAGGATTAGGCAGGTGGGGCTTCTGCCCCTTTTTAACCCTCTTGCTTTGCACAAGGCAATCAAGTCTCTGCGGGTTAGTTTGTCATATCCAAAAGTTGCCTGGGTAGGGTCAACTGTCACAGGACTAGACCCTGAGGCCTTTCCTGTGTCAGACATGGTTACTAGTGAGGTGTAAGTGGTGCACTTACCTACACTAAGTGTTTTCCTACTGTACCTTGCTAGTTAGTCGTAGTCAGGGTGTGCTAATCCCTTCAACCTACAACTACTAAGTTCAGTAGAACTTAATATGCTAAGCTTTTGATTTTATATGTACCTAGAGGTACTTGATGTGATCTTTCAATTTGATATAAAGATTGCAATGGTAAAACAACAGCAAGCTCAAATCCGCACCGCTGCTCACCAATGTGAGAAGTTGGCCTGGTAGGGGATGTTTCCAATTCTGGAACCACCTACTACCTGACCAAACAATCCCTTATGGTGTCTGGTTGTAAGTCAACCTTATTAGACAAGCTATCCTAGGGGTAGCATGGACTAAGCAGCCTAAAGGCTTAACTTAAGAGGTCGTGTTAAGCGAGCTGTTTTACCACATACAATCCTGTAATACCAAATGAAAGGACACCACACAAGTATATATTATAAAAATATATGTGTTTATTACTAAAAACAATCCCCAGTATTCTTTATGAATAAAGGGGCACAAGCGTTAAATCAAAAGCACTGTTTAAACATACAAAGTTGCACAATTATGGATGAGGGCAGGGGGCCACTCAAACCATATACTAAACAAGTGGTATAAGAGAGGCCACTCGAACAGTGGTTAGGCCTAGGGCCTAGGGAATCGCTGGGAGCAGTCAGGACAAGCAATGCTGAAGTCGGGAATGGCCCTCGGGATTCGGGAGATGTGCGGAAAGCGCACGCATGCACCAATGTTAACCAATGGTGCGTAAAAGTCAAATAGTTAAAGTTTAAGGACACTTCCGCTGAACCTAGAGGAACAAAACTTAACACACAGACCCTAGAGGTGTGCACCAGTGTGGGAACACCGGCGGAGCAAAGTTACCTCACCCACAGGAAGTGGGTGCACAGGGTCGAAGTGGCGTCGGGTTTTGACACGCAGGCTCTTGGTGCTTGAAGCTGAAAGGGCTGCAGGCAGGGTGAAGACGAAGTGTCCGGTGGAGTCCAAGGGTGGACTCAAGTTGTAGAGTACCTGAAAGCAGAGGGGACAGAGTCTGTGTCACTCAGCAGTGACCAGGGTGGAACCAGGACGGAACCAGGCAATGTCGGGCGCAATCAGGTGGTCGTCGAGGCGCTTCTCTTCGCTGTCACGTGGGCTCTGGGGCATCTGCGACGTCCAGGAGCAGGTCACGATCTGTCCCACGCAGGCTCTCACCGTCGGTGCAGTCGGCTTCCGGTTTGGAGCAAACAAGCCTTGGTAAGAGCAATCCACGCGGGATTGGAAGATGGCGTCTCACTCGGACCAGGAAGGTCAGAGTCGGGGCTCCCTTTCAGGGGAGCTGGTGTGGATCTGGAGCAACCAGAATCACGAGTCTTCTTTTGTAGTTCGTCGGCACAGGGACCACAAGCCAGCTGGCAAGTGACCGGGCCAACGCGTTGAGCCAAATCGTGCCAAAGGGCCCCACGCAGCACTCGTCGAGTGTGGAGGGCTGAACTTCGGCTCAGGAGTAGCTCAGGGTGGGGGCTTCTCAAACCCCGGTGTACAGCTTCGAGGGTCACTCGTGGGCTGCACGGTCAGCGTCTCGTGGTCACTTCAAGATGGCGTGCCCCACGCCTCCGGTCGCCTCCACGGGTCTCAGCTTTGCAGGGACTGTGGATCGGGCTGTTAGAAGCTGGGCAGGCTTGATCTCGTCGATCTCAGTCGCTCGAGTTCCGGCGGGAACTGCAACTAAGTAGACGTCGAGGGCTGGATGGTGCCTGCTGCTGCAGGGTGGTCACTCCTTGACCACAAGGGAGATTCTTCGGGCTTCCACGTTGAGATGGAGGGCGAAGGGTCCAGAATATCGTTTCAAATGTTTCTTCCAGGAAATCTGATGTGCATTGGCACTGCTCCCACTCTTATTCGAATCTGGTGGGCGTGAATACCTGCTAGGTCCCCTCCTATGGGTGGGACCCAGGAAGTGGGTGGATACACCCCCTTCCTTTGATCCAGGCCGCCCTGGCACGAGGGCTGGAGTGCCCCAGAACCGGTTTGGCCGGATTATGCAAGGGGCAGCCTTGTGCGCCCCAGGCAGTGTCTGGTTTCTTTCAAACCTCCCTGCTACAATACACTATCTCCTGTCTGGAGGGCGGTGACACCCTCCTGTGACAGGAAACCCTTTGTCCAGGACCCCCTTGACTGGGTTTCGGTCAGCTCCAGGGGTCCAGACATTTGTCTGTGGCAGAGGCATCCATTTTGTGGATCTTAAGGCCTTTGGAGAAATCAACCGCATTAAAGTGAAGTAACATGTCTTACCCCTCTAGAGGGGTGGAATGCCATCCCCGTCGCCAGAACTGGCGAGGGGATGGTATTCCAAAGCGTATGACACCTTACACGACATGTTTTGATAAAGCCAAACCAGAGTTGCTAAATAACCGCGAGGATTATAAGGCACTTAATAGTATATGGTATGGCATTATCCTGAAACAGCTTAGGGATTTGTTCCCGACGGCTGCAGACAGGCTCAGCTCATGCTAGAGCTCCATCTCACATAAAAACCAAGCACCCAGCCTCCAGGATTGGTGAGGCCTGTCTATAGGAGTGGCTCACAGGTTTACATGTGTCCAGATATAGGTTTAGACATAGGTATACTATATCTAAGCAAGGGGTGTGTACACCACCTTACCCCAGCTGAGTGATCAGCCAGTTGTGTCAATTTAAGAACCAGCCAGGGGTGGCAAAAGATATGCTGCAGCCCCTGGTAGGCCTTAGTGGCTCCTGTGCCCTGTGCACCTATAGTGCATTCTACAGGGGCTGACAAGGAGTCCATTTCCAATTGGTATGTGCCTATAGCACATGTGTCATTAATTTAGTGAGAGAACAGCAGGCTGGGGGTCTGATCAGCAGGCCCACAGCCTCAGTAGTCGAAAACCAGTGAAGCAAAAAGCAAAAATTTGGGGTGACCATAGGATAGCAGACCCTACTCTCCTACAACAGAATGCAGAACAATGTCATACATTCATCCCAGTACAGAGATCTGGGCCTAAATCCATTGTTTTTGTGCACTCCACACCACCCCATGTCAGACATGGCCATATGCAAATAAGCCTTGACCCTGTGCCTCATGGGAACAGTCCAGCCCGAACTGCCAAGCCATGTTTTTCCTGGACCGGAATCAAGCATCCAAGGACTGGTTTCTAGCTATCAGCCTTCATGAGCCTGGATAGCTTGACTCCAGTGGTGTGGAGAGCATGGGACTCACGTCTGACCATACCCATCCCACTCGGGGTGACAAATAGAAAAACAACAATTGATGGACAGAATGCAGAACAATGTCATACATTCATCCCAGTACAGAGATCTGGGCCTAAATCCATTGTTTTTGTGCACTCCACACCACCCCATGTCAGACATGGCCATATGCAAATCAGCCTTGACCCTGTGCCTCATGGGAACAGTCCAGCCCGAACTGCCAAGCCATGTCTTTCCTGGACCGGAATCAAGCATCCAAGGACTGGTTTCTGGCTATCAGCCGTCATCAGCCTGGATAGCTTGACTCCAGTGGTGTGGAGAGCATGGGACTCACGTCTGAGCATACCCATCCCACTCGGGGTGACAAATGCAAAAACAACAATTGATGGACAGAATGCAGAACAATGTCATACATTCACCCCAGTACAGAGATCTGGGCCTAAATCCATCGTTTTTTTGCACTCCACACCACCCCAGGTCAGACATGGCCATATGCAAATCAGCCTTGACCCTGTGCCTCATGGGAACAGTCCAGCCCGAACTGCCAAGCCATGTCTTTCCTGGACCGGAAACAAGCATCCAAGGACCGGTCTCTGGCTATCAGCCTTCATCAGCCTGGATAGCTTGACTCCAGTGGTGTGGAGAGCATGGGACTCACGTCTGAGCATACCCATTCTACTCAGGGTGACAAATGCAAAAACAACAATTGATGGACAGAATGCAGAACAATGTCATACATTCACCCCAGTACAGAGATCTGGGCCTAAATCCATCGTTTTTTTGCACTCCACACCACCCCAGGTCAGACATGACCATATGCAAATCAGCCTTGACCCTGCGCCTCATGGGCACAGTCCAGCACGAACTGCCAAGCCATGTCTTTCCTGGACCGGAATCAAGCATCCAAGGACCGGTTTCTGGCTATCAGCCTTCATCAGCCTGGATAGCTTGACTCCAGTGGTGTGGAGAGCATGGGACTCACGTCTGAGCATACCCATCCCACTCGGGGTGACAAATGCAAAAACAACAATTGATGGACAGAATGCAGAACAATGTCATACATTCACCCCAGTACAGAGATCTGGGCCTAAATCCATCGTTTTTTTGCACTCCACACCACCCCAGGTCAGACATGGCCATATGCAAATCAGCCTTGACCCTGTGCCTCATGGGAACAGTCCAGCCCGAACTGCCAAGCCATGTCTTTCCTGGACCGGAAACAAGCATCCAAGGACCGGTTTCTGGCTATCAGCCTTCATCAGCCTGGATAGCTTGACTCCAGTGGTGTGGAGAGCATGGGACTCACGTCTGAGCATACCCATCCCACTCGGGGTGACAAATGCAAAAACAACAATTGATGGACAGAATGAAGAACAATGTCATACATTCACCCCAGTACAGAGATCTGGGCCTAAATCCATCGTTTTTTTGCACTCCACACCACCCCAGGTCAGATATGACCATATGCAAATCAGCCTTGACCCTGCGCCTCATGGGCACAGTCCAGCACGAACTGCCAAGCCATGTCTTTCCTGGACCGGAATCAAGCATCCAAGGACCGGTTTCTGGCTATCAGCCTTCATCAGCCTGGATAGCTTGACTCCAGTTGTGTGGAGAGCATGGGACTCACGTCTGAGCATACCCATCCCACTCGGGGTGACAAATGCAAAAACAACAATTGATGGACAGAATGCAGAACAATGTCATACATTCACCCCAGTACAGAGATCTGGGCCTAAATCCATCGTTTTTTTGCACTCCACACCATCCCAGGTCAGACATGGCCATATGCAAATCAGCCTTGACCCAGTGCCTCATGGGAACATCCAGCCTGAACTGCCATGCCATGTCTTTCCTGGACCGGAATCAAGCATCCAAGGACTGGTTTCTAGCTATCAGCCTTCATGAGCCTGGATAGCTTGACTCCAGTGGTGTGGAGAGCATGGGACTCACGTCTGACCATACCCATCCCACTCGGGGTGACAAATACAAAAACAACAATTGATGGACAGAATGCAGAACAATGTCATACATTCATCCCAGTACAGAGATCTGGGCCTAAATCCATTGTTTTTGTGCACTCCACACCACCCCATGTCAGACATGGCCATATGCAAATAAGCCTTGACCCTGTGCCTCATGTGAACAGTCCAGCCCGAACTGCCAAGCCATGTTTTTCCTGGACCGGAATCAAGCATCCAAGGACTGGTTTCTAGCTATCAGCCTTCATGAGCCTGGATAGCTTGACTCCAGTGGTGTGGAGAGCATGGGACTCACGTCTGACCATACCCATCCCACTCGGGGTGACAAATACAAAAACAACAATTGATGGACAGAATGCAGAACAATGTCATACATTCATCCCAGTACAGAGATCTGGGCCTAAATCCATTGTTTTTGTGCACTCCACACCACCCCATGTCAGACATGGCCATATGCAAATCAGCCTTGACCCTGTGCCTCATGGGAACAGTCCAGCCCGAACTGCCAAGCCATGTCTTTCCTGGACCGGAAACAAGCATCCAAGGACCGGTTTCTGGCTATCAGCCTTCATCAGCCTGGATAGCGTGACTCCAGTGGTGTGGAGAGCATGGGACTCACGTCTGAGCATACCCATTCTACTCAGGGTGACAAATGCAAAAACAACAATTGATGGACAGAATGCAGAACAATGTCATACATTCACCCCAGTACAGAGATCTGGGCCTAAATCCATCGTTTTTTTGCACTCCACACCACCCCAGGTCAGACATGACCATATGCAAATCAGCCTTGACCCTGCGCCTCATGGGCACAGTCCAGCACGAACTGCCAAGCCATGTCTTTCCTGGACCGGAATCAAGCATCCAAGGACCGGTTTCTGGCTATCAGCCTTCATCAGCCTGGATAGCTTGACTCCAGTGGTGTGGAGAGCATGGGACTCACGTCTGAGCATACCCATCCCACTCGGGGTGACGAATGCAAAAACAGCAATTGATGGACAGAATGCAGAACAATGTCATACATTCACCCCAGTACAGAGATATGGGCCTAAATCCATCGTTCTTTTGCACTCCACACCACCCTAGGTCAGACATGGCCATATGCAAATCAGCCTTGACCCTGTGCCTCATGGGAACATCCAGCCTGAACTGCCAAGCCATGTCTTTCCTGGACCGGAATCAAGCATCCAAGGACTGGTTTCTAGCTATCAGCCTTCATGAGCCTGGATAGCTTGACTCCAGTGGTGTGGAGAGCATGGGACTCACGGCTGACCATTCCCATCCCACTCGGGGTGACAAATACAAAAACAACAATTGATGGACAGAATGCAGAACAATGTCATACATTCATCCCAGTACAGAGATCTGGGCCTAAATCCATTGTTTTTGTGCACTCCACACCACCCCATGTCAGACATGGCCATATGCAAATCAGCCTTGACCCTGTGCCTCATGGGAACAGTCCAGCCCGAACTGCCAAGCCATGTTTTTCCTGGACCGGAATCAAGCATCCAAGGACTGGTTTCTAGCTATCAGCCTTCATGAGCCTGGATAGCTTGACTCCAGTGGTGTGGAGAGCATGGGACTCACGTCTGACCATACCCATCCCACTCGGGGTGACAAATACAAAAACAACAATTGATGGACAGAATGCAGAACAATGTCATACATTCATCCCAGTACAGAGATCTGGGCCTAAATCCATTGTTTTTGTGCACTCCACACCACCCCATGTCAGACATGGCCATATGCAAATCAGCCTTGACCCTGTGCCTCATGGGAACAGTCCAGCCCGAACTGCCAAGCCATGTCTTTCCTGGACCGGAATCAAGCATCCAAGGACTGGTTTCTGGCTATCAGCCGTCATCAGCCTGGATAGCTTGACTCCAGTGGTGTGGAGAGCATGGGACTCACGTCTGAGCATACCCATCCCACTCGGGGTGACAAATGCAAAAACAACAATTGATGGACAGAATGCAGAACAATGTCATACATTCACCCCAGTACAGAGATCTGGGCCTAAATCCATCGTTTTTTTGCACTCCACACCACCCCAGGTCAGACATGGCCATATGCAAATCAGCCTTGACCCTGTGCCTCATGGGAACAGTCCAGCCCGAACTGCCAAGCCATGTCTTTCCTGGACCGGAAACAAGCATCCAAGGACCGGTTTCTGGCTATCAGCCTTCATCAGCCTGGATAGCTTGACTCCAGTGGTGTGGAGAGCATGGGACTCACGTCTGAGCATACCCATTCTACTCAGGGTGACAAATGCAAAAACAACAATTGATGGACAGAATGCAGAACAATGTCATACATTCACCCCAGTACAGAGATCTGGGCCTAAATCCATCGTTTTTTTTGCACTCCACACCACCCCAGGTCAGACATGGCCATATGCAAATCAGCCTTGACCCTGTGCCTCATGGGAACAGTCCAGCCCGAACTGCCAAGCAATGTCTTTCCTGGACAGGAATCAAGCATCCAAGGACCGGTTTCTGGCTATCAGCCTTCATCAGCCTGGATAGCTTGACTCCAGTGGTGTGGAGAGCATGGGACTCACGTCTGAGCATACCCATCCCACTCGGGGTGACGAATGCAAAAACAACAATTGATGGACAGAATGAAGAACAATGTCATACATTCACCCCAGTACAGAGATCTGGGCCTAAATCCATCATTTTTTTGCACTCCACACCACCCCAGGTCAGACATGACCATATGCAAATCAGCCTTGACCCTGCGCCTCATGGGCACAGTCCAGCACGAACTGCCAAGCCATGTCTTTCCTGGACCGGAATCAAGCATCCAAGGACCGGTTTCTGGCTATCAGCCTTCATCAGCCTGGATAGCTTGACTCCAGTGGTGTGGAGAGCATGGGACTCACGTCTGAGCATACCCATCCCACTCGGGGTGACAAATGCAAAAACAACAATTGATGGACAGAATGCAGAACAATGTCATACATTCACCCCAGTACAGAGATCTGGGCCTAAATCCATCGTTTTTTTGCACTCCACACCACCCCAGGTCAGACATGGCCATATGCAAATCAGCCTTGACCCTGTGCCTCATGGGAACAGTCCAGCCCGAACTGCCAAGCCATGTCTTTCCTGGACCGGTATCAAGCATCCAAGGACCGGTTTCTGGCTCTCAGCCTTCATCATCCTGGATAGCTTGACTCCAGTGGTGTGGAGAGCATGGGACTCACGTCTGAGCATACCCATCCCACTCAGGGTGACAAATGCAAAAACAACAATTGATGGACAGAATGCAGAACAATGTCATACATTCACCCCAGTACAGAGATCTGGGCCT
This sequence comes from Lissotriton helveticus, assembly GCF_964261635.1. Classification (NCBI taxonomy): domain Eukaryota; kingdom Metazoa; phylum Chordata; class Amphibia; order Caudata; family Salamandridae; genus Lissotriton; species Lissotriton helveticus. Next base: position 172,173,438 of record NC_136059.1, on the reverse strand, counting down.
AAATACATCGTTTTTTTTGCACTCCACACCACCCCAGGTCAGACATGGCCATTTGCAAATCAGCCTTGACCCTGTGCCTCATGGGAACAGTCCAGCCCGAAGCGCCAAGCCATGTCTTTCCTGGACAGGAATCAAGCATCCAAGGACCGGTTTCTGGCTATCAGCCTTGATCAGCCTGGATAGTTTGACTCCAGTGGTGTGGAGAGCATGGGACTCACGTCTGAGCATACCCATCCCACTCGGGATGACAAATGCAAAAACAACAATTGATGGACAGAATGAAGAACAATGTCATACATTCACCCCAGTACAGAGATCTGGGCCTAAATCCATCCTTTTTTTCACTCCACACCACCCCAGGTCAGACATGACCATATTCAAATCAGCCTTGACCCTGTGCCTCATGGGCACAGTCCAGCACGAACTGCCAAGCCATGTCTTTCCTGGACCGGAATCAAGCATCCAAGGACCGGTTTCTGGCTATCAGCCTTCATCAGCCTGGATAGCTTGACTCCAGTGGTGTGGAGAGCATGGGACTCACGTCTGAGCATACCCATCCCACTCGGGGTGACAAATACAAAAACAACAATTGATGGACAGAATGCAGAACAATGTCATACATTCACCCCAGTACAGAGATCTGGGCCTAAATCCATCGTTTTTTTGCACACCACACCAGCCCAGGTCAGACATGGCCATATGCAAATCAGCCTTGACCCTGTGCCTCATGGGAACAGTCCAGCCCGAACTGCCAAGCCATGTCTTTCCTGGACCGGAATCAAGCATCCAAGGACCGGTTTCTGGCTATCAGCCTTCATCATCCTGGATAGCTTGACTCCAGTGGTGTGGAGAGCATGGGACTCACGTCTGAGCATACCCATCCCACTCGGGGTGACAAATGCAAAAACAACAATTGATGGACAGTTCGGGCTGGACTGTTCCCATGAGGCACAGGGTCAAGGCTGATTTGCATATGGCCATGTCTGAACTGGGGTGGTGTGGAGTGCAAAAAAACTAAAGATTTAGGCCCAGATCTCTGTACCGGGGTGAATGTATGACATTTTTCTGCATTCTGTCCATCAACTGTTGTTTTGCATTTGTCACCCCGAGTGGGATGGGTATGCTCAGACGTGAGTCCCATGCTCTCCACACCACTGGAGTTAAGCTATCCTGGCTGAAGACGGCTGATAGCCAGAAACTGGTCCTAGGATGCTTGATTCCGGTCCAGGAAAGACATGGCTTGGCAATTCGGGCTGGACTGTTCCCATGAGGCACAGGGTCAAGGCTGATTTGCATATGGCCATGTCTGAACTGGGGTGGTCTGGAGTGCAAAAAAACGATGGATTTAGGCCCAGATCTCTGTACTGGGGTGAATGTATGACATTTTTCTGCATTCTGTCCATCAACTGTTGTTTTGCATTTGTCACCCCGAGTGGGATGGGTATGCTCAGACGTGAGTCCCATGCTCTCCACACCACTGGAGTTAAGCTATCCTGGCTGAAGACGGCTGATAGCCAGAAACTGGTCCTAGGATGCTTGATTCCGGTCCAGGAAAGACATGGCTTGGCAGTTCGGGCTGGACTGTTCCCATGAGGCACAGGGTCAAGGCTGATTTGCATATGGCCATGTCTGAACTGGGGTGGTGTGGAGTGCAAAAAAATGATGGATTTAGGCCCAGATCTCTGTACTGGGGTGAATGTATGACATTGTTTTGCATTCTGTCCATCAACTGTTGTTTTGGTAATTTGTTCCATAGCATGGGGGCGAGGTAAGACAATTAACGGCCACCATTACGGGAGGTTCGAATGTGAGGCTGAACAAGGTATGATTTGGTACCAGACCTTAAAGATCTTCCCAGTATATACCATTGGAGTTTTTTTGCTAGGTAGCTTGGGCCAGTATCATACATTGTCTTGTGTGTAAGACTTAGGATTTTAAAATGGCCTCTTTGTTGCACCGGGAGCCAGTAAAGGGTTTTAAGACTAGGGGGCGGAAGAAGATCTAGGGGGAAGATTGAGAATGAGTCTGGTCACGGTATTTTGAAGTATCTGGAGCTTGGAAAGCAGGTCCTCATTGAGTGCCGTAAACAAAGCATTTCCATAATCGAGACGGCTAATAACAAGGCCCTGCACCATGGGTTTCCTCGCTTCAATGGGAAGCCATTTAAAGATTTTACGGAGATTACGCATACCCCCGTAGCAGACACCTAAAACCTGGTTAAAGTGAGTTTTCATGGACAGAGAACTGTCGATGGTAATGCCAAGGTTATGTACTGCTGAAGGGATGGAGCCGAAAGGATCTGGAACGAAAAGGCTCCTGATCCGGGAGGACACTAGATTGATGTCTGTCTTCTTATCTTCTCCCCGCATGTCATGATGTCCAGTATGCAGTGCTTGGGCTGCGTCCTCCGCGTGCCCCAACATAGCTCCTATGAATGGCTCCCAGGTAGGGTGGAGTGACGCTTTGAAAACAATACAGCAAGTTATGAAAAAGAAACTCGCAGATAGTGGTGTTCAATTGAGTTCTCTCTGGGTGGAGGGATACTGTTTTTTATACATGTGGATTAGGCATGCTGCTACATTAAGGATCTACCTGCCTCCTTGCACTCATTTATCACTTGCTCAGAGAGGTGGTAAGTACAGGCGTTAATCCCCACGAAATTGGAAACACCATGCTCAGTATATCCAGTTTTGTACAGTTATTCCCCATTCCATAGGCTTAGTTAGGTGCTGGAACACTGGCCATGATCATTAATGCAAATCACCCAAAATCTCTGTGTATAACTACACCAGACTTGTAATTGAAGCCTCTAGTAGCTGACAACTTGTAGGGGGCTCAGACACCCAGACTTGAAGTATAGAAAGACAGCTGCTCAGAAGATCAGTGTCATAGCACAATGAGATTTCTTAATAGGGATGTAAGCCAGACACCTTGTCAAACAACCTTTTCAGATTCAGACCATCCTGTCAGCCAGAAGGATTCCACGTTGAAGATCATGGGCAAGAGGATGGAGCCTTGAGTGATGCCAAAGACAGGGGCATGAACTCAGACCGATCAGATGTGTGCTCTTCTATAGGTACAATTGGAAGCATCGCCTGATTATGCTTTGAAAGTCCACTTGACATCCGCCACTTTGATGGTTTCCATGTACTGCAGTTTGATAAGTATCCCAATTGCCAGACTTCAAGGTAGACTTGCTTGTGATCTTATTTCTGTCAGTTTCAAGTTGGGCCCAGGTTGAGGGCATCCAGGAGGAACCTTGGGAGAGGGAGAGGTTGGCAATGCTCAGTGAAGGCATCAACACTTCATCAGAAAGGTCCCTCCCCATATGTAACGGGGTAACATTGCTGCCACACGTGGCGCCTTTGGAGATGGGAGGAGTTCTTCGCGGTCATCAGTGAAGTGGGAGTTGAGTGTGGTCCACTTGAGCACGGCGCTGGTTTATTGTAGAAGTTGTTCTGGATCCTATTGATCAGTCTTTGAAGGAACTACTGATTGTTGTTGCTTCCTCTTGGAATGCTCCAATGGAGGATCTGGCATGGGGTTCGCACATCGTATGGTTCATACGCTGTCGGCTCGTTCTTGGCTGTACCATGAAACTATTAATGACACCAAACAAATTTGCAACCTTTCTTGAGTAAGCTCCTCAACTCAATGGTTTTTTCTGAAAAATTGCTGACAAATTTAGAATAATATTCTATAAGACCTACAATGGATCTCAATTGATCTTTATCATTTGGGCGAGGAGCTGACCTTATCGCTAGTAGCAAATCTTTCTTGGGTCTAATTCCATCTACAGAGATCTCATGTCCTAGATATTCAATCTGTTGGACAAGAAATACACACTTCTCTTTACGTAATGTAAGCCCCGCATCACCTATTCTATGCAGTACTTGTTTAATCAATTTGTTGTGTTCCTCTACAGAACTGCCAAACACAAGGATGTCGTCTTGAAAATATATTACTTTTACAAGATCCTTAAACAACTCATGTACTAAGCGCTGGAAGACACTTGCTGCCGAAATTAAACCAAATGGTAAACGAGTGAACTGAAAAACACCCTCTGTGGTGATGAATGAGGTGATATGTTTGCACGTGTCATGTAATTTAACCTGGTGGTAAGCGCTTTTAAGATCAAGTTTTTAAAAATATTTGGCACCTTGTAGTGTAGATACTAATTCATTGATGTTTGGGAGGGGAAAAATGTCTGCGACTACGCATTTATTCACAGACCTGAGGTCAATGCAGAAGCGTAGCTTGCCATCGGATTTTTTTGAAATCACTACTGGCGAAACCCACGGTGACGCTTCTACAGGTTCGATGACCCCACTCTGTAACATTTCTTCCAATATTGCTCTCACATCATCCCTAATAGCGAGAGGAACTCTCCTGAGTTTATGTTGGATAGGTATGCACCCTTCTTTCATTCTTATCAGGTGTGAATAACCTTTCAATTCGCCCAATTCATTCCTGAAAACAGACGCAAATTCACTCAATATCATATCTATCGAGTCATCTTCTAAAACCATGACTTGGTCAGGGGCCCTCGGATTTATGATTATGTAGAGGTCATATTGATGAATCCACCCTAAAATGGGTGGTCCGTCAAATGACACATAGACCTTCCCCATTATGGATCTTTTCTTGAACACAATGCTAGATTCAAAGTAACCAATAATATCTATGGTTTCTCCCTGAAATCCTTTGGGAGATATGTCACTCTCGAGTAAAGGTTTGTCGGACCAAAGTTCTTTAAATGTTGACTGAGGAATGATAGTGTGGCGGGATCCAGTGTCAACCATTAGCGATACTTCGCGTTTGTCAATTGTGAACATAGCCTTGGGTCTGTTCATTCTTTGGTCATTGACATTAGCAACATCTGAGTCACTAATTACTAATAGTTTGTCTCCTCCATATTCACATGAGGAATCTTCTACGACAGCAACTTTCTGCTTACTCTTAGTTTTGCACATTTTCGAGAAATGTCCTACTTTACCACACTTTAAGCACTCTTTGTTTGCAGCATAGCAAAATCTGGCCTCTGAGGAATGCGAATAACTGCCACATCTACTGCAAAACTTGTTTTGAGGAGTGGTTTTCTTAGGAAAGGTTTTCCATTTATTCCTGACGACAGCAACAGAGTCTTCTACACCAGATTGGGAATCGTATTCCCCATCTCTGTCTGAAACTATAGACACTTCTTGATCCATTTGTTTTTTCTTGGAGTTCTCAATGACCCTGATGCATTTCTCTGATTCTTCGATGACTTGTGCTAGTTCGATGGCTACCTTGAGAGTCGGATTTTTGGCTGCCCAAAGTCTTTCTTGTATTTTCCGACTGCTACACTGCACTATTAGCTGGTCACGAATGAGTTCTTCTGCCATATTCCCAAACTTGCACTTTATCGATAACTCTCTGAGGCGTGTGACAAAGTCATCTATACCCTCCTCCGACCTCTGTTTTTGGGTATAAAATTTATACCGATGCATCACAAGGTTTTCTTCTTTGGCAAACTTAACTTCTAATCTGGAAATTGCCTCTTTATACATATCAGGAATTGCTTCTCCATTCGCCTGTAATGCGATTGGTAAAAATCTGAAAATCCTCTGCCCCTCCTTTCCATGTGTACTCAATAAAATGGCTTTTTTCCTTTTTGAAGAGAATTCCTGCCCATCAATAGCTTCTAAATAATTATCAAATATAATGAACCAATCCTCCCATGGTACAGGAGGATTCCCTGGTTCGTTTAGAAAAGGTGGAGGAGACGTGATATTTATGTTTTGTGCTGTTGCCATAATGTGAAATGTGTTAAATGATGAATAGAGTAAGGATAAATACCTTTGTTTTGTTTTTCTGCCGAGTGAAATACCGACGTGTCTGACTCTCGTTTGATGTTGAGGAGATCGGTAAACTCAGTGCGTTCAATTTGGACTTTCAAAATGGCCGCATTTCTCAATCGAGGCTTGAAACGCACGTCTCACTTCCTAGCGTGCTGACGTCATTAGACAATGGCCGGAAGTCTTGAAGAGACGCTTAGATACGTCAGGTGGTTACGTGCTGGGCTCGAGTACACGGGAGGAGAGGATTTAAACTGTTGCTAGGATACGGTATTACTCACGGTTGACCAAGATAAATTGGTTAAATGTCCCGAAACCGTTCTGAAATCCAGCGATGAGGTGTCCGATATCTGGAATCTCACGGTAGGAGATTATTGTGGTATTACCGGGTTCGTTGTTGCTGGGTCCTTATGCGCTCTGCTCCGACTGGGAATTTCTCCACCTCGTCTTCGGGTGTCGGATAGTAGGGTATGATGGTATCAGCAGGCACAAGTCGCCAAATTGTTGTAAATTAAACTAGCAGACCATTAAAGGTATATAAGTGAGTTTATTAAGAGTGCAGCAGTTAAGGACCCAGCGCCTGCTGAGCGATCTACTAACTGCTCTGACAGAATCCAGAGTCTAGAGTCGTAACACCATTCTAGAATTGCAGGGAGGGGAGAACATGGAAGCAATATTAATCATAGGCAAATCAAGTATACTGTTTACAACAGACATCCTGCCATATAATGCACCCACGCAAGGTCAGAGACGGTGATAAACCTCATGCATGTGTGAGGCGGTGTGTCACTAAACAGCACCCAAGCACAAATCCAATAAATAGCATCTGTAGCGAAAAGTAAAATTAAAACCAGGAAGATTTATTAAAAAAATACAGGATGCACTACAGAAGGCAAAAATAGATTCTTAATAATTCAGTATAGGGCATTATTATAAATCTCAATCAAGTGCTGCACATGAAGTCAATGCAAAAATATTCTGAGTCAAAAGCATAAGACAAACCAACAAGGGTTCTGTCTTAAAAAGTCAGGGAGTCAGAAGACATGGCTCACCTCCAGAAGTACATCATTTTATAGCTTATTTTACAATGCTAGTCAAAAGAAATTACAAAGTCAGCATAGGGAGAGCAAATGGTGGGAGGAATTGACAAATCACAATGCCGAATTATACAATGTCATCTAATGCCACCATTCTAACACTAGCCCACTAACTACATATTAATGTGCCCAACTCTAACCTAATGTCACAGTACAAACCAGTTACAAAACATATATGGTCATACCAGTAGCAGCTACTGGCAGGAAAAGCCTTGAATGTTTCCAAGGCGTGTGCCGTGATTCTTCGAGAACAGCAAGTCAATAGAAAGCAGTGTGTCTTGTGGTTACGTGCGGTGATCAGAAGTGGGCGGGATCGGAAGGGCACAGCGTGCCCCAACTTTTTAAATTTTATTACAGTCCGTTCCCCTACTTCTTTTTATGAAAAAGCATCCCAGAATGGCAGGAATGGTCCATACTTAAAAATGACCATTTAGCTGTGTCCCCTCTGTGGTGCATATCGAGGAAGGCCTCTGCTGTGCTCACAACATCCTCCCCCTTCCCCTCTGTATCTGGGGGTAAGGGCCTGCAAAGCAACACTGAAAGGGCCATCAGTATTAGGTTAGCAAGCGAAAACGGTTACCTCTGATGGCCCTGCTGCTGCAGTGATTTACAGCTCATTTACTGCCAGAGCTACCTGTATGCCCCCACTGTGACCAAAACAATGGTCACTTCAGGATGCTTTGGTGGCCCCGCCCTCTCTAGCCACACCTCTGACTCCGCCCACTGACCCAATTCTCTGGTTATTCCCGCCCCCTGATTCTCCGCCCACAGTTCCCCTACTTTTTTTCCCCACTTTGACCACTAATTAAGACTCACATCATCATGTCTGAGTTAGAACAGAAAATTAAGTTGACACCTAGTTCAGGCCCTAATTGTGTCAAGCACAGAAAAAACTGTTCTGTTAAGTGCATTGTTGCTGTTCCAATGCAGAAACGTTCACAATGTTTAAAATATCAATGACACATTTTATTAAATTGAAAACAGCTCTGTTGATGTGCGGGGCTTGATCTTGATTGAACAAAACTTAAGTGGGGTGTAAGCTTCTGCTCTCACCAAATATGTATGGATGCAGGTGTGTGAGCTCAGCATTGTTGTGTGGGTAAAACATGGATAGCAGAAGAGCTTCGGTCACGGCGGAACCTGGGAGGGTGGGCATTGACAAATGCAAAAAGAACAATTGATGAACAGAATGCAGAACAATGTCATACATTCACCCCAGTACAGAGATCTGGGCCTAAACCCATCGTAATTTTGCTCACCATGCCATTCCAGTTTGGACCCGGCCATATGCAAATCAGTCCTGACCCTGCACACAATGGGCATTGACAGCATAAGAGGCCTCAACATTATTTGAAATTTTCTTCACTATAGGGGAAACGATTATATCATCTTCCTAAAGGGCGGTTGTCAGAGACTGAGGGGTTTGAAAAGCCATCAGTGAAAAGGGGGATCAAGGTAGTTCACTCAAATATGCTGCTTATTTCTGTGGCTGTACAGGGGTTATGGTATCAGAATATTGTGTCCCAAATATAGTTAAAAAAATATTACCCCAGTGGAGTTATTTGTATAAAATCTAACTGCCGGCGAACAATATTTTTGTAAATGATACTCTGACATACAACCGTTTGGGTGTGCCCGTATTGATGTGCTATTAGAATTTGTCCTTTTTTATTTGAAGAAGTTATTAATTGCTCTGTAGGTCGTCTTGGAGATAAAAAACATCACACTTATGTACTACACAGCTGCCATTCATTGGGCCCCAGACAGGGGGGGGGGATCAGCATGTCTACCAGGAGAACGAGCAGGCTCTGCTGCAACAACTGACAGCCTCGGTGCAGAACAGTAGGTGAACACACAAGAGGCGCTATTTTTACTTAAAACTTTTAGACTTGCATATCTCTGGTTCTACTGATTGGATTTTTGTCATTTTGGTCTAGATATATTTACTAAAATTAAATAATTCAATACATTTTTCTAAATGCTTGTGGAAGGTTTCTTGTGTTGTGTTTTCACTTTATTACTCTTTGAAGTGCTGCATAGATACTTCACACATTGCCTCTAAGTTAAGCCTTGCTGCTCTGTGTCTAGCTATGAGAGGGTTGAGCATAGGTTAATTTGAGGATTGCTTGTGACTTCAACCTTACAATGATTGTGGTTTCTACTTGAGTAGGGTTCCCCCCTCAACCAGTATCCCAGTTTCTAACAGGAAGCATTTCCTGGTAATGTCTTGAATGTCCACTTGAGATTGGCCACTTTGATGGTTTCCATCTTTGTACTACCCTGTGAGGCTTAGAGCTTGATAACACCCTTATCTACTGGACCTGTTCATACCCAAATCGATTGCTGAGGTATCTTTTGCGTCTCCCAAGCCCCATATATGAATGCCACAAAATACCTGTTAAAGTGACAAGAGACATATCCTGCCTATCCTTATTGACGCACCTGGGGTGCCTCAAAATCACAAATGAAAACCGGCGCTGGGAGAGGAGTTAGCCTAACGGCTAGGGCGGCCGATCTCGAATCTGGGGAACTGGGTTCGAGTCTCGGCAATGACACTGAACATCCTGTGATTCTGGGCAAATCACTTAGGTGCAGATGTATCAACATACCTATTTGCGATTCTCAAATAGCGATTTTTTGAGAATCGCTATTTGAGAATTGCAAAATGGTATGTATCTAAGAAAATCACAATTTTTTCGCGATTTCTTATTATTCCTTATTTGTGAATAGCAAATTGCGAATTCGCAATTAAGGAATAATTTCCCATTGAGTTCTATGGGCCAGGAGGCCCATAGGAATGAATGGGAAGTTATTCTCAATTTGCGATTCACAATTTGAGAGTCGCAAATTGAGAATAATTTCAAGGGTGTCATGAGGACACCCTGCTGCACCCCTGAAATTCACATGTGTGCGTATATGGCGCACATACATGCCGCAAGGGCATGTATGTGCGCCACATGGCACCTTCACAAATGCAAAAAAGTGCATTTGTAAAAGAAATCGCAAATTACCACTAACTTCAAGTTGGTGGTAATTTGCGATTTCTTAATGGGAAATAGCAAAAATAGAATGCTTGATGCATAGCGTTTAAGGAATCGCAATTTGCGAATCCTTAAATGCTTTTGAAAATTAAGGAATCGCAAATTTTGCGATTCCTTAATTTTGCGATGAGATTTTCTACATACATCGCATTTGCCGATTTTTTTGTCGCAAACGCTGCTTTTTTGCGAATCGCAGCGTTTGCGACAAAAAAAACGGATGATACATCTGCCCCTAAATCTTCCCGTGCCTAACAAAAATGAATGTGTGTCCTCATGTAATGTAACTGGTGCTATGTAAAGCGCTCTGATACCTGATACCTTTGCGTCAAGTTTGCGCTATATAAAACTCTGCAAAAAGAAAAAAAAGTGCTGCGTCGGTTCCTTCCACGCAGGGAAGGTGATGCGTTAGTTCCTTGCTTGCAGGCAAGTTCATGCGTCAGTTCTTTGCTCCATGGGGAGGTGATGCGTCGGTTCCTTAGTTCCTTACTGATGCGCAGAGGAGGTGATGCGTTGGTTCCTTACTGAGAGAGGAGGTGATGCGTCTGTTTCTTACTGCGAGGAGAGGTGATGCTTCAGTTTCCTTCTGTTCATGGAGGTGATGCATCGATTCTCCGCAAACCCAGACTCGGTTCCTTACTGAAGCCCAGCATCGGAGCAGACTTGGTGCACAGGTGTGAGGCATGGAAAATCCCGACACTGCGGTCTGTGCAGCATCACCGGCATTGGGAGGGTAGCCAGTGAACGCAGTACCATTCTAGTGAGCCACAAAGCTGACGTGTCTATTCCATTCCATTACTCTCTTTTCCAAAATGTGCTGTGGAAGTGGCAAGTGGTGTCAGCAGCCTTGTTCCTTGTAGCCCCATTAAAAACACTGGTGGCTTTCTCTCCACCCATTCCTCTGGCTGCCCTTCTTTCCCATCAATTGTTGATGTTGAAAGGATGAGACTGTAGAGGAAGTGTTGTTCCAAGTAGAGTAGCCTTGGACATTCAGAGATCTAGTTGTGAGATACCAGCTATGGACACCATTGTTACCAACTTAGTTAGTGCTGCAGAGCCCAGAAGCGTTTGAGATAAATGTAAGCCGTTTAAATTGTTTGAGGAGGGCTTCCTCAAAGATTTTTCAATACTTTTCTTATGATACCAGTAGGTGGCCATACAATGTTTATAGAACCTTGTGAGTCTTCATCTAACATTGTACGGTTAGGCGCTCAATTGCTCTGCAATTTCAGAATTGTAGGTTGTAGGAAAGTGGGTTTCTGTTGCAGTAACCCCCCCACTTTTTGCCAGACTACTGATGCACTTTTTCTTGGTGTGCCCTGGGTCCCTGCCAATCAGGTTCCCAGGGCCTGTGTTCTTCCCCAAAAACTGACTCAATTGACATCTCTGGCCACATGTCAGCCCTGGTAAATGGTACCACAGGTACCCAGGGCACTGTGACCAGAGAAGGCCTGCAGCACTTATTGTGCCACCATTTGAAGCCCTGTACCCTGCCACTCACACACTCACACCAGTGCTTAGTTTGTAAAAAAATGAAGTGCCAGGGCTGAAAAGGCTGCCAAGGAGGCTGCAGCCCACTTCTACCTGCGGTGTGCCCAACTTTCAACACCCGCACTGCCACAGTCTCTATCCTGTAACCATGCTCTGCTGTCTGTCCCCTAAGACATGCTTTTTACTTCTTTACCTACACAGACAGATGAGTGTGAAAACAAAACGTACACCAAATGAAAATGCTTTTTTGAACATATTAATCAGTGCGTCTGACTGGGTTTGTTGAAGGTCAGGAGGCTGCTTGAGCACAGCAGGTCATGTCACTGCTAGTGCTGACTGTAGTTAGTTTGGTCCAGTTATGATGACGGCATAGGCATCCACTGCTCAGCTTGCTGTGACCCTGCCTGCCACAGCAGGAGCACTATCCCCAGCCGTAATGCTGCAATGCCTGTGAGACCTGAGTATGGCTGTTGCGCCTACTGGGCTCAAGCACACTCAGCAATTAGCATGCTTGGAGGCAGCGCACGGAAACTACAGGTGACTCCATACCGCACAAAGGTTGCGGGGGCCAACACCACATCAAGCACATTGAGGATAGTAGCAATGCTGGGCTGCAGGCCCCCACTACAATCATCCAATGGGAGGCTTAGGCTCAGGCAGTGGCTGGGTGCAGCAGACTCCGGGAATAGAATGCAAATCATTAGTTAATGATGACTTGGATTCATGACAGGCGTGATGACATCATCACTAAAGTGATGATAAACAATCATGCCTGCCTGTACAGATGTATGCCTGCCTATGAAAACATACCAGACCGTCACCATGCAAGATATGTGGTTTTCTTTATTTTAAATTGGGCAATTAATATTGAGACCACCACCTGCAGGACCAGAAATCATAGCCCCGACCCTGTGAAAGAAGTGCTGGTGCTAAGCACCTGAAAGCACCTGCTCCATTCCTGGGCCCTGTAACTGCAGTGCTGCCATTAAGAGTGTATGGTGCTGGGAGTTTGTCATTACCAACTCCACAGCACCATAATGGCTACACTGAAGACTGGGAAGTTTGGTATCAAACTTCCCAGGACATTAAACCCACACTGATGCCAGTGTGGGATTTAATGTAAACTGCACAACAGAGGGCATCTTAGAGACGCCCCCTGAAACCCGATCGACTCCTAGTGACATGACTGAGTGGCTGCTTATGCTGCCACCACCAGACATGTGTCTGGACCCCTGCGTCGAGAGCTTGCTGCTCTCGGGGGCCTGAAACAATGCACATCCTGAGAACGAGGTGTCAAGCCTCCTCCCCCTGGATGGGCAGGGTTCATGAAGGAGAAGCTTCAAAGGCATGCCACCTTTGTGAGCCTCTTCAGGCCCCTTGATGCTTTCAGCAACTGGGCCCCATTGGTTCTACCCCCCACTTTGGGCGGTAGAACCGTCAGGAAATCAAGTGAGGTAAAGAGGGGTGCCCACCTCTGCCAACTCCATCCCTGAGGTGGGGCAGGGGAGTTGAAGCACAACCTCGAGTCCCTGCCATCTTGAGGATGGGGGACCCAGCCAACCAGGGACAGGCCCCTGCCCCCTCCCACTGGAGAGTGGCAGAATAGGGGGTACCCACCCCAGGGAAGGGACCCATTTGTCCCTGCCCTTTACCTACCTGTAATGCCCCTAAATGTACTATTTATGGGCACCCTGAACCTTCCTTCCTCAGATCCAGTAACAAGAAAATAAGAGAAGGACGAGAAGCCGTGCAGAGCTAACAAGAGGACGACACCCACTGATTTGGCCCCAGCCCTACAGGCCTGTCTCCCCTCGAATATGCTCCTACAAAACCCTGGCGTGTCCAGCGGCCAGCAACCTTAAAAACCCTGGAGGACCTGCCTGCCTTCACTTTAAGAGCTGTTTCTCCCATGAACACCGGACGTGTTTGAACTGTAGCTTCTGGTGCCAGCCAGGAAAGGCAAATCCAGCCCACTCTGAACCCGCCAAACCCGGCCCGAGCCAGAGTGGAAAAATACCACGAGGAGGTCCCCCCGGCGATCCTGACTGGAGATCTGGCAACCCTTGACCTGCCTCAAGCCTCCAGATGACGCCTGCAGCCTCAATCCAGAGGACCCCACCCTACCGCAACCAGAGCGGGTAAGAAAATCCGACGTCCCAAGGCACCCCTGCACCCGACGCCCCACAGGCTTGTGTGCCCAGTTCAGCAGTGCCTAAGCAACCCTCAATATCCCTACTTACCCCTCAAAGTGGTGGATGCTCCTGGAAGATCCTCGTCCCGAGTCTGCAGTGTTTCTTTCTCTCGGAGAATCTCCATAGAAATCAACTGGGCACCCGACCTCAAAACTGCACCCTGCACCCGGCTGCCCAAGTGCCGCCCGCTGAGGATGTACCTTTTGTGCTAACTTGGTCCCCAACTTGCCCTGAGCTTAACCCTAGGAGCTTTGCTCCCACAACCCTGTGGCCTGCTTGCCAGCAGCCACCAACGGGAGTCCCTCTATCCTCCCATAGGATAATATTGGGCCTCAACACTCTGCACCTGGCTGCCCGAGTGCTGCTGAGGGTGCAACAACAGTACATCACTGACCCTGGGAAACCCCTGAGTCTAACTCCAGGACCGTAACTCCAAAGACCGATTACCAACCTGGAAACCGACAACCTCTTTCTCCTCTTAGAATAACATTGACACTTTTTCTCCCAAAAAGTTTGTGCCGAATTTTGAAAACTAAGAATATTCCTTAAAAATAAACCGAATAACCAAAATGCATTTTCTCAACTGTTTCAGGAAATGCCCCGGTGCTGAATCTAGGTATCCAGCACTAAGTAAGAAAAGTATTGTTAAAGTAACTTACCTGCAAAGTGAATTTCCTCCAATAGGATAACATTGGTAATTCTATGTGAAAAAGTTTCTGTCAACTTTAGAAATACAATAATATTCTTTAAAAATCGTACATCTAACTAAAACGCATTTACTCAACTGTTTTCAGGTAATGCCCTGGTGCTGAATCTAGGATCCAGCACTGTGTTAGTAAAAGTAATCGGAAAAGTAATTAATTGCATTTTTACTGAAAAAGCCTATTGATTTCTATGTACTGAGTCTACTAAGTTTGTGCATTGCATTACAACCCCTGTAAACTCGAATTGGTACAAAACCCTACTATCTTTTGAAAGTATTCAACAACAGCATCTTGTAGCTGAAAAGTATTTACATGCTTACCTGTACCAGTCTTGCTTGGTTCTAGAAATAAAAAAGCTATATTTTTTATACAAAAGCAATTGGCCTAGAGTTCAGTTCTTGAGTGTATGAATTAATTTGCTGACTGAGTGTGTTTCACAAAAAGTATTCAACAACAGCATCTTGTAGCTGAAAAGTATTTACATGCTTACCTGTACCAGTCTTGCTTGGTTCTAGAAATAAAAAAATATATTTTTTATACAAAAGCAATTGGCCTAGAGTTCAGTTCTTGAGTGTATGAATTCATTTGCTGACGGAGTGTGTTTCACAAATGCTTAACACTGTCCTCTGATACTGTCTTACTGCTCGACCAAGCTACCACTTTAGAGAGTATAGTTCAATCTAACTTTAACCTCTGCCAAACTCTGGAGACCCTTGGACTCTATACACATTGTACCTCACTTTGGTGCAGTATATATAGAGCCAGTTTCTTACATAGGTGAACATCAAGCTCTCACTCCTTCTTTGGAGCCTACCATGTATATGGAAATTCTACAATCTAACCCACACGCTTGATTGTTAGCCATGCTAGGGTGATCTTAGTGACTACCAGGCCATCCCGATGCATGGGTGACGCAGGAGTCCTGGTTATAAAAGAGATGTATGGTGGAAACCTAGATGGTAGTACCATCTTACAGCACAGCTCTGGATCACAGACCAAAGTATTGCCTCCTATCTATTTATGAAAATGTATCACCCTCCTGCTTTGCTTTCTAATCTAAGATGCCGGGTGGAGAAGGTTCTGCGTTAATGAGATGTGGTGTGCATCCTTGGCGTCGCTGGATCTGACATGATTCATTACATTCAGTCATTGTACCTAAAGGCCTAGCAGTAACCACAGGCATCATCTACAACATTTGGAATGGCAATAACTAAAGTGTTCTAAGTAGTAGGTAAACAGGTTGGTCTTGCGTTGTGGGCTGGATCCAATGAGGGTCTCTTTGGATGAAATGTGCATCACTATTTGGACAATAAAGCACCTGGGTATTGCATCAACATGCATTAGTGTGGTTTTCGTAGACAGCCAATAGGCACAGCTCCATTAACGGCTTGGTAAATCTTCATGAAATACTGACTGTGAGGAAGATGATGAGTGATCCGGTGATCTTTTTAATTCACAGTCGCTATATGTAATTGATTGTTATATCTTTATATTCAGTGATATTTCAATGCTTTTTATTCCAACACCGATATGTTTGTATGTTATAATCCTGTTCCTTTTCTTTTGTTTTTCCCTACTCCCCCCCCTTATATTATATTGTATTAAAATAACTATTTTCTCAATAAACTTATTTTCCAAACTAAAATGAGTGAGCCGGTGATGATTTGACTTCATATCAAAAGGTTTCTGCACCATTGTCCTCCTCTCTCCACGGGTATACAGCCTTTACAACAAAACTTTTACGATGAACTACCATTACAACGCAACTTTTACAACGCAAACCATTACAACGCATAGCGCTGGGGGGGCGCTCTAGGATAGGGAATAGGTTTAATGTACTATCCAACACCTTCCCTACTATCCACGGGTACTGGAGTTGGAATAGTAAATTAAACTATTCACTATCCAGCGCCCAAAAGCATTATGCGTTGTAATAGTATGCGTTGTAAAACTTGCGATGTAAAGGTAGGCGTTGTAAAAGTATGCGTTATAACGTCATACATCCCTCTCCACGTATCCGGTGTCCTCCAGGTGATGTCCTGTAGGGCACTGTATGAAAACTTGATGTGGCAGCAGCAGGAGTGGGCAGGTGCCGCCCACAGAACTTGCAAGGGAAGAAACACTGCACCAGAAGAGAAGACAGACTGATAATAGAAAACCTAGAAGGTGGATTGGGGGGAACATATGTATTGATGCATCTCTGGAGGTCATGTAAGCCTCAAAGTACAGAGGATGACGAGAAAACCTAAAATTCGGATGTATAGGTAAAAGGTTCAGACCTGACTGATGAGATTGGTGGCACAGAGCAAGGGTTGTTTACAACTGTGCGTTTATGAATACTGCGCTTTTCGTACTGATTTATTTAAGCAAACAGAAAGGCAGTAACACAGCTGCCCTCAGGGCTCACCTATTTATAACACACACATGAATTATGAATAGTTAGAAAGTGCTCACAAAAAGCCTAGTAAACAGAAACCTGGGTCTGACAGTAGAAATGTGTGTCTGTAACTGTTTTAAGATGCGCATCTATCAAAAGAAATATAGTTTAACATATTCAGCTAAAAATGAGTTATCAATGACCAGCTAATATTGGCTCACTTTCTGTATGTTAAACTTTAAATCAGTATTTCAAATTTCTGAAAATGAGTTAGATTTTAGCTGTGTGCAGAAGCCCATCAATTATTCTAATGGGGGAGAGGCAGACCCACTTATGGAAACTAGGAAAGGCCATTTCAGTCAATTGGCACTCTCTTGTGACATGCAATTATACAGGGGTTTAAGCCTCTCTATTTTGGAGACATTATGGGTTTGCATAGAGCTTCGAAGAACTTTACTGATGGCTTTGAGGATGTGCAGTGGCGTAAATTATAGAAGGTGCTGGCTTGTGTGATACATGAATGGGTGAGTCCATGTCCCATGCTATAGAAAGTACATGAATTATAAGAATAGTGAATATAGAGAGAGCATCTTCTTGACAATATCTACACAAGCCCTATCATAAAGGATATTGTAGAGACTAGTTTAAGAGACTTTGGGTAAAGGACCATTATATGTCTTGACTATTATATTATTTTATGTTTCATCTCTTTTGTGGGTATGTGATTGTAAGCTGTAGATGGCCCCCTGCACACAGTTTTAGGCGTTAGGGTGATAGAAGGAAAAAGGACACTACTCTTTGATGTGGAATTACTGATTACATGATTACTCCTCCTTGCATAACTAAGAGTTCTTTTGGGGGGAAATCCAAGAGCACATTTAGTGAGCGTGCGCAGCCGCTTGTGTTTGCTTTTCCTGTCCTGCTGCATTTGCCGCTGTTACTTAGCACAAAATGCATCTTCCCTCCAATTTTGGAAGCCAGGGTGCATTTTGCGCTAAGAAAACAGCACTAAATGTCAGCAGTAAGTTGGGGTAAAATTCTACCCCATGAGCAAATTTAGCAGGCAGGCTCTTGCACTGTTGGATTTAGCACTATTTCTTAGCGCAAAGTGCACCTTCGCATCCATTTTGGATTCAAGGGGGTGTTTTCGCACTAAGAAATGGCCCTAAATGCAGAATTACTCTCCTTGCATAATTCAAGCGAAATCCCGCAGACTTTTTAGGTAATTCCATGTGATTACGCTACATTGCATCAAACACACACCTAGTATACAGTATAAAGTATAACTAATTTCGTTGTGAGGCAAAGCCACCTGTGCCGACATTCAATGGGCCTTTGGTGTGGCTGAGCTATACCTAAATAACATCATACCCTCTATCTTACCCTTAACACCTTCGGTGCTCATGACGGCTCCCGGCCGTCTCATGAGTCACAGTAGACGTGTGCTCAAGACTGACTGTCTGTTGGCGTCATGCATCTCAGGGTCATCTTTGGCCGAAAGAGCCTGGGTCACCTCAAGGATTGAAAGAGCCTGGTTTGAACAGTTTTTGTACAACTGCTTTTTCTTCTTTGCTAAAGACACATGCCACAGGTTTGTGGCTTCTCACATTTGACCTGTTATAGCCAATTCTCTGCCTCATCCAGGCAGTCTTTGCATGCCAGTGACACTTTATTAGAACCATGTCCCACATAAGGACCTCTTGAAATGTCATACCGTGGTCTCGGCATTGCAAATAATATGTTCGTGGAAAACACCAACTTCATTGGCTTGAACACAACCAAGTCAAAATATTGTGAGTTTCATAGAACAACTGTGACAGCCTCCATCCACCTGTTTATGAAAAGCAGGTCAACCAAAATATGATCAGCAAAATCTTCCCAGAAATGAGGGAGGTCTGAGACCAAGGTGAGACTACAAAAACAAAAAGCACAGGTTGCTGTGAGAAGGATCACCAACCGAAAGTATAGTTGTATTGTAGATATACTAACCAGTGACTGTGTAATGAAGGTCTTACAATGCAAAAACCCGGAAGAAACTCTTGGGGACACCCAGGAATGGTATCATAGGCAAGTTATCAGGGACAGGACAAAATAAAACCAAGACATCAACAAGACCAAAGTCAGCTACCGGAGACAGGTCAATAACTGAGTCCAAGTCAGTTAGCAGCTGTGTTGGGGAGAGACCTGGTCAGGGAGAAATAGAGTTTCATGAGCAGGAAAACTGCATCACAAACCAACAGTAAAAGGTGTGGGCCTGTGTGGACCAGCAATGGGACACGGTACAAGGTCCGATAGCCAGGTATAGGCCCAAAGCGGACTCTACACCTTTGACATGAGCAATCCACCACTTTGGAGTTACATGGCAGGTGGCATTGTTGTTTTTTGTTTGCCATGGACTTTGAGGCATCTCATCTGTGTGTTCATCAGCTCAACAGCAGCTTGATGTGTTGAATACTCATGCTTATGGTCTTCCCATTCTCAGTGTTTAACCTCATGTGCAGGAACCAAATAAGTAGGCCTTGCAAACTACCAATTTTCATGATTTGCTTTAGTGACTTACAGGACTGTTCTGTTTCATGGCTGATCTCCCTAAAATATGAGGTCTGGCTCACCTGATCCAGCTGAAACAACTAGTCACTTTCTAGCCAGACAACTCTAACTCATGTAAGGTGAACTGCATTAAGGCAGTAGCCCCTAAACGGAAATATCCGCCAACTCTAAATTCAGATCAACAACACGGCTAGACTCAGAACAGGATTAAAACAAATAGAAGACACTAACTTCTGGGGCGTGGCCAGGCGCCGATGAAGATGGCTGCCTAGGTCCCGAGCTCCGTCGGGACCGCTGCTGTCCCCTTGAAATCCGGCACCGCATCCTGGCTGGAGCGCGTTCCCCATCGGCGCCCCGGCTCCCTTAAACGAAGCGCTATCGCTCCGTGCTTGGAACGGAGTCTGTGGACCCAGCGGGGGCGAGTCGCCATGGTCTTCTGTGCTGCGGCGGGCCCGGGAACGGGGCCTGGAGCCCGAGGGCCGGGAGTGGCCACACGAAAGGCCCCGGCTTGCGGCCTATCTGTGGGACTGGGCCTGAGTGAGGCCGGCTCGCCTGTGGGCGGTGCCCTAATCGGCGCCAGACCGCGCCATGCCTTGCAGCATTGAGGCCCCGAGGGGCGAACCGGTGTGGGGGCATGTGAGCCTGAGGGGGGCGCCGCCTGAGATCTGTCCGGGGTCACTACTGTCCCCAAGTGAGTGCTGGGCCTATAGCCAGGAGACGACGACCGGAGACATCTGGCCGCCAGTACACCCCTGATACGGGGGGGATCAACAACACAGGTACTGGCAGTGCGACTGGTGGTGGTGGTGCGGTGGCCCGAGCGGCAGATCGAGACGCCATGGGCCTGGAATAGCTGAGACCCTGAGACGTGGGTTGGGCGTGCAGGTCCCGGGCCCGGAGGCAGTGGCGCCACAGGAACTATAAGGGCCTGAGTATATTGTGGTCGCAAGGCGCTACCGCCACCTGGAAGTGGAGGGGTGTGCTGGTACTCCTGGGGACTTACCAGTTGTCCTGCAGCCTTTGGGGGGCAGGGCCGTTTGGGTGCCAAAGGTAGAGACGGCCCTGGCTGCGGTTGGCGGGCTGAGGCCTAGAGCGGTGGTGCGCCTGCAGACGTACGGTGGCTGAGTGGACCTGCCGCGTGGGTGTAACGTGCGGACCTGGCGAAGGAGTGGTGGTGTAGCGGACTATCATGGCCGGTGTACCTCAGGCCAGAGTCCCGAGGATTTGGCGGCGAGGTGGAGGGCGTTGAACTCAGTCATGCGACCCAAAGGAGGCACATCAACCTAAACTAACAAACTCGATAAATATGCGGTGCCTGTAAATCAGGTACAGTCCGGTGCTGCGGCGGAGGACGCACCAGGCCCCACGGAGCCCTCCTTGACTTCTATAATGGCCGCTATTCAGACGCTGGGCACGAACCTCGAGACGAAAATGGACAAGATCTCCATTGAGGTACACCTGGTACGCACGGATCTGGGGAAGACCACGGAGAGGTCCAAAGTTAACGAAACGGACATCAAGGTATTGCAGGCCTCGGAAAAACGGCTCAAAGGTCGGATCAATGAGCTCGTCCACCAGCATCGCCAGATGGCCCTGCGGCTCGAGGACCAGGAAGGGAGGGCCCGGAGGAGCAATATCCGCGTGGTAGGTGTGCCGGAGGAAACGGAGGGGCAAAGTGTGGAGCTGTTTCTGGAGGATCTTATTCTCCACCACCTGAAGCCGAAGAGACTCTCCAAAATCTTTACAATTGAACGAGCCCACCGCGCCCCGGTCCCTAAACCCAAGCCAGGAGCTCCACCGAGAACGATAATCGGCAACATTTTGAATACAGGGACCGCGATGCCATCCTCCAGGCGGCGCGACAACAGGGCGATCTGCAGTACGAGGGGGCTACGGTCCGATTCTTTCCAGACTTTACTCTGCAGGTCCAGCAGGAACGGCGCTCCTTCCTGGGTGTAAAGGCTGCGCTTCGACAACGGGGCATCAAATATATGATGTTCTTTCCTGCGAAGCTTAAGATTATAGCGGGGGGCAAGTCCTTATTCTTCACCTCACCCGCGTCGGCCCAGTAGTGGCTTGACACGGCAGCACCGGAGACACAGGCAGGACAAGATCGCGATCAGTGGAGGGAGACCAGGGCCCCTTCCCCCGGGTCTATGGTGGAGAGGTCGGAAGGTGAGGAGCAGAGCCAACGATCATGGCGTTCCCGGTCGAACAGCCCCCGCTGGGACTCGCCCAGAGATACAGCAGCAAGATGAAGACGCAGGACGAGGGACCACGCCTAGCTGAACTGTAATGTATAAAGTAACTGTGTGGGTCATGTTTTGCGCTACTGGTGTGGGGTGGCAGAATCGTCCGCCCAGTGATTCCGGACTATGTCACTCATCCTCGAGTGCTTCACAGAACTAAGGGACATTCAGTCTGGGGGGCAGCACTGCTACGGCGGCTGGAGTTAGGGCCGGCTCACGTACTCCCTAACAGAGTTTCCTCGGGGGGGTGTTCCCTCACTCCGGGGTTGGGGTTGGGCGAAAGGCACTCTGCTAATTGGGGCAGTGGGTAGTTTGAAACCTACAGAGCAGGGAGCAGGGAGGGGGGGGGGGGTACTGGTTTGCGGGGCGGGAGTGTACGTTAAATGGGGTTGGGAAGGAAGGGGGTTATGGGTCCACTGTACTATGTTTTAATCTCTCCTTGCACTGTTTGGAAATGCTGGGGAGAGGGGAGGAGAGGAGGGGGGCTCGGGGGGGTTTTACGGTCATGCATTGAAATGTTGAACAGAGTCGGGGGACGCACCGGAATGCACAGACATGTCTTCTCACAGAGTAACGGATATGGCTAGTAGATGGGACAAGAGTCTTAAGGTCCTTAGCTGGAATGTGAACGGGCTGGGTGATAGGCTAAAACTTACTATTGTCCTACAATTTGTTAAACGCCACCTCCCCGATGCAGTATTGCTACAAGAAACTCATTTGATGGGTAACACGTGCCAGGCCCTCAATAGATGGGGATACACTCTAGTGGTTCACTCCGGCTTCACTTCTGGCTCCAGAGGTGTGGAAATCCTGCTACGTCAATCCCTGCCCCTCCTCATAGACCACACAAAGACAGACCCGCAGGGCCGCTTTGCAGCATTGTCGGGGAGGTGGGAGGGCCGCAGGTTGAATCTGCTTTCTACTTACATCCCACCAGGTCTTCAAACCCAATCATACATGGACCTGGGTAAACTCCTACTCTCACTACCTGACGGTCAGCTGATCATCGGGAGGGACTTCAATGCAGTGGTCTCGGGAACCTTAGACAGACACCCACCCAGAGACATGCCCCAAGGACAGAAATGGTTGGCTGAGTTTTTAGAGGTCTTTGGATTGATAGATGTGTGGCGACTAGCGCACCCTACCGATAAGCACTTCACGTTCTTCTCCGGCCCCCACCGCTCCTTCTCCCGCCTGGACTGCATACTGACTACACTTCAAAAAGGTACAGTCATACAAGACGCCACACACCTTGCTAGGGGTATCTCCGACCACTCACCAGTCTGGGCACACATCACGGTTGGGACCCGATGAGAGGGCTGCATAACACCGATCAATGCCTGGCATATAAAAAATGAGGCGCTTCGGAAAACACTGACCCTCTCTATAAGTCGATACTTCGAACAAAATGTTGGGTCGGTAAGCTCCTCTATCACACTGTGGGAGGCTTTTAAAACTGTGCTTCGGGGAGAGGCCCTGTCGGCAATCGCCGGCCGCCGTAAAGACAAAGAGGCGCAGATTAATTCCGTGGAGGCAGACCTAGGGGCGCTGGAAGAGGCTGCACGCTCTGACCGTGACCCGGGGATGCAACATCGGCTGCACCGTAAGACTGATGAATATAGGGAGCTGGTTACAGAGGCGGCACAATACGTGGCTAGAGGTAAGGCAGGCAGGATCTATGATCAAGGCGACAAAGCCGGCAAACTCATCGCATGGCTCGATAAAAAACAGCAGGCTAATAAAGGCGTACCAGAAATACAGACAGCTTCTGGGGCTATGGTGACGGAACCCAGGGAGATTGTCGCGGAATTTGCACAGCACTTTCAACAGGTTTACAGCAAGGGGTCAGACCGCCCGGAAGAGGACTCTGTAGCCCTGTTAGCAGACATCCGTATGCCATGCCTCTCGGACATTGATCGGGACGCCCTGGAGGCTCCCCTTTGCATAGCCGAACTGGAGCATGCAATCAAGGACCTTCGTCCAGGCAAAGCTCTTGGACCTAATGGTCTCCCAATTGAGCTTTACAAGCTAAAACCCGACGCCATTAGTTTACACCTTAAGCACATGTTCGACGAAAGCAAAGCAGCAGGGTCCCTGCCGCGAGACCAACGCCTAGCCACTATTGTGGCTATACCAAAAGAAGGGAAGCCGAGGGAGTCCTGCGCGTCGTACAGACCCATTTCACTGCTTAACGCAGAGCCGAAAATATTAGCAAAAACTCTTGCCAATCGGCTTCAATCGGTCCTACCCACTCTGGTCCACCCAGACCAATCGGGATTCATGCCCCATCGCAACACGGCGCTCAACCTTCGTCGCCTTCATGGTGTGCTGGGGAGGTGTCATACTCTGCAAGAGGATGCGGTGGTGGTCTCGCTTGATGCCACCATGGCATTTGACACCCTAGAATGGCCGTACATGATGGCGGTGCTCCGTAAACTGGGCTTCGGCCCGACCTTTATAGCATGGGTCCGTCTTCTATATGCGGAGCCCCTGGCCCAAGTGGTAGTAAACAACAAGGTCTCTGAGGTTTTCGTCCTGGAGAGGGGGACCAGACAAAGCTGCCCGCTCTCCCCCCTCCTGTTTGCACTCTCCCTTGAACCACTGGCTGCATGGATCAGGCAGGACGTATACATTAAAGTGATACGGTGGGCGGATGACTGGGAGGACAAAATCTCCCTATATGCCGATGACATCCTCCTCTACCTGACACGACCCCGCTGGTCCATCACGGCGGCACTCGTTATCTTAACGAGCTTCGGGAAGAATCCCGGGTTCCGGATCAACTGGAGCAAATCTCTTCTCTATGTTCTCCACGGGAGCCCCCCTGAACTTCCCAATACTTGCCCAATCGCTATTGCGGAGGACGGGTTCAAATACCTGGGAGTCTTCGTATCCACAGACAAGGCTAAGATGTACGAAAGGAATCTACTACCGCCCCTCAGGCGGCTCCAACGTGATTCCACCACTTGGCAAAAGCTTCCATTATCCTTGCTGGGCCGCGCGGCCCTTTTTAAAATGATGGCCCTGCCAAGGTTCCTCTACGCCCTTCAAAACTATCCGGACCTTGTACCAAACTCCTACTTTGGCGCTGTAGAGGCGGCACAGCGAGCCCTCCTCTGGTCAGGCACACCTAGAATAGCGCTACATAAACTTACATTGGGATGGTATGATGGAGGGATAGCTCTCCCGGACATCTGTAAGTACTACTGGGCCGCACACCTCTCTGTGATAAACCACGGAACGTACAGCGACGGAAATGACCCAGGTTACGGGATGGACAGATGGCTACTCCCTGGGGGGAACTACGAAGCAGCACTCTATTCTAGACCCGGCAAATACCCACTTACGGGACCGACGAGACACTCGGTGCAAATATGGCACATGGTGCAGCGGAGGCTCGGTTGGTCCGATACTCTAACCATGGCCACCCCACTATGGGCATCCGAAAAACTGGGCTATTTAAGTCAAACGAAGGGTTTCCGTAACTGGGACCTGATTGGTATCTCCCAAATTAAAGATCTATGGGGTCCAAAAGGGGTCCTGCCCTTCACCTACCTGCAGGAAACATACGCTCTAGCACACACTGAGTACTTTAGGTACATGCAGGTCAGACACTCCCTCCAGACTAACATACCGCCAGGGACCAAACTCCCGCAGGCCTCTCCACTCGAGGACAGGCTGCTTGACGGACACCTGCCAGACCATGCCATCTCCCTCACATACAAAAAACTGATAAACATTCCCCCTGACTTACTCCTGCCCCTTAAGGAGAGATGGGTTGCAGATGGGCTCGAAATAGACGAAGAGGAATGGACAAGCGCGCTGGCCTCCCCTAAGGAGGTGGCAATTTCGTCTCGACTTAGGCTCATTCAACTCAAAATACTACACAAGGTGTACCTTTCTTGCACCAGGTTACAGTTGATGGGGAGAGGGGGGGAAGGGGTCAGCAGAAGGGGATGCGGTGAGACGGGCTCTTTCTTTCATATACTATGGGATTGCCCACTGGTGCGAAGGTACTGGAGACGTGTAGTACACTGCATGCAAGAAGTATGGGGGATGGAACTACGACTAGAGGCTAAGAGATGCCTCTTGAACATCTGGGAGCCAGCAGACCTGCCAGCGAAGGGGAAGCTCTGGGTTATGCTGGGGCAAGTGGTGGCAAAAAGAAACATAGCGCGATCATGGGGTGCTCCCACTCCGCCAAAGCTAACTGAATGGAAAAAAGACATGGACTGGTGCATGCTGCAGGAAAAGACTGTATATATTGCTCGAGGATGCCCTCGGAAATGGGGGAAGGTGTGGTCATACTGGAACGACTACAGAGGTAACATCTGTGAGCCTCCCCAGGCCCGTGGATCCAGCATAGAGACAGTAGACTGAAAAAGTTACTCTCCATAAAACTGATTTACTTGATGATATGTAATGTATGATTGTTCTGTTCTTCCTGGTGCTGTAAGTGACTCGTGCATACAACTGTAATGACCGTCGTGTTCTATGTAATCTTCAAATAAAAAGAGTTTATAAAAAAATTAAAAAAAAGACACT
Source organism: Lissotriton helveticus (assembly GCF_964261635.1). Taxonomy (NCBI): domain Eukaryota; kingdom Metazoa; phylum Chordata; class Amphibia; order Caudata; family Salamandridae; genus Lissotriton; species Lissotriton helveticus. The sequence goes on along the minus strand of NC_136059.1, from coordinate 172,147,358 downwards.
AACTTCTGCACAACAGTTATGGTTAGCTCTTACTAACCACCCGGAAGGCAGGAAGGCAGGAAGGTCCATCTTTCTTGCTTGCATTAGACCCACGGAACCTTTTATAAACCTCTGGGCCCAGTACATCTTTAAATCAATTATCCTAATCCACACATTGCCTGCATAGCATCTTCTAACCTTCCTGTAATCCAGACCGAAAAGCTACTCATGCTGATCACCTTTCATTGCAACTTCTAGCCCACATTCTCACACTTTTCAGTGGCAAGCCGAACATCTCATCACGTGGTACAAGAGTGTATTTTTTAATAAACCAGGTATACCAGAATTTGTGTTTTTCAGAACAATGTTAGGTTCTTTTTCCTTTTCATAGTCGCTCCATTAATAAGAGAAGCATCATTTAATTCCAGTTCAGAAACACAACATACACCTGTTTTGTTACTCCTTAAGCTTCACAGTCTTTTTATATTTTGTATTATATCAAAAATCCTTTTCAAGGTTGGTGCTTGTGATTGTGGAAAACCGCAGGGTCAAAAGTGATTTGCATATTGCTGGGACTAAACTGGGGTGGCATGGTGAGCAAAAGAACAATGGATTTAACCCAGATATCTTGACTGGAAGTGAGTATTTGAAAAGTTTCCCCACTGCGTCTATCATCTTGTTGCGTTTGCTTATGATTGTGCGGCAGCTGGATAGACCAGCAAACACCTGTTGATTCATGTAAGCCTCTTTTTTGACAGCGTAACTCCAGTCACTCATCGGCCATTAAAGAATTGCACGTTAGATTGACAATCATTCATTAGATACTGGCACTTCGTGCCACACTGAGGGGTAGCAAACAACATTTTTGGATGATAGCATGCAACACTGTGGTGGACTAGTACTCCTACGTTATGTTGGGTTCCCAGTGCTTAACGGCGTGAGAGGAAGAATGAGTAAGCTACAAGGGGAACTAGTTATAATTAGCTGGCAGATATAATTAATTCCGCCTATTGCATGATGAGTTTTTGTTAGTTACAGATGATTTTCAAATCGCCACATGTCCTGTACAGAGCAAATAGTCCATCCACCCTGTAAATCCTGTAGATTTGGAAAGCAGAGGGATAGGTTAGAGAGAGGACAGAGGTCAAGGACACAGATCTAATGGATGAGATGGACTGTAGTAATTATTTGCTATGCTGTAGGAAGCATACTTTTGAGTATTCTCCTTTAGCAAACCCACCACACACAAGCACTTTTGCCACCTCCCACACAGAATCTGGAACAAAGTCTCCGAAGAGCACCTCACCTCTGCCCTCACCTGCACTCCACCCCCAATTACGACAGATGCCAACACCACAGCTTCAACCTCCACCAGTGGATCACCAACTGCGCCAACACACTCACTCCCCTCCAGAACACCACAAGAAGACACAAGAAAAATGCAAACTGTTTCAATATTGGCTCTCCAAGAATCTAAACGTTCCCGCCGACAACTGGAAAAGACATGAGAAACCGCAAAACTACGAAAGCATGTGCCGCCTACAAAACAGCCACCACGGCACACCACCAACTTATCAAATCCACAAAGAAGAACTTCACCCAAGACGGAATCCTCTACAATGCCCTCAACTCCAAGGAACTCTTTGCCATCATACAGGAATCTGCTAAACCCAACAGTGAAACAACGGATGTCCCTCCCTCCCAAAACTTCAGCAACAGACACAGCTCCTTCTTTCACCGCAAGGCCAAGACGCTCTACGACAACTTTGAAGACCAAGATTTCTGCACCACCCCAACCCCCACCTCCGGTGACACCACCCAACAGACCCTACTCGCCTTGACCCCACTTACAACCAAAGACACCCTCAAGACCATGAAGAGCATCCACTCCGGAGCATCTTCTGACCTCTGCCCGCTGCACATCTTCCACAGGGCTGCCACATCCATCACCCCGAGTTATGTTACCATTAACTGCTCCCTCAAGACAGCCACATTCCCTGATAACTGGAAGCACTCCGAAGTCCACCCCTTCCTGAAGAAACCCTCCACAGATCCGATGGAGCCCAAGAATTTGAGGCCCATCTCACTTCTTACTTTCGCAGCCAAGGTCGTCGAAAAGGCCGTCAATACCCATCTATCACACTTCATTGAAGCCAACAACATTCTAGACACCTCTCAATCTGGATTCCGCTGCAACCACAGCACTGAGACCACCCTCCTCACCACCACAGATTACATCTGCACCGTCCTCGACCAAGGCCAAATGGCAGCCCTCATTCTCCTGGACCTATCAACAGCCTTTTACACTGTCTCCCACTGCACACTATCCACGAGACTCCACAATCCAAGAAAAGACCCTAGACTGGCTACGCTCATTCCTCACAGGCAGCACACAGAGAATAACACTCCCTCCCTTCCTCTCAGAAGTGACAGAGATCTGATGCGGAGTACCCCAAGGTTCAGCCCCACCATCTTAAAAGTCTACATAGCCCCCCCTCACAACCATCGTCGGAAACCACAGGCTTAACGTCGTCTTGTACGCTGATGACACCTAGCTCATCCTGTCACTCACCAAGGAACCTGACATCACCAGGCACAACTTCCAAGAAGGGATGAAAAACAGCTGCCTGAAACTCAATTCAGAGAAAACAGAAGTCTTCACCCTTGTCTCCACCACCTCTGCGCGGGACGAAACGTGGTGGCCCCCTGATCTTGGAAACCCACCCACCATGACAGACCATCTCTGCATCATACTGGACCCGTCACTCATTATGAATAACCAGATCAACGCCATCTCCTCGGCATGCTTCAACAGCCTCCGCATACTACTTAAGACATTCAAGTGGATCCCCCCAAATCCAGGAAAATGGTCACTCATGCATGCATCACCAGCAAACTCATCTACGGCAACGCCCTCTATGCCAGAATCAACAGAAAACTCCTCACAAACTCCAGACCGTCCAGAACTCTGCAGCCAGACTAATCCTTAATATCCCAAGGCACAACCACATCACCCAACACCTCTGTGATCTCCACTGGCTCTCTGTCGAAAGACTAACTTTCAAGCTGCTCACCCAAGCCTGCAAGGCCCTACACAACATTGGACCTCAATACCTCAATGACAGCCTCTCCTTCCTTGGCTCCAAGAGAAACCTCCTCTAAGCCGACCTCTTCCTATCCACTGCCATACGCTTCTACAGGACTAGAGTGGGGGGAAGGTCCTTCTCCTACTTCGCAGTCAAGATCTGGAACGATCTCCACCTTCACCTCTGATGAAGCCCGACAAGACCTGACTCTTCAAATGACCTCAACTGAGCTGCTCACTCCTGTTCCTCAGCGCTTTGAGACCCTAACGGGTGAATAGTGGTCTCTATGAAAACCCTGATTGATGGATTTATTGATTGATTGATTGATTGACTGATTGAGTCAGGAGGTTTAGGTGAATTTATGGTGGTATTCTGACAGTATGAGCGTGTCTCATGGCAGTTCGGGTCTGTTGAGGCAATAGCCAGCTGGGCTAACAGTGATATGTCAGGCTAAAGAGGTTCTAATGTCATCTAACCTGTACATGTTACAGTCAGCCAGATTATTTAGAAGTTGTCTCTAGTTAGTTGCTTTCAGTTTTGTCAAGTTATGTACCCTGTTCATCCCTGGATTCATCAGAGTTTATCAATTGTGGTGGCCATGTATGATATGAACCCTAGATAGGTTTATATCAGCCTATTACATTTCTCTACGATGGGTTCTTGAAGGTGATCTGCAAAACTGCCTGTGGGTTAAACCAAGGAGAGACTCTCCCAACCCAGCTCAGGTTATCTGTGGGGGGACCCAAGGAAGAACCCTCCCAAGCAACCTTAAGTTGTCTGTGAGATTGTTGTGTGCACACATTGACATAAGTCGGACCCCGATATTCTGCTTTGACCCCATGAACCTCTGTCTGCCTTAATGCATTATCTATATAAAATGTTATTGTTCATGCTTTAGTGTACTAAAATAGTTAGTACCCGAACTGGACATACAATGTAGAACTTCAAATGGAAGGTTGTGATGGCCTGAGATGGGAGCAATCAGGTAGGGCCTAACTTATTCTTAATTATAGGGCCTATGAAATAACGGGGACACACGCAGTTCAACAGTGTCGGGAGATTACCTCATGTGCGGGCTCGCCCCTTTTATTCTAACCCCGGAGGACCCGCCTGGCCTGTGGATGACGTAGGTACAGTTCCTGCTGGCAGACTAGAACGCCAGCACTGTAAACATTACATCCCTCTCCAACTTGGTTCTTGAAACAAAACTTCTAAAAGTCCAGTTAACATACACAGTTTGGTTGCATCAGTCTTTAGAGTCTTGACACGCAAAAACCTGAAAGCGGCAAACTCAGCCCCATGGAAAGGGGGTCCATTGTCACTCTAGACCTCTAGGGGGAAACCCAAATGTGGCAAACACCTTCCCCAGGACTAGGGCCACATGTGCAAAAGCGGTCGACATGACTGGTTCCACTATGGGATATTTAGAGAATGCATCAACAAGGACGAGCGTGTGTTTCCCTCCGGGGAAACTCCAGAAATGTATGCTTATTTTTTACCACAATAGAATGCAGGCCTCTTCAGTGATTACTGGGGTCAGCGTCTCAGGAGCCCTGGTTCTCTGGGAGGCTGGGCAACGGCGTACCAGGTCTTCAACCATTGTCTCGAGTTCTGGAAACTAGACCTTTTACCTCATCTTCACTTTCATTTTGGTCACGCTTTTATGGACTCCATGGGCCAACTGGGTCGCTTGATACCTTAGAGCTTTTGGTATCACCAGCCTCGAGCCTTTCAGGAGTATTCCGTCTGCCATGTCGCTCGGCTCGCTCCTCACCCTCCAAACCTTCGCCAGCTCTTCTCGGTCTTCTGTTGCTCATGTGTTAGTCTGTTGGGGGTAGTTCCTCCACGACCCTTCTTGGACCCCTTGGAGGGTCTGTGTGAATATAGTGTCTTGCTTGGCGGCTTCCTTGATTTCCTAGAGCAACAGCTGCTGGGGACATGCCACCGCTGAGATCATGTTTATGTATTACTCTGACCCTTCAGTCGGTCCCTTCTTCCTCTGGTGCTGGGTGTCGGGATAGAAAATCCACTGTGTTCTTCGCCCCAGGCAGATACACCACGTCCATCTGGTATGGCTGGAGTTGTACAGCCCATCCCTCAGGGAAGTGGGTGAGGGGCTGTCCCCTTAAAAAGGTAAATGGCTGGCCCGTCAGGTACAAGTGAAAATGGTTGGAGGCTCATTTTATAGCGAGCGCCACCTGCTCAATCTGGGCATACCTTGCTTCAGTGGGGGTCAGCGACTTGCCGGCAAATGATAAGGCCGCCCACCGACCTGGCTCATGTTCCTGGGCAAGCACTGCTCCCAGCCCTACGGGACTGGCATCAACCAGTAGCTCAGTCCATTTTGCCGGATCGAAATAGGTGAGGATAGACTCTCCCAGTAGCCCGTCCTTGATGCTGTGAAACTCCTCTTCTTCTTGTGGTTCCCAGTGCCATTTGACGTCTGTCTTCATAAGTGCCCTCAATGGCTCGGCACGAGTAATAAGATCTGGGATAAATCTTCTGCTACAAGTGGCCATGCCACGGAAACTCCTCACTTCGGTACGGTATGTGTGGTTGGGGCTGGGGCGCTTCAGATGGCTTGTGACTTCTTGGGGTCCACTTGGATGCCCTCCTGGCTGAACACGTACCCAAAGAATTCTAAGGTTGGAAGAATTGACACTTCTCTCGGTGTAGTATCGCGCCATGTTCACTGAGGTGACACAACGTGCTCTTCAGATGTCTGTGATGATCAGCTGCCGTAGCAGAGTGGATCAAGATGTCATCCCTGAGGTTTATCACGCCGGGGAGCCCGGACAGCATTTCGCGGATCCTGTTCCGGAATACCTCCGTTGCTGAGGATATCCCGAAGTTTAGTCGCTTGTAATGACGCAACCCTAAGTGGGTACTGAACGTTGTAATTTAGGGGCTTTCTTCGATTTTAGAAAAAAACACTTTGAACCATTGACATCAGCAATTATGTAATTCATCATTGGCGTGATATGGCGCTCCCTTTTGATTGCCCGGTTGGGCAACCTCATATCGATACAGAGGCGTATGGCACCTGGCTGTTTGGGCTTTTCCGCTATCACCATCGGGAACACCCAGGGCATCGGTCCAGACACCTCCTCTTTTACTCCTTGCTTCTCAAGATTTTCTAGTTCCTTTTCCACCAAGGGCCTCAAGTAAAAAGGGACTTGCATGTGTCGCAGCACGACTGATGTGATGGATTTGTCGTTGTGTAGCTTGATGGGATCACAGTTGATACGTCCGAGCATTTGGAAGAGTTCCTGGAACTGGTCGAGGATCTCATCGACCTGATGTGCTTGGACGCTCCTGGTGAAAGATACTATGTCTAGCTCTTCCGCTGTGTGACTGCTGATTAGGTTGTCCGCTTCACAATCTATTACGTGTATAATGGTGGTGACCTCCGGGTCGTTCGACCTGATTGGGACGGATATCTTGCCCCTCATTAGCAGAGGGGTGTGGCTCCTGTAGGCAAATATCTTGGTCTGGGACGGGGTGATCGGTGGTTGAGGTCGGAGGTGCCTGTATTACTGGAGGCCCAGCATATTTACCGGCGCCCCTATGCCGATAATTGCCTTTACCTCCGTTCCTGCGATTCGCACCATGCAGGTAGGTTGAGGTCTTCTGCGGCATTTGAGTTCTCATTTGAACAAGATCAAGTATGTCTCTACCTCATCCTCCTCTGTGGATGAATCCTCAGGCCCTTGATACCTTCGGCTCTTCCTTGGTGGCGCCCCTTCTGTCCGGAGTCAGTTAGGGACAGTTGACGTACAGCCCAGGATGGTGGTTTCTACCCTCGGGTGTCTCAGCCTCGGTTCCGCCTCCTGCACACTGCTGCAAAGTGGTTGGGGATCCCACAATTAGTGCAGGTTTTTCCTTGCGCAGGGCAGTCTTTTGCTGTATGTGGTTCATGCCCACAGTACCCACACTGCCCTTTGGATGCATCAGGCTTTGTCTTCCTGGGTGTGTCACTCCGCGGTCTCGTTCGGAGGGCGTCAGCCAGCTCCGTTTTGATGGTCTCCGGCCTTGCTTGAGGCTTTGTCAGAGCTTGGTCCATCTCATTGGCCCTAGATGAGATAGGCGATTTTTGACTGGCGCAGGATGATGCCTCGGAGAGTCTTGTCCCAGCACCCTTGGATGAGCTGAGCTCTGATCTTCTTTGGTTGATCGTCCTCTGTGCACGTGCTGGGTAGTTCACGCAGGCGAGCTTAGAACGTATCAATCGACTCCCCTTCCCTCTGGCAGGCCTAGCGTAACTTGGATTGTTCAAAATCGGGATTAAGTTGGGGGTCGAAGTGCCCATCTAATGCTGCCACGGCAGCTTCGTAATCCATGCTGAGACCTGTATTCAGCAAGTGTTTAAACAGCTTGAACATTTTGTCTCCGGCAGGGTGGAGAAGTAGCGACCTCTACAACGCTCCGTCGGTCTCCCTGGTGGCTACGAAATAGTTATTCAGGCGCTCTATCCATATTTTCTACCTCGGGGATGCTGTGGCCAGATCTTCCAGTTTGCTGAAGCTTGGCAATAGCCCGGTAAGTGCATGTTGGACTGGGATTCTATTTGGTGCCTGCACTTGGTCCTCGTCACCCATGTTTCCTGTGGGTCGGTGCCTTTTCCCCTCTCTTCTGTTCTTGTCCACTTGGTATGTGTAGTGGTCTTGACACTTTCCCTGGTGTCTCCTCTTTGGTTGGGTGCCCTCTTGTCTTCCACCTTAGTGTATAGTGTTGCAGGAGCGCTGCCTGTGCTCTCACTGCCTTGTATTGCCTTGTCAGCCCCACCAGTGGGATATGCCTCCTCTTTGTCTTGGTCTGTGTTTAATCACTCTTGGCTTCCCACTCTGCTACTGAGGCCTATCTTTATCTTGACAGTCTGTATTACTGTTGCCTCTCCTTTAGGTGTAATATCTTCCCCTTTTTCTTGGTGTTTCTTTTTCTCTTTGTGGCCTTCTGCTTCCCGTGCCCAGACCTGCTGGAGGCCAGCTTCCAAGGCACACGCCACCTTCCTGGCAGCACTCCAGCCGTGCAGGGGCCCACGTGCTCCTCAGGGCCTGACAACGCGATTCTCGTGCGAGCGCACCAGTTCAGGGGCTCGTCTTCGTCTCCCGGGGCGTGGTAGCCTTCACACCACTGCGCACCACCCCCGTGGAGAAAGCGCTCGACCAGTGAGCGGTCCAGCTGCAGAATGGCTCGTCGGGGTAGCTGGGCAGGTGCCATAGGACGTTGGGGAGCCTTCTCAATGCAGCAGGACACTACATCAGGCAGCACTCACCTGCAGAGTCGCGACTCCACACCAACGATGATCCAGGCACCGTGGAGGTCGCGACTCTTCGGCACGGCAGTTGTCGCAGATGGGGCAGCCGATCGAGGCGAGGGTTGCGCCCCCCCCCTCGTCGCCAATGTGCTGGCCTGAGATGGGAGCGATCCGGTAAGGCCTAACTTATTCTTAATTATGGGGCCTATGAAATAAGGACACACGCGCATTTCAACAGTGTCGGGAGATGACCCACGTGCGGGCTCTCCCCTTTTATTCTAACCCTGCAGGCCACGCCTGGCCTGCGGATGACGTGGGTACAGTTCCTGTTGGCAGACTAGAACGCCAGCATCTAAACATTACAAAGGTGACATATTGTGCACCATAAACGTGGCTTTCTGGTTACATTTATCAGAGGCTTGGTATGTCACCCTAGCAGAGGCTCAACGATGCCATCAGCCCTGTCCTTTGGAAGGGTCACACCACGAGGAACGAAAGCTACACTTGAAGCAATAAAGGACCACAAAAGTAAGCAGTGAAACAGGCTACATGGATAAGCGTAGGAATTTTGTTTTGTTTTTTAAATAAAAGGTGCACATTTTGTTATAGGACACACCTAAGTCTATACGATAAATGGCAATATACTTTAGCAATAAATATTAAAACTTGGAAAGAGCTCGAGTTAAGAAAGTGGCGAATTGAGGTCTTTGGGAGTGCTGCTTCTACTTAACGTCGGCTTCAAACCTCGGATTGGACCGCTCACTGCAGTGCCAGGTACCCTTATGCCCCGCCCCATCTGCCCTGCTAACATCTTTTTTGAGAACAGGTCCCAGTGTTCAAATCGACTTCCCTGGACCGGCACCAGAAAATGCAAACAGAAGGAAGGAAGCGGTGGTTGGGAGTAAAGAATGGGCAAAAATAGTATAAGATTAGTTAATTAAACAGCATTTTTCTATCATTAAGCCGCCTTGGGTGGAAAAGTGGTCCTTTCCGGGCTATTTTCGGCCCTGGTGAATACCAGCGCCCTTGTGATGTTGCAGCTGCGGCGCGAGGTGTGAGAGAAAGCTTGGCAAGAGAAGACATACCTTTGGTTAAAATGCAAAACACCTGGGGAGGGGGGTAGCGATGGGCGGCAGTAATAAAAGGCCCCTCTTGTTTAACGGGACCGTGCTGCCAAAGAGGCCTGAAACGAGCAATCACAAACACACCAGCCGGCGGGAGTCAGTGTTTGAAGGTTTTACAGCATCTCCTCCTGAACTGTGCAGGAGACATTGCCTCGTAGTTAGCCCTGCTCTGATTGGACGATTCCTTCAGTGCCGCCTAAACCAACCACCCTCATTAGTTCATTCATTGCTTACTTTCTAAGTGATTATTTAATTAGCTAATGCCACGCAGATCAGAACATTCGATTGGCTGATCACGCTTCCATAATACAGTACATTGTAGCATTTGTTAAGCAATCCCATTGGTTAATGTAGACAATGATACAGCCTGCAACTAAGGGTGTGTGAACCTGCCAAGTTTGTTGGTAAATTTCGCAAAAGTTCATGGAAATCTTTACAACTATGTGGGGGGGTTGAAATGCTTTCCTATGCTTATCTGCATGGAAATGATAACCTTTTCAACAATGTACGTCATAGGTATCAATACTTACCGCTAGCAAAATGATTGTGCGCTTTGTGTTCCGCTGGGGCCCTTTGGTCCGCTTTCTCTCAACAGGTCTCCCGTCCGCACTTTGTCCGCCTACGGTGCAGGCCCTCCATCTGTTTCAGGTTTGAATGTTGAGATCTGATGAATGATTGAGAGGATGCTGACACCACCACTGGGGAGGGCGGGGTGGGCGGGGGGGGGGGGGGTTGTTCTTTTTGATTCATGTTAAGGTGGCATCCCACACAATGCTGAGGCGCAAAGAGGCTCTACGGACTATATGCGGCATGCCTATTTCGCACTATATAGCCCCACAAGAGCTACCATCCCGTTTTGACTACTGCCTCTGTGGTCCCTATGCAACCGTAGTCTGGGGGAGTTTATTGCTCTTTAGATTGCCTACCCGAGCTAAGATGTGATTATTATCCAGACTACTTGCCTTCCTGTTCTATATGCCTCTATGCTTGCCCCTGTGTGGGATGTTCTGCGGGATTGTCGTGTGTTATTGTCTCCTTTACCAAAAATAAAAATAAAGGTTTTTTTTAAAAAAATGATTGTGCGTAAGATAAACTCTGCAGAAAACAGTGCATGGATTATCGTGGCAAGGCCGGACTGGCCATAGCGGGCACCAGGCATTTCCCCGATGGGTCAGAGGGGTGGGGGGATTTTTGTGGCCGCGAGGCTGGCTTTTGTAACATGGGGCTGGTTTTGCAGCAAATATGCGATATCGGCCCGTCGTCAAAAGAGCCGCAGCGGTGATTTTTGCTAGCATTTTCCCGGTGGCCCGGAGGGGTGGGGGCCACTTTTGTGGCCGCACTGGCCGCTTTTGTGACAGGGCCTGGTTTTGCAGCAATGCTGTAATTCCAGCCCTCTCTCACAAAGCGAGAGCAGTGCTTTTTGCTAGCACCCTCCTCATCCCCTAAGGGCCAGTTGAGCATCAACCAATCTGCCAGGGCTGGTTGCTGTTCCCAGTCCGGCCCAGCACTTTGGGATCCGCACCTCCATCGAATTTAAAATCAGATGCAAACTGTGTTTGAACCCATTTTAGGTTCACAGTTGGGCACAAAATGAGCTTCGACCTAGTATTTTTTCTCCGAGCAAGTTTGCCTTTGTATTACCTGGAGCAGTCAACAGTGCAGATGGTGGTAAAACCTGCAGTTTTACCACTCTGTAAGACCAAAAACGCATGTAATTCCGCTATCAAGTGATAACTGTATTATGCCCCAGGCGCTTTTAATGGCTGCAGTGACTGCCTCACTTAGAATAGGTTGGCTAGAATTTTGCTGAAGAGCGAATGTGTATAGAAAGTTTGTTGTAAATGTAAATCTGCAGTGAAGAAGCCAGCTTACATCTTCCAGCGTGGTTGGGTTTGATTCAAGTTAGTGATGTTGCTGTCCAGTTAAAATGATCACACAATGAAGGAAAACGATTAGCTCAGAAGAAGGTAAATGAATGGTGTCAATCTAGAACTTTGCAACCCTTCACAAGTGAAAAGAATATTTCTCACACCCCTATCTTCAGCAAGAGAATAATATTTTTTGTATCCATTTAATGATGCGTTATTACCCGGAGATGTTCTCTGTATACTACAAAGTCTTTTATGTTGTTAGGGTTGTTGGCTCCCACAGATGTCCTCTGTGTACCACAAACAATTGACCGTAACCCTGTCTTGAGATATAATAGTGACCACCCACAGCACTTAGAGAACATTTTCCATAAGGGGAGTGTCTTACTATCAGAGGAAACTGTACTGACACCTCTAGGGTCCAGGAAAAAGCAAATGAGATGACTAAAAAACTGTCTGACACGAGTCTTCTTGATTGGTCAATTCTAGAAATTGAAACAGGAACATCAGCAAGGAGTCTCATTTGGAAACACGTGCCAAAGCAGAGACCAATCGCATCACATGTCCGCACCTTTTCGTCTGTATCAAACATACTATATTGTTGCCCATATTAGACCGAGGTCTACCAGACAAGGCCACAACCACGCATATGCAACCTGCCTCCAGCACAGAACCATTATCCTTGAGGCAAACGTCGTGTCTGCAAATACACGGTGAGACATACATATCCCATTTGGGTCTACAAACAACCTGTGAACAAAAGTCATATAGCAATTGAAACAACGAACGAGTAATTTATATGACAATGTGCACGTGTAATCTAAATTATATAGGAATGACCACCAGAGAGGTTAAGACATGCATACTTAAACACAGGATGCAAACTCAAATCCACATAAATGTTCGTACACTTTAAGGAACTGGGGCAGTCTGAGAATGATATGAGGTGGAAGAATAGACACATCCCAACACATTTGGGATATTCAAACTACAGAATACATGCGGAATTAATGATGACATCACCTGGCATCAGGATTGGTAGCCACCATAATACCATTTTAGCATTTAGTCTGCATATAAAAGGTAAGAACAACCCTAGTGCACACAGGGTATAAGAAAGGACTTGACTAGGGATTGACAGTCCCCCTGTCAGTAACCATGTCTTTAGTTACCCCTAATGTACTGTCATAGGGCTCCCCTTTCTTTAACCCCTTGGCTGCGGCGGTAATTCCGCCGCAGCGCTAGGGGGTAGGGGGGACCGCGCGGCGCCGCCATGCTCGTGACGGAACCACTCCGTCACCAGCCTCGGGCGCGCTGTGCTCGTGATGGAGTGGTTCCGTCACGGCCCGCCTGCTCAATGGAACGCTCAGCGCAGGCGCGAAATCACTGCCTCGCAGGCGTGGCGGCCGGGGTGCGACGGAACCACTCCGTCATTAGCACAGCCCGTCCGAGGCTGGTGACGGAGTGGTTCCATCACCAGCACCCAATGGGTTAAAAAGGGCTCTAGAAATAGATAGATGAATCACAACTGGCCTTATAAATGTAGTTGTCACGTTTGACTAAGTGGGTCACAGACGCCTATACATTTCAGTATTGTTTCATGAGCGCGAACACTAACATACTGATAGTGATACAGGCTCCCAAGATGATGGCCGCATTGCACACAGTTCTCTCCTGCTTGTATCCAGTATCCTAGACTGGGCACTTGTTGGTCATGTGAACGCGTGCCAACACGTTGCTACTCTGATTATAACCCGCTGAGGCTTCCTTTGAATGGCTCCAGGAACAAGAGGTGCCAATCACACTAAATGTTCCTACACTTCCCCTTATTTAGCTACATGATTGACAAATGTGACAAATGTATTTCACAGACTCCCCTCTGTACGCATCTGTAAGCATTTCTTTGGGCATAATAATACCCAATGTGGCTACTCCCCGACTTCAAGTCAGCTTTGTGAGCAGGGGCGTAGCTTCACAGGGGTGGTGTTTGTGGTGTGACAACCCCAAATAAATGCAATCTTGGCCTGGTACGTAGGCCAAGGGGCTCTGAGTTGGGTCAGCCGAGACTGCATCAGGTTTTCATCATGGACTCAGAACAAAAGACAAAACAGTGACCTTTGCTGTAAGACTCAGAAGAGTGAGAGAGAGAGACACAAAGATATAACCAAGTGTCTGAATTGTATTTAAAATGTGAAATCAGAAAACAGATGTCGGTAGCAAACCATACCTGCAGTCACCTACAGCTACAACAACTTCAACAGTTATGCACTGTCCTAGTATTGGCTCAACTTTACGTGCTATGGAGTACTCGTTGAATCCAGTACCTGGGTAATATCCCTATAGCGTATCTCAGTACTTTGATCTTTGTTTCTTTGACCTTGTTCCATCCTGTATCAAATCTCCCAGTACTTTGTTTCTACTTGGTTGACCTTGTTCCATCCTGTATCAAATCTCCCAGTACTTTGCCCTTTGTTTCTTTGACCTTGTTCCATCCTGTATTAAATCTCCCAGTACTTTGCCCTCTATTTCTTTGACCTTGTTCCATCCTGTCTCAAATCTCCCAGTACTTTGCCCTCTACTTGGTTGACCTTGTTCCATCCTGTATCACATCTCCCAGTACTTTGCCTTCTATTTCTTTGAACTTGTTTCATCCTGTATCAAATCTCCCAGTACGTTGCCCTTTGTTTCTTTGACCTTGTTCCATCCTGTATCTGAGCTCTAACATTAGATTTTTCTCAAAACCAGTTTCATTGCTTTTTTCAAAGACGACATCTACCTGAAATAAACAATCACTGGTAAAGAACCACTAAAGACCTGCAAGTGGGGTAATACATAAAACATGTTTCTGGCAAGACAAACTTATCAAGTGTAACATTTGTGTAGTGATACATTTAACAGATGCTACAGCTGAAATATAGGAGTAGCTGCTTAGAGTTGTAGGGTATTTTAAGTCAATATGACACTACACTTCAGAACACCTGGACACAGGCAAGCATGGACCTGAAAAGTTGGTTCTGAAAGGATATCCAAATGAGAACAATGCAAATCCGACCAACAAAGGAGAAACTGGCGTAGCTTCGCAAGAATGAATGAATTAATGCATGCAGAACTTGTATAATGCAGCACTTTCGTTCCTTGGCATCTTGGTGGTTTCTATTAGACAGGGAGACTGAAGGCCTCTCATGGGTGTTGCCTTTGCACATCTGGGCATATTCAGAAGAGACAAAGAAGCAGCAAAAATATATGACATCAGAGCTCCATTTCTTTCTGCTTTTCATGAGAGGTAGTATTGTTGCTCCACAGCACTGTGCCCTCGAGCCCCCTTGTCTGCTCTCCATTCTTACTCAGTGGTCCCGATGGATGTAAAATGTTACTCCAAGGTACGGACCAGGATTTTGGAATTCGCGGCGAGGTGCATTCTGGGATGCATACATTGCGCAGCAAGATTTGTTGTCCTGCTCTCTGAAATCTTGAAAAGGCAGGTCCTCGAGTAACCACTTCTCTTGGGCACATCTCACAGCAGAGGGGGAGATTGCACTTTCACTCCATTCATCTGATGTTGTGGTTTGTGCAGATGGAGGCGAGGCCCTCCTCCAGCGATGGGTGAGTCAGATAGGCCTCTGATGACACCGTCCAGCTGCCTTCTCTCGCGCCCATTCTCCCCACAAGCGCACATCTGCATCACGGCGCTGTTTTGTGTCTCTCGATTCAATAGGAGGGCACTTGACAAAAGTATGCGGTGCACAAGCCGTCATGCAAATGATCACGTATTGTCGAAGGGCTCATTCTTGGAGTGCCTGGCCTCCATAAAAAGCGCACTGCTGTTGAATATTAATGATCTGACGTCATACAACCCCACCACATCACACTGAGCCCGAAGCAAGATAAAATGTGTTTGTGATTTGGGAGCTTGGTTTAAGAGTCGCGCTTTTGTTCGTCTCACAGTGCTTGGATTAAAAAGCGGGCGCCTCGGGCTGTGACACAGGCAGGGAAAGTGCCTTTGAAGGGAAAGGCGCGGATTCCTCGGGAGACATTGGCACACCTCTGCAGGATGTTTCGCGCCACATTTAGAAAGGCAAACTTTTTATTGTTCTCCGCTGACTGTTGGGAAGAATTCCGGAAAGTTCCCTTGATTGTGCGATCCGAGCAGCTAAAGTGGAGAAGGGGGTGTTATGGGTGTTGTTGTAACACACTTTGGTTTAATTTTGAAGGTTAGTTCACGCATGCCTGCCAGTCCCCCAGTGAGATGTCTCTGCTATTAGTGTCTGTAGTGAATTTATTCTGTACAGAGGTGATTGGGGCCCAGTGGTAAGTACTCATGGGATTGTGCCACAACTTTGTGTACCAGGTGCTCCCTGTGGTGTTGTACCCCTGAACCGTCGGTGAGTACCAGCTCCTCCCAGTGGCACATTACACGCACAACCATCACCCCTTCATTGATTATCTAATACTCCTAGGGGTACTCTACTCACCCCCCATCATACTGAGGTTCATTTCTTGCCAGGGGGACTCTCCCCAAAACACTCCCATCCCTTTCGTGAGTATCAGTTCTCCCAGTGGTACTCTATCCGCTGCTTCTTTCTTGGCCCTCCCAGAGGGACTCTCTCCACAACAACCTGTCCCTTCGGTGCGTATTAGATGCCCCCTGTCATATTCTACCCATCACCCCTTCAACAAGAATCAAGTACTCCCAAGAGTATTCTACTTACAACACCCTCACTCCTTCAGTGAGTGTCAGAAGATTCCTGTGGAACTCTGCGCACTACGCTCTCACCTCTTCAATGAGTAACAGGTCCTCCCAGGTGTACCCTTCCTACAACACCTTCATCACTTCAGTGAGTAACAGGTCCTCCCAGGAGTATCCTTCCTACAACACCTTACCCCTTCAGTGAGTAACAGATCCATCCATGCGTACCCTTCCTACAACACCTTACCCCTTCAGTGAGTAACAGATCCACCCATGCGTACCCTTCCTACAACACCTTACCCCTTCAGTGAGTAACAGATCCACCCATGCGTACCCTTCCTACAACACCTTACCCCTTCAGTGAGTAACAGATCCACCCATGCGTACCCTTCCTACAACACCTTACCCCTTCAGAGAGTAACAGGTCCTTCCAGGAGTACCCTTCCTACAACACCTTACCCCTTCAGTGAGTAACAGATCCTTCCAGGAGTACCCTTCCTACAACACCTTACCCCTTCAGTGAGTAACAGGTCCTTCCAGGTGTACCCTTCCTACAACACCTTCACCCCTTCAGTGAGTAACAGGTCCTTCCAGGAGTATCCTTCTTACAACACCTTCCCCTCTTCAATGAGTAACAGGTCCTCCCAGGTGTACCCTTCCTACAACACCTTCACCCCTTCAGTGAGTAACAGGTCCCAGGAGTACACTTCCTACAACACCTTATCCCTTCAGTGTGTAACAGATCCACCCATGAGTACCCTTCCTACAACACCATCACCCCTTCAGTGAGTAACAGGTCCTTCCAGGAGTACCCTTCCTACAACACCTTCACCCCTTCAGTGAGTAACAGGTCCTTCCAGGAGTATCCTTCTTACAACACCTTCCCCTCTTCAATGAGTAACAGGTCCTCCCAGTTGTACCCTTCCTACAACACCTTATCCCTTCAGTGAGTAACAGGTCCTTCCAGGAGTATCCTTCTTACAACACCTTCACCCCTTCAGTGAGTAACAGGTCCTTCCAGGAGTATCCTTCTTACAACACCTTCCCCTCTTCAATGAGTAACAGGTCCTCCCAGGAGTACCCTTCCTACAACACCTTCACCCCTTCAGTGAGTAACAGGTCCTCCCAGGAGTACCCTTCCTACAACACATTCACCCCTTCAGTGAGTAACAGGTCCCAGGAGTACACTTCCTACAACACCTTATCCCTTCAGTGTGTAACAGATCCACCCATGAGTACCCTTCCTACAACACCATCACCCCTTCAGTGAGTAACAGGTCCTTCCAGGAGTACCCTTCCTACAACACCTTCACCCCTTCAGTGAGTAACAGGTCCTTCCAGGAGTATCCTTCTTACAACACCTTCCCCTCTTCAATGAGTAACAGGTCCTCCCAGTTGTACCCTTCCTACAACACCTTATCCCTTCAGTGAGTAACAGGTCCTTCCAGGAGTATCCTTCTTACAACACCTTCACCCCTTCAGTGAGTAACAGGTCCTTCCAGGAGTATCCTTCTTACAACACCTTCCCCTCTTCAATGAGTAACAGGTCCTCCCAGGAGTACCCTTCCTACAACACCTTCACCCCTTCAGTGTGTAACAGATCCACCCATGAGTACCCTTCCTACAACACCTTCACCCCTTCAGTGAGTAACAGGTCCTTCCAGGAGTATCCTTCTTACAACACCTTCCCCTCTTCAATGAGTAACAGGTCCTCCCAGTTGTACCCTTCCTACAACACCTTC
Organism: Lissotriton helveticus; assembly: GCF_964261635.1. Classification (NCBI taxonomy): domain Eukaryota; kingdom Metazoa; phylum Chordata; class Amphibia; order Caudata; family Salamandridae; genus Lissotriton; species Lissotriton helveticus. The sequence continues at coordinate 172,129,615 of NC_136059.1, read as the reverse complement.
ACCCCTTCAGTGAGTCACAGGTCCTTCCAGGAGTATCCTTCTTTCAACACCTTCACCCCTTCAGTGAGTAACAGGTCCTCCCAGTTGTACCCTTCCTACAACACCTTCACCCCTTCAGTGAGTCACAGGTCCTTCCAGGAGTATCCTTCTTTCAACACCTTCACCCCTTCAGTGAGTCACAGGTCCTTCCAGGAGTATCCTTCTTACAACACCTTCACCCCTTCAGTGAGTAACAGGTCCTTCCAGGAGTACCCTTCCTACAACACCTTCACCCCTTCAGTGAGTCACAGGTCCTTCCAGGAGTATCCTTCTTACAACACCTTCCCCTCTTCAATGAGTAACAGGTCCTCCCAGTTGTACCCTTCCTACAACACCTTCACCCCTTCAGTGAGTCACAGGTCCTTCCAGGAGTATCCTTCTTTCAACACCTTCACCCCTTCAGTGAGTAACAGGTCCTCCCAGTTGTACCCTTCCTACAACACCTTCACCCCTTCAGTGAGTCACAGGTCCTTCCAGGAGTATCCTTCTTTCAACACCTTCACCCCTTCAGTGAGTCACAGGTCCTTCCAGGAGTATCCTTCTTACAACACCTTCACCCCTTCAGTGAGTAACAGGTCCTTCCAGGAGTACCCTTCCTACAACACCTTCACCCCTTCAGTGAGTCACAGGTCCTTCCAGGAGTATCCTTCTTTCAACACCTTCACCCCTTCAGTGAGTCACAGGTCCTTCCAGGAGTATCCTTCTTACAACACCTTCACCCCTTCAGTGAGTAACAGGTCCTTCCAGGAGTACCCTTCCTACAACACCTTCACCCCTTCAGTGAGTAACAGGTCCTTCCAGGAGTATCCTTCTTACAACACCTTCACCCCTTCAGTGAGTAACAGGTCCTTCCAGGAGTATCCTTCTTACAACACCTTCACCCCTTCAGTGAGTCACAGGTCCTTCCAGGAGTATCCTTCTTTCAACACCTGCCCCTCTTCCGTAAGGATCAAGTCCACAGGAGTAATATTCCCACACCACCCTTACTCCTTCATTGGTATCAGGTCCTCAGAAGGGTCATCTACCCATAGCAACATTACACCTTTGATGAGTATCAGGTCCTCTCAGAGTACTCTGTCCATAATGCCTTCAACCCATTTGGCGAGAATCAGGTCCTCCCTTTGGTATTATATCCATTACGCCTTTACCCCCTCATGAGTATCAGATAATCTATGTTGTCCTCTGCCCTCTACACCCTCACCCCTTTGATGAGTATCAGACCCTCACAGGGGTACCCTAGCCACAAAACCCTCACCCCTGTGGTGGGTATTGGGTCCACCCAGGGGTATTCTATCCATAGCATCCTCACCCCTTGGTGGGAATCAAGTCCTCCCAGGTATTCTGTACCAAAACAACCATCAACCCTTTACTGAGTACTAAACCATCAAATAGGTACTCTACACAGATGAACAGACCATCCTTGGAGAACTCTGACCACAACACCCACTTTCTTTTGTTGGGGGTCAGGTTACTCCCTGGGATACTGTACCCACACCGACCTCACCTATCCCATGATTCACAACCTGCAAGGAGACCTCTAACCACACCAGCCTCACTCATTTGGTGGATGTCAGGTACTCCCAGAGGAACCATGCCTCTTTATTGTTGCACCTGTTATTGTTACTTAGATACTGATTATCAGCTCCTCCGACCCATGCAAAGTATTAGGTCCTCCAATGGGCACTCTACTTACAAAATCCTATCCCATTCAGTAGAAGGAGGCCGCCCCTCATGGAATCCTCTACCTACACCACCATACCCCTTTACTGAGTATTAGGTCATGCCATGTGTAATCTGCACAATTTGTCAGATCCTCCCAGGAGAGCTCTAGCCTCACCAACCCACACCTCTTTGGTGGATATGAGGTGAGTATTCCTGGTGTACTCTATCCACACCACCCGCACTCCTATGGTGGGTATCCCTTGCTTCCTGGGGTACTTAAACCAGACCTCCCATGCCGCCTTATTGTTATTGTTCTAAGTGTTTATTAGCATCTTGATTTTCATCTGTGCCCTCTTTTAGCCCTGCCAGGGGTTCTGTCCCAACACAACCCTCATCTATTTAGTAAGCATCAGTAGTCCCAGGTGTACCCTGCCATCACAGGTAAAGTATTCGGCACAGATATGAAACTGCTATCCCTTACTTAAGGGCAGCTGGTGACAGTTCTTCTCTACTAAAATATTATCTTGTCATGAGGGGGCCCAAAATTCGGTCTCAAACCTGTGAATATCTGTGAGAAATGGAAGTTTCGAAAGTACCTAATCACATTCTCCAGGGCCCCCCATCGTTTTTGCATTATGCCACTGTCTGTCCTGTCAAATACTTCTCTGTTTTCTCCCAGAATTTTAGTTGAGGCTTTCTATCAATTCTCATTCCTTGCAGATGTTCTTTTTCTCCATACAAACCTTTGGTACACACTTTCGGCTCAGATGGGATGAGAGGCAAGCTCCGAGTAACCTCCAAGGGTGTTCCTGTGCATCACTGAATGCAACAAACTGTAGGTACACTGGATACATTCACAGCAGGGGTCATGGAATTTGGTAAGGATGATAACTTCTAGCAAAAATGATTTTCTACTCTCTCCATGAACATTTTGTTGTACCCTTGATACTACCAACCAAGGTTCTTAAACTCCACTTTCTAAGAAAATTCATTGGTCCAGGCACGTGTTTCAAGAACATCTCCCATCAAAAAAGAGATTTCAACCCCTGAATCTCTTTTCCATTAGACTTTGAAGCCAGTCTTTATATGTGTCTTTCTACGGGTTTAGTAAAGAGTCTTCTATGTACACTTATCTGCGGCTCTTCGTAGGTGGAAGAGATCAGGAATCTAGACCACTTCTGAGTATTGGTCACTGCTATCCATCAGACCAGGACTTCTAAGGTACTAACTTTCACTATTACTTATCAAACATTGCATGGTCAAGGTGCCCAAGTCTGGTCACTAATATGTACCGCTTCCTACGTGCTTGGGACCTGGTGTTTCAGGAGGTCCAGGTTAGGTCACATATCCTTTTCCTGGTTTATCAGCTGGCCTGTTGACTGTCCCGACCATTGGAGATTTGACTGGTCGAAGACTGTCTTCAATTAAGGAAAGCACTAGAAACCATGCTTCTCCAATGAGAAACATTACCAGTCTCAATTGCGGGTGTTGGTTCTGCTCCTCACAGTCTCTTGAATGCATGTTGCATCTTTTCAGAACACTCTCCCACCTAATCTAACAAAGGAGCCATCCCTCCTTGCCTCGAGGAAACATTTATACTCACCTGTACCGGTTATTCCTGAAATATTTTGGATAATCAGGGGCTTATTATGAGCCCTTGCGTCACTTTCGCGCCACCGGTGCAGCAATTTTTGTGAAGCAAGAGCAGGGTAAAAAAGTGCCATGTTGCGTTATATTAACAAAGTGACGCATCTAGCTAGATGCGTCACTTTGTTAACCACTGTGCCACATTATACTTGCACCCGGTATAAGGTATGCAGGGTGGGAGTTCTGACGCAAGTGTACCTCGTACATGTGACGTAGTGAAATCTATGAGATTTCACGGAGTCACTTCTAGGATGGAAATGCGTCAATATTTTACGCCTGCCTCACAGCAGGCGTGAGACTGATGCAAGCACATTTGAAATGGGACTTGCCCATGTAAAATGACCCATTGATGGAGTTGCATCACTTTCGTGACACACTCCAGCAATGTATATATGAGAAGTAACAACCTAGGCAATTGTATCAACTTGTCCGAACAATGACAACTGGGAAAAGTAACACAGTGCCAACTATGGTTCTAGTTTTTATTAAGACAATTACACGGTGAATACATATCTCATTAAAAAAACTTGTATCCATATCGAATATGGACCAAATTACACAATATTAATAAAACAAAATCACAAGAATAAAATACCAAGAAAAAAGCACAGTTAGTGGCACATTAATTGAATCGACGCGTGTTTCGGCGACCAGCGCCTTCTTCAGGAGTAGCCACGAATTTCCTGGAAAAATGATATAATAGAGCATATTCATTATAAAACATAACATATTTATTCACATATTTTACAGTTCATAACTACAAAGATAAGTATATAAATTAAGTCACAAGAGAATTAAAAACAATACGGAACTCATAGTTGAACAGCCTACATTCTCTTTTTTCTTTACAAATTCCCATTTGGAAAAGACAAGAAAGACTTACAGTAATAAAAGTCTCTTAAATATCGTTTAACTTCAATGCTCATTTTAGGGCCTATATCCTATTTCAAATTAGTATTTTCCTTCTGGTAGGCCCTTATGCCCATAGACTGGACTGGGTGACATGACTGGGTATAACTGACATTTAGACTTTGTGAATTCCCCCAAGGGAGTCACACAATAGAGGGATTAGGTGTGCCTGAATGGGTCATCTGCAGGCAGGATGGTGCGGCAGAGCTTGTCTCCCCCTGGCAGCATGGGTTCATACCTGGTCGAGGAACGGCGGATCACGTTAGAAGAGCAATCTCGCTGTTTGAGGCCTGTGCTGCCGGGGGCAGGGGGGTCGCCATGATCTTCCTCGACGCGGAAAAGGCATTCGATGGCGATAGGTGGTTATACCGGTGGTACGTCCTGAAGGAGAGAGGTTTTGGCCCAAAAATCCGGATGGCCATATAGGCCATGTATTGTGATCCAATGGCCCGAATACAGATGATGGGTCAGAGTTCAGATAGGATTAGGCTAGGCAGGGGCACCCGAGAGGGCTGCCCCTGCTCACCTATCCTGTTTGCATTGTACATCGACCCGCTGGTCAGGCAAATTTTGGGGAATGAGGGAATTCAGCCAGTATTAACTAACGGATTTGAAAGCAAAATATTGGCGTATGCCGATGACCTGGCAGTGATCACATCAGAACCAGCTGAGACCATGAGGATACTGGTGGAAGTTACTAGGGAGTTTGGTATGCACTCAGGGTACAGCCTAAACGAGTCAAAAACCCAGGTAATCTGCTCAAAGGAGGTTGTTAAAGCCGATCGAAGAAATGTCGATTCTGCAACCTATCTCGGGATAGTAATTAACGCAGAAACAGGCTTCATTATTCAGGATAACTTTACCCCACTCCTCAAGAAAATTGAGTCAGATTTGAAACGGATGGACTCGTTGCATCTATCTCTCATAAGGAGGACCAACATGTTAAAGATGACTATGTTGCCTAAACTCCTCTATCTGTTTAGATGCATACCCTATTTAATTGAGGAAGGGCTGTTAAAGAAGATTGAGTCTATCTTTAACAGCTTTCTTTGGCAGTATGGTAAAACCAGGCGGGCAGCAAGATATATGACTCTCCCACAGGAACGGGGAGGTTTAGCAGTCCGAAACATAAGACTCTATCACTGGGCTTGTTTGCTGGCGCAGATGTCTATACTATTTGAACCAGTATCCAGTGGAAGATACCTATATGACCTGACCTCTGATCTATATGCACCACCATCAATATACAAAATATTGATGGGAAAAGAGGCCGTGGGGGCACTGCTGAGAAAAACAAGTCACAGATTTATTTTTAAATCCCGATATAAGGGGGCACTCAGTGCCTGGGATCTGTGGAACAATCTTCAGAAACTGCTTCATATTCCTAGGATCAACGTGTTTACCCCGCTGTGGAACTCAGGATATCTACCAAACTTGAGTGTGGATGGGGCCTGGAAATGCTGGGAACAGCTGGGCATTTGGATGGTGGGCGATGTGATGTTGAATGGTAGCATTATGAGTTTTACCTGGCTACAGGAGAAGTATGGTCTGCCCAGCGGCCAAATCTTTAAGTATCTCCAGGTCTCACAAACACTCAAAACTGTTATCTCGGATATAGTCCCTGGTCCCTATTGCCCAGTGGTGGGATATTTGTTAAGAGGTGGCGATAGGATAAGTAATATATATCAAGCTTTGTTAGAAAAATCGCCCGATGATCTGGAGAAGCACGAGGCCGCCTGGGCAGTCAGACTTCAAGATCCGGATACCGATCTTGATAAAGCTTTGGGTTTGGATAAGCAGGTATTACGGTCCTCAAACATGAAGGTCCAGCATTTTAAAACACTCATCAATTTGTATTATACACCATCTAAGTTACATGATTGGGGTATGAGGGTCGATAGTAACTGCCCTAGGTGCCAGAAAGGCCCTGGAGATCTTTTACATATGTTTTTTAACTGTGAGAAGCTTAGCCCGATAAAAACCGAGATTGAGAAATTTTCTGGAGGGGCTGCTAGGCCTAAAAATTAGCCTATCCCCGACGGTGATGATCCTCGGGAGCGATAGTAAAACGGCTCTTATGAATAAAGAAACAGAGGCCTTTATTTTTTGGGCCGTTGCTGTTTTACTTATTTTACTTTCAGCCGCCTGGAAGGATTCAATGCTCCAACTTTTCAGATGTGGCTGACCAGGCTTCTTGGTATTCATAATATCGAATCCACTTTATATCTCCACAAGGGTAAGAAAAAAACGGGATTTTGGCAATAAGATATGGGCCCCCCTAAAAAATTGGAGGGAGGGGCAGCTTTAATTAACTAGAGTTGTAGTCCTCTATTTTTATATATTTATATGTATGTGTAAATATTTATTTATATGTATATTTAATGTATGGATTTATTTATATTGCTGCTCTGCTTATTGAATTCTAATATCAGAAAACGTATTTATGCCAGGATACCTGCTGTAAAAAAAAAATTCTATGCCGTATCTGTTTTGTACCAAAAAAAAAAAAGGATATAACTACTTTGTCACTTTCTGTTCACTAGGATATGAATCTGATTCATCTAGGGTCAAGAGCCTGGAATTAGTTTAGAATTAAATGTGTGCTATATCACTTAATCATTCATTCAGGCTTTTGAATTTTGTTCCTATGGACTTATTTTGAAAAGGAGTTATGTGGTTTACCATTTCCGTTGAGGTTGAAATACTTACTGCCTTTTGTCAATGGAAAGGCTCTTGTGAAAAAGCTCTGATGAAACGAGTTTTAATTAGCATGTTATCTCTATGCTGAGCCACCGTCACCAGCCTACACGTGCAATTTCGATCAAGCTCTCACTTTCAACCTTGTTGCTAATACCATTTCCTACCCTTTTAGTGGACACTCAGCTCTTTTCTATTGGTTCTGAATACATGCAATGGCTAGGGATTGTTTTGCACTTATTTTGACAAGGAGTTACGCTTGTTTAACATTTCCAACAATGATAATGTACACCCCACGTTCCATCAGTGAACTGGCTCTTATGGACATATTCTGTTGAAATAGCAACACTTAATGAGGAAGGTATCCCTGTACTGAGCCTCGGTCACTAACCCATACTTGCACTTTCAATCATGATCTCACCTTCTACCATGTCACTAATGACACCTGATACTCCTTCACTGCAGACACAGCTAGTTTTTTCTGGCACTGGAGCGATACACTGGCTACGTATTGGTCAACGATGCTAAACACCATGGTCCAGCAGACACACAACTCAGTTGCCCTAGCTCTTTTTCACAATTATACTAGGCTTGTTTTGAGCTTGTTTTCATTAAGAGTTGCATTTTACCCATGTACTACTTTGATGATTGATTTATGTGATTTTTTTGGTTATTTTCTTTTAGCCTTTATTTATCTGTGAAAGGCAGTTGCTATCCTTATGCATAACATTGTTTAATTTTCTCTTAGTAAAATACAGCCACAAAGAATATGTATTTCCCAACCCCTCCGCTGTCGTTGCTCAGTCTGTGTGCATTGAAGCTGTGCAAAGGAAGGCTTTGCTCTACTCCCTAAGTGGCCTCACCTCTCTAGAAGTATTCCCTGAAGGATTCCACAATGTCACGTGATCTGGATCTCTGGGGAAAAGTCTATATATATGTCTCTTCCAGCTCACTACATGTGGTTACATCCAGTTGACTTTTGTTAGGTTTCACCTAATCATGTGTATTAAAAAAAATCTTAAAAGCGGGTTACAACCTGTCCATCAATTACCTTTACTTACCAGTCGCTGGAATCAATGCTGTTCTCATTTCCATGCTACTGATTGGTCAGCATGTCATCTACGTTCTCTTTGCATGTCTTCCTGCTTTGCCTGTCCATGCCCTGGAGCGTAGCCCAAGTACCGCTTCCAGTCAACGGCCAGTGTCCTTCCAATGTCTACACACTTCGGAAGGTATTATTTAAAAAAACTGTGCTATCTAGCACTCAGGCAGTCTCTCCCCTCCTCTGTGCTCTTACCATATTGTTGCTAGAACCCTTGCCCACTCGTTATTACATGCTCATTATTGCTTCCCCCCTCCCTCCTCATTGCTTGCTCATCCCTACCCCCTTCCGCTTGCTGCTTAACCTGTCTCCCCACGTTTTGCATCCTTTGCTGCCTGTTTTTATTTTCTGCCATGTGCATGGCTCATTAGAGGTCGTCTCCATCCCTCATGTTGCTCTGCCCTTTCCACCTCTCACCCACTGACCTCATTTTCCTACACAGAACAAACAACAATTGGCAAAGCCAATAGGTTTCACCTATACGAAATCTATTGGCTTTATCAATGTTTTGTGCATGTTGCACAGCAGTTTAGCTTCTGTACAACACAGCTTAGTGTAAAAAAAGCGCTTAGACATGGCCAGTATTGACCGCTTATTAGTGCTTTTTATTTTTTTGGTTTTAAGCTCTGTTGCACAGCAGATCAACTGCTGTGCAACATGTAAAAACAAGAATTGACAAACCCAATAGATTTTGAAAAGGTAAAACCTATTGGTTTTGCCACTGATTGTTTACGATTGGAAGGGGAGTTCATTCCACTTTTCTAGTGGAAGCTGCCACGTAGCCAACAGTAGTCCTCATTTATGTCCATTTTAGTGAATAAGCTCTGATGTGACAGAACTTTTAATCAGGCACTCACTTCCTGTCCTTGTCACTCACAACACTTGATTTCCCTCAAGTAGACACACAGCTCCTTTCTCCCGACTCTGCATATGCACTCTGTTAATTTGTGGTCAAAGGTACAAAAACAGTTTGGCTCCTTTGAAGACAGTAATGTTTGTCACTAAGATTTTTGGGGTCCTTTTTAGACGAGTGAGTTACTTTATTTGTTAGTTCTTTGTTTCTCTGTTGCTGTTGGGACATGGGTTGCATCTTTCAGTCAGTGACGTAGGGACAGCAGTAGTGGGTTTTTGTGCAGCTTCACACTTTGGGAAGAATGGTTCGTCCCCCTGTCTGTGCGGTTATTCATATTTTTAACAGCCAGATCTACATGCTGCATAACTATTTACATGCAGAAAGAGTCAAGCATGTTGAAACACATTGCTGTCATGTAGAACATAGGCAAGTCCCTTCTGCAGAGGTGATACTGTTAAAGCTACATTTTTATGGGTCTTTTACACAGCGATATCACTTTTCCTCAGCCTTTCCTAGGCAAGGTTCTACCCATGGGCGTTGATGGATTCTTCTGACAGGTGTTTTGTAATCCAATCCCCTGTTCGGTGCCAAAGTAGAGTGGAAAAGACACTAGCTCTTTGAACTGCAGTCACCGCTCAGTCTCTGCTGATGCTTCTAACAAGTTACAGTACAATAAAACCCTCTCTGTTCTCCCTCCTTCAATGATACACTCATCCATTTACCTCCCCGCCCTTTACACCGCACCTTTTTTCACCTCGCTTCTCCACACTACTATTGCACACAACATATCCACTTATGTGCTCACCAAACAATGTATATATTGCTCCATGTGGTCATTAACTCATCCATCCATGTATCTGTGCACTCATTCAATAATTCGTTCATCCATTCATCTACAGTCACCATAGGAGTGTCAAACCTATTGGCTTCGACAAAGCTTTTTTTTCTTTTCTTCACATTCATTCACTCTTTCGTCGTCTTCCTTGGTTCGCCCTCTCTATCTTCTTTGTTTTTCTTCCTCTTTTATTTAAAGTTTTAGTTGTCACACTTATACTCTATTTAGCTTATTACCAAGTTTTGTAAACATCTTTTTCCTTTACCTATATGTGCATCTGCCCCTCCTGTATTTATTATCCATTCCCTCTCATTTTTCATTTACCCGCATCTTTTTCACGGTGAGGCTGAAAACTGTGCGCCCTTTCACCGTCCAAAAAGCCCAGCCACAAATATCCTTTTCATGATTTTTTTCCAGCTGGATTTGGTAGCCGGCCGCTTGCCAAAAACCAAAAAGAAATTTCTCTCTGCTTATTTTGAATTATTTTTTAAGTCAGTGTTCACTGGAGTCCTAATGGTCTCAAAATGAACACAGTCCAATAAAAACGCGAGCAAAGAGCGGGCAGTGTAATATCAGTTCTGTAACCTGACCAGCTCCCCTCCTTTCACAAACACACACTCAGTTTACATTTAATAGCTTTTTATTGCGCTGGCAGCCAAAGGGAATGGCTGCCATCTGTTGCTGATCGTTAGCTTGGCACAGTCTCCTAGATGCCACATCACCAAAGCATCCATTGTAAGCCATATGCACAGTTCTTAGGTTTTGGTACCACAGACACCCTTTCATCCTTGGCTTCTGCTTGCCCTTACCTTGTGCCATCCTGCCAGCTTCTTCATTGACACTGCTCAAAACTGAGAGCTGTGCCCAATGGGTTCCGTGCATGTGTCACAGCATTAATACAAGGACACATTTGCTTCCCCGCACAGGCGCGTCCTCGCTGCACTTTTCTTGTTTCCAATGTTTGGTATGCATTCGAACCGTGTCTCTCATGTGTAACAATTCTGTACTGCAGGAACATTGCTGTGTATCCTTCAGGGTTCGTCTGCCTTCTATTTAATCTTTTACGTCTTCCTGGCATGTACAGTCTAAGCCACATTGTTTAGGTGGGTTGACAGCACGACCTATATTTACCAATTCTTTTTCAAATAAATACACACAGAGTGGGCTTTAGATCTGCTTAGAGTTGTATGCCTCTATTGCTTTGTGCTATTAGTTGTTTAGTGTATCATTCCACCTCCTGCGGAATGTTTGCTTTGTAATTCCTATGGGACTATCATTGGTGTATAAATGTATATCAAAGGCGTTTAGCCGAAACGCGTCGGTTGCATTAAATCATTTCATTACTTTTTACACTCCTGTATAATATTGGACTTTACAATAAATCCTACCTTTTTTGCACTGTGAATGTTGTTGAATTACCCTGTGTGTGTTTTATGTGCTGCCACATCACGAGCCGACAAGAGGCTGTGTGGGAGGATATAATATATATCTATATATCTATCTATATATCTATATATATAAATATATATATATATATATATATTGCCACACAGAGTTGCCTCAAGAGATGGAGCCCACACGGGTGAAATCTTGTGCATCTTTTTAATGGAGACTGCAACAGGGTAAATGCGCCGCCAGCAGCACAAAAGTTCTAAAAGTCAAATCGCCGACGCGTTTCGGGCTCCCGCCCTTCGTCTCAGGCTGACTTTGGAATGAGCACACGTTGTCTGAAAGCACTCGTTTAAGTTGAAGTACCCGCCCTGGTGAACTCACGCTTGTCGAATTGAAGGGCTCACTCACATGAGGAATACTCGGTAAAACTACCAGTACCAGGAAGCTGCAGGCGCGGCAACGCCCACCAGGGCGGGTACTTCAACTTAAACCAGTGCTTTCAGACAACGTGTGCTCATTCCAAAGTCAGCCTGAGACGAAGGGCGGGAGCCCGAAACGCGTCGGCGATTTGACTTTTAGAACTTTTGTGCTGCTGGCGGCGCATTTACCCTGTTGCAGTCTCCATTAAAAAGATGCACAAGATTTCACCCGTGTGGGCTCCATCTCTTGAGGCAACTCTGTGTGGCAATGTTTAGCGGCGAGCCTAGCCGTGATGGAAGCCCTTCCGCTGCTGTGGACCCGGTTCATGCCATTGGGTGTGTACTGATGGGACGAGGTGGTGCTTTGGGGACTGACTGAATCAACATCGTTTTTGCACCAAAAAGACAGCCACCCACTTGGGATTTAATTCATTTTACAGCATGAACTCACGCTTGTCGAATTGAAGGGCTCACTCACATGAGGAATACTCGGTAAAACTACCAGTACCAGGAAGCTGCAGGCGCGGCAACGCCCACCAGGGCGGGTACTTCAACTTAAACGAGTGCTTTCAGACAACGTGTGCTCATTCCAAAGTCAGCCTGAGACGAAGGGCGGGAGCCCGAAACGCGTCGGCGATTTGACTTTTAGAACTTTTGTGCTGCTGGCGGCGCATTTACCCTGTTGCAGTCTCCATTAAAAAGATGCACAAGATTTCACCCGTGTGGGCTCCATCTCTTGAGACAACTCTGTGTGGCAATATATATATATATATATATATATATATATATATATATATATATATATATATATATATATATATATATATATATATATATATATATATATATATATATATATATATATATATATATATATCACTTTCCATACCATCCAGTGCACACCTGTGCTCTCAGATCATTTGGGACAAGAAATCTCCAATGTCTCTGATGTGTTTGCAAAGCAAAGATGCCCTCATCAAATCGAAATTCTATCCTCAACTGCCTCCAGGAAATAAGGTAGACACCTTCCAAGAAGCGGTAATACAGGACCTATACAAAATCAAGGGAACCAATTACCAAGATAATCTGACCCAGGAAGAGCGAAAAGGACTAGAAAATCTCTGCAATGATGATGAAATTGAAATAAAAATGGCCGATAAGGGCGGTAATATTGTGATTTGGGACAAAAGTGCATATATTATCGAGGCTCATCGTCAATTGAAAGATACAAATTATTATGAAAGACTCAGAATCAATCCAACACAAGACATTAAGATGAAACTAGATCAAAAACTGAGACAATGGAAATTAAACAACCTCATTGACAATGATGAAGAAAAATATCTCACAACCAGTCACCCAATCACAGCAACAATATACTTTCTGCCAAAAGTGCACAAAGATCGCAACAAACCACCAGGCAGACCAATTCTATCTGCAAAGGGCTCTTTGCTGGAACCAATTTCAAATTATATTGATCATTTTCTGAAACCGCACGTAACCCAACTCAGCTCATACATTCAGGATACTAATGATCTTCTGAGACGTCTGGAAAATACTCCATGGCAAGAAAATTATCAACTGATTTCCATGGACGTTGTATCATTGTATACAAATATACAAAACAATCTTGGCCTAAAAGCATGCAACTACTTCCTACAACAAAGAGACATCAAGTACAAAAATCATAATCAAATGCTGTTGGACATGATGGAATTATGCCTTTCACAAAATATTTTTTTATTTGGGGAAGAAATATACAGACAGTGCAGTGGAACCGCGATGGGTTTTTCATTCAGCCCCAATTACGCCTGTCTCACGATGGGGTTTTGGGAAAAGGAAATAGCCTGGGCACCGGAATATGACAAATTCACAAGTAAGATCATGTGCTGGATAAGGTTCATAGACGACCTCCTGATTATATGGGATGGAACCAAGAACGAATTTCAGGAGTATTATAACATCATCAATGCCAGTATGACTGGATTAACATTCACCTATGAAATCAGTAGCACAGAGATAACATTCCTGGACACTCGCATTTACATTAAAGACAACCATATCCATACAACACTCCACAGAAAGGAGACGGCCACTAATGCAACACTGGAAGCAACTAGTTGTCACCAAGCTTCTCTCATATCAAGTATACCATATGGAGAGTTCCTCCGAATCAGAAGGATTTGTAGCGAGGATTCGGAGTGGCAGGAACACAGTTCCAAAGCAAAACAAAGATTCAGAAATCGACAATACAATCAAGGAAATATCGAAAAGTGTTGGCAAAAGGCAAATGAAAAAACAAGACAGGAGTGTCTGAGAAAATCAACTGAAGAAAAAGGAAATACAGTGCATGAACCCATCCGACTCATCATGGACTACTCAGAAAACAGCAAAGATTTGATAAAAATAATGAGAAAAAACTGGAAAATACTCCACTTGGATGAAACTGTAGGAAAGATAGTGGGCCCACATCCAGTGGTCACGTACAGAAGAGCGCCAAACTTGAAAGATCAATTGATCCACAGTCATTGTAAAACAACCAAAAAGAAAGATTGGCTAAAAACCACTGGCTTCGTCAAATGCTATAATTGCAAAATGTGCCAAATCGCAAAGCCTATCAAAGAAATATCACTACCTCACAACAAAAAATGGCAAATAAAACAACTAATTTCGTGCACGACGGAATTTACAATTTATGGCATCATGTGTCCGTGCCCCCTAATGTATGTTGGAAGCACAAAGGGAGAGCTGAAAAAACGGATAATGGAACACGCTAGAGCGACGACACACAAAGACAGAGCGAATGCGGTGGCAAAACACATGGAGCTACAACACAATGCGGATTGGCAAAAACTAAAATTCTTTGGAATTGAGACAATACCAAAGAATATACGTGGAGGAGATCGTGAGAAAATCATGCGCAAAAAAGAATCGCGCCACATCCTGAATTTTAGAACCTTACATCCACACGGCCTGAATCAGTCGGAGGAGTTATACATCCACCTCGCATAAATATTAAAGATGAGCTGGTGAAGTTTGGGAAATCAACATTCTCATTTAAGGAAATAAATGAAGAACAAGAGGAATAAAATATGACGAATCCCACTGGAGGGAAATAAACAGGATGGTGGCAAAATTCAACAAAAGACATTTCGAAGCAAACGCATAATCCCACTGGAGGGATGTAAATGTTACCTAAAGGAACAATTTGCTCCGAAACACTATATGTATTCATGACGCAATGAATAAATTAAGAACTATGACTCTTGCACAAGTAAAACTAGTTGATGGAACTTCACAAAACTGACTCTTTTTAACAAAAACTGCAAATACCACAATGCCTAGAGTTAAACAGGATGTGAGGTAACATCCAACGTCATTGGTTACTTTAAAAATCATGAAAAAATGTAAAAAAGGTGATCGTGAGCAAGGTGCCAGCAGCACTGAAACGCGTTGATCGTTTGTTTGTTTTCAGCTGTAATATTGAATAAATCAAATTGTGGAAAGGCAGCGCGTGTGCGCCCATTACTTTCGCTGTGGCGGAGGAGTGAATGATATATATATATATATATATATATATATATCACTTTCCATACCATCCAGTGCTCTCAGATCATTTGGGACAAGAAATCTCCAATGTCTCTGATGTGTTTGCAAAGCAAAGATGCCCTCATCCCTTGGGAGAAGTTTATAAAGAGGTGCTTTGAATTAAGTGGAGGTGCTCAGATTCTGGGCGCACACTCCCAGTGCATCTCTCGATCGTTGCATGGAAGCTGTAGTCATTCATGGTACAATGGGACTGAGCCTGCCTCATCTTCTGAGGTCAGTAGTACTGGAGTGTGGTACACAGCATGTGTCCACAGATCTTCTGGCAGATCTCTGGTGATGGTGGCAGTGAGCCAGGTCCTATGGAGAAGAAGGTGCTCACAGCATGCTATGGCAGGGGGCTGAGGGGTGGACTCGGAGAGTATTCCATAGAGCGCCACAGGAAGCATTTGAATGTTTCTAGAAGATAAGAGCCTCCTCTGTTCGACATTGACTGGGTGTTTGCAGATGCCAGGCTGGGAGTGCTTTAAGGAGAATGGAATTAATGGCACCCCAAATGAAGAAGCAAGGAGGATGCACCTAGATCTGGTTCTCAGCCTTAAATGAAGGCTATATTCTCCAGGCCAGAACATTCCTTTAAGGTTGCCTCCAGTACTTGTTTCTCTAGCTCACAGGGGGACTGCCACCCTCCAGCAGCTTGAGGACTCCTCTGCACGCCGCGAAGGGGCATCCCTACATTGATTGCATGGTTGCTTGTTTGAGGTCTAGGATTAAACCTTTTTTGGTGAAGTTGGTTCCTGCATCTTCTCTTTTCAATGATGGTGCTGAAAGAAATGATAAGGAGTTCATTTATGTAGCACAGCGGGATCAGCACCCCAGCCCCGGCCAGCAACACCTAACACATAAAGGTACAGCGTGCAGTTAAAGATTATAGGGCCCACAACAGCATTAGCAGACACTGCGTCAGCTACAATGGAAGCTTAGAGGAAACCATATCTTGCCAGCTTAATAATGGTTGTATATACCACATTCACTGGATGAAACAAGACTGTACCCCACAAGCCCTCTGGACATCTTAGTGTGTTTCATATTGATCTTGTCTTGCTACTTATAGGGTCCTGTGGGCAGGATAACATTGGGACCAGATGACTCACGATCCCAACAAATGCCCAGGGATAATTGAAAGCACTATTTTACCCTAGGTACTTCATGTGTATTAGTTAGCTGTGTGTGGTGGTTAATTATGAGTCTACCCTTCAACCTTTTCCCTGAGTAATCCTTGGATCACTCTACGTACCTTAAGGAGTGCATTTGGACTTCAATTATAGTTCCAGTAGTGGAGTAAGCCCCAGCACCCCAGAGATAAAAGGCCTTAAATATTATTAGAACATTGGAATGTTGGGCGCTCCTTTGAAGACAATGGAGTGCTCTGGGCTTCTAGTGGCTGAGGGAAGCCCGGAGAATCAACATACCATTGTATGTTATTAGCTGAGGCTGTGAACAAAGGCCTCACGGAGCCCGAGGGGATTTTAATCCCCTGGGGCTCAGTAAGGCCTTTGCTTTACAATTTAGAACATTCTGCCCTCTAGGGGCAGAATGTTTTAATAGCCTTAGAGCCCTTTGTAGCTTGCTCTACTGACCATTTAAGACCCGCTTTCTTGTTAAAGGCCCGAGCCGACTGGAGCGGGCCTTTAATGGCCAGTGGAGCCCGCTATGTCGGGCGCTAAGGCTTTATTATTAAAATTGGAATGTTGGGAGCGCTATTGAAGACAATAACGTGGCTCAGGTCTAATAATGGCTGATATGGTCCTTCCGCTCCAAAATTCCAATGTTTGTGTTTCTGTTCCTCCATCTTTAATTTTCAACACTGTACACTCAGTGGGTGGATTGTTCTAATAGCCTTATAGCCTGCTGCTGAGGTCTATACGTGTTATTAACTGCCCTCTCCTTCATTGTAGGCCTTTGTCTGCAGCTTAGGACTATAGCTCGAGTTCAGGAGCTATAACAACCAGTACATTCTTCGACAGACAGGATAAGGCTATTGAACTCAAGCCCAGTAACCTATGATTACCCTAGGACCCATGAAAACGTTCCCACATCGGAGAACTCCATAGACTTGAGAGAGGATTCTGAACTTTTTTGTCTCAAAGAGTTGGTGACAATTTGTGTGCTAGGAGGTGACCCCATGCAGGACAGGTTCAGAGAAGGCCATGCTGCACGTTTCTAGGTCGAGGATCATTGCCGGTGTGAGGTACTGGGTTTTTAAGAACCGGCACAGAACCGGTAACCCAGCGGTGCCAGGGGATCAACACCCAGAGACCTCGGGTTCTCCTGAGTCAGACCGACAGAAACTTCAGAGTCTTCCAGGTGAAGTCAAAGATTCGTTTATTGGCTGCAACCAAGGTGACAGGGTCCTAGAAGTACGATACAAGTATATTCAGGAGACTGCACACTTTCACAAAGTCAGGCTTCTCTTCTTATACCTAATATTCAGCCTTGAGCAATACATTCCTTGGATTCGTGGTATTTCATTTATGGTTACTGATTACAAAAGAAAAGCAGAGTCATGATGACATGTACATATTTCACGTCGTGCTGCCCATAACAAATCATCCGGCAAGACCCAACATTTCATCAGATATTGCTGGACCCCTAATAAAAACGGTCACCTCCCCATCATAAAGCAAGTGAAGGAAAGGAGTGGAGAAAGATGTGAGCGAGATATGGCAGGTGTGCGCGCTGAAATGGTTTTATGGCTGGTTGAGCCTAGATGCTATCTTGCTCGGCCACTGGGAGGGAACTGACCTAACGAGCTCGGCCTGGGGCAATGGTTCTAACTTGTACTGGGGTCAGGGAGAAGTCGATTAAGGAGTATGTGTCCTTGTGGAATCAAATTCAACTGGATTAAGGCCTATGAAAAGGGCAACATGCAGCTAAGGGTTCAGAAGGTAAATGACGATTTCGAGGTGAAATCGTCACTCGAATATGCCGAAAATACATGTACTTGACGTACTCGTCATTCTCGGTCTTTTGATACCAAATTCGTCCTATTTCGACGAAGTTTTTATTCTCGAGTCCAGTACTATTATATGAATCCAGATTTTTCAGAACCACAGACCCTCCTTTTGCCCTTACATAGGCAATTAATCTATCCTCATGTTAATCTGAGTCCAGATCTATATTCCCAAAGTCATTGAGATGTTGCCGCAACATCATTCTAGTGCTGAGCTCATGTCTTGACACAGGCTTCCTTACACATGATGTAACACAGAGGCTACATATTGCAGGAGCACACTGTATGCATAGACAGAACAGGAAAAGAATGGCTAAGACCATCCCAATGACCATCAGAATTCTCCATCCCCAGGCAGATATCAGTCCCCAGAACCATCCCATTAATGACCAATCTCCTTTATCCACATGAATATATTCGGAAATCTTATAGAGTTTGGAGATGGCCCCGTACACTGTTGGAGCATTATCTGGAATAAAAATGCAACAACTGGACTGGATCAATTTGCATACTCCACCTCGGTCCGCAAGTATTACATCCAAAGCGACCCGGTTCTGAAGGGTCATCAGTCGATCCGACTGGAGCTCAGCAGTCAGGTTACTAAGGGCACCAGCAGTTTCAATCACGGTGGATTCAACTACCCTTGTCAATTGCCTTATGTTTCTGCTGTTAACCATGGCTCCCCAGAACGGCAGAACACCCATTGCAAAGTCACCAAATTCTTGACCTGCAGTGTCTTCTTTACTCAAAACACCTCTAACTACCCTTGTCCGATGGTAATCCGCCGCTGCTGGGTAGGTGGGAGGTAACAGGAATGAAACAAAACATGAGCCCGAGAAGTCAGGGGGCAACCATGTATAGGCTCTATCATGGCAGATGAAATAAGTACCCTTTGCGGCTAAAAAGGCAGGGGAAGTCTGAGATCCAAAAACGTACGTTTCTGTACAGACACTCTTCCCTAGCTGAGCTCTGGGATTCTTACCAATACCTTGCAGACACAGGTGACCTTGATGGGGTACGATCCAGATAGGGGACGGTCTCTTGGCTTGCTGTTTCTCACTTACTGTAGTGCCATATCCGGTCACATTCCAACCTACATATGCAAGTATCTCATCATCCGGGGTATCTTCGTAAGAAGTTACTTCCTTGATCATGTCAACTATACCCTTGACTAGGGCGCTAGTCTTGAGGTTGTCTTTTACAGAACGTAGGGGTTGGATTTCTCGTGCATATATGAACATTGTCCTATATGCCCATACTGACCCATTGCGACTGAATGGTAGGACCAAATAGGGGATACCTCTATCCGTGGTGTGGGGCATGAGACCACACACCCAACAGTTGGTTGTGTTCATTACAAGTTGGTGTTGGTGTAATAGCTGAACGAAGGAGTTATTAATGAACTCTAATCTCCTATTTGATTCGTGGTCAGGCAAAGAGTGGAAAGAATGAGAGGAAACAGTAGGGGGAGGTATGGGTGATGTAGTGGGCGTGAATGTCACATGAAAAGAGAATAAAACATAGCTTATCAAAAAGACCATTACGCTAAATAGCATAAAAATACACATTATTATAAAAATTCTCTTCCTCATTGTTTTCAGAAGTCTCTGCTTAAAGTTCATTTGTTTGGCAGTTCTCTCCACATCAGGAAACTCCATCCTCTCTAAGGTGCTGCCCGCGGCGGTAGGTTGTTTCTGCTAAAGGATGCTTCCGTCAGTCTAGGGTGGCTCCCTTGGACCACCTGGAACCAGCGACCTATCGTCGTCAGCTGCACCCAAAAGTCTTTAATCAACCGCGACCCTAGCAGCGGAACCCGGATGGCGGTTCAAGAAAAACAAAAATAAGCAAGTTACCTAGATGGGAGAATCTGCACTTTCAAAAATAGGATTTGGGGAAAGAAAAACAAAACTTTTTATTAGTCCACAGGTTCTTTCTCTCGAATCATAAAATAAATCACTTTTACTTTAGTCTGTTTTTCTTGGTCGCAAATTGTAGCGTCTTTTCCCGGGTACTGTCTGGTCCAGGAATAGTAGCTCAGGTTCCACAAAGTTCAATTGTCCTGTTGGCGGCGTAGTTTCTTGAAAAATGTTCCCACTCTTACAATCACGTTTAGCTTCTTTTACACGTTCATCAGTTGTGCGCTCTGAGTCAGTGCCTCCTTTTCGGACCCATTGGTCATGTGGCAGAGGGAAGGGTATATTCTTACAATGGATCCCGTGGACCCAATTTGCCTTCCCCTCCACTTTAACAGTCGACCTTGTAGACAGGAGGACGAGGTGAGGCCCGGTCCATCTGGGCTGGTCGTTTCTTGTCCTCTGGAAATTGCGGACCAACACCCAGGAACCGGGGTCAATGGAGTGACCCGGTGTCTCAGAGACCGGAGGCAAGGTGTTGTGGACCTGTTGATATAAAACACGCAATTTAGCCGTCAATTCATACAAATAGTCAAGCAAAATGGGGTGTTGCAGCTCGCTAAACTTCATGGGCCTAGGCACTCCCCATATGTTGGCTGGCCGACCAAAGATTATTTCATAGGGGCTGAGTTTCATTCGCGAATGCACAGTCATTCTGGTGGATAGGAGTGCTAAGGGTAGAGCGTCAGGCCATTTAAGACCTGTGCTCGCTTGGATTTTGGCCAATTTAAGTTTAAGCGTGCCATTGTAACATTCCACTAATCCAGCTGATTGGGGGTGATTTGCAGCGTGGAACTTCTGCCTAATGCCTAGCCCTTCACACACTCTTTTCATCACACAACCCACAAATTCACTTCCGTTGTCCGACCAGACCATTCTAGGCATTCCGAACCTGGGGAAGAACTCTTTCACAAGGGCTTTCGCTGTGGACAAGGCAGTATTGTCCCTTAGGGGATAGGCTTCTACCCACCTTGAGAAGGCACAAACAACCACGAGCACATATTTTAAGTTGTTGCACCTCTCCATGTGTATGAAATCTAGCTGCAAAACCTCGAACGGATACGTAGGAGGTGCAAAATGACCAGCTGGAGTTGGGGTTCCCCTACCAGGATTGTGCTTCAGACATACCATGCAATTCTTGACAACATTCTCTGCACACTTGGGAATCCCTGAATTCTTCCACACTGGGGCCAATGACTCGCAAATCCCTTTCGCGCTGATATGGGCCATCCCATGAGCCATTGTAACCACTGCAGGCACATATGCATCGGGTAACAACCATCTCTGTTGCTCTGTCGATTCAATCCAACAACCATTTGCATCCATTCTCCCTGTACTTTCTCTCCACATGCTTAACTCTTTCTCCGTGGCCTCAGCTTGGATGGACTTCACACATTCTATCGTGTCTTCACATATTCCAACATCACCAGTCCATCTTTCTGGGCTCGCAACATACATTCGGCTCATCATATTCTTTGCCGTATCCTTAGCAGTTTCATCAGCAAATGCATTTCCACGACCAACATCATCAATCACTTTCTTGTGTGCACTACATTTTACGATCGCTACTTTCAGGGGCAACGTCAGTGATTCAAGAAGCTCATGCACCAACCGACCATGCTGAATCTTAGTTCCATGCGAAGTCAGGAACCCACGTTCTCTCCACAATCGTCCAAAACTGTGAGCCACTCCAAAAGCATACTGACGGTCGGTATAGATAGTCACTTTCATTCCTTTGGATAACACACATGCTCTCGTCAATGCCACAAGTTCAGCGGCTTGAGCTGAACCATGTGGTATTCGCGCAGTTTCAACGATTGTGTGCAAGGTTGTGACAGCATATGCTGTAGTCACGTTACCATTTGGGAGTTTAAAGCATGAACCATCCACCCATAGTGTACCATCACATTCAGCAAGAGGAGTGTCGAATAAATCAACTCTCCCTTTCGTCTCTTCCTCCGTTCTGAGGAAACAATCGTGCTGTTCTGAAGCATCCGATTCCTCTGTAATTGGTAACAATGTGGATATGTTCAAGGTACTACACCTTTTGATGTGCACATGGCTCGCTAGTAGCATCAATTCATAACTGGACAGTCGAGCACTAGTTAAGTGCTGTGTCTTGGTCCTATTTAACAATGTGTCTACTGCATGCGGGACCTCCGCGATTAGTGTATTATTCATTACTAGACCTGCAGACTGTCGAATAGAAACGGCTGCTGCTGCTGTGGCCTTTAGACAACTTGGCAATGCTCGTGCTACCGGATCCAAAGTTGACGAAAAATAGGCGCATGGCCGCTGTCTATCTCCGTATAACTGAGTCAGCACGGACAATGCACAGCCCTCCTTCTCGTGGACATATAATGTGAAAGGTTTACTGTAGTTGGGGTTAACACAGGGGCCGAACATAATGCTGTGCGTAATTCGAGAAAACTTTTCTGACACTCATCAGACCAAGGAATGGGATTGGGTGTATTCGCACACGTTAGTGCCAATAAGGGTTTGGCTAATAACGAAAAATTTGGAATCCACTGTCTACAGTACGATGTAATGCCCAAGAAAGCGCGTACTTCTCTCTGCGTTCTTGGCACATTCAATTTAGCTATTGCCTGAATTCTTTCTGGGGTCAGTTTCCTTCCCTCCTTCGATAAGAGATGACCTAAGTAGGTCACTTCTTGTCGGCAATATTGGAGCTTGGAAAGTGACACCTTGTGATGTAGATCACATAGATGACGCAGTAATTCCAACGTGGCCATTTTACATATTTTCTCAGTATCCGCAGCTATGAGCAAATCGTCCACGTACTGTACGAGAGTGGAACCTTTGGGCAAAACCATTGCGTCAAGCTGACTTTTCAGAGCTTGACTGTATATTGAGGGGCTTTCACAGTAGCCTTGAGGAGCGCGTTTAAAGCGGAAGCTGCGACCACCTAAACTAAAGGAAAACATATCCCTGCTTTCCTCAGCAATCGGGATACTGAAGAAAGCATTCTTCAGGTCAATCACCGAAAACCAGGATGCAGAGGCTGGAATCATAGTCAATAATGTTGTAATGTCGGGGACAACTGGGAATTGTGGCACCACTATCTTATTTACTTCCCTAAGATCAATCACGAATCTATACACAGGTGGCTGAGAAGGGTCAGTTCGTTTTAAAACAGGCAGAACAGGACTATTGCAAACATTGCCTCGTGTTTCTTCAATTACGTCTTTTTCAATCAACTCGTAAACAATCGCTAGCAAAGCTCTTTCGCCCTCATTGGATATCCTGTATTGGGGAATTCGTGGCATTTTGACATTCGGTTTCAATGTTACAACATACGGTGGAATTTCTAAAAGACCTACATCATTCGGACCAGTAGCCCAAAGAATATCCGGAAGAAGTGCCAATTCTGCTGGAAGCGTATTTCTCGACAAATACATGGGAGAAACCACTTTCTTACCTAAAGTCAGTTGTACTCCTGAGGGAGAACAGTACAAAGTCGCATACAATCTTTTTAGCAAATCTAATCCTAGCAAATTTTCACCACAACCTGTTGTCAAAATAAGGGGTGCTTCGAATTCACAAGGACCAACAGAAAGAGATAAAGGGTCAGAAATCGGATTTCTAACCGGGGCGCCAGAAAAACCTACGGAAACGTTCATTTCGCCAGACAAAGGTGCGCCAGGGAGTTTGGAGTGCATAATAGAACTCTTTGTAGCACCAGTATCCAACAGAAAAGGTTCTGACACACCCGATGTAATCACCTCAACGTAAGGTCCACTCTGATCTACTGGAACTGAAACAACTCCCTCTTCTTGTCTAAGGCTGTCCTAGCAATCATTATTCTCCCACTGCTCATTTTCTGTGTAATACTCATCAACGTAGTATTGAGCTGTCCTGTCAGATACGTTATTTTGCTGATCAAACCTGTTCATAGAGTTTTGTGGTGGAAGGGGACGTGCGTCCTGAGGGGCGTTTCCACGCCCTCTACCTCTAGGCGCTTGCTGACTACCACGACCTCTTACGCCAGAAAATCCATTCGCACGTTGTGGCAGGGCAGGACAGTCATACTTGTAATGACCCTCTTGTTTGCAGTATAAACACTGGTTGGGACCTACGCGGTTTTGATTGTAATCGAATCTCTGCAAGTTTCTTTGAGGCTGCTGAAAAGTGTTCTGGTAGTTATTCTGACCATTATTATTTTTATTACCACCACCACGTGGAGGATAGGCTTGCTGTAGCAAAACCTTCGTTTTGAGTTCTCTAGTTTTCTTCTCTACTTTATCTTTCTCATCTTTGTCTCTATTCTCGTAGTACTGTGCGGTAGCTAATATCTGGGCTGAAGATGAGACTGCCCAAGAACTTTCCGAATCTTTTAATTTCCTACACAAATCTGGAAGCAGATTGTGCACAAATTTATCGACAAACAATCTCTGGCCACCTTCTGTGGTCATATCTTGACCGCTGTGGTCAATGAATGTTTCTTCAAATCTGGTGAAGAAGTCTGAAACAGTTTCTTCTTTCTTTTGCTTGCATGCAGATAACTTATCCCAATTTACGCGTATTGCAGGCATTATCGTTTTCATGTAATCTACTATTCTACCAGGTAGTTCCGCTATCAGAGGCTCAGGCTTGGCACCACCAACTTGTCGTGCATCTGCAGCAGTAATATTAGCCCACGTGTCACCTAATTCCTGGTCATGATCTACATGACGAATTTTTCCCCATAAAGGCTGTGGAACAACGTTCCCGAATAACATATCGATATCGGCCAAATTCATTATACATGACCCAGCAGTTTGCGACAATTCTTTATAGTACCCTGCAGGATTTTTACGCGGATCTGGTAGTGTTTGTTTGAGTGCTAAAACTTCAGCTCGCTTCCATGGAACATGTACCCATACGCGGTGAAAGTGGGGCAGGACAGGTGGGACAGCTGTCGCGTCACCCTCTCTCCATTGTGGGGGAACTTCTCTCATAGGGTATTGTCGTGCCTTTTTCCTACTAGATGCACTAGATTCCGATGGTGACCCAGAACTACTTCCCTTACTTCGATATGATAATAGCATTTCAACTGCTTTTTCCACATCGGGACCTACAATCATACCTTGACTAAACTTAAACCTTATACGACACATCTCTTGTGGGAGGCAATCCTGATCATTGTCTTCTAAATCCTCGCAAAGAAAAACACACATCTGTTCGAACACATATCTCTGTGTCGCTGTTTCCCATTGATGGAACACTTCCATGACAGACTGTAAATCATATTTTGCAGTGTCCAAGACCCATTTCCGAGCTAAACTATTCAGGGAATCTCTCTCTTGATAATCAGGCAGTTGACTTCGCAACTGTCTTCTTCCTATGTTAGGGGTCGTAGCAGGCGACCCGAAAAGGGGTAAAAGAAGATTAGTAACAGTGCTGGCCATTTTCTGCCGAAGGGAAGGTGAAACGGAAGAACAAACAGATGAAAAAACGGGGTGAGATAAGGCGGAGGTAGAGATGGCAGAAGAGGTATGAGGAATAATAGATGTGGTACTAGGCAAAATCATAGGAGGGGCATTAGGAGATGTAGGAAGTACAGTAGGCAAAATCGTAGAAAACACAGGAGAAACAGAAGTTGTCGGTGGGCCTGAAGGAGGCTGCACCGAAGAAGTAGGAGCCAGCTGAAGAACAGCTGGTGAGTGCTGTGGAAGAGCCAGAGGCGCAGCTTGTGCAACAAAAGGTTGCGGGGGTGCTGTAGCATTCTGCGCATAGGGGGGTGGCGAAGTTAATAATTGCGACATTAATTGGTCTTTTTCACGCTCTTTTGCTGTCCCTTGCTGAAGAGACGGCAAAACTGGATAACACTTATCTATTGCCATTTTACGTTGCCTGTGCAACTGCTCATTTATCTGCTCTTCCTCATTATCTTTAAACTGCACGGCAGCTTGCATTACTGAAAGTCCCCCTTCTCTCTTATTTTTCTTAGCTAATTTAATTTCTTTTTGTTTGGCTTCTTTGCGCCATATGCGGAAAGAGTCAAACATCGCCGGCCGGGCTTTCTTTTTGAAGAGTTTAACTTCAAGGTTGTCTAAGATTTCAGAATCAAAGCTACCATATTGGGGCCATTTTAAAACACCGTCTTTCCTAGTGTATTTAATCCATACCTCGTTGTAAACGATGGGGCCTACCCCATGTTTAACGTACAGCTCGTAAGTCGGAGTTCCAGCTGGAGGAACCGGACATGAGTCCTCCAATCGGGAGTCCCTATTATTACTACCAAGACAAAACCAATTCCCGAGTCTAAGACTAGGCATCCTTTCTCTCTAGTCTAGTTCCAAAACTTCAAAGGATTTATCGACTACGATATTTCTCGTGAAAACACGAGTCCTTCGGTTATGGTGCTTGCAAGTACCAATAAAAACCTTTATGTATCTCCAAGATACCACAAAGTAAGTCCAACTAAGGACTGGGAGACGCTCCACTTATACTTAACTGAAAAATATCGATGGCTTCACCAGAAGACTCGTCTCAGCGTTTCGCTCTACCGAAAATTTCAAGGGTCCAACATCAGGGCGATAGCCAGGGCAGCAGTCCTTGTAGCCGTCGAGAAGCGGGGAACCTCGCAGTAAAGACCTTCGGACCACGTCGACATGCAGGGGTCGATGAGGTGGTGGGCCCTCCTCCGGAATTTTCACACGAAGCTCCTCACGATCTTCAGGCTGATTGGTACCACTGGAATCGCCCCAAACGCTGGGCGCCAAATGAGGTACTGGGTTTTTAAGAACCGGCACAGAACCGGTAACCCAGCGGTGCCAGGGGATCAACACCCAGAGACCTCGGGTTCTCCTGAGTCAGACCGACAGAAACTTCAGAGTCTTCCAGGTGAAGTCAAAGATTCGTTTATTGGCTGCAACCAAGGTGACAGGGTCCTAGAAGTACGATACAAGTATATTCAGGAGACTGCACACTTTCACAAAGTCAGGCTTCTCTTCTTATACCTAATATTCAGCCTTGAGCAATACATTCCTTGGATTCGTGGTATTTCATTTATGGTTACTGATTACAAAAGAAAAGCAGAGTCATGATGACATGTAAATATTTCACGTCGTGCTGCCCATAACAAATCATCCGGCAAGACCCAACATTTCATCAGATATTGCTGGACCCCTAATAAAAACGGTCACCTCCCCATCATAAAGCAAGTGAAGGAAAGGAGTGGAGAAAGATGTGAGCGAGATATGGCAGGTGTGCGCGCTGAAATGGTTTTATGGCTGGTTGAGCCTAGATGCTATCTTGCTCGGCCACTGGGAGGGAACTGACCTAACGAGCTCGGCCTGGGGCAATGGTTCTAACTTGTACTGGGGTCAGGGAGAAGTCGATTAAGGAGTATGTGTCCTTGTGGAATCAAATTCAACTGGATTAAGGCCTATGAAAAGGGCAACATGCAGCTAAGGGTTCAGAAGGTAAATGACGATTTCGAGGTGAAATCGTCACTCGAATATGCCGAAAATACATGTACTTGACGTACTCGTCATTCTCGGTCTTTTGATACCAAATTCGTCCTATTTCGACGAAGTTTTTATTCTCGAGTCCAGTACTATTATATGAATCCAGATTTTTCAGAACCACAGGTGGTTGAACTGTGTCAAGCCTGTTGGAAGTGGCATAGAATCGGGAGGAAGAGATCATTTTTGTGGGTTTTTACAAGGGTGTTGTCATCTACCTAAATGGTGGTGGTCTCCTTGCTGCAGCATTGTCTGAAACTGGATTGATATCCATGTAGGACGTTGTTCTTGTTAAGCTAATATTGTAGCACAATGGGATGGCTTTCTCAATGGCTTTTCCATTTAAAGATACTTGGTCGATAAAGCAGTAGTTGGCAGGGTAATTTGGGCTTAGGGTCTCCTTATTTAGCAGTGGCAAGATATGTCTTGCTTTGGAATCATTTGGCAAGATTCCTTGTATGTGAGAGGCATTGACAATTTGAAGCAGGCCGAGAGTGGAATGATAGCCACTCTGTGGAATATGCCCTTGTACATGATGGCCTTGAGGGAGTTCAAGTTGTTGGCTAGTTGAATGTGAAAAAGGAGGTCGAAGGCTGTCCGAGTGGTGGTGGAACAATAAGAAAATGGGTTCAGTATGGATATCTGCTCGGTATTGTTGATATGTATCTCAATTTCTTTATCTCCTTCGTGAAGAATTGATTGATGGTGAGACACTTGTCCAATGATTGTGGGCTTTGTCTTTGTGGGAGGTAACTGATGCAGAGCTTTGATTGCAAGAGTGATTTACTTCTACTGACTCTTCTTAGATGGCAGAATTGTAGAAGGTAGACTAGGCTGTGCCAATGAGGGATATGCAGACAGCGTGGAGTGCTTTGAGGTAAATGAGGTCCTCGGGGCTGTGCTAATTCTCCATGTCATTCCTTGCTTGCTTGTGGGACACTTGTATTCACAGAGATGTTGGGTGTACCATGGTGCAGAGGCAAAGGCATGAAGTACTTTGAAAAGCGCAGTGACTTTCATAATCTTATATTAGGCATAGATTTTACGGATCCCAATTTCAATATGTCATCTAAAACTCTGCAGGTGAGTCTGTCTTGTGGTTCTAAAGTGAGACAATGTACAGTCCATGTGATGCATTTAGTCTTCCCTGCCCACCCTCAATTCACCTCACCGGCAGAGAGGGGAAATGTCATGGTTTCATGGTTCAAGCTATATACTTGATCCATCTACAGTAAACATGGCTAACTTCCATTGTAGTTAACCCTGACCTGGCTTAATGTACGGAAATTAGTTCTGCTTTGGAAGTGGATTTTTGTGCTTCAGTTTCTTAAGGTACCTTATGTCAAATCTCCTAATATGAACTAAGTATGGCGCTTCCTTCATTCTTTCTTTAACGTTAGGGAGAAGTTGAGATTTCACATCTTATGAGGATGAGACAGATCCCCCTTGTCCATATTGCATCTTATCATACTTTGGACGTCTTCATGTTTGGTGTAGGACTTGGCCTTTTTGGCTAAAGTTCCCTAAGCTTTTTTGCTTTCCCCCAGATCGCTTTCCTGACATAGAGTTGCCAATTTAGATGCTTTGGGTACTTTGCCACTGCTGATCAGTGTCAAAGTACAAGTGTTCATAATGTAAAGTGTAATGGTAATTGGTGCATCGGAGGGGGAGTCTCAGATGCGCAGGGTGTGTGTCATGGTGCACAGGAGGCGTTGGTGAGGAGCGCCTGACCAACGTGTGCATCGGAAGTGAAGTGAGTCTCGGACGCGCAGGGTGGGTGTCGGTGTGCATCGAAAGCGTTGGTGAAGAGCGCCTAGTCATCGAGTGCACCAGAGAAGTGAGGCTCGGACACGGTGAGCGTGTCGAGGTGCAGCCGAAGGTGTTGGTGAAGAGCGCCTGGATATCGGGCACCGGAGTTGGAGTAAGTCTCAGTGAAGCAGCATGCATGCTTTGGTGCAACCTGGGACTTTGGAGGTGATCTGCTGATCATCATGTGCACCGGAAGAAAGTGAGTCCTTTACAACGCAGTGTGCCTGGTAAGCGTGCACTCGGAGTCGACGTGAAGTTCCATCAGCGTTGTGTGTGTGGCTTTGTGCCAGAGGAGAACCGGAGGGTCCGGCGGTGAATGTGCACCCAGAGTAAAAGTAATCTCAGTGGCGTGAGGTACGTGTGCCCTGCGGCCGCCCAAGACTTTCCTAACAGTCGCGGCCCAGACTGGCAGCCCCAGAGTAGCTGAGCTGCCAGACCGAGCCGCTGAGGCCCGTTGAGAGAGTTCTGCACGGAAGGCCCAGTTTGAGGAAGGAGGAGAGGAGAGTGGGGTTGCGCCCCAGGTAACTTGGATTACAACCTGGGGGAGTGCGGGCTCGGAGGGACACTCTCACGGCCTCTCAGTCCTGCTGGCGACGTGAGCCTTTTCCTTGGCTCAGAGTGGGGCCCGAACTGACGAAAGGAGTGGCGGTACAGGGGCCAGAGTAAGAAGCTGTACTCTTTGTCATCGTTGAACCGTGTGGGGGGCAACTGTTATTGAAGAGGCTGATTGTCGCAAAACACATTGCCAATATTGCTGCTAACGAACTGCCGAATTGTCTTATAATGCCTGACATTATTATTGCATAACGAAGTACACGATTGTAGCACTACCCATTGCATTATTTCTCCCTTGCCAAGTACAGGATTGTTGCGGCCCACATTACATTATTTCTTCATTGCAAAGTACATGATCGTAGTTACGCATTGCATTATTAGTTTATTGCAAATTACATGATTGTAGCAGCCCCCATTGCTTTATTTCTTCATTGCAAAGTACGTGACTGGGGTGTGACGCATTGCATTATTCCTTCATTGCGCAGTACATGAATGTAGTGGTACGCATTGCATTATTTCTTCATTGCAAAGGATGTGATTGGGGTGTGACCCATTGCATTATTCCTTCATTGCGCAGTACATGATTGTAGCGGTACGCATTGCATTATTTCTCCTATTTCAGGTACAGGGGTGTATTGTTACGCATTGTATTATTTCTCCTTTGCCCAGCACAGGATTATATAGTTACGCAGTGCACTATTGTTTGTCCATTGCAACATGTGTGATTCTAGCATTGCGAACAGCATAGCATTTTAAAAGCGGTGGTTGGGATTTGAACCTACCAGCCAGCCGGAACAAATATTACCCTTTATTCTATTTTGACTTATGTATCGTACGGTCTGATCGTATATCTTTTTGTATAAAGATTATACTCGTTTTATCACACTTGTGTGGAGTCCATTTGTGGTGTCACCAGGAGGTTGCTGTGGGCGTGGTTGCACATACTAAACACTTGTGCCTTGGAGATAGACCTGGCTGCTCGTGCCAAGCTACTAAGGGGGTGAGCAGGACTATCTCAAATGGTGTCCCTACTTGAATGAATGAATGAGTACAGATTTGTATAGCGCTGGCTACCCGGGGGAATCCCAGCGCATACTTGGCCTAACGTTGAGTGAGGAGCCCCGGGTCTCGCATTTGGTGACAGTAGTGCGGGACTGGGACTCCGGCTTCCAACATCGGGGTATATGAGAAACCAGCTAATGAATGGCATGTTTAGATTAGCTTTTCAAAACATAGGGCCTTTACCTGAGACTCTCTTTTGGCCTGTTCACTAGCCATTGTGATCTTTCCTCCTGAATCACAGTGGCCATAAGTTTTATATCTGCGTAGGATAAGCTCATAGGCAAACATGAATGATGTGGAAAGAATGCTTTGGTTACTTACTGGTATCCTTCATTACTTCTTCGTAGGTGTGAGTGCATGTTTTAGTTCTTCTTTTATATGAAACGAGGTAAGAAGCAATGAAGCGCTACCGTAGAGGCAAGGAGGCAAATCACGGTTGCACACTTCCTTTGGAGCACTGAGCGCATTTCAACCTGTGGACGGTTACCAATGGTGGAGGAGGTGATCCTTGGACAGATGTGGGTCACCTTCTTTGCAAAAGATAACAGGTCACCGTTCATCTATTAATTGATGTATGGAGGCCCTGTGCATGTGAGAATGTTACATTTGTTGTGTTAATATCGCACGTTGGGGACCTAGTAGTGTTCTTCTGTCTGCTGTAAGACACAGAAATCCTACCTATTTAAATCTCTTTTAAGCAGGATAGAAAGAATGATGCTTTTCTTTGACATAATATAATACATTGTCTCCTTGACCATGTTTACATTGCAGTGTTAGCAAGTGGTTGTATGACACATCCACGCTTTCCTTTCCCACGCGATCCGTAACAATGCTTGAGGAATAACTAATGCTCTGTACCACGCATTCCATTTATAACACAAGTCATTACAACAACTTGCCTTAGGGGGGCGCTGGACTTTGGAATAGTATCATTTACTATTCCAACTCCAGTCCCCACAACAGTAGGGAAAGTGTTGGACTTGAAAGTCCAACGACGCTTTACCCAACGCATGTTGTTGTAACAACTTGCGTTTAAAATGGAATGCGCGGTTCAGAAGCATTCGTTGTTCGACTCGCGTTGCAAAGGCAATGCGTTGTTCGGCACTCGTGGTATTTGCTGTTTCCCTTAGCAAGCTGCAGTCATTTCAAAAACTCATGCAGTCTTAAGAAAAGCTCCCAGATAGTTTGCACCTGTTAAAGCCTGAAGTCTTTACTTGTATTGTACATATTACGTATGTAATTTACAATAAATATATGCAGAGGGGGTATCTTGTTGGATCGTTGTGGGCACAGAGTAAGCCGGAAACTGAATAGAGCTTTTGTAATTATATTATAGTTGAAATTGAGAATAAGAGGCATTAGCTAGTTTTGAACTTATTGCAATACTGTACTTATTTTACAAAACTACTTTATCTTGGTTTTAGAGACAGGAAAGAATAAATTTACGTTGCACGGATAATCTTGCAAACTTGAAAGGTTTCTATTCTATATGACACAAACATTGAGTGTAATTGTTTGCTAATGCAATATTGAATAAAACAAGTTAAACATATTATTTCATTTTGCCAGGAAGAATGAACACTGATATTAAACCCCATTTGTTTGCTTCCATGCACGATTTCTCTTTAATTGAAGTCATTTTTAAACAGGATCTGCTTAAGGTGTATGTTTTCCTTTCTTAAGAAACGCATGTATTTCATGTAGCATTGGTATGCCTTTTGTATTAATTCTTTTTATAACATCAAAACTTGCAGAAAATAATGGAGTAAATGTACTGCATAATTCTAATATATGCGCATACACAGCATATGACATATATGTATACTTCTTTATCAATTTTCCACTTCCTGCAGCTTCTGGCATCTGTGCCATTTTCTCATTGTATTTTGTGCAATCAACATATTGACTTATGTTTGCTTTTGGAATCGTACATGTTTTATTCGATATAGGGCCATATGTATCATAGTTCCGTTTTGCGAATTCCAAATAGCGATTTTTAAGGAATCGCTATTTAGAATTGGCAAAACGGTATGTATGTACAAAATCGCTTTTTTATAGCGATTCCTTACCATTCCTAATTTGCGATTAGCAAATTGCTAATCGCAAATTACCCATTAATTTCTATGGGCCTGGAGGCCCATAGGAATGAAGGGGCGATTAGCGATTAGCAAATTGCTAATTGCAAATTAGGAATTTTTTCAAGGGTGCAGGGGTGTCTCAAGAACACCCTGCTGCACCCCTGAAAATGACATTTGGGGGCATATGGCGCACATAAAGGCCCTAAGGGCATGTATGAGCATCATATGGCACCTTTGGTTTTTTGGAAAAAAGCTTTTGTAAAAGAATTCGCAATTTACCACCAACTGGAAGTTGGTGGTAATTTGCGTATCCTTATGGGCATTTTTTGAATATTTTTTCTTTGATACATTGCGTTTAAGGAATCGCAAAATTTGCGATTCCTTAAGTGCAATCGCAAAATAAGGAATAGCAATTTTTGCGATTCCTTATTTTGCATCAAACATGTTACATACATACCATTTTGCTAATTAGCATTCGCAAAGTCCGAAATTCGCAGAATTTCGGCCTTTGCAAATGCTAATTAGCTTGATACATATGGCCCATAATTTGTAAATAAAGGTGATATCACCTGTTGTGTACATTGTGACGGACAATAGAATTCAGACCACAGGAAGCTGATGGAGTGGTTCCTCCACCTTCAAGAGACCGAAGGGTTCAACAGAGTGTTCTGAGGTTTGAGGCCGCTCATAATTCTCTTGCTGCTGGGTTTTTCATGTAATAGCCTTTAGGGGGCGCTACAGTGGAAAAGGAATGAATGGCATTGTCTTGCTTTGAAGCATCTTGTCACTAGCAGAGGCAGAGAGAGACGAGCACCATCCTTTGGCCATTTTCTATTCTGAACCAGGCACTATTTTCCTCTAGGACCACAGAATTTCTGAAAGGACTTGCTTTTTTGTTTTTTTTACTTTATTTTGCAGTTTTTTCATAGTACCATACTCATACATAACATTTCCCCCAAGTTGGGGGCATAGATATGCCTTTCTCAGATATATAAGAGGACATGGTTCATGACAGCTTTGTGGTCTGTAAGGAAGGACTGGGAGGCCCTCATGCACACGTTTTAGGTGGCAATAGAGAAGGGGGAACGAATGAAGACTAGATCCAGGCTTGAGCAAAATGCCTGTCTCTAACTCAACTTGACGTCCTCGTAAACCCTCCAACCCTACATGAGTTGAGAAACCATGTGGCTTCTGCCTGTCAACCGCGCTTTAATCTCATGTGCCTAGAATTCAAGTTAAAGCATTATCTTTGAAGAAAATAATTAGAGAGAAAGAGATACCCCTTCAGTGGCTTAATGTGAAACCAGAAAAGTTGGTCTCAATCCAAACTTGCCTGCTTGACCAAAATGTGTGATCCTATGCAAATCTCTCTTGTGTTTGATTTCATTGAATGTATTGTTGCATCATGTGTAATAACAATCGAGCCCACATACAGGGTGCACATGACAACTGATATGCCTCTTAATTCACTAATGGTGTTATTGTCAGGGCACATGGGCATGATTTTTCGCAAGTTTATATTAAAAAGCTATCACTTTTAATAAATGTCGCTAAATGCACTGATATAATTTAATGGTCTACTGTGAAATTCTTCCGCTTATTAAAGAAATACACTTTTTTTTATTTTGAATAGACTTTGGGCCAGATGTACAAAGCGTTTAGACATTTTTAAACATTCTTATTTGCTGTATCTGTGGGTTTGCAAACTCTAAAACACTTTTTCGACTTTGCTATGCTCATTTAACAATTTGGAAAAGCTATTCTGAGTCTTTAAATGGGTTTAGCAAACCACACTGAATTAGAATTTGGAAGGGCCGTGTTTGGGGCTTTCATTCCAAATCCCAATTCCTTATGGTATGCGTTAATGTTTTGCGACCAAATTCCAAGCCTCAAAACTTTAATATTTTACAGACACCTTAAAGGAGGTGGTAACCACTTCCCCTTTGTGAAAGTTGAAAAAAAGATTTTTTAGGAGAAGGCAGTTTTTTTTTCTTTAAGAAAAACAAGCTGTGTTGAAAAAAAGGATTGTTTTATTTAAAAGCAGTACCAGACAAGGTGGTCAGTTGACCTAGTAGGTCATAGTTGGCGATCTATCCCCTATTTATAATGGATATGTCAAATTGCGACCCTGTGTGATACGGCACTTTGTTAATCGACCTATTGGTACAGTGGCCATGGCTCGTCTCTGACTCCCCCTGTTATTTGCTGGCTCTCCGACCTCTAGGTGTGCCACAATTCTTTCATTTCTTCCTCTGGTGTCGTTTCCTTGTTTTCCCTCCGAGTGCCTCCCTGTTGCTGGGGAAGGTGTCGGATCGAGGCGCAGGGCTCCGGAGGGAAACGAGCCGGATGGCGTCACGCTGGCAACCTGTGCGCGCGGGGCTCAAGAAGGGGCCCGGGGGTGCTCATGAGTGAGGGGTGCCCGGAAAATCCCACACATAAACACGCGTAAACGGCTCCAGCTGCGGGGTCTGCAAGGAAAATTGGCGTCAATTTCCCCCTCCCCAAGTACTGCGCACATCAATGCACAGACGTGGCTCGCCAGGGCACACATGTGCTCGCCGGTGCACAGATGTGGCTGGCCAAAGATTCTTTCAATATTTTGCTGAACGTTTGTGTTCAAAGAACATGTCTCTCTCTCTCTTCGGGGGAGTAGAGTCAGGTTGCGTTTTACCTATACCTGCACGGTGTGTGGCTGGTACCGTAGTAACCCGTCTGTAGGCCCTCC
Source organism: Lissotriton helveticus (assembly GCF_964261635.1). Taxonomy (NCBI): domain Eukaryota; kingdom Metazoa; phylum Chordata; class Amphibia; order Caudata; family Salamandridae; genus Lissotriton; species Lissotriton helveticus. Next base: position 172,093,890 of record NC_136059.1, on the reverse strand, counting down.
GCGTGCAGCGGGCATCCCGGACCCGGAACAAGCTGGCAGTGTTTGCCCGGCGGCCTCGGCTGCATCACGCGCCCCACTTGTCAACACCGGTAACTGGGTTTGTTGTCTTAAAGATTGACATTTCAAGTGATACACTGAGCGGTTCTTGAGATCGGTACTACGCTGCCTGAAAGATATTAGATATTTTACTTTATTTTCCAGGTGCTTTTTGGATGCTGCCGACAGCTCTTACAAATCGAAAAATTCAAATTGTCAAGTCGCCACAATAGCTAACGTGATCCGGCCAGTGCCACAGCCCAGTTGAAATATCGCCAAAATTAAGAGGCCTCTTTTTTCCAGCTCTGTTCTGGTGTTAGCCTGAACTTAGGTGTCGATTCTTAGAGAATGCCAACATACCAGGCCAGATGTGGAACGCGAGGCTCTTACTTATTTATACTTAGCAGTTATATTTATACGAGCATGAGTTACATAACACACAGTCATATTTATTTGTTAAGGACAGGGAGATTCGGTGCTTTGCCCAGAATCACAGGATGTTGAGCCGACGCCGGGACTATGCACTTGGTTCTCTAGGCCCAAAGTCTGCAGCTCTGGCAGTAGGGTCACTTCCTCTCTTACTGCAGAAGCTGTGTTTGCACAGTGTCTAAGATGCAACCCAACCTTTACTTTTCTCTCTTCTGAATGTCCTAACCTGGCAGAGAGGTAAACGGAGTCGCAGAAATCCAACTCTCTTAATATTAACAGGGTGGGATTTCCTGTGCGAATCTTTGCAAACGCTTGTGAATGCAGAAATGGAATTCGGCAAAGGACGGCAGATCTCGTGTCTACTTTTGTAAAGTGCTGGGAATAAGATGGCGCTAGCGACTTTAACCAAGGCGAATCAACTTCATTTAATGGATTGCATCTACATGGAGTGTGGAAAAAGCCCTGTTTAAGCTGTTTCCGAAATACCCTCCAGTTCGCCAAGCTTTGTAGGTGCCATGGGAGCAGGCTCCAAAGCTTATAAATTTTACAAAACCTCTGACGCCCCATGAGGCAGTGCAAACTCTTTGCAGCTGCTGCCCGTGCAGGTAAGGGCGGTGGGGCCAGGCGAGGGGGGATTAAGACAGATAAGGACGAGGGATACTTAATTATTTATTTAATTTTCCCTCGTGGTCGTCTGTCAAATTCCCTCCAACCCGTCTCCACTGCCCCACCACTCTTACCTGCACGGGCCGCAGCTATTCTTTGTAACCTGACATTTTTGGTGGCTCATGGGCGAAGGCTTTTACCTGGGACATATCATAAAATGTGTTTTTAAGGTATTCTCGCCCAACACCATGAAGTCCTTTATGTGGTGTGCAAAGTGCCTTGAATACCACTCTCTTTAGGTCTCGCTAGTGAACGCAGCGCATACGCTACCTCACTTGGCGAACCTCTATTGTTGTGGCTTTGGTGAGCGAAGGGAGAGAAACCATGTGTGCGCAGGGACAGCCGATGTGTACACGCATGGCGTCTCCTCTGCCTCACACGCTCCCACCGCGCGCTCACACTACAAGCCAGACACGCGCTTGTTAGTCTGGCCTTGGTCCTGCATTCCTTGCAGTGTGCGCGCACCGCATTTGTTTGCTTTACATTTCTAATTAAGTATCTGCCCTTCTGTGTATGACAACCGAATTGAATAAGCTATCAGCATTGTATTTCAACGGTTTTGGCACTTCTTATTTCGCGAACTCATTCTAACTGCTTTTGTTGTGCTCTTCGCTTTGTCAATGGATAGAGGTGTCTCTCTCATAGCTTTTGTCTGTGGTAAAAAATTTAAAGCGAATTTAGTAGATTCTTTGCAAGCATATAGTTTTCATATTTAATGTTTTCATTTGAGATCTGCTGGATGCGAGTGATGTATTCTTAGGTGGGTGACAACTGGAAAAGCAAGGACAAACATGCAGAGCTGTGACTGTTGTATTTGTCAATACTGTAGTGAGAAATAGCATCTGACATCAACATTGTGTCACCAATATCGTTTTCAAGAGTATGGTCCCATCGGATGTATATTTCGGTTATTGAGTCCAATGTGGCAATATTTTTGGGAACGATATTTAGGATGTAATATTTATGTAAACAATGTTCAGACTATGATATTGTATTATAACACAGCTGGGAGTGATCTTGTGTGCCTGTGCGAACTTTGAAATTTTTTCCCATGTGATAAGTTTTTCATCTCTACTGAGCCCTGAATTTTTGTTTCATTCCTTCAGTAAGACTCTGCCTTACCTAGTCTGCTGGATTTAATTTGTGAAAAAGAGCACAACAAGCTTAGCAATCAATGGTGGAAACCCCTTTTTCTTGTTGTAGTTTTGCCTTCTGCTCTGCACCCTCCTTCCAAGCCGTCCCTTATTACTGCGAGCTCTCCCTCTAGCAAAGAACTGGTAATAAGATTTGGACAGGCCTTGTGCCTCTCTAATCAGAGGAAGAGATCTCTGAGAATTTGTATGGAGCTTTAGCTCGGTCACTTCAGTAAGTCGAGTCAGCCTAATATGGCAGCCACAACCCTCCCCGGAGCTATGAGCAGCCCTCAAGCACTGGATAAAAAACACTGGAAAGCAGCTAGTGTACACTGTCCCTCCGGGGACCTGGGAGGGAAAACCAGAGTTTGCATTAGTTTTACCAACGCTGTTGCATAAGAGTACTTTAAACTGGAGGCTGTGGTGCTGAGGAAAGATGGGTATAATCAGCAAGGCGGAGCAGCTGAGTGGTATATACACTGCTGGGGCGTGCATGGTACTATAAGTCATGGTTAATAAAAACCAGCATCCATGTTGAGACCCTCAGAAAAGTTGAGAAAGCAACTTAGAGAGGCCTTATTTGAGACCCGTGCTTAATACCACTCAATAACTAGAGAAATAAAAGTCTGATGGTGGCCGGAAGAATGAATGCCTTATGGTGTTATCTTGTAGTGGGCAGATGTGCTTTGGTATTGAAGGGGGCTCTCCTAGAGATGAACTGTCACACCAACTAAATAAGCCTCATGCTGTCTGTGGTGCAAAAACCCATACTGGAATCCATGACAAAACTGTTGGAGAGAACAGTCACTACTCATGAGGGGTGTGGCAGCTGAGCACTCGTAGCCCTCATAGTTTAACTATCTGGATTACTACAGAGATGGAGAAAAGAGGTAACACCTGTAAAGTGGGAATGCAGATCCAGAACCTTTGGAAACCAACATGTGTGCAGGCAAACGCAAATGTATATGTTCTCACTGGGGTTGGGAAGCCACAGCGGGTGAACTACACTTGCTAATGTAACCCGCACTCCAGATAGCACTAGTATTAAACAGGAAGAACTAAGTCTGAAGACGTAATTTCTTTTGTGGGAGCTAGCCTGCAGCACCGTGCCTGGGACATATGCTACCACAACATTTACTTTGAAATATTGCCTCCACAAATATGTCGAACAAGTGCACAAGGCTAATTTGTGTCTAGTGCTCAAGCAATAAAAGACAGAATGGAACTTCAGATACCTAGGATGCAATGCTAGCAACTATGGCAGACCTCTGGGGTCTCAAGTTTAAACTGTTGGGCTAAGGTGATAAAATAGGACGTAGCACAGACATATAAAGATGACACCCCAACAGTAAAAAAACATAGCCGACTAACTACCATGAAATAGTGAGAATATGACTGAAGCACAGCCAGTCTCAAAACAAGGAGCTGGATTAGCAAACTCTTGAGGGAGACCAACAAGATAGCCTGCAGGGTGTTTACCAAAAGCAGGTAGGAAAAGTGAATCAACAGGGATTATTTGTCGGAAAACATATATCAATATGCTGTTTCGAGTAGTTAGTAACTGTTTCTTTGCCCAGGGACCTGAGTGGCACCAAAAACATGCATTTTCAAGACCTGGAATGCAGCCTCAAGTTTCACTGCTGCACCGACACTGTGGAAAAGAGTCTGGGGAAGTCAAGAATAAAACACACTTCAGTCTAAGCAGCTTTGTTAGACTTGGCATCCTTGGTGTGGTTGTCCCCTGTCTTTTTGCATCTGCCTCCTGTTTTTAGGTCGAGCCTGTGCAGCACATGCGCTGCTCTGCGGGGCATGCTGCATTCGAGTATGGACTTGAAGCTCCCCCCATATTTTTCATTGGCTTGTGTCATTGTCCTTTGTAAACGCTGGCTTCTGATTCGTTAATAGGCTTGTTAGTTCCTCCTTAGTACCGCCTTGTCTTCATTTGTAACCTCCCATAAGGACTGTCCTTTTACTTCTGTTTTTACATGGTATGTCTTATTTAGTCTGTAAGCACTATGGGGCACATGCATCAACCTATTTAGGAAGTGCAAACGGTGCGAATCGGTAAATTCGGCCGTTTGCGCTTCCTAAATATGTTTTTGGGATGCATCAAACACTTTTTCAGAATTCGCATTTTTTTGCATTTCTTAAAAATGCGAATGCATTTAAGGAATCGCATTTGTGCGATTCCTTAAATGCAATGCATCAATTAAAAAAAAAATGCGAATGTTGAAATTGGAAGTGCAAATTAACACGAGGTTGACCCTCGTGTTAATTTGCGAAAATCTTTCAAAATGCAAAAAAATTCATTTTTTACACTGTCATGTTACAGACACACATGTCCTTTCAAATACATTTCAGGGGTGCAGGGGGGGTCCTTTGGACCCCCCCTGCACCCTTGGAATGCATCAACAAATTGCGAATTCGTAAATGCCTTCCCATTGACTCCTATGGTCCTTTCGGCCCATAGGAATCAATGGGATTTGCGAAAAAGCAGTTAGGAATTCGGTATTTATTTGCGATTCGGTAAAAATTGCGATTTCTACTGAATCACAAATAAATACTGAAAAAAATGATGCATAGCATTTTGCAATCCTTAATTTGCGATTCGGTAATTTTCGCAAATTAAGAAATGCAAAATGTATGAATGATGCATGTGCCCCTATTTTCTTTGCAGAGTTTCTCCTACTGCAGGCATAACATGCTTTCCTGCAACATTCAGTGCGCCATGCGCGCTTTCACTTTCCAAGCAGCCCGAGACAATGGCGGCCGCTTCTTTGAAATAAAATAGGTCTCGCATTTACAAGAGTTTGATCTATTGGCATTGTAAATCATAATTCCTTTTATTTATGTGTTAATGATCAAAACAGATAAATAAAAGGCATTGTCATTTACAATGCCAATAGCTTAAACTCTCGCAAATGCGAGACCTGTTGCATTGCAAATGCTTGATTTTACTGGGAGCTAGTGCAGCTCCTCCAGGGCCTTTGCGACCAAGTCAAATTTTTTGATATTTTTGAGCAGCCTGGCAGCTGCATTCTGAACTCTTTTCAGTTTCATGAGAGAGCCCTGCTGCATGCCCACACACAGGGCATTGCAGTAATCTACAGTTGATAGTACCACAGAAATTACAATCATATTTTTTAAATCTTTAGGAATAAAGGGCAAGATTTTCCTGAGGATTTTTAATTGGTGAAAATAGATAGATGTAAGCTTATTTGATTGTTCCTTAAACCAAAGTTTGGAATCAATGATTATTCCGAGATTTCTCACTTTTTAGGAACTGGAATCCGGAGAGGTCCCAAAATCTGAGGCCACCAAGTATCACTCAAAAGGAGGTGTCCCTCCTAAAGATAAGTACTTCGTTTTTTTCCCCCAATTCACCTTGAGTTACTGGTTGCCGATGCAGCTAACCACTGCTCACATACAACTATTGAACCATTGTGCCACCTCCTTAATATTACTCGTGATGGACACCACAATTTGTGATGGTTGAAAAGCCAATGAATCAAATAAGTTTGGCAAGAGGGGCCACATAGATATTGAATAAGGTGGGACAGAGTGATAATCCTAGTGGTACACCATAAGGCAAGGGGAAGGGAGTGGAATCAAAGTCTCTTAACATGACTGTTTGCTGTCTATCTGAAAGGAAAGAGTGTTTGAGATCATGGGCTGGCCAGCAATTCCTATCTCCGTTAGCCTTTGCATCAGTTCGAAATGGCTCACAGTGTCAAAGGCCGAGAAAAGGTCTAATCGGACCACAACAGCTTTTTCTCCGGAATCCATGATGTCCCTGATTTCTTTTGTGACCACTATGAGTGCCGATTCAGTATTGTGCACCTTTCTGAAGACAAATTGAGCTCCATGTAAAATCCCGGTTTGGTCCAGGTATTCGAATAGAGTGATGTTCATGTGTTTTTCTAATATTGTTGCAGGTATGGGAAGATGTGATATGTGACGTCTTGAGGATCCAAAGTTTTTTTTTTTGAGTAGAGGCAAGATGGAGGCTTTGTTTTACTCAGATGAAAAGGAGCTTGTGTGGATGATAAGGTTAAGTAGTGTACTGAGATGGGGGGATACCACATTTGCAATCTCCTGGAGTATTTTGGGGGGGGCAGGGTTCTGACGGGACGCCTGATTTAGTTTGTTTGACCAGGTCCAGTACCTTCTCAGTGGAAAGAGAAGGAAACTTAAGAAGCTGAGGGTAATTACGTTCTTCTGACTTATTTACATGACAAGGGGTGCTAGTATTTGTGATAGTATTGAGGTCCCTGTAAACAGATTCAACTTTGTTTTGAAAAAACTCTGCCAAGTTATTGCAGACATTTTGTCTCGGAATGAACATATTACTAGGAGATGGACAGGCCAGCTCTTGAACCATTTTAAATTGCTCTTGGCTTGAGTTTTTTGCCCTGTTAATCCTTTCTGTGTAAAATATAGTTTTTTTCTTCACTATTCTTGTTTTTTTTAAACCGAAATGAGTTGTTTAAATTTGACTTTCTCGTCTCCGGAGTAATTGCGCCTCCAGACTCTCCCTTGCTTTCTGCACTTCCTTTTCAAATTACCCAAGTTTGGGGAGAACCAGGGTGTATTTGGGCGTGTCCTAAAACATTTAATAGATTTGGCTGCCAGATTAGTTCATTCCTTGTAACCTGCCGCAGCCACATTATAATCACCCCTCAGCAATGGTGGAGAGGAGTCTAAAATAGTAATCATATCTTCCTTTTTGATTTTATTCCAAGCCCGCGCTGTTTTTGGCCTGGCCTAAATTTTTAATGGCTAGTTTCTCTGAGCTTGGAGAAATGCAGAACCGAACCACCATATGGTCTGGAGATCAGCGTGATTAGAAACGATGCCGTCCGAGGTATGTCTGGCCACATGAGTGGCCATCTTAACCATTTGGGAAGATCAAAAGAGGTCATGCTATCTAGCAAAGTTCTGGGGCTGTATTCCAGGAGTGCTTTGGGGGTGCAATGGGCGTTTGCATCCATGCCCGGGGCACTTTGGTATATGTCAGTGCACCCCCTGATGGCAGCCCTCTGGAGGAGGGAAAGGGGACCCCATGGACACACTAGACATCTGCTTGCAGGCAAGTGCAGTCACTCACTGCACCCGCCTGCATGGGGATCTCTAACCCCCCTTCAAAGTGCAGGCAGGTTGCCGCCTGCACAGTGAGACACAGAGAATCTTCAAAGCAGCCGCTCCGTTTTTCACATGAATGCACTGCCCCAGGCCAGCATGAGTACGCAGCTGCCCCGGGGGCAGCGCATTCACTATAATGCAGTGCATTTTCCTGGTTAGCGCTGGATGTACACTTTGAAAGGTGCGTCTACTGCTTCCTAGGAAATGTGCGGCATACATAATAAAGCCCCTGGTGTCTTTATTTTTCAAATCTTCCAGGTGGAAGTCATAGTCTTCTATAATATTGTAGTTCACCAAAAGAATGCTCGATTCGAGGAACTCGTTGAGAGCCTCCAAGAATTGCGTCTTAGGGCCTGGAGGTCTATAAATGAGTAGCCCATAAAACATGGAGTTCTTATCCACTTTGAATTTAAAGGAGAGTGCTTCGCCGTCCTTCATCTGGACGGTTCTTCTGCAAGGTTAATGTAGTCGTGGTAAATTATCACAAGGCCCCCACCTCGCTTATAATCTCTATCCAGCGTAGTAATGTTATAATCAGTAGGAAGCATAGAGGCCATGTCCGGTTCCAAGGCAGTATCTGCCCATGTCTCTGTTAAAAAGGCAGTCTACGGTCCATATGAATCAAGATGATCAAATATCTCGAGTTTGTGTTTCACAGCAGATCGAGTGTTCAGCAAGACGCATTTAAGTTCTGAGACACAATTAGTTTCACCAGGTGAATGATACTGACTGCTGAGAGCAGTCAGTATCTGCTAAGAGCAGTCAGTATATGAGGAGGGCAGTCAGTATCTGCTAAGAGCAGTCAGTATATGAGGAGGGCAGTCAGTATCTGCTAAGAGCAGTCAGTATATGAGGAGGGCAGTCAGTATCTGCTAAGAGCAGTCAGTATATGAGGAGGGCAGTCAGTATCTGCTAAGAGCAGTCAGTATCTACCCCTCACAGGGTCTACCTTGTGAATGGGCACTGACTGCTGAGAGACGTCAGTACCTGCAGAGAGCAGTCAGTATCTGCTAAGAGCAGGCTGTACCTTTTAACAGTGGCCGCCAGCTATTCATACTTTCTGGTGGTTTTCTAGAAGGCAAGGATGCTGAATAAATGAAATGAATGAATGAGTGAACGAATGTATGCAGAATCCCCCTGTTGACTCTGCAAATCCATTCGCGACTCGCAGTGTCACGTTAGAACATTACCACGTGGAACAAATGGCAAATAGCGCCAGTGCAATAACCTTTCTGTCCCGAGGGGGCCATGCAGCCCACAATGTATATATATTTATACAATTCATATGATACATGGAAAATCAATGCAAACTGCGGCTTTACATGATAGTTCCTCTTGAAATCGATGATAGGTGTAGAACTGAATTAAGAATATGTGAGTGAGGCAGCGAAGCGGTTGCATCACTCCTACTAAATGTACAGGTTACTGATAAAAATGCGTGTCACATCACAGCATCCCTCTGATGGGGTACACATGGGATCATCGAATCATGTCCACTAACTTCCCTTTTGGCTTTTCCCTTCTTGATACCGACAGGTTGCACCAGATCCTGCCAGGACCATTCCCCATAATATATGATTGATTGCTCATCTTCCTACATGTGTAGGGTTCCAACAGCATGTGAGGAGGAGAGGCCAGCAATAGGATTAAAGGGCATTTTCATCGAAAATAGAAGAATGCATGGAAGAGCCGAGGCCATGGCAATAGAGCAGGTTGGCGCCATGGACATCAAGAGAAGTGATGATTAGAATGTCTGGTGTTGCCCTCCTTACCTCTCTCAGGGTCCATGCAGGAAACGGTAAAAACAAGCATTAGCAAAGCCAATAGGGTCGGCCTTGGCAAGTTGGGGAGATTGTTAATTTATATTTTATTTTTTATTACCCACATGTGCCACAAACATAAAAAGAAGAATAAGAAGAGAACATGCCAAGGCCTAAACCTTATCGCCATAACCTTGCAATACAATTAATTAATTAATTTAAAACATGACTCCGATAATTTTAATAGAACAGAACAAGTGCTTTCTGTTGAACATGTATAGAACCTCTTTTTAATTCTAATGCAAAACATAGGAAAATAGGAGTTTAATTAGCGCAAATACATTTGAATGGGTGTTACCAGAAGACATTGTTTAATCACAGAAGGATGACTAGAAAACACAAGTACACAAATAACAAAGGATAAAGAATTGAAAGAAACACCATTAGTACCAGTACAATACAGAAAAAGGTCAGTATATGCTCAGCAGTCTTGGCACTGAAGTGCCCTTATCTTTAGCCACCTGTGAACATTTGATTAGGAAAAATACTGTAACTTGCAGTGCAAGTCATCTAGTGGCTAAAGTGGGCTGACCCATTGCCCCATGCTGTATGCTGGGCAGGCCGGAAGCAGAACGTGAATGACAGATGAATAGACCAATGGATGAAGAAGGCTGACCCAAAGCCCCTGTATGTACGCATGTATGTATTTTTTATTAGAAGTGGATAGCAAGACTGGTAAAGCGTAAGGGCCTCATTCAGAAATTTTTCATAACAAGCATAGTACGAAATTCCCCAAATTACATGGCTTACTCCGTCGTAATTTAAATTCCGCCCAGGCCTAAATTGATTTTGAAACCTTGTACCTCTGAGGCTTAGGTCTCCTGGAGTGCTGTCCTGGCAGTTCTTGCTGGGAGCACTCTTTAGCTTATATTAGGTGCTCTCCTTTCTGCTTTCGGAGGCAACACTGACTATTTCTGAGCTCTGTTTACTCCGTGCAGGTAGGGATGTGTTTACTCCGTGCAGGGAGTGATGCGTGTTTCTGGAAATGTTGCTTATGCTTGTTGGAGAGCTTTGCTTATTTGTGAGGGTGCTATTTCTAGAGCAATGGATATTTCTGGGATCACTGGTATATTTTTGTTAGAGAGAACTGCTTATTTCGTGCACCTCTCATTTCTAGGTGTCGAACGCAGCACATGTTTGGCTGCAGAGCAGTGCTTTTCCCATCTCAGGTGGCACTCCCTGTCTCTGGGAAAACTGCTTATTTCTGTCATAGAACTCATACTATCTTATATGTAGGAAAAGGGTTGATGATTTGAGATACGAACCCTTAAAAAGCATGTAATTACAAGCAGTGTATTATGGGTAGTCATGTAAAGCGAAGCATTCTAGTCAGTGCTTAATTTAAGCTGGTGCTTTTCGGTACAGGACTGCGACTTAATTTGCAGCATGGGCTCTTATGACAGTTGGCCACATGGTGGCACTGTCTGCCTAATTTAGGTATGAGCACAACAATAGCTGTTTATTAATACAATATATATTAACAATGACTAATGCCTGCCATCCAATTCTTATAGCTTGGGGGCCTGTAATAGTATGAATTGTCACACTTTTAAGAGTGTGATGATTAGTAGTTGTGTTGGTAGTGCCATTGGCAGCGCAGGCAGGGGCAATGGATGGCGCAAGCTGTAGTGTGCTGAAGAGGGCCCGGGCACTTATTTTTTTTACACTGGTTCTATTCCTTTGAAAGTGGCGTAAAGTCACTTTCCTGTACCATTTGAATGATAGGGTGGGATGAATATTTGAACCCTGCACACTCTGCTTATAACCCATGTGGAGGGTGTGCTCTCCCCCAGAGTGAAGTGGTAGCAATGATGCTTATGACTTATACTTGCTACCTTTCTCCTTATAGGGCGCTGGTAACCATGGCAGTGGGAAGTCCTACGTGATGACGCAATAACAGTGCTGCATAGCAGAAGGTAGTCAGACCTCTAGCAACTGCATACAGAGAGATAACACATAAGGTATGTTTTATTTCTATAATAGCAAAGCGATGGGTATTAAACTGTCTGTCACTAAGATTTTTTGTAAATTTTATTGGCCATGAGGTTTTCCATTCTCAGCTTGTGGGTACAAAGGTGACTGCAGTGGGACCTAAAACTGCTTCTTAACACCTTCAGCGCAGCACAAATTTTCGGGCAGTGCTGAACGTTCTATTGAGCGGGCGGGGCCATGACGGAATGATTCCATCATAAGCACAGCCCAACCGGCGCTCATGACGGAACCGCTCCGTCATGAGCACCGAAGGGGTTAAAACTGGTCAGTCGAATCTTTGTGAATCAGTGCTGTGCACATAGGCATGTATTCCACACATCACTGCCCTTCTCTCCACTTATGTGCATCTCAACAGATCTCTTATTCTCATCAAACTCTGCGGTTCACTAGCTGCTCCTCTTGCACCCATCCACTTCCCAATAAGGGGCCTTCCCCTAATTACCCAATGGATCTTTCCATCCTTATAGCTTCTTTTTGTTCATGTTCCCTTCCTCCCCTCCTTCTTTCATCTCCAGGAGCATTCAGCACAGGTTTAAAGCCATGTGTTTGCCTAACAGCTAGGGCGGTCGACCTCAAATCTGGGTAACTGGGTTCGAGTCTCGACAATGACGCTGAACATCCTGTGATTCTGGGCAAATCACTTAATTTCCCTGTACCTAACAAAAATGATTGTGTCCTCATCTAATGCAACTGGTGCTATGTCAAGCGCTCTGACACCAGATACCTTCGGGTCAAGTTTGCGCTATATAACGCCGTAAAATAAAAAAAAGTGAGTCATGTCGCCATAGAGAAGGTGAGTTGCATGGCATCTGGGTCCCTTGTTGTAGAACAGTAACCGGTTGAAAGTATGCACACCCGGGGTATTTAGACAGAATATTGGAAACATAAATATCGATGACCAAAATATTGTGTCAAGAATATTGAGGACACAAATCTGGTGACAGTAAGTTTCTATAGGTAGATAATGTTTTACTATATATGACTTCATATATATTAATCTAGATAATATATATATCTTCAAGTTACATAGATGTGGAGTTAAGAATAGTAAATCTATACTTACCTGTATGCACTTACCTGCTTGATATTATTGTACTCGATATTTTTGACACAATACTCTGTCCACTCAATATTTCTGTTTCCGATATTCTGTCAGTGATCCCTGGGGTAGGCATTCATCTGATGATTGTTTCCATGAACTGAGCAGATTCCCATAAAATGAAATGTAGTGTCAGAATAAAGCTGAGCAGATCCCGCAGAAGATGGTGGATGCAGTCTTGTATTCTAAGTTAACTGCCTCCAGGTTCCCAGTGGTGCTCTATGAGAGCATTCATTTATTTGAGGCAGTTCTTCACTCCATTCATGACCTCCTCCAGAAAAAGCATCGACCATCAGCCAGATGGTCGATCGCTTCATGGGCACAGAGGGAATTTCATACTAGTAGTACACAAGGATTCTGAAAGTATAAGTGTGCTGCGTACAAGTGGTCTCCTTTGCCAAGCTGTTTGTGTGTCCCGACAACTTTATCTGACAGAACAGTGGAACCAGCAGCTAGGCCACCCAGTCGTGCCAGAGTGAGCAAAGATTCCAAACTCTACCGGCCATGCCTTTGCTCTTGGTTACCACCAACCTACATAGCTGTGCTGCATATCCTACAGAGTGTACAGGGCGGTGTGATGGGGACCATGAAGTCCCATGATTAGGCTGCTGCAGCATGTCTTACAACTGTCCCAGCACTTACAGTCTTCTCACCAGGCAGCAATGGAAGGCAGCACCTCCTGCAATTCTGGCTTACCCTGGGTCTCTCATTAAAGTAGTGCATGGATTCCTGTTCTTGAACAATGCACTCACTCAGAATCTTGTCCCGGCTCAAGCATCAGGAGGTCCAGTAGGTGCCTTTTTAGGGCTCAGCATAATGATGTGGCACTACCTTGGATCTGAGAAATTTGCACAGAAAAAATACTCTCAGGTATTGTAGACTTGTGGATAATACAGCCTTAGGGACATTTTGGGTCTCAAGGACTGGTTTATCCAGTGCTCAATGATTCCTCAAATCAGGTCTTTCAAACTTAGAGGTCATTCACAGTCCCCCCCACCATAAATTGCCCCGGTGTAAGAGCCGCTTGCAGCTCCTCAGAGACATGTCCAATCGAGTGTCTGCCAGGTCCGCCCTCCTGACGGGGCATTTTATATATGTAGAGTACATCTTCTAAAGCCTGGGAATTCAAGTGTTGGCATCAAAGTCAAATAACGCCAGCGATCTGATGTCAAAATGTGTTTTTTTCAAGTTTTTGAACTCACTTCACAGAATATTCTATTTTGATTTCCAACTATGTGTTGATATAAAATTAGGGTGGAAAATCCATGTTAAATGCCTTGTGTAGTAGGAAAGATCTGGTAATGTAAAAGATAGTTTTTGGGTTTGCCTTGGCTTCCTCAATCTGAGTGACAAAATAGATTTGTTTTGCAACTTTTTTCTGGCTATGATAGGATTTTGAGGCTGCTCTGAAAAGTAGCAAGTGATTTGACAGGTAAGCCTTCTCTGCCTTTTCAGTTCGAGCAGCTTGCTGTCTATGAATCGGCCCTAAATGTGCATACCAACCACACATCCCAAGGGCCGATGTGTAACATACCAAGCTGTACCGGTTTTCTACAATTCAACCTCCATTCTTCTACTAAATACATTTTTTTACTAAAACTCCCTCGTGAAAGTCCAAAAAAGGTCTCTTTTTTATCTGGTGTGCTGCCCTCGCTCTCCATGCAGATTCACTCATTAACCCTTTAGGTTTCACTAGTTGCCCTCACGGTTTTTCCTTTTTTCCAGTTAATTAATTTCTCAGTAAATTCCTCCTTCTCGACTAAGTCCCCATTGACTATGTCAATTCTGTGCTGCGCCTTTACCAAAATTACAGTGTCACGCTGCAGATGTGGAGCCAGAAGGTTTTGAGTTGAGATGACAAGCTAAATCTTTCTGAATTCGGGTTGGTCTAGCATCTAGGAAGGGTTTCCACATGGATGTTTAAAAAAACTTTTCCAGGTGGCACATTTGAAAATATAGTTTATAAATAAATTCATTGAAACATGGGTGATTTTGCAGATGGGGATTTGGTGCGGTTTTATCTCTTCCTTAAAATAATTAATTACAGGGCGAGAAGGTAGGTGATACTAGCTCTAAATGTTGTAAAATGCACCTACCACCTCACAGGAGTCCGCTCAGACACACTACCCTGTCCACACCCATTCAGAATATGATCCACTGGGAGGCTACTTTGGACATGATCCCGATTGATGCTAGAACACTCTGCTGATCAGAACGTTTGAATCCCCACAGATCCGATTGATATAATGAGTTTTTCACTAGGCCTGGGCGATAAATTCCGTTCTGCTCATGGAATTTGCGGAATTTCATGTTCCGCGGAGAACGCAAAGTTGCCCAAAGTTCTGCGTTCCGCAGCTTCGCGGAATTGTTTGCTTGTTCTCGTTCTTAAAATGCGTGTTTGCGAGATGTTTCTCCCCGAGCATGCAAAATCGATCGCGAACAGGAAAAAAGCATTGTGAACAAGCAATTCCGCGTGTTTACAGAATTTCTGCGTGTTTGCAGAGATTTTTTACTGCTTTGCTGAACTTTGCATAACGCCCACCCTTATTTATCTCCTAATACATAATGACTTGGAAGAGACTACTATATTTGTTCTTAAACTTACACTATCCTGGTTCCTACACCTATTATGCTGCTCCTGTTTTTATTTATTGTCCAAAGATAGACTACAGATTGATCCAGGCCAAATGTCCTGGTCAAACTTTCAAAACTCTGAACTTGTGGAGACACACACTGCTCAACAACCTTTTCATCAGAGAGCAGGGCTGGGTAAAAATGTTATTACGCTAGAGCAGTGGTCTTCAAAATTTTTAAAGCTGCGCACCCCCATTGAAAAAATCTAATTGCTCGTGCCCCCCTGCCTCAGAATTTTTCACAATAAGTCCATTAAATTGGCACTGTTTAAATATGTCTCAATTTATTTAAACAGGAGACATATTTAAACATTCCAGTTAAATCCTCTTAGTGTTTTAAAAATGCAACCAAATACATGATTGCCAAACATACTATTGTGGTCAGGCAGGCCTTACTACGTGTAAAAATACCTACAGTGTGATTAATAGAAATGGGGGTGGGGGTGTAGAAGAATATTTGGAGTCCCTTCCCTTCTGACACCTTCTCCCAGCCTGATATAAATGACAAAAGCTGTTAGTGATGGCACATTATAGAGAGGCTACAGCGGCTCGTTTTCTTCCATGCTTAAAACAAAGCACTGCAGTAAGCATAATGCTTCTTTGGGCACAGCCTGGCGCCCCCCCTGGGATCACTCGAGGCCCCCCTAGGGGGGTCCGCCCCCCAGTTTGAAGACCTCTTCACTAGAGTAAGCGAAGTGATTTTGGTAATTTACCCTAAAATGCTCTAGAAGTAACGGCACCCTGCTGCTAAAACCACAGATATTCCATAACAAGAAAACTTGCAACAGACATTTCACAAGTATTTCCCTGAACAATTGGAACTCCCTACCACCTGAAATCAGACTGATCCCTTCTGTTGCATCATTCAAAAAAGTAGTGAAATCACTTCTTATGAACAAATTGCTACCCTAATTGCTCTTTCCTGGACTCTTGTTCCTCCCATATGTATATTATTTGCCTTGTTGGATTCAGGTATTGAGGTTACTTTGTACACTTAGCTGTTTTTCTCAGTTCGTACCTCTTTTTTTCTCACATGCTACTTACTTCGTATCACCTGTAACGGGTCATGTTCGCGCTATATAAAACTTTATAAATAAATTACACAATTACATGTGCTCCTGTAATTGTGAGTCATTTGGGGAAAATGCCTACCAAGAGGACACCGAAGCAAGTGGCAGCTGTCGACTGCTGTTCGTGTTCTGTTGCATTTGGAAACAAGTGTATTTTGCAGTAAAGAAATGGCGCTAAATGCAGGGATAATCTCGTGAAATTCTGCGTAATTTCGCGTAATTTTGCTGTAATTTCACGTGATATTGCAATAGCAAATGATGCGAGTTACACCCATCCCTATAGAGTTTAGTGATATGCCAATTCCATTTAGATGTGTTATGGCACAAGTGTATCTTCTGCTAAGGAGGTGGAGAGCGGTTTGTCTAAATTAGCTGATAAGGGAAATTCATTTTGCTCTTATGAGGCTTCGATAATTTGAGGTCGTGTTTGACAGAACGCCTGCAGACAGACGGAATGAATAAAGGAGGGATTGTGGAGTGAGTTCATGATGCTCTTGACACGGAAGCCACAATCGAGCTAAGTTCAGACGGGGTCAACAACATTAAAGGCAGAGCAGCTGTTGTCAGCTTTCATATGATAGCAGAATGGCCATTCATTTCTCACTGCGCTTCTGTGCAGGGCGGGCCTGCGGTCAGCTTCTGATGCTAGGTTTTGGCAGCGGTTCCTGAACATTATACAGAGATCCCAGAGTGAGATGCAGCCATAGGCTCCATTTCTAAAGGATAGCTCAGTGAGTTATACACCCGCTGCACAGATGTGTATGTTAAACGTAGGGTTTATATTTGAAGCTCTGAAAGCTAACTAAGGTATTTATTTTTCTGAGGTTGTTAATATGAGTGACATTGCCTTGGGTGCTGATTAAAAAAGGATTTTAAAAGCCTGACTGCAAGTGGGACAGTTAATTCCCACCCATGCGTAAACCCCTCTTTACGCATGGGTCAGAATTACAAGTTAAAAGATATTTTACAAATCCGATCATTATTGGTAGTATGAAATACCTCAAGGTTCTTTAAATTTCAGCAGGTCAAACCTACTGAAATTTAAATAGAAAAATGTGCAAAGGTGTGTTAAACAACACACTCTGCATGTTATTCCCCATAAACTCGTAAACAAAGGTATTTATTGCACCTGATAAATAACGAACCATGTGGTATTATTTATCAGGTGTGCTAAATATCATCGGCTCAGGGCCTTAGTGCCAGTGGCAGCCGGCATGGCTTGCAGGTGGTGGGCAGGTGCAGGGGGACTTGGCGCGCAAGGGGGTATCTGAATACTTTTTTTTTTTTACCTTATCTTGAGGCTGATTCCCACATCTTCTCTGCTCCGGCTCTCCTCTCTCCGACTCTGACAGGAACAGGAAGCAAACAGCCAGGCTCCCTCCCCTAAGCCAAGCACCACGCTGCAATGCAGCATTGTGATTGGTTCTTTGCGCCATGACACGGTGCTCAGCCAGGGGTGAGCATGTTCTCCACGCAGGCTGTAATGCAGCCTGCATAGATGATGGGCAAAGTGCACATGACTAGTTTGGGCAGCCCGAGAGGGCCAACCAAGCAGTCATTGCGCACTTAGGAGTTGGCAAACCACTACTCCCCTGCTCGGAGACCAGAGCAGCCCCGCACACCACAAAGCAGCAGGACCCGATGTCCCATTTACGAAAGAGGGCGTACGAGGTGTATTCCTTTGGGTGCACAAAGATCACGAGGGCAACTGTGTGGCTTTCGATACTGCTGATTCTAACTATAATTAAGGCAGAAGAATTGGTGATATTACAACGTCACAATTCATGGCGCAACGCTCGTCCTGATGATGGTCTTGTGGAATGACTATGTGAGACCGAAACGTCGACGCTATTGACGCTTCTTTGTATATATTGTCTGTTCCTTTGTTGAATGTCAACACTGTACAAAGTTGTAAATTAATGTATATATGGCTGATTTGTAAATACTGCCCATATAACGTTTGAAAAGTGTCAAAGACGTACTGCACAATGCTGAGTGAAATGCAGTACAACTTTTTGTTGCCGTACATGAATGGATATGTGGAGTAATACCTATACAATATATAAAAAAGTATATGGTTTGAAACATCAATAAAAAAGAGAATATTTTGTTTGATATCATTCTCTCCGGAGTATTGTGATTTCATGCTCACTTTTGTGACTAGTTACAAATTATAAATAATGTCAAATTATTCCTTTAGGAACACTTGTTGATTTGTTATTGATGATACCCAGTTCCTTGGGACTATTGGGTTGCCCTATTTTTGTTTACCTACAATACATAGCATATTGTGTGCATTCATGAGACAAGTTATTTTCTTTACCTAACCTTAAGATCGAATACAGTACATTCATTCAGTGGTTCTTGTTGTCTGTACTCATTCTTAGAATATTTTCATCAACCTTAGCTGGAAACATTTTGCTTTTAAAGAGAGCTCTTGAGAGTGAATTGTTTTCATATCTTTATTCAGCTTTCTCTTGACTTGTGAACAGAGTGGGTCAGTGGGATGTGACAGCATCTAGCTCTCTTCCTGGTCATCTTACCTTCATAGCTTTGCCCAGCCAGGACTCTAGCCTGCCAATATAAAACCGATGAATGGTAAGTGGCTGTCCCCTTGCCAGCCTTTACAGAGAGCCATTTTTTTATGGCACCAACTGCCACTGCTCAAAAGGAGGAAGTAAAAGAGAATCGACAGTCACAGGACTAAGGCATCTTCTGATAGAGCTCTGCTAGTCTGCTTCAAGACAACATTTATACAAAGATCCAGTCCCAGTGTGCAAGATGCCATCTCATCTAGCCTTTCCTTATGTAGGGGGATGATGTACACTCTCACTTATTCAGTGATTTATCATCAAAAAAGGACGGCAGTGTAAGGCCTGCGCTGTTTGCACCGACCCATAGGATAGCCCAAATTTGAATAGAGGATTTGGACAGAACACTTTGCATGCATGCAACATAGCACAGATAAGCAGGTCAAAGGCGGTCATGGTGCCTCAACAACACTCAACTCCAACCCAACATCCTACAAGACATGCTAGATCAAACACTGCAGAAGCATCCGACAGAGCACTGATATGGTGTAAGGTTGGGTACCAATGTGGTCGCAACAGCACTCTCCATTCTGAAGGAACACACATCCAACATGTTAGACAGAAGGTATCCGTATCAAACATAGCAGAGGCGTGTCATGTATTGACTGCTGCCATGCTCAGAAGAGAATAAACCACTTAGAAACAATACAGACAAAGACATTTACACAACATAGAAGGCAGAACCATGTACACACATCCAACACGGTCGTATGTCAATACAACGCGGTGTTTACACCACACTACCATTACAACGCTGGTTTTACAACGCAAGTCGTTACCACGACTTGCGCTGTAGGGTGCTGGACTTAGGAATAGTAAGATTTACTATTCCAACACCAGCCTACGTACTGTAGGGAAGGTGTTGGAATAGTAAATCTACTATTCCTTAACCTAGAGCGCCCCCCAGCGCAAGTCGTGGTAACGACTTGCGTTGTAAAACCAGCGTTGTAATGGTAGTGTGGTGTAAACACCGCGTCGTAATGGATGTTCCCCATCCAACACAGTACGATGAAGGGTCTCGTGTCACAGTCCCGCTGGTAGCCCCTGCCGTGGCTGAGTCTGTGTACTGATGAACAGAGTAAGGTATATAACTAGACACAGAAACTGGGGGAGAATTAGGGAAAAGGAGTAAGTGAAGGAATCCAAGACAGGAGCTCACGCGCCGAGATTTCACCAGTTTCTAGGGACGGCACCACTCAGCCTTAGTAGTATGTACCTTGGATAGATCTGAGCAGATGGAAGACACAGAGCAAAGGTCAGTGCAGAGACGAGCTGGATGCAAAGTGCAGGTAACAATTGAAACAGGGCTTACTGCTTCCAGCAGCGGGTGAAGCCTTCGCAAACTCAGAGCCGGCTAGGATTCCAGCGAAGGCCCCATGACTCTGCTGGACACACACAGGTAAGACTAAAAAAGATAACACAACCGAGTGTATTAGATAAGAATGGAATAACAAGGGAGCCAAGAGGGAGAAAACAACAAACAGTGCAGAATGTAAAGCGTGTGCTATCTTTCGCAAGGATCAGAACAGCCAATGCAACCAGGCACAGAGCAAAGGCCACAACAATCTAAATAGGACTCTAGCCCTCTTGATCTGGAAAGGACTCCAACCCAGGAAGTGAGGATGCATGTACTCCCAGGAAGTTAGCGGTCTAGTGTTCCCATTGTCTAAGCTTCACAGTTCCATTCTCCAGAGAATCCAGCCATTGTGTGTCTGTCGCCTAACCTGACTCCTGACACTCCATATGTTGTATAATGAACACGCCTCTAGGACCTCTGCCCACACCCGTTAAACTGCTTAATCCACTGACCAGTCAACTATTAAAACTATTAAAACAACTCATCATACACCACAACAGAACCACAAATACACTACTGATGTTGCAGATCAAACCTGACCAGTTTCCAGAGTGTGTTGGAAACCTCAAAATCCGTGTGAGACGGCAGCGGACACAATAGCGCCAAGAGGCCAAACTAAAGGAAAAATGTACCCAAAATAAATATGTCCAAGACCATTACAGTGCTCCACTCCCTTACGCTAGATTTGCGTTATAGGAATACCCTATGCATATATACATATATATATATACATATATACATAAAGACAGGCATCTAACATAACAACAGGCCCGGACTGGCCGTTGCGGGCACCGGGCAATCTCCCGGTGCGCGGCAAGGGTGGGGGCCGGCTTTGGGCCCCTGGGGGCCGTTTTTGTTACAGGGCCGTTTATGCAAATCAGCCCTGCAACAAAATTAGCCGAAAACCGGCCCCGGCAAAGAGCTTAGACCTCCCTCCCGGGGGCCGGCCGAGCACTTTGCCGGGGCCCGTTTTGGTTCCCAGTCCGGCCCTGCATAACAACATAATATCATTTCTTGCTTTCTTTATATCTTTAATCAAATGCACTTCTGTTTAACCACACAGTCACTCTTGGCTCTTGAAAACAGTCCTTGTTTCTTGGTACTTCCGGCCTCACTGCATCTTCTCACTGCATTTGAACTGGTTTATACATACATAACATAGGCACCATAGTGTTTCAGCGTGGGCTGGTGACAGTGTCCAGTGGATAAGGTTCTCCACAAGATCTTTCCTCGCCCTCAGGGTTTGCAGTTTCCACACTCACAAAAAACACACTCCTGTGTAAACTCTTCCGCTCGTAGGTCAATATCTAAATTTGGCAATGCTCTTAACAATGTTTAGGATTAAGTCCCAGGAATCCTGCCAGGGCTGAGCCAGTGATGCAAACTCTTGAATTCTGTTTACAGCAGATGTGGTGGAAGCCATGGCCAGAAGGACAGCCTTCCCTGTCTGTGGTATTTCTACCCAACACAGCAGAGTCAGGGAACTTATCTTGATACATTTATATCTTACAGAGGAAAACAAATATTTCACGTAGAAACCGTGATATACCCCTTCTCAAATATTATTCTAATAAGCACAAAGGACTACATTTGGGGTGCAGAAACCCTTGAAACAGTCTAGTATGGGAGGAATACTGAACAACCTCAGCAAAGTGACCTCTTAATTTGTTTTTTAGAAAAATAAAGTTAGTCTGTCAATCACTGAACAGGGTGGCATATGTATGTCATGCAGTTCTTAAATTGAGCCGGTGGTTTCCGCTTAATTGTCAACAATGCGACTTATAACAGTCTGCCACATGGTGGTGCTGTGTATCTAATTTAGAGACGAGGATAACAACAGTTACCTATTTGTTCAATATACATTAAAATTACCAATACCTGCCATCCAAGCCATACTTATAGCTTTGGGGGTATGGAATAGGTGTTGCAAGCTGAAGTGGTCTCCTGTCAAGGGCCTTGGCACTTATGTTTTTACAACTTAGCACTGATGCTGTGCATCCCTTGAGCATATAAAGCACACACGTCCAGGACACAAATGTATATGTTTACATACACAGGGCTCTAGTGATGAATCCAAAACATAAGTGCCATGTAGTTGCAGAAAAGGACATTTTGAGTTAGTACACTATTGACCTTCAAACAAATACAAAAATGTAAACTTTCAGAGCCAAGCTCTCTATTCAAGAGTTTCACGTCGGCGACACCAAACAGAGAGTGAAGTTTTCATGTCAGAGACGGGCACAACTTCAATCAATCAATCATTCAAGACACTTATAAAGCACAGCACACTATATACCCGTGAGGGTCTCAAGGTGCATCGGGGGGGGGGTGCTGTTGCTAGTGATCGAAGAGCCAGGTCTTGAGGAGTCTTCTGAAGGCCAGTAGGTCTGTCGTAGTTTGGTGGGGAGGGTATTCCAGGTCTTGGCGGCGAGGTGGGAGGAGGATCTGCCGCCGGTGGTCGTTGTTCGGATGCGGGGGACTGTGGCGAGGGCGAGGCTGGCAGAGCGGAGCTGGCAGGTGTGGGTGTAGAAGTTGAGTCGTCTGTTGAGGTTTGCTAGGCCGGTCTTGTGGAGAGCTTTGTGTGCGTGGATGAGGAGCTTGAAGGTTATCCTCTTCTTGACGGGGAGCCAGTGGCTGCGGAGGGGGACGTCTAGTATCAGACGTGCTGATGCATTCTGGATGCGTTGCAGTCGCCTCATGAGCTTGGCCGACGTTCCTGCGTAGAGGGAGTTTCCGTAGTCCAGCCTGCTGGTGACGAGGGCCTGGGTGACAGTTCTTCTTGTCTCGGTGGGGATCCACTTGAAGATCCTGTGGAGCATTGTGAGGGTGTTGAAGCAGGATGAGGAGACAGCGTTGACCTGCTTGGTCATGAAGATGGTGGAGTCGAGGAGGACCCCTAGGTTGTGTGAGTGGTCTGTGGGCGTCGGGGCTGTTCCTAGAGTTGTCGGCCACCAGAAGTCGTCCCACGCTGAGGGGGTGGAGCCGAGGATGAGGACTTCCATCTTGTCCGAGTTCAGCTTCAGTCGCCTGTTCCTCATCCATTCGGCGACGGCCTTCATTCCTTCGTGGAGGTTGGTCTTGGTGGTGTGAGGGTCTTTGGTGAGAGAGATGATCAGCTGGGTGTCATCGGCGTAGGAGATGATGTCGAGGTCGTGCTGTCGGGCGACGTGGGCAAGGGATGCCATGTAGATGTTGAACAGCGTCAGGCTGAGGGAAGAGCCCTGGGGTACGCCACAGAAGATTTTGGTGGCAGTGGAGCGGAAGGGGGGGGAGGCGGACGCTCTAAGTTCTGCCGGAGAGGAAGGATGTGGTCCAGTCCAGGGCCTTCTCTTGGATCTCGGCGTCGTGTAGGCATGTTCGTAGTGTGTGGTGGCAGACCCTGTCGAAGGCGGCTAACAGGTCCAGGAGGATGAGGGCTGCTGTTCCTCTGTTGTCAAGCAGGGTCCTGATGTCATCGGTGGCGGCGATAAGGGCGGGTTTGGTGCTGTGATTGCTGAGGAACCCGGACTGGGACGGGTCCAGGATGCTGTTCTCCTCGAGAAAGTAGGTCAGTTGTTTGTTGACAATCTACTCAGTGACCTTCGCCAGGAACGGGAGCAGGGAGATGGGTCGGAAGTTCTTGAGGTCCTTGGGGTCTGCCTTGGGTTTCTTGAGTAAGGCGTTGATCTCGGTGTGCTTCCAGCTTTCCGGGAAGGTTGCTGTCTCAAAGGAAATGTTGATTACTTCCCGGAGGTGGGATGCGATGGTTGTGCTGGCTTTGTTGAAGATGTGGTGGGGGCATGGGTCTAGCGGTGATCCGGAGTGTTCATGGTCTCGCTGATGTCCTCGTCGTTGGTGCTGGTCCAGGAAAGCAGGCGTATGGTGCAGGTGGTGGTTGTGAGGGCGGTGGTTGATGGGGCGGTCATGGCGTTGAAGCTGTCGTGGATGTCGGCGATCTTGCGGTTGAAGAAGGTGGCAAGCGAGTTGCACAGGTCTTGCAAAGGCTGGATGTCGTTGGTGTTGGAGCTGGGGTTGGAGAGTTCCTTCACGATGTTGAAGAGCTCTTTGTTGTTGTGTGCGTTGTTATCCAGGCGGTCTTTGAATGAGGCCCTCTTGGTGGCTCTGATGAGTTGGTGGAGTCTGCGGGTGGCGTTCTTGTGGGCTGCGTCCGGTTTTCGTTCGCGGAGTCAGTTCTTCTCCAGTTTCCGGCATGTTCGTTTGGAGTCCTGGAGGTCTTCGGTGAACCAGGTGACTTTCTTGTTGGTGTGGCTGTTGGAGGGTTTCTTGAGCGGGGCTAGGGTGTTGACGCAGCTGTCGATCCACTGTCTGAGTTTGCGGGCGGCGGTGTTGGGGTCAGTGGGGTCGGCTGGTGGGCTGTGGGCGAGGGTGTTGGTTAGCTGGTATTCTGTGACCTTGCTCCAGCGGCGCCGAGGCATCTGCTGGGTGCGTGGTGTGCTTCCTGAAGGTGAAGTGGATGCAGTGGTGGTCGGTCCAGTGGGGTTCGGTGGTGTGGCTGAAGGTGACGTGGGGGCTTGCTGTGAAGATGGGGTCAAGCATGTGACCGGCGGCGTGGGTGGGTGTTGTCACAAACTGTCTGAGTCTGAGCTTGGCTAGGTTGTCGATCAGGGTGGTAGAGTTGGTGTCGTTGTTGTTCTCAAGATGGAAGTTCAGGTCCCCGAGGAGGTTGTAGTCTGTGGAGGCGAGGGTGTGTGTGCTGACGAGGTCGGCGATGGAGTAGCTGAACAGTGGTCGTGGTCCGTGGGTCTGTAGATGAGGGTTCCTCTGAGGGTGGTGTTTGGGTCAGT
Organism: Lissotriton helveticus; assembly: GCF_964261635.1. Classification (NCBI taxonomy): domain Eukaryota; kingdom Metazoa; phylum Chordata; class Amphibia; order Caudata; family Salamandridae; genus Lissotriton; species Lissotriton helveticus. Next base: position 172,069,138 of record NC_136059.1, on the reverse strand, counting down.
GTGAATCTGAAAGTGCATGTGTTCGTCGGTACTGAGGGAGTCGTCGGTGTTGGTCGAGACACTGAGGGTGTTCCTGTGGACGATGGCGATTCCTCCTCCAATGCTGTTGGCGCGGTCATTGCGGGAGATATTGTAGCCTTCTGGGATTGCTATGGCGATGTCGGGTGCTGAGGTGGTGTTCTGGCAGGTTTCCGTCAGGAAGGCGACGTCTGGGGCGGTAGAGTCGAGGAGGTCCCAGAGTTCGACGGCGTGTTTGCGGGCGGAACTGGTGTTGAGGAGGATGCCTCTGAGGTAGTTGGCTTCTTTTGCTGGTGGTTTGGTGGGCCAGATGCTGGTGAAGCTGCAGGCCCGGCAGGTGAACGGTCCTTGGGTGCGCTTCGGGGTGGCCCGGTAGCAGGTGTGTTCTCGGCAGTGGTTGAGTGCGTGGAGGGTGCTGGCATCGTAGTGGAGTTGGGGGACTTGGCGTGCGTGGGGGCCAAGGGTTCTGGCGCGGTCCAGGCGCTGACGGGCGCAGACGGGCTTGCCTTAGGCGCGCCAGCGGTGCACAAGCGGCGCACCAGCCATATATGGTTAGGTGGGAGGGAGGAGCAGCTGGGAGGCGGGAGCGGGGAGGCCAATGAGGAGGAAGGGGCGGGGCCGCAGGGGATGCAACGGCGGGAACCGGGGATGGGAGGGGGTGGAGAGGGAAACAGAAGGCAAAAAAGGGGGAGCAGTGGGGGCTAAGGAACACCCTACAGTGGGAAGAAAAGAGAAGGACCCAGAACAATTGGGCGAATAGAGTCACACAAATACTTAAAGTGAGGGGAGGCCAGAAAGACGGGCAAAGTCAGCAGCGGGCATCGAACCCTGGGTGCAGCGGCAGAGGCTGTCTGGGATCACTGGCGCAGGTAGGTGGAGCTGCGCGGTGAGAGGAGCGACCTGCTTGGAGGCAGGGAGGGTCGCCTCGGCAGCACTGATTAGCAGTGAGTGAAAAGATGGCTGTTGCTTTTACAGTTACAGTTAAAGCAGGGGAGGGAAAAACAAAACACACAGTGTGTAGAAGGAGGAAGATAAAAATGGAAAAACATCACAAAGAAAGAAAGAGGGAACCTGCAAGAGAGAAATAAAGGGGGAGGGAGTGCTTGGTAATGGATTAAAGAGGCATGAGGTGGATTCAAGACTACGTATTTGCTGCAACGACATTTAATAGTAATGACCTTGGGCTTCTGAGCAGAGCTTTGGGCACTGGAACCCATTCTTTTACAAATTAAGAACTGCACACAACATACACTTACATCACACACAACATACTCATACATATAGGTATACATACAGATACAGGAAGGGGCTTTTGAACAACCCTTTTCAGACATTGGCTATTGTGGTTCAGCTTGCTGTAGGCACTAGCTGACAGGGTTGTCCATCAGTGATGGTATCAGCAATTTTTACTTCGTAAAAATGAATTAGCTTATAAAGATGTCCACATGCATTCGCAATAATTCCTTGTATTTTAAAATTTTATTTTTGGGGGGAGCTGTGTTGCAATGGTGAACAAAAAATAAATCCAATGTTTGTGGAGTGTCATTGTGAGCCAGGGTGTGGAAAGTAGGAATGTGGGGGTGCTGCTGCACCCCAAAAATAACCCTGCAGGAGTTCAAGGATAGAATGAGCAATGAAGAGTCTTTCACATTTTGAGTTTTTCTTCTTGCATTTGTTTGTGCTCAAAGACAGAAGTTAAATGTCAAGGAAAGTCTTCTAAACAAATTGCTGCTCATTATTTAAACATGGAGATTGGTGTTTACTTTTCCTTTCTATAGCTGCAAAGTGAGGGGATTTTATGACATGGGCCAAGTGACAATCTTGCTGGAGTACCAGCAGTGTGAAAGGAAAGGCTGCAGGAAATGTTTTCAAACAACCAACACTTACATTGTTGGAAATATTCAAATGTTCCAAATTAGATCAGCAACAGGAAAAGTAGAATTAAGGCATGCCAGTTTTTTGTAGTTCTGCAGTGTGATAGAAACAAATATTGTTATAGGATTAAAATAAAGAAAGACACTGTATTTGTGTGTTATGCATAAATGGGATGTATGACATCACAACGCATGCTTTTACATCGCGTGCCTTTACAACGCGGTATTTACAACAAATACCTTTACAACGCATAGTGCTTTGGGGCGCTGGATAGTGAATAGTTTAATTTACTATTCCAACTCCAGTCCCCGTGGATAGTAGGGAAGGTGTTGGATAGTAAATTAAACGTATTCCCTATCCTAGAGCGCCCCCCAGCGCATTGCGTTGTAATGGTTTGCGTTGTAAAAGTTGCGTCGTAAAGGCACTGCGTGGTAAAAGTTGCGTCGTAAAGGCACTGCGTGGTAAAAGTTGCGTTGTAAAGGATGTTTCCCGCATAAATGATCAATATGTGCTAACACTCAATTTCCACACATTATGGTTTGAATGCCATGCTATGCAGTAACCGGTTTAATTATGCAAATTCATTGGCCTTTTATTGTGACCATATCAATGAAAAAAAATGTAGTTTTTGTAAATGGCAGTCCCCTACCACACCATGCTCTAGTCATTTTAGACAGTCAACTCCAAAATGCACCACTGAACACATACTGCGGTACTGGGCATCGCTCATTTCCTACACTTGTTCTTCGTGTAATGTTAGAGCTTTCATTATCCCTATAACTTTGGTGACATAGCACTCTTAAAATTGTTCCAGCACCATTGATATGAACAAGTATAGGCAAAGCTAGTTGGTCGGCACAAGCCTTTTAAAGGCAAAATCTATTGGCTTTGTTAGTTCTTATTTTGTTCGATAATAGCTTTACACATTGCTGGATTGTTTTTATGCCAAAACTTGGGGGAACTTTCAAACACCACTGAATGGAAAATTCCATCCAACTGGTTGTGAAGGTATAGACTGTCCCAGAATTCGAAATCCCAGAATAATTTTTTTAGGCCTGGCATTGACCAAGGCCTTTTGGTTTTACTACAATTATATGTACAATGTACTCACTTAAAAGGGTTTTCAAAAACCTCTCTTCACCCATTGATCTGTTGTTTTGTCAGTCACATTTTGCTTCTGCCCACTACAGCATATAGCATGGGGCAGTGGATCAGCCTTCTTAAGACACTAGTTATCGTCACTTTGAGTGCCTATATTTAGCACTATCACAAGTAGCACATTCACACACAAGCTAGTTCCCTTCAGTGCCAGCATTTTCGGTTTTACTTTATTATTACTTTAGTGTTGTTTTTGTGTTTAGAGCCTTTCGATGTGAGCACAGGGCACGTTCCAACTTTATCAGATTCCAACTCCTGCTAATGCTGTTGTAAGTTCCTTTTTGAGTGGCCTTGTTGATCTATTTTTTTATTTTATAAATATATATGCAATACAAAGAATAAAAAATCTGAATAATTCATTACGACGCCTCCCCCACCCTCCACCCCAAATTCGGATGACAAATACAGTACATTTTACAAGCAGTGGGAATTCAAACACAGTTTTACAATACATTTGTATTCTCCCGCGCGAATGTCTTTCCATCCAAGCTATTATTTGTGTATGATGACTTTAAATAGATAACATAGGGACAATCAAAAACTCAACATATGAAATACATTAGGCGATCCCTAAGAATTCATTTGTCTAAGCCACCTGATTAAAGGCGCCCATATCTCTAAGCCTTTTTTTTTTTGCCTGCATTAATGGCGCTCTCAAGATTACAAGTTGCTATCAGTCGAGCCAGCCAATGCGAAAACATTGGAGGATTTGGATCTATCCAGTGGGAAGATGTACAGATCCTAAAAATTCTCATGGCTACAAATATTAAAGCTCCCTCATTCCTTCTGCTCAATGTTTCTTGTAAACCCATCATAATTGTTACTGGAGTTAGTAGAATGTCCTGCGATAAAACTCTGCCCAGGAACTGCTGTACTTTATTCACTAGAGGTTCTAATTTCACGCAGGTGGCGAACATATGTACTGAGGCTGCACTAAACTCAGAACATCTAGGACATAATGTTCCTCTACCGATTCCCCATTTAGCAATTCTACTGGGAGTTATATATAAGAAAAATCCTGTCTTTTAAAATTGAGCCTGTAGTTTGGCTGACAACAGATTGCCCTGGAGATACGTCTTGCCAAAAATAATTGGTAGGTTAATATTGTTATTGATAGATGTGTAGTAATTTAGTCTGCCAAGTACGAAAAGTCTACGTATTTCAGTAAAGACCCTGTACGCACTCATCAGTCTTAAATCTGACCCGCTTATAGTAGCCGAACTCTAGTTGCCTCCAAAGACAGCCTCACTCTGCCTCCCCGGGTAGTGGTATAAAGGGAGATGGAAGTCCCGAGGTATTCGTATCAGAATGTTCATGCAATAATTCAGTACAATATTGTAATACCGCAGCCCAGCAGTACAATTTTAAGTTAGGGAGCGCCCACCCTCCTCTCTCCCTAGGAAGAGAGAACAGTTTAAAAGCCCTCCACGGCTGATTCAAAGGGGATTACCCTAAAAAAAAAATTGTTTGGGAAAAAAAAACATTTTTAAAACATTACACCGCCCCACTATGGTCAGATGCAGATTGTTGATTCTATTAAGTGCTCTCTTAGTGTCAACCACTAGCGGAATCAGATTTTCCCTTACTATTGAGTCTATATCGGCAACTATATTGACCCCTAGATATTTAGCTTTATGAACTACTCTGCTATCTACCCAGTTTATTCCTTCATTTAAATAAGCTGTGTTTTTGTTTTATTGAGCGCATATCCAGACAGCTTCCCAAATTCTTGAGCCTCTTGTTCCAGGGCTCTAATGGCCAATTCAGGTTCTGGGGTCACCACTGCTAGATCGTCAGCATAGGCCATGATCTTAGTATCCATACCAAACCTACTTACCGCCTCAACTGCTAGATTGTTTTCGATTTTTTTTAATGAGGGGATCGATATATATGGTGAAGAGCAGTGGGGAACAAGGGCACCACTGTCTCGTCCCACACAAGATATTGCCAGGAGACCTGATCAAAAGCTTTATCAGCATCAAGTAAGATTAATGAGATCGGGTCTCCCGTCACCCTAGCGGCGTAAAATAGAGTGATAGTCCGACAGATGTGTTCTGTAGTGCCCTTTTGGGGGTGAACCCATTCTGCCATTTGGAATCAAGAGACAATGTTGGTAGATAGTCTAGATGCGATAACCTTAGAATATTTTTTGGAGCCGGTGTTTATAAGAGTAATTGACTATAAGAAGACATCTCTTATGGTGACTTATCTTTTTTGGGAAAAATTACGATTTTTGCTGTAGACCAAGAGGCGGGTGCAGAAGCCCGTTAAAGATGGACATTACCACTTCCGTAAAAAGATCTTTGATTTTAAGGGAAATATTTTTATAGAACTCGACTGGAATGCAATCCATACCAGCGGCTTTGCCATCAGGCATGCTTGCAAGTGCTATAAGGATGTCTTCACAAGTCGGGGTATTTTCCAATTGATTGTAATTCTCCATACTGAGTTGGGACAGTGATATTGTCTTAAAATATTCAGAAATTTCTCTTTCTCTAAACTCAGAGGACCAATTGTTCTCCTCTGTGTAAAGATTTTGATAAAATTCTCGGAAAGCCCCCTGTATCTTATCCGGGTCATTAGTAATCTCTCCTGTAATAGTTCGAATATATCACATTGGCAGTAGCCTGTTGTCTAGTTGAGATGGCTAATTGATGACCAAAAGGTTCGCTGCACTCATATATTTTCTCCCGGGCTGAAGCCCATTTTGCAACCAATCTCTCCGCAAATATATTCCCAATCTCAGCTTTAGCAGCAACTACCTCAATCTGTGCAGCTTCAATTTCTGGCCCAAGCTGGACTGCCTGTGTTAGTTTCTCTTCTGCTTTTTTTCATTTTATCTTGCAGAACAGAAACCTGGAATTTCTCTTTCTTGTTTCTTCTGATGGAGAATTGCAGCATCTCTCCACTAATGCCCGCTTTTAAGGTATCCCATATGACCATATTAGGGGCTGACCCAACATTTATTTTCAGAAACTCTTGAATCCAGCCCTGCATGTGTGACGATATCCATTGTCATATGGGAGAGCCTTTTCCAAACTCCAATTCAAACCTTCTCCTCTATAACCCAACCCCGATATTTAAAATGAGTGGATTATGGTCTGACATAAATCATGTTGCAATGTCGATAGTACAATCCTGCACCAAAGAGGAAGAAACCATATAGTAGTCAAGTCTTACCAGAGAGAGATGGGGAGCTGGAAAAAAAAGTAAATCCCTAGTGTCAAGGTTTTAATTCAGCCCATACATCATGTAAACCATGAGTATACATTAAGTTTTGTGTAGCATGATATACCTTAGGCTTCCTGCCTCTGTAGTTCCACTGGTCACTCACTTTCTATTTGCTAGGCAAGTTGATGTTAAAATCGCCGCAGAGAATTATTGGTAGAGGCCAATGTGCTAATTCTACTAATTTACCCACTTAATTATTCCAGGATCGTCTAAATTACTCCTGTAAATGGAGCATACAGTAAAGACAAGATTAGGGGTTAAAGAGCATCCTGCAATCACCCATCTCCCAAGGGAATCAGATTAATTTTTATAGGATGTTTTTTCTGTGCCATAATCCCAACTCCTTTTACCCGTGCTCCCTGAGAGGTTCCCCTGATGACTTTATACCCCAGTGAGTTCAGAAGGTGTTTCTGTGCTCCTTCAATGTATGTCTCCTGGAGACAAACGATGTCGGCCCCCAGTGAGCGTAACCCCTGTGATACTTTTTGCCTCTAGATTATAAATTGAGTACAATGAATAATCCCAGGATTGTTTCGGTAATCATCTGCTGCCTCATTTAGGCCGCAGATGTTTACCGATACAATTCTGAGATTATTCATTGTACTAAATTTATAATTTGTGTTGATTGACCTTGACTGAAAACCATTTGAAGTATTAAAGTGATAACCCGAAAGACAATTAAAAAACCTCTAAATAGCTCAATATAGATTTCAACAGCAGTCCAAAACATAGAAAAGATCATTCTTTTGCAACTGACAAAGAAATGAGCATTAATTTTCCATTATCCACACATTTTTTATCTTAATTTTCCGAATTTTTTCCCTTTATTTTTTTTGGGGCTTCCCTCCCCTTCCTGTCTCATTTTTCTCCTTGTTCCCTGCTCTCTCTGTGTCATCTGTTTTAAGTCTCCCAAGCCCCATTCCAAATTGCACAGCACCCGTAGAATAAAAAAACACCATATTTCCTCCCACTGCACTGCTATTGTCCCTCCTTCCCTCCCTTTGCCCCCTACCCTTTAGAGCAATCAGGAAAGCCCTGAATGATGGTAAGCATACGTGAACTCCAACCACCAGACCACGCAGATCCTTACAGCCAGTCGGTTTTAAAGAGCTAGCCACCTAAGTACAATGAGCAGAAGGCCTTCTGATAGAAGCTGCTGGATTGTAAAGCGTATTTTGCACATTGCTATTCATTTTGGAATTTTAAAGACTTGTTTACATTTTATTCCCAATGCTCACCTTTCTGCCTCCTTTGCTTTCCTCTCCCTGGTCCACCACGAGCTCTGCTCGATTGTTGATTGTAGCCCCTCTCCGTTTTTATACTAGACATGAGCGGTTGGATCTGAGGATCTGAGGATCAAGCCTTCATTCTTCTGTAGGACTGAGCCTTGGCCTCTCTTGCAAGGTTCTTTTTCTTGCAGAGCCTGCCATTTTCAGGGAAATATGGGTTCAGAAGGCATAGATTTGTGAGGCTTATCATCACCCTCTGCCTAATACAGGCTCCCTTACTTCTGAACCTGCTACCCCCCCTGTCCAATCTATAGGCAATGTCAAAGATAAATCACATGTAGGATGGAAAAGTTTGCTATGCAACATCCGTTCCCTGCCCAAGCACTCCACTGAGGTTTGGGATCTTCTATCCTCTATAAAGCCTGACCTGGGATTTCTGACTGCAACCTGGCTGAAACCCCACTCTGTCCCCTCTATTGCACTGGCCATATTTGAAGGCTACAAACTCATTAGGATGGACAGGCCACTTAAAGTGGGGAGAGGACTTGCGATTGTGCATAAAGATAGCATCAACGTCTCGCCTCTGGATGAGTGCTGTAATGCTCAAATGGAAGTACTTGTCTTCCAGATGGACTTCTCCTCCCAAATTAGTTGGAAGGGAGCTTTAGTGTATCCTCCCCCAGGGCCTCTAGCCGATTTCCCATTACTACTCATGGAATTAATAGCCCCCCATTTAATCAGGAGTAGCAATTTTCTGCTATTAGGTGACTTCAATATTCACAGCGAATGCATCTCCAACTGTGGAATAAAAGGGTTCAGGCAGATCAGGTCGATTATCCCTTTCAAGGTTTGCCCGGCGTTAGCCGCTTCTCACCCAACTCACGATTTATCAAATAAAGAGGCAGGCGCTGGAGACTGGAAGGCAGGAAACAGGAGTTTATTCCGACGGAGCAGAACACGTCAAATCAGACAACAGGGTATCTTCTCGAGGTGCTCTAACCGCATCTCTGAGGCCTGGCCTCTTATACACAGTTTTATGGCTTTATTACATTTGTGACATCCGTGGTATTGCTTTGAAGTACGGAAAAGGCATCTTTGGAATCCCCGGTTCAGGCCCGTTCCCACACATATCTACAGTAGGAGTCCCCACCCCTAATCTCAGCATGATGGCTATCGCGCAGCTGGACATTCCGCTGGGAACAGAAATGCGGGTGATCGGTCGGATCTAAGGGTGTGAGGGCATTGATTAATCCCCGCTCCTTTGAAGTGAGGCGAGGTCCTACTGTTGGGGCAATAAACTGCATCTGTTGGCTAAGTGATGGCCTGGGATCAGGCCGGACAATTGGGCAAGGAGGAAGGGGTTATCAAAGGGCCTGTTCTAAGGGTGGGATGAAAGAGCGAGGGGGCAGGGGTTTCAGCACGGGATGTGGCTCTGAGACAGGGTCGTGTTTAGAGGTGCGTTTATGACCCAAGCAGGAGAGACCGGGGGCTGTCAGGGCGCGGGGGGGGGGAATACTTGCGAGGCTGGGGAGTGAGGGGGAGAGAGACACGCAGGCTATTGGCAGTGGGCAGAGAGGTCATGACACACAAAATGGCTGCTATCTATGTTCGCGATGGGGCCTAAAAAGGGGGCAAGATGGCGTGGCCACTGTTTCCTGAATTTCGCTTTACTTTCAACAGTGGCGAGGGTGAACATAAATGAACGCCGCTTATGTATATATACATTGTCATTTTCCACAGTCGCCGCTTTTTAACATAAGTCAGTTCATTTCCGTGTTTATCATAACTAACGGGGTGTACATATAGTCGTGTGTGGTCAATGAGATAGCGTTTGTCAGTACTGGCGGATTGCATATAACTATGTGTAGCCGATGCGACATACGAGGTGGAATACATATGAATTTACATTTGTCGTGTTTAAAAGTGACCGATGAAACATTTTGAAGGCAACAAAAGTGGTTGAGGGAGGGATTTAGTCCAATACAAGCAATTAGTCAGAAAGGGGGGGTAGAAAGTTCAGAAAAAGGGGGGGTCTTCGCCACAGTGTCTTTTTAGTAGTGAGCCATCACTGGTAGGCTCTGGTAGTTCGTTTTCTTCCGTTGGCGCTGTTGAGCACCGGCGGTGGAGCTATAGGTCCAGCTCGGATCCTTCTTTACACGTCGCAGGGTGTGATCTGTCATCTGCTGTTAGACCACAGTCCTGTTTCCTAACTAATCTTTTTAAGGGTGCCTCATGCTGGGCACCTGCATTTCTTTCTCCTTCCGCGGCAAACCCTACTCTACCTAAATGCTGTTCTTCTTCTCTGAGTCAAAATCCACGTGAAAAGAAACAGGGGGGGGGTTGGTCGGATAATCGAGGGAAGAGAGGGCGGAGTAGGACCAGATCTTCGAGACAAACCAAGGGAGCAAAGGGTGATGAGCAGGCAGGTCCATCAATCGGGCTCAAAGGGGCGGGGACTTCTGGCACGCATGGGTCAACAAGCAGAGGGCTTCAAGGCAGCCCTCCATCCTTTCATTTTCCGCGTTTGAGAGTGGTGCCTCGTCCCGCGTCCCGTTGCTCTGCGGCTCCACCTTAGGTCGAGGTCACACGTGCCTCATGATCTGCGGCCAGGTTGTGCGTCACGTCCGGTCCCTCTCCTCCGGTGACTGTGTATCTTTGAATGGGTACAAAACATGTTTTAGAGAATTGGCAGGAGAGGACATTTATACATTTCAATTCTGCCCCAAATCTAAGTAGTTGGGGGTACGTTCATCGGTCACGGTCAGAAGTTATCACTGTGGAGCATGTATACAGGCATGTCTACTGAGTTTGTACTAATTCTATTTGGCGTTCATTCATGACGTATAGGGAGAGAGGTCAGACTCCTATCAACTTTGTATTCCTTCAAACTCGAAATCGGATCCTTCGATAGAGACTCGTCTCTCTAACCCAAGCCCTGGCAGTCTTCCATCATCATGAGAGAGGGGTAGGGGCTAAACATTCTTTTCTCGGGGAGCAACAGTTAGTCAGGGTCATCAGTTATACTTCGGGATATGGAGCTGGGGTCAATCGGGAGGAACGGGGACGTTTTGGACATCCGTACTTGGGTGCAGAGAGGTGGGGCAATCTGGGCATTGGAGATTGTGTTTCTAACGAGCTGAGAACAGAAGGCCATTGACATATAGTCCTCCTATAAAAGGCCAGATTAGGGGACATCAGTCGTCTTACCTGTCCTTTCCTTCATAGCCAATTCAAGTTCCATCTTTTTACAGAAAGGAGAGGTAGTAATATGGCAAATTACAATTGTTTTAGTTTCTGTCAATTTGCCGAACACTTTTGTGTTTGAATACCAATTAGGCTCGTGCCGGCGGGGCACGACGTTACCACACAAAGGAAGAGGGAACAGGGGGACCCTCGGAGGGAGAGTCGTCCACATTTTAAATTACCTATTCGGTACACGTACGACATGGAGAGAGAGAGAAAGAGAGAGAGAGAGACGTGTACAATAATAGGCCGTTTAGTGCGCACACAACACAAAACAGTAGGGGTCAGGTTATATAGGAACCCAGACTGAGGGACGACGTAAATCCATACACTACGTACACATGAATTCGGGCGGGTAGTACATGTATTATATACAAAAACCCAAGACAAAACATAGAACGGTACTTGGCCAAAGAGATTTCCTCCTGCATGCTGCGCATCCTTAGTATCCTATTTAATTCACCTGGCTGTCTTTTGCTGTTGGCCTTGGTTGCAAATACTTACACCTTTGTCAATTGTTCGGGAACTAACCTGGTCGGGCTAATACTCACGGTGGGATCTTCGAATCGTTTTTAGCGAATGGGTATCCAGGCTGAGGCAACGGAGGGTGTCAGTCGGGAGAGCAATGGGCAGCTTTGAGTTTCACGTCTATGAGGGTGCAAGAAGGAGGTGGTAAATCTTAAACATCGACAATATTCCTAGTCTTCCAGGAGGAGGGTACTTGGGTAAACCTCACCCCGGAATATTCCTGAACCTTCCCCTATTTAGTTACCGTATGAATCTACTCTTAGGTGCACGTCATTCTTGGTTGCATTTATCTGGGGTGCCGGTTGGAGTCATATTTTTGTCATACTGCAATAACCCGCCAAGTTTCTGCTTCAGGCCACCCTTCCAGTCGCTGGGTTCAGAGAGAGAGAGACAGCCGTTTCTAAGTAAGGGAGTGTTATATCTTTGTTTGTTCGTCGTGTATAGGCATCATGTTCAGACCCCTTTTTCCCCATTCCATCGGCCGTTCGATCATCACTCAAGTCATACATAAAACATCTTTCTATCAAGTCAAACGTGTGCAACGTGTATCCAGTCGAGTTATACACATCCGGGCATACACGCGTGCATTCATATCACACAAATTCGTCACGTTCTCAGGGGCAGTCTCCATAGATGTTATATAATTTTTCCCCCCGCGGAACCATGGCGTGTTGCTTAGGTCTTCTCCATTCTTTAATCGATGTCCCGATGTGACCTGCAGAAAGAAGGGGAAAAGAAGGGGTGGGGGCAGCGTTTTAAAACACATCCGCGCGCATAAACCCGAAAAGGCTTTTACTTACCACATATTCGACCTATCTCCGCGGGATGCAGTCCCTTTCATCTCGGCGTTTTAAGCCCAGAGGGACTGGTAGTGTGGGAGAGATAATCATTGATGGACTGTATATTGCATAGATCGCCCACGTGTGGTATTGCGGATCGTGTGTAGGGGAGGGTCAAAACAAAAGGGTAGTCAGTGTAAAGTGGGGGGGTGAACTCGTGCTCTCCTTCGAGGAGGAGGGATGGTCTACAGTGGTACGGGGTCTTTTTTGTTCATCAGGCACAGAACCTAGAGGGGCTAGGTGGCATTCCTTCGGAGTGGCTTGGGGGCATCTGAAACAACTTCCCTGATATATGTGGCATATAAAGTAAAGGCTAAATACCGGGACCTTTATCGATTGCTTTACGTTGCACAAAAGTAAAAACACCCGCAACAGACCTGGACCATTCACATTTGCAATATTTCTGTGTACTTTGCTTTTTAACCTTTAAGTAATCGAATTGCTTTATTTCACCTGTATTTTACGTATATCGGAAACAATGGCCATTTATTTCGAAACTTATCAATCCAAGTGCTACAACTATGTTTGCTTTTCACAAAGACTTTTATTTAAAAAAAATGTTGGCGTACACATGCGGGCCTACAACCACGTGGGCCGGCCACGGTGCAGACTGGAACTGTACATGAGGGCATATTTATTTGAGGAAAACGTAACGGAGTCGGTGGTCGTTGATTACATAAAGGTACGATAAGTGCAATAAAATCATATCGAAAACTTATTGTGGGCAAGTACCATAAGTGTCGAAAATTCGAACTTTCAACAATACTGTAATCAATGACACGTCAGAACTTAACATAAATTCATTGTCCGAATGTTCAATCAGTACCCATCCCCTCCCGCCATGCGCTTAAAAAAAACTGCATACATTTCTCATGATATCAAGGCTGAACATCCGGAACACAACAGGGAGTTGCGAGTTTCGTTTGTACCGGCGCCATTTTGGGTGGGGTCAGGCAGGTCCATGTATAGTCAAAATGTCTTCACCAACTCATGGTTGGACCAGAGCCTCTTTCGGCAGTCCAAAAGTTTCGTTAAAGGGCAACAGAAGGGACCGGTGACATGAACCATCAATCAAAAAAAAAGGGGGGGGGCAACAATCTTTCCTACCGGGTCATACTGGTGTTCCACCGGAACTGATCAAATCGGTAGTCTGCAGTATTTTTGGTCATTCAAACTGAGGCTGGCGTCAGCATGAGGGCGCCAACGTCTCGTGGCTACGTCTTGGTCGTTCTGTGGACAATCATGGCAGTCGTTCCCCATCGGGGGCCTGGGGCCCCTGCAGTTCTCATAGAATCTTCAAGGCTGAGGAGAACGCTTCTGGACGGGGGCCCATTTTCTGGTTGACAGGCGACCAGGCCATCTTTTCACGCCAGGCCCATTCCTGCAGAGTCGACCACCATTTTTAGGAGTTCTGCAGCTACCAGCAGTCACTGGGTCGCAAGAGCAGACGGACTCCAGCCTGTCGGGCGAAGCGTTGTTGCACCGCCACAGTGGACGAGACCCTGCTGGGTGAGTGGTGCGTCGCTGCACTGCAAGAGTGGACGAACCCTTGTCGGGTGAGTGGAGCGTCGCTGCACCGCAAGAGTGGACGAACCCTTGTCGGGTGAGTGGAGCGTTGGGGGTGCAGCTGAGGGGCCTCCACCTGGGGAGGCGGGAGAGGCTCGTCCGCGCCGCCTCTTCCTCCCAGTGCACCCCACGCCGTCTCGCTGACATTCGTTATGGCTGGACCAGGCGATGAAAGAGGGGGGGGGTCGGAGGCATAAGCAAGACATCCCCCCCCCGTGGCCTGCAAGGCGCCGGAAGAAGAAGGGAATGGGAAGACCAGTACATTCCGGGCCGGGCCATTCACCTCACGACTTCTCCGGCCGATGGCGGCCAGCCGCTCTTTGCCACGGCCACAGGAGCGGGTCCCCCGGTCAGCCAACCGCGGGGCTCGTCGAGCGGAACGCTGATACATCCTGGGGGCAGGCCTCGGCGCGTGGTGTCGCCTCCGGGCTATTTGCGCAATGGTCCTCCACCCCAGGCCGCCACCGACGCTACCTCGCCAGCTGATGGCTTTTGTAGACTTTCTAACGCCCAAAAACCTACTAGAAAGTAGCCCAAAGTAGCCCAACATTGCTACTTTGAGGAAGGAGGGACAGGAACGAAGTCAAGCAGACGGCGAAATGCATTGTGGGTTTGTTGTTGCAGCCGTTTGCCATGTAAATAGTTGCTTAATATACAGCTGTACAATAAAACGTTTTAACATGTTACTTTGCTGGAGTGTTGTATATTTATAATATTTGCGTAGGGTTTGTCGTTATTTGGGCGGGGTGGGCGATGGAGCCGGGCTGTCTTGCAGTCATCATGGCGTTGAGTTCGGCTCTTCTCACTAGTTTCATATTTCTCCTGAGGGGTTGTTCCTAATGTTTCTATTTTATTAGGGGTGTCCTCCGGTGGAGCCAGATGATCTACCTCTAATAAATGGTCCGGGCTGAACCAACTACTGAACAATGGGGGTAAGATAGGCATGACGGGTTACAACGGGGACAAAAGTCTGCACTACCTATCCTTCACTACTTTGCGGAGACTAGATAGAATATTTCTATTCTACAGTATTCGCAAATAGGGAATACCCAAAGAGAGAACCAATTCCAAACAGTCAGTGTTCGGATAAACAATCAATCAATCAAATGAGGAATAAAATAGGCGCGACGGGTTACAACGGGGGCAAAAGCCTGCGCTACCTACCCTTCACTATCTGCAAAGAGAGAGATCTTCCTGTTCCTCCCTGTTTGTAGGCAGAGAAGATCCTTTCAGAGAACCAATTCCGAACGATTAATGTCCGGTCAAACAATCAATCAATGAGGGATAAAAATAGGCACGACGGATTACAACGGGGGCAAAAGCCTGCGTTACCTATCCTTCACTATCTGCAAAGACTAAACAGAGTATTGCGACTCTGTGCTTGTTTGCAAATAGAGAATGATCCAAAGAGAACCAATTCCAAAACAATAAATGCTTGGATAACAATCAATCAAATGGAGAGGGAAGTAGGCGCGATGGGTTACAACGGGGGCAAAAGCCTGCGCTACCCACCCTTCACTATCTGCAAAGGGAGAATACTCCTATCCTTCCCCGTTTGCAGACAGAGAATCTCTCAGGACAAAACAATCAAATGCGTAATACTAGTATTTTCCAATGACCATCAAACAATCAATTCGCAATTCGTCGTGTTACACGACCTTACCCGGACCGTATGGACAGTTTCTCGTCTTCCGCTTCCAGCGCCCGATTGTCCTCTATTCTCCGTAATTGTTGTGGCACTCCTGATGGTTCCCAGTCAGGACCGTAGATCACTCGAGAGAGGTCTGCTCGGAACCAGTGAAGTTCGGATGATCGGCTGCCAGACAAGGGTCTATCGGGCAGGAGCTCTTCCCGATCGTTGCAGTCGTTCACTCTGTCGTTGGGACCTCTCCCACTGGATCCACGTGTCGCTGATGGGCCCCACATTTGGGACGCCAATTGTGGAATAAAAGGGTTCAGGCAGATCAGGTCGATTATCCCTTTCAAGGTTTGCCCGGCGTTAGCCGCTTCTCACCCAACTCACGATTTATCAAATAAAGAGGCAGGCGCTGGAGACTGGAAGGCAGGAAACAGGAGTTTATTCCGACGGAGCAGAACACGTCAAATCAGACAACAGGGTATCTTCTCGAGGTGCTCTACCCGCATCTCTGAGGCCTGGCCTCTTATACACAGTTTTATGGCTTTATTACATTTGTGACATCCGTGGTATTGCTTTGAAGTACGGAAAAGGCATCTTTGGAATCCCCGGTTCAGGCCCGTACCCACACATATCTACAGTAGGAGTCCCCACCCCTAATCTCAGCATGATGGCTATCGCGCAGCTGGACATTCCGCTGGGAACAGAAATGTGGGTGATCGGTCGGATCTAAGGGTGTGAGGGCATTGATTAATCCCCGCTCCTTTGAAGTGAGGCGAGGTCCTACTGTTGGGGCAATAAACTGCATCTGTTGGGCTAAGTGATGGCCTGGGATCAGGCCGGACAATTGGGCAAGGAGGAAGGGGTTATCAAAGGGCCTGTTCTAAGGGTGGGATGAAAGAGCGAGGGGGCAGGGGTTTCAGCACGGGATGTGGCTCTGAGACAGGGTCGTGTTTAGAGGTGTGTTTATGACCCAAGCAGGAGAGACCGGGGGCTGTCAGGGCGCGGGGGGGAATACTTGCGAGGCTGGGGAGTGAGGGGGAGAGAGACACGCAGGCTATTGGCAGTGGGCAGAGAGGTCATGACACACAAAATGGCTGCTATCTATGTTCGCGATGGGGCCTAAAAAGGGGACAAGATGGCGGGCCACTGTTTCGTGAATTTCGCTTTACTTTCAACAGTGGCGAGGGTGAACATAAATGAACGCCGCTTATGTATATATACATTGTCATTTTACACACAACGCTGATTCACAGGCTTTTATGGCTGACTTAGCACCCTTAGGCCTATCTAAGCTCAATGAAGGCCCTACTCATATAGCGGGCCACACACTGGACATTATTTTCTCCAATTCTCCTAAGGTTCATTTGTGAGCCCCCCTTTCAACTCACCTGGTCCAATCATGCACTAATTGAATTCTCTGTTCAGGGACAAAGGGAGCTGAAGGGATTAACTCCGGCCACCCACCATATCCGTAAACAATGGCAGAAAGACACCCCAGAGAGCTTTCAAGCCTCCTTCTCAAGATAATGGACTACCGCATCAGATAACAAACTAGAAGCCTTGTCGCTCTCCAAAATGATTGACTATCTTGCACCATTGAAACGTCTTCCTAACCACTCCAAACGGCTGTAGACTGCCTGGTTCTCCCCTCAGCTGCGTACACAATAACAATTTTGCAGGAAATATGAGAGGCGCTGGCTCACGACCTATGATGAGAACGATAAGACTCAGTTTCTAGCCACTCTGTCCAGATATCACAATAATATAAAAGAAGCGCGTAAAACCTTTATCACCTCCCAATTGGACATGGCTGGCAATGCCCCTAAAACCCTACATCGTACAGTCCAGTCTTTTACCAATCCCAAGGCTTGTGAAAAACTTGAAGTACCAACGCAAACACTATGCAATAATATCGCACAATATTTCTCACTGAAAATTGAACGAATTTATGAAAAAAAAAATTGTCACATAGCCAGGACCCGCCCCCCTCAGCCGCGGACCTACCTGTACCGGCTTCTTCTCAGATGTTGGAAAGCTTAACCCTGTTGACCTCGGCAGAGCTTACCACTCTGATACACAGAATTAAATCCGGGTCTCCCCATGACACCATTCCAGCCAAAGTCATCACTTCTCTGGCCACTCAGCTTTCCCCCTCAATTAAATATCTCCTCAACCTTTCACTTAGAGACGGCCATGTCCTGGCATAATGGAAAGCAGCGCAGGATATGCCCATTTGAAAAAATACCAAGGCCCTTTTGACAGATCTGTCCAATCTCCGGCCTATCTTGTTGCTCCCCTTTCTTAGAAAACTTCTGGAGAGACATAATATCCCTCATCTCTCAAGCCATGTTGAACTGACTGGTTATCTCAGTCTGGCTTTAGGCCAAAGTACGGCACCGAATCAGCCCTGCTAGCGGTCACCGATAACATCAGGATGAACCTAGACAAGGGCCACTCTGTGATTTTGGTGCTGTTGGACCTATCCGCCGCTTTCTACACAGTTTCACCCCAAATATTACTCAGAAGACTGCAGGAGATTGGTTTAAGAAGCTCGGCCTTCCAATGGATGTCGAGTTTCCTATACGGTCACTCTCAGACTGTCAATCTTGGTCCATATCGCTCTGCACCTATGGAACTATTCAAGGGAGTACCTCAAGGCTCATGCTTGAGCCCCACACTTTTCAATATCTATGTTGCTCCCTTGGCCAACTTCCTGTGGACCCATGGGTTTACTCCAATATCATATGCCGACAATACTCGGCTGCTTTTCTCTTTTGACAAGTTTACATCGTTTAAGATTGCAGGGATCTGTTAGCATGAGCTGAAAGCCATTTTGCACTTGGCAGCCATCTTAGTTAGCCATGTGCCTGCCATGCACCATTTCCCTCTGCCAGAGCCTTGCACATGCTCCGAGGGGCCTAGCTAGTAGAATGCACCTGCCCTTTTGTTATAACTGTCAAGCTATTCTTATTGATGTGCTCAGTTTGGTCTCTCCTCCCACTTTGTTGAGAAAGCACATTTTGTATACCCATATTATTCATTTTGCATGCTGGTATGAGCCAGGACTTCCCCTTAGTTTTATGCTGACTTTGTAAACCTATGCATATATAAGGTCCCTGTTCTCTGTACTCCTTAGAATGCCTCCTACAGTGGCATGAGGGTACTGTGTGACGTAGTCTCCCTCATCTGAGGTTAATAAAGATGTCTTTTATATTACAGCTTATGTGCCAATCTCTTCTTTGTCGGTTTAATAGGACCAAGTGCATCAGTGAGACCCCTGAGAAGGTGACTATTTTTTTCAACATCTTCGGTGCAGTTGGCCTTCTCCTCGGGAATGAGAGCTATCTCACACTGGATGAAGAGTAATTTCCTCCAGTGTAACATCGGAAAAACTGAGATTTTGCTCTTTTGGGAGGACCCTATATTGTGGTCTCCCGAGTGGTGGCTTCCTGATTTAGGCCCCCTCCTGATCTTAAATCAATTGGTAAGAATCTAGGCATTCGCCTGGATGAAGCCCTCACCCTGAAAGATCATATTACTCAGACAGCTGCTGTCTGTTTCCACACTCTTGGACTTCTTTGTCGAGAATTTCATCTTCTCCCTGATTCCACCAGAAAGACTCTGATTCAGGCACTTATATTAAGCTTGTTGGACTACTATAATGGTCTACTGATCTCTGCTAGTGAGACCTCGAGCAGCAGACTACAGGTGGTCCAGAACACTGCAGCACGGCTAGTCCTTAATTTACCCCCTAGGACTGCTTCCCGTCACCTTCTTGCTCAGCTTCACTGGCTTCCGATACGCCAGAAGGTAAAATGTCAAATCTTCTGTACCAATCACATGGCGCTTTTTAATTTTGGTCCCTCCTCTCTGGCGGAGAAATTTTTGCGCTACTATCCTTCTAGGTCTCTCCACTCGTGTTCTAAACATTTGTTAGAAGTTCCCCGAATTAAGAGGGCAAGACTAGGGGGAAAGGCCCTCTCCTACATCGGTCCGCGCTACTAGAATGAGCTCCCCTACATTTACGTCAATCCCCTAATCATTTACAATTCAGGAAGCTGCTTAAGACTATTCTTTTCTCCTGTTGATTCAGGCTGTAGTTGCATTCTACCTGTGCTCCTCATCTGAAGCGCAGAGATAATCCTTCGGGAGTCGATTCTGGTGCTATACAAATAAATAAATAAATAAATAAATAAAAACATGAAATAAGTGAATGTGAAAGAAAAAAAAAAAAAGAAGAAAGCAATTCATAGAACTACCACAGCTACGTAGCTTAGCACATTAGTCTAGATAATAGACATAGCTTAGCCTAGCCTCTTTTTCCCAATGATGTCCTTCAGATGTTCTCCAGCTTTAATTTTTGACAAAAAGACCCGAGTGGATCCATTAAATATAACTTTTAGTCTAGCTGGGTTCATTAGGTATACCTGGGCACCTTGATGTTGAAAGGGAGATTAATTGTTGGAGTGGCCACCTCCGCTCCACAGTTGCATGACAGAAATCAGGCTTGACAAAAAACTTTACTCCATCAATTTCTTTCTGGGAATTCCGTTGAGCCTGATCATAAACCATCTGCCTGAGAAGAAAATTTCCCAAAAAGACTAAAAAAGCCCTGGGTTTCTCACTGCCAAAGCTACTACTATCTCTCCGCTGCTTTAGATTGAAGGGGAAACTATGTGCCCTCTGAACCTCATGGTCCCAGTTCCAGTTGGCATGCTCAGGAAAAGCGTCCCGAAGAAGTCTGACAATGTACCGTCTTGGGTCGTCCCCTTCCACTCCTTCGGGGATCCCCAGAAGACGATGTCATTGTCTATTTTCTTGTTTCTCCATTTTTGCCATTATATCTGTTAGGCATGCTGCATGGGAGGCATCTTGATCTTTTATGGTGGCAACCTCGGGCTCTAAATTCTCTGTGCGCCCTTCGACCATTGTAACCCGGTCGCCGATATCCGTACAGCTTTTGTTCAACTTCCTTATGCCCCCTTGTAGCTTTTTGGCGGCCACTTTAGCCGTACGGTTATCTGATCGGACCTCCTCTTGGAACTGCTTTATTGTACTCAATATAGAGGTGAAAGAGGGTTCTGCTGAATGCTCTGATGTAATTTTAGGGCTCTCCCAGTGTGGAGTTTTGGAGGCTTCTTCCCCAAGGGGAAAAGAGGTTATAGAGTATGAGTAGTCCCATTTAAACTGACTTTGTCTCTTATTAGTGATTTCTTCTTCTGCTGGATGGTTCCCGTGGTAATAGAAGGATCAGATTCATTATCATTTGAGGCACTGCCTTCACTCAAACTGATTATTTCATTCTCCGTACCGGACATGGAGCCATCGGAACCTGAATAAAAATATCCACCAGAGGGTCCGGAATCTGAGAAGTTAGGGACCCAGGATTATCTTCTTGGCCCAGATTAAATACCCCGCCTTTGCTAGCCTGGGAAATTGGGCCCGTTTCAGCAATGACAACAGCAGCCACCGAGGCATAGGCAAGAGGTACTGGGGCCAGGGCCGGAGACATCATATTTGCTGGCCTGAAGTCGCCCACAGAATTGCTTTTTCTCAGTGTGGGGAATGCCAAGTTGCCTGTGCCTATATTATCGTTTGTTTTCCTGCCCTGGTCATTGAGCGAGTCCCCTAATGTCGTGGCCCACCCCGTCTGTCCAACTGTGGAAGTACCCATCTGGAAAGGGGCTGCTTTAACTATGAGGAAATGTTTGCTGATAGAGGGCGATTGACCCACTCCTCCCCCAGCACCCTCCTTCCATGCGCCGCCTCCCCTTGGCTTCGCCGTAATCTTTTTTACAGCCCCAGGTTTCCATTTACCTTTTGGGAGGGGATCCGTCTTTTCCCCATCTCCTTGTGTCAGAGCCGTTTTAATTTTAAGGTTCTTCTGCCCCCGGGTTGACATGCTCCACTCACACCGATGCCTTTGCTTTCAAGGTGCCAATCCTGCTGATTCCACTGGTTCCGCTGATTCCGCAGCAACCAAGTCAACCAAGGATGTGGTCAAACAGAGTGTCCTGCATACACTAAGCTCCTGAGATGCTTTAGCCTGTGTACAGTCCCCGAGGCTGTCCGCCATGGTCGGCGCAATCTCTGTAAAGCAGCGAATCAACCGGAACGTGACTCGGACTCCGGGCACCCTTCTGTACGGCACCCGCTCCAACACTCTGTGCACCTTGTTTTCGGACATCAGAGAGTCAGGTAGATCAGCCGACTACCGATGTTTCCTGCATACGGCGTGGCGATTGGAACTCACACTAGTGCCATCTTGCTCGTAATCCCGACTCACTGCACATGAGTGGCCTTGTTGATCTAACTGCTTCTATTCAAATCAGCTCACATGAACTCTTAATATAAGATAATCAGTATGCTCTATAAATCTTATCCACGCTGCCTTTTTCTTTCTTTCTTTCATTCTTTGTTTGTTTGTTTCTTTCTTTCTTTCTTTGTAAAGTTTAATATAGCGCGAACGTGACCCACGAGGGTATCAGAGCGCTTTACAGTATAAGAATAATAAATGGTTGAGGTGGTATATACGCATTCAAATGTGTCAAGTTATACAAAAGAAATATAAAACATATGAATGACAAACGTAGAGGACCGTGACTCGCACGTCTGTTTTAGGTCTATGTTAGCCAAGACCTTTTGATTTCACAAAAATCGGATCCTTGCCCATACCACATCTTCAATAGGGCATCCGCCTCCATCTCCCCCCATCTTTGCTGCACCACCGAAACCACCACCTTCCTCAACGACTGAAAACACGCCGAGATCTACCCCCTGCTTAAGAAGACATCCACCGACCGGACAGACCTCAAGAACTTCAGACCCATCTCCCTCCTCACCTTCCCAGCCTAGGTCATCGAGAAGGCCCTCAACGCCCACCTCATTGAAGAGAACCACATGTTGGACACCACCCAATCTAGCTTCATAAGCAACCACAGCACCGAGACCACACTCCACGACGACATCTGCTCCCTCCTCGACAGGGGCGAATCCGCAGCCCTCATTCTACTGGACCTCTCAGCCGTCTTTGACTCTGTCTCCCACAGCACCCAAATCATGAGACGCCACGATGCCAGCATCTGCAACAAGGCACTGGACCGGATCTACTCCTTCCTTACCGGACTCACACAGCGAGTCAGACTACCCCTGTTCGTCTCAGAACCTACAGAGATCCGCTACGGATTGCTTCAGGGCTCCTCCTTGAGCCCCACCCTCTTCAACGTCTACACGGCTCCCCTTGCAGCCATCATTAGAAGCCACAGACTCAACCTCTTCTCCTACACCGATGACACCCAGCTGATCCTCTCCCTCATAAACGAACCCACAGCTGCCAGAATCAACTTTCACAGAGGAATGAAGGTTGTTGCTACCTGGATGAAAGACAGCTGCCTCAAGCTCAACTCGGACAAGACTGAAGTACTCACCCGGGGACCCACCCCCTAAGCCTGAGATGACTCCTCGTGGCCTGCTGCACTAGGAACCCTTCCCATCCCTACGGACCATGGACGCAACCTCGGCATCATACTGGACTCCTCGCTCACAATGAACCGCCAAATCAGCGCAGTCTCCTCATCCTGCTTTCACAAGCTCCACCTGCTTCGGAAACATTCAGATGGCTTCCCACAGAGTCCAAAAAGATGGTCACACATGCACTCATCACCAGCAGTTTTGACTATGGCAACGAACACTACGCCGGCTTTACCCAGGAACAGCCAAAACGCAGATGCCAGACTGTGGCTCGACATCCCCTGCTCAGCCACATAATAAAACACCTCCGACAATTCCACTGGCTCCCAATCAACAAGAGAATCAGCTTCAAGCTCCTCATACTGTCAGGGACTGTCCTGGACTATGTGGGGAACACAGTCAGGGACTTGGACAAGGACTGGGAACTGGGTAGAAAACGTACACAGAGAGGAGGAGTACAGTGCTGTCCAGAATCATACAGGGAGTCAGAGGAGAAAAAGGGATCCAAAGTGGAAGCCTGTACAAGTGAACAAGATGGGTAAGACTCATAAAGGAAGGGCACTCACAAGGCAATTTAGCATTCAGACTAACTACACCCAGGACGGACGTGCAAGACATATATATATAATACAACATTAACAATAAAGGGGGTGTGGGGTAAAGCACTCAGGAGCTCCACATGGTAAGACTGAAGCTCAGTAAGTTTCTTACCCGCAATTGCTGTTACAGATACTGACTGCAAATTCCCACATGTAGGATATGCATGCAAAGGCAGGGTCTGTGGAGCTTATACCTATAGTGATGTTATAAATGTAACTCAAAGACAAAACTCACAGTGAACAAGAAACACCACCTAGGTAGTCAGCTGAGCCCACGGATCCTGGCGATCAAACAGGCAAGGCAGTAACAGCAAAGGGGTAGAACTAAACACAAGCACAATAGACAAGGAGCTAGCAAGGAGGAGTGCTTAATAGGAAAGGAAGGAAATGACAGGGCACACTTGGCAGAAAGCAGGTAACAAACATACAAGGTAACAGAAGTAAGACAGCAGAATAGAAAGGCAGCAAACTAGAACTGGAACCAAGGAAATGGGAAGAAAGGCAGGGACTGGAAACGGATATACAGAAGGGGAGGCTACAAGGGTATACTAGAATAGTGCAGGTTAAGGAATCAAGAAAACAAAGTAGCATAGAAGGCAGTGCTGGGGCAGGAACAAGAAGTGAGCTAAGGCTCAGGAGTCAAGGCAGCACTGCAGACAGTGCTGGTTCAGGAACAGGGAGCTACCAAAGCTTCAGGAGTCAAAGTAGCACTGCAGGCAGTGCTAGTTCAGGAACAGGGAAATTACTAGAGCTCAGGAGTCAAGGTAGCACTGCAGGCAATACTGGTTCAAGGAAACAGGACATAGCTACAGCTCAGGAAACAAGGAGTCAAGAGAGCACTGCAAGCAGTGCAAATCAGGAACAAGAAATAGCTAAGCCCAGGAACAAAGAATAACTATAGCTCAGGAACTCAGGAAACAAGGTAGCACTGCAAGCAGTGCTAATTCAGGATAAGGGAAACTGCTGCAGTTCAAGAACAAGGAATACTAAGGCTCAGGGGTCAGGGTAGCACTACAGGCAGTGCTAATTCAGGAACAAGGAAAACAGCAGCAGGTCAGGAACAAGGCATAACTAAAGCTCAGGAAACAAGAACAGCAAAAGCTCAGGGAGCACTGGAAACAAGGATCGGTCTCACCAGTAAACAGCTACAATGACCAACCTTTGCCTGAAGGGAGCTGGGGCGTAAAAGAGCTCACAGTAATCACATGCAGCTGGTATGAGCAGGCTAGCAGCAGCCAGCCACAGGTGAGCTGAATTCCTCCACCCATCCTTGGCCTGCAGGGGTGGAGACAAAGCAGTGAGCATTGAATTCTGGGTAATGGAGTTTCAGGCATGAGTAGGCTGGCTTTAAGTCTAAGCAAGCTGGCTTTCACAAAACCCGGCATGGATTGGGAATGGATGTCAATTCCCAAATAGTGTCCAAATGGCTGGAAGTCAAGATATGCATGCAGGGGAGTGTCAGGAAGCATATTAGAACACTGGAGAGTCCCACAGTTCATCCCCCTGGTGGTGGACACGAGAACACAGGGAGCGAATCGTGACACATACACGCCTACAAGGGTCTCTGCAATGCAGGACCAGAATATCTGAACCAAAACCTCGCAATCCACACACCTGCCAGAAAACTCTGCTCCGCCCAACTCGCTGTGGCCCTCGTCCCACGGATCCCCAAGACCAGAACAGGAGGAAGATTGTTCTTCTACCTCGCTGAAAATACCTGGATCACCCTGCCTCCCCACCTGAATCAATCTGCATCTTTGACACAGTTCAGGAAGGACCTCAAGATCTTGCTCTTCGATTGAACCTCCACGCGCAGATGGACCAGCAGCCCCCAACACACCCCTCAGCGCCATGAGACCCTCACGGGTGAGTAGCCACGTATACAAACTCCTGATTGATTGATTGAGTTTGAGCCATGCTTCATCTATTAATCTGTGGTTACATCATTTTCTTTTACCCACTCCAGCATGCCTCAAAGGGCAATGCATCAGAAAACTTCAGCCATTGGCTAACTTCACTTTGACTTATGTCATGCCCCCCATTTCACAGGCAGCCCATCCACCCACAAAGAGGCTCTTTTAGTGCCGGGGAGTGCTATGCTAATATTTGCTGCTTCGAGATTTAAAAAAACATTTTTCCTTTTACCAATGTTCTTTTTTTTTTTAGATTGATGAGTGCGAAGTAGCTTCATGAAAAATAAAGATCCACAAAAACCATACCAAACCACAACAATAATTGCCATAAGAATGGCGGCCAATGCCAGACCTATTGGCTTTGTCGATGCTTGTTTCCAATGTAACTTTTTTACTTCTTTGCATCTTTAAACAGCTGAAAGTCAACACTTGGCGGCTATCATCTTTCGCCTTCCTTGACACTTTTGAAGTGTTAAACAGCCACATGATACTTTGTTACTTCATGGAGAGCGTGATGCTTCTATAAATATATTGATTAACTCAACTTAATGCATAACAGAAGCTTGGCAAGGTCTAGAGCTTGAACAAGAAAATGAGTGAATATTTTCTTTCTTAACTGTAGTTATCTCTACCTGATATTTATTTTCTTTATAGTATGAAAGCTATTCCCCCTCACCACTGTTATGAGAGAGCATGTAGCCTAACGGCTAGAGCGGTGGACCTCGAATTGGGAGGACCGGTACTGAGTCTTGGCAGGGACGCACAACAACCTGTCATTCTGGGCATATCACTCAATATTCCTGTACCTAATTAAATGAATCTGTCAGTCTGTAATGCAACTGGTGTTCATGTAAAGCGATGTGATACCTTCAGTTCGAGTTTTACACTACATAGAACACAAACTAATAATAATAAGTGTTTACCCAATAGTCTCTGAGCCTGGAAACCGCAAGGTGCCTGCTTCAGAGTGATTCTAGATACATGTCTAGCTTCTGCCTGTTTGAGGGTGACCAAAAGTGCTGATCAGGTCATTCCTAGGGAGCATCACTCCTAGTCTGGCCTCAAAGGGCAACTCTCGGTTGGAGTCCAGCCTTGTTTTTGTGCAAGGCTCGCGCGCTCTCACTTTTTGGAGAGAATTAAGCTAGAAAAAAAAGTGGCTACTGATGTTCGGGTCCTAGTTTCCAGTGACAAATGCAATGCCAGCTTCTTCCTTCCTTGCTACCATGAATACTTTTTGTTTCTGTATTTGTAGCAGGCGAGAGAACACTTGATCCATCAGCCTTGTCTTCGAAGCGCTACATTGTGCCTGTCGAAGAGCTCATCATTACAACAGACAAATAATGGTTTGTTACAATTACTTGTGCGCACGTGTGAGTGGTCTCTGCCGGTGCACCATCAGCTGTCTCGGATGCTCTCGTCTGCTGTGAGACAAGTGGGAGGAGGGAGGAAGCATTCAATATTCCTGACACAATAACAATCTAACTTTCAAAAATATGAAATATCCTGCACTTTATCGCCCAGATGCTTTTTTTCTGTATCCCACGTGCCTGTATCACACATCTCAGCCAGATACTCACCCTCTGAGGCTGTGAGTGCTCTGACTACGGTAGCGCCTACATTTCTTCCAAACCGCAGGCCGGGGTTTGGTGACGCTGTGAAATTCAACAGTATTATGTGATCAATAAAGGACAAGCGGACCAGACACGTGACCCTGCACAGAGGACCAGTCCTCATCACGGTGGTGGCCTGGGCAACCTGCCAGAGCCTTTTACAAGCAGGGTGGTCCTTGGACACAAGCACCTTATTATTGGAAGTGTTATCCTTGAATGCCCTCCTGTCCCCAAATGCTCCCACCCGGTACCAGAGGCGCAGCGAGGAATCACAGGCCCACTGAAAGCAAGAAATAAATGTACCCATATCACTGGTTTGGTAGTGAATTACAACTATTTTAGGGGTGTAGAAGTTTGGCCTCTCACACCCCATGGGCCCCGGTGCAAGTGCACCTGCTGCACTATTGATAGGTACGTTTCTGAGTAATACTTTACCCAAACTTTCCTTGGAAAACATATCCGGGGGCATTTATTAGGCTTGGGCAGAATTTCGATTATCACATCACGGAAGCTGCGGACGAGGGAGGATGCGAGGAGAACTTGAGGTTGAATGGAAGTTTCATTTACCCCTCATTCCTGATCGGCTCATGGGGCATTGTATCCAACTTATTTCAGCCCGCGAATCAGTAATACTGTTAGGGCTCTATAAACTATAAATTAATTGCCTACCACATAGGTATTAGAATATCCGTTTCACCTGTATATACAAATAACACACATTGATGGCAACATTAGCGAGTGATAGAGGGATCTGACCCCGTCCTGACGAAGAGGCAGGCAGCCTCGAAACATGTTGACACCATCAGGAGAACTAGCTCATTGACAAGCTGTGTTTTTCTCCGCCACACCAATTTTTAACAATACCAGCCTATGAGTAATAAAGAATTTTGTTTTTGTTTTCAAAATGCCAGGTATTCTATTAACCTCACTTTTCCTATCACTTTTTGACCCTACTTACACTCACAACAATACACCTCACATAGCACTTACAATATCTGAGTGCTCCAGCGTAGTCGCTAGTCGTAGCACGCCCCGTCCCGCAGCGGGGCGGGAAGACCCCTATGATGAAGCATGACACCAAGGGACCTTTTGGTGTGTGAGGGGTATTTTAACAAATACTGTGTATGCCTGTCATATCTTGGCTCACAGGAAAACCTGTTAGAGGTGGATCTTGTTGTTTGAATATACCATTGACAGGAGGAGGGTGCATCCATCCCAGTGCTTTTTAAGCACTACCTCTTCACTCCCTATTTTGATTTTTGCTTAGAATTTCGATTACGCCAGAGTAATTGGAGTCATTTTGGTAATTACACATTACCTTGTGACACTGAATTGAAGATAATTTGAATTACGCAAGAAGAGTAATTCATTTTTAGAGCTATTTCTTAGCGCAAAAATGTCCCTTGTGTACACCAAAATGGATGTGAGAATGCGTTTTTCAGTTAGAAATAGCACTAAAGGCAACAGAACAATGTATAGCGAGCAGCTGCATGCATTCGTTAACATTAAATCTGCTCTTGGGATTGGATTTTCTCCCAACTTACTACTGGCATTGAGCATTATTTCCAGACTGGACGCAAGGATGCATTATGCACTAAGAAAGAGCGCCAAGTGCAGCCGACCACAAATAGCGAGTAGCTGCTCAGGCTTGCTAACCGTGCTCTTGCAGTAGGATTTTTTTGCCCAAAATAGCTCTCAATTATGCAAGTAGGAGTAACTGTGTAATTATCTTCAATACAGTGTCACAAGGTAATGTGTAATTTCCAAAATGACTCCAATTACTCCGACGTAACCGAACTTCTACCCAAGCCTACTACATGCCCCTGGATATGATTTCCAAGGAAAGTTTGGGTAAATTATTACTCAGAAACGTACCTATCAATAGTGCAGCAGGTGCACTTGCACCAGGGCCCGGGGGGGTGAGAGCCCAACCTTCTACACCCCTAATATACTTGTAATTCACTACCAAACCAGTGAAGTGGGGTCCATTTATTTCTTGCTTTCAGTGGGCCTGGGACTCCCTTGCTACGCCTCTGGTACCGCGTGGGAGCGGTTGGGGACAGGAGGGCATTCAAGTATAACACTTCCAATAAGGTGTTTGCGTCCAAGGACCACCCTGCTTGTAAAAGGCTCTGGCAGGTTGCCCAGGCCATCACCGTGATGAGGACTGGTCCTCTGTGCAGGGTCACGTGTCTGGTCCGCTTGTCCTTTATTGATCACATAATGCTGTTGAATTTCACAGCCTCACCAAACCCCGGCCTGCGGTTTGGATGAACTGTGAGTGCTTCCATAGTCAGAGCACTCACAGCCTCAGATGGTGAGTATCTGGCTGAGATGTGTGATACAGGCACGTGGGATACAGAAAAAAAGCATCTGGGCGATAAAGTGCAGGATATTTCATATTTCTGAAAGTTAGATTGTTATTGTGTCAGGAATCGTGAATACTTCCTCGCTCCTCCCACTTGTCTCACAGCAGACGAGAGCATCCGAGACAGCTGATGGTGCACCGGCAGAGACCACTCACATGTGCACACAAATAATTGTAACAAACCATAATGTGTGTGTTGTAATGATGAGCTCTTCGGCAACCACAATGTAGCGCTTTGAAGACGATTTCAGATGGATGAAGTGCTCTGTCGCCTGCTGCAAATATAGAAACAAAAAGTATTCATGGTAGCAAGGAAGGAAGAAGCTGGCATTGCACTTGCCACTGGCAACTGGGACTGCGCTGAACCCCCAACCAAGAGTACTGCCCTGAAACCCCAACCAAGGGTACTGTGCTGAACCAGGCCAGACCAGGAGTGATGTTCCCTAGGAATGACATGATCAGCACTTTTATCATCCTCAAACAGGCAGGAACTAGACATCCATCTAGAATCACACTGAAGCAGGCACCTTGCGGTTTCCAGGCTCAGACACTATTGGGTAAACACTAATTATTATTCGTTTGAGTTTAATATAACGTGAACTCGACCTATAGCTATCACAGCGCTTTACGTGAACACCAGTTGCATGACAGACGGACACATTCATTTAATTAGACACTGGGAGATTGATGGCACCGTGCATTTGGAGTCAAAGCCAGGGTCAGAGGCGTGAGGGTACTGCGTCAGAAGGTGGAAGCGAAGAGGTGTGATTAGGGGACTCCTCCACATTTTTGCCCCTGGGTCCACAAGAGCCTGATTCAGCTGTCCTTGTGTGGCAGGACAAACCCCGCGTCTATCACCTTTATGCGATGCTTGGTTTAAGGGGAGGGTCGGCAGCAATGACAAGATTTGCTGCCATAGGGGCAATTCATTCACCAGGGCCTCTTATCCAAGCGCACCCCCACCCTTGCTTCAATGTCACCCCAACCATTTAAAGAGGCCTATTTTTGGGTATCCATGTCCTTTCGGGATAACAGGTGGCTACATCCCTGTTGAATGGTTTCAACATGGGCGCCTCCAACACTCTGCTGTTTATGTGGCCTATGCCATGTGGCGCCCATGACTGAAGCCTTTGTCTTTCTAAGCTGGTTTGTACTCAGATAGTAAAACACTGATTTTCTAAATTTTTGCATTGGGCCAAACTACTCTTTGCTTTTCCACAAAATGTGCCACACGGATGCTAGCTTCTACTCACAATGACTGTGCCAAGAGGGTATACATTGGCACGCCCAAGTAGTTCACAGTTCACTGCTTAGAAACTAGGGCTGCTTCTATGAGACCACACCTGGCACATCTGTTTTTCTTGCATGGTTTTCCAAACAGCAATATAATCCATCTAAAGGCCTTAAACAGGACATATTGGATTTATCTATGGAACGCGTGTTTTTATTTTTTAGTTCAGAAACTGACCCTCAACATCTGCAAAGATGGCCACCCCAATCTAAGTTGTATCCGGCACTATCTCTAGTTCTGAACTTTTCACCCACACACCTTTGTTTTCAGGTTACTGTAATGAGTTCAATGGCAGAATAATAAGACTACAACACCCAGGATGCATTAGTTTATCAAACGAAAATCCAGGACTCACAAAAACAGTGTATGTAATGACCTTGAGGGAGGTGGTCTCCGATCTGCATCCATTGTTCACCTTGAAATGAAAATGCCAAGATTTCTCCCAGAAACGATAGGAGGATGCCATTATTCTTTATTAAGCGTAAAGAAGTTAAACTGGTAAAGTGATATATATTTATTCCAGTATTCCGCTATCTTAATGCCATGAAGCTACTGGAAATAGGAGCTAAATAAAACAATTGCAGCATCGGATACCGGAAGAAACATCTCATCACAGAAGATGTTGCTCGGTTGCTTGGCTGCGGCGTCATTCATTGGATCCTTGTTTACGTCTCAGGAGCAGTAGTCCTCTTTCCATTTCGATGCATCTCCCGCGCTCTGAACGTGGACTGAAATGGCCTCTGGCTTTAGCAGGGGTCATGAACGGTCAACGGAGGTCGCCCCTTCTGTCAGTGCGGGCTGCCCTTGACCTTGCAGCCGGGGGGAGGAGCCTGTATCAAACTGTAGCCATCTGGACCTTTGTTCCTTGGAAGGTCATAAATTCCTGTAAAACTCTGCTTCAGGGCCTGTGGCTCGAAAACACATGGCCCCGGCAGCCAACATCTCGTGCACTTGAAGAAAATAGTTTTCATGTGTCATAGGAATCCCTCTGTTGTGAAGCACAGGGTCCGGGAGTGCGTCAAAACCAACAAATAATTTGACTCTCTTCAGTGGGGTGCAACTTGACTCCTAAGGCTCAGTGAGAGCAGCACCTAAGTCTGGGCATACCTGCCGGAGTTAGGGTGTCCGAGGAATAGCACTCGTTACAACGCGGACCATTACAACGCGGGCATTAGTACCAGTTGTCAATTACGAGATACCATTACAACCAGGGCTTTAAATGGGCTGAAAAAAACTGGGGGGTCTCCCAAAGGGGCGTGGCGAGTGAAATTAGGGGCATGGCTTTAACAAATTTACGCAAAAAATACACCCGACTTGTATTTTGCTGTTTCTGTCATTGCATCCAGATATGTGAGACAACATGTAACATCATACTGACAACAAGTAAGGACTATTGGCTTTGTCAATGGTTATAAGTTGCATAAGATAAAAAAGCTGCAACTATGGCTTGTTACATATAATATTGAAAAAGCTTCCAATTAAAGCCCTGGTGACCCTTCCACAATGTTGCTGCTCTTGCGTTTCAGAAAGAGAAGGGAAATCCAGAAAGAAAATGACTCTTTAAAGAATTTCCCTTCCCCCACAACGCTCACCTGGCATGACGTCATGCCGTAACTTCTCCACTAGTGAGAAGTGTGCAGTGTGAGCAGCGCACATCGATGTGCCTGCTGTCTCAAAATGGGTCTCTATCGAGCTGTTTTGCGCCCTGGCACTTTTTTCCGGACTGCAGTGACAGCAAGCAGTCCAGAAAGAAAAGGGACCGCCTGTGCCAGGGCTCAAAACAGAGCCCGATAGAGACCCGTTTCAAGGCCCCCTTTAAAAAACTGCTCAGACCCCTTGAGACCCGGCCCACTTAAAGCCCTGATTACAACGCAAACTTTTACACCGACTATGCCTTTACCACGCATGCCATTACAAATCAAAAACATGCATGGTAAAGTTATAGTCGTGGTAAAAGTTTCTAAGGTAAGTGACAGTCCTCTCACTACATTTACACTAACCAGCACAAAGTCCTACATTACACATACACCACTACACTACCCTAAACCCTTAAACACTACCTCCAGCACAACCCCCTACACTACACAAACACCACTACACTACCCTAAACCCTAAAGCACTATACCCAGCAGGACCCCCAACACTACACATACACCACTACACTATCCTAAACCCTAAAACACTACCCCCAGCACAACCCCCTACACTACACAAGCACCACTACCCTAAACCCTAAAACACTACCCCCAGCACAACCCCCTACACTACACAAACACCACTACACTTCCCTAAACCCTAAAACACTACCTACAGCACGACCACCCAAACCTCCTAACCCCTTAAAAATGAAACCCCCACCCCAAGCCCAAACCCCCTTACCTCTCTCTCCTTGTGGTTCCTCTCTCCTCGTTGTTCCTGCTTCACGTTGTCTCTGAGGGGCGGTGCACATCGTTCTCAGGAAACGGAACAGCCTCTATTTCCTTACAACGACATGGATGGTCTAAATTTTTTTAGAACGCATGGTCATTTACTATACATACCTATACAACTAAATTTGTTGTAAAGGCATGTGTGGTAAATGAACATGCGTTCTAAAAAAATGCGTAGTAATTTACTTCGCGATGTACAACGCATGCTTGGTAATGCATGCTTTGTAATAGTGTCGCGAAGTAAAAAGCTTGTAATAATGGCTGTTTACCCTGCAGGGGAATCCAGAATCCCTGCATCACTGTGCCAAGGAATCGCGGAAAACCAAGAAGTTTTTAAAAAGAACCCTCACCCACCAACCTAGTTGATGGCATGCTTCATCATTGGGTTCCCACCTGGGCTGCTGAATGCAACCCAGGGGAGCTCCGATGCCTGATTAAAGCGGAGCGAGTGGTTTTTGTGCAAGGAGTGAGATTGAAGTACAAGTAAAATTGCCTCTTGGATCCTCCTTTAAAGTAGAACTGCTTTATTATTGCGGTCCAAGGACAAGATTAAAAAAGCAAGGATGGATATTGTAAAGACTAACTTGTTCTATAATATCCTGGTGGTGATCTACATGTTTCAGCCTGTCAATGAAACTTAAATAGGCTTTCTTCAGGACCAAAAAATGGGTGAAGAGAGGCCAAATCAAAAGGCCTCGTGAAATATCAGCACACACACTAACTTATGCTGTGAGTGCGGGGGTAATGATGCACTTACGGTTAACACCGACATGTTTAAATTTAAGCGTAGCTATTATGTCGTTGCATGAATCCCGACGGGGGCGGACACCTGTAGTCACACATTCGTCAAGGCGGTCCGTCCGCATTGGAACCTAGTCTAGTCTAGCGCAGGATCCCAGCGGAGTTTGGGTGTCACCAACAACGAGGTTTTGAATGGAATAGTTTTTTTTTTTTTGCAGTTTTAATGTAGGGGGAACTCGACCTGAAGGTATTGTAACTGGTGCTCATGTAAAGCATTCCAATACACAAGGATACACTCATTTTTGTAGACACAGGGAAATTAAGTGATTTGCCCAGAATCACAGGATGTTGAGCCGCCATCGAGACTCGAACCTGGCTCCTGTGTTCCAAAGTCAGCAGCTCTGGATGTGTAACACCACAATCTCTCGCAGAATGGTTAAAAAATGCCAGCCACTGGCATATCTTTGATAGTTTTTTGCCCACTGTGCCACTGTAGACAGAGGCCTTCGCTAAGCAAATCAGTACTGGCCCTGCTCCTCATAGGAACAGTCCATCATGAACTGCCAGGTGAGGCCCCTTACAGATATATTGGCCTCTTCACTAGGGTGCACCTGAGTTCTATGGCACAGTGAGCATGGGACCTATCTCTGGGCAAACCTGTCGCATTTAGGGCATCAAAAATGATGGACTATGATGCTGCCCATAGTAATTACCAGTGGTAGAGTGCCTTGTACCCTCGTTTTAAAGACAGTAAGGTTCTCGCTTTTCGCAGTAGATGGGGGCTCTGAGGTTCAATGTCGGTGAGGTTCTAGAACGGTCATTGCCTGGTACTTTATGATGGACTGTTCTCATTGGAGCAGAACTAGGGCTGATTTGCATCTGGCTTGGTGCTGTCTTAGGTGATGATGTAATGGCATTTACAATTATAGCAATTCACTGAGCTCCAGTACTCAGAGGACATGTCAACTACATCAGCTGATGTAATGCAAACAAGGTGAACTGCTGTGCAACATGAATCGCCTCTTGGCGCTCCATGGGGTTAGAAACCTAGAATAAAAGATCAGACCAGCACACGAAAAGTGGACAGGCTTTGAAATGGAGAAGTGTGGCTCACTGGTTAGAGGAGGCAGACCTGGAAGCAGAGGTCAGTCCGGGACCAGGGTTCAATTCCCGGCTCGGCGGGGTCTTGAGTCCTAAAATGTCCATGGACTCGACAATTCTCGCTCCGGTGCCTACTCGATTCACGGGTTCACACTCTGCGACTCTGGGCAATAGCTTGCTTAATCTCCACAACAGCCCCTCTCGGCGGGATGCCTGGCTTTCACCTTGCGGATACCCTGCTGGGGTTATCTCACAGGGGAATACCAGGACGGGTTCCCTAAGCAAGCGCTTAGAAACCGCTCGGTGATTTGCGCTATATAAATTCCTGTACATTTACATTTACAAATACTCAGTGACCATTTTCTGATTCGGTAATAACTTTTCAAGAAATAACAAGCCTCCATGTGATAGATACACATCGTCCTTGGAAGTACTAAAGAGAAATTTTGGATTGACAACTCTGAATAAAGACTTAGGGCCTGACTATGAGTAACTCATTATATTCTGATTTGTGCGTAAACCCCTGTTTACGCACAGGTCGGAATTATGAGTTGTAAGGTGTTAGATCTGGGGGTCTCTAGTTGGCAGAGGTAGGTACCACTGTCCAAATAGGGACCCTTGCTTCTAGTCAGGGCAAGGAGATAACCCTCTGAGATAACCCCTGCTCACCCTCTAGGTAGCTTGGCACGTGCAGTCTAGCCTAACCAGAGGCAATGCGTAAAGTATTTGTACCAACACTCACAGTAACACAGTGAAAACACCACAAACTGACTCCACAACAGTTTAGAAAAATAAAGGTATTTTTAATCTAAACTACACAAGACCAAAACGACAAAAATCCAACATACACAGTTCAAGAATATGGTTCCAAAAAGAGTTCTTAAGGTTGCGTTAGAATTCTCTATGTTGCGATAGAATTCTTTACTGATGCGTGAAAAGTTCACAGTTGCGTCACGTTTACTCACAGTACCTTTTAGTTGCAACAAAGTTCCAAAAGCAGAAGCTGGTGCGGTGGAAAACAAGTGATGCGTTGCTCCTGAGACCCTGGGGAGGCGATGCGACAGCCCCGCTGCAGCAGCGGGCGTGTTGCGACGAATCCGGTCTGTATGGGGAGGAAGGCCACTTGTATGGATTCCGGTGCGTAGGTTCCGTAGGAAGTCTGTTCTCGCAAAGGCACGATGCGACGATCTCGTAGGGGCCGCGACGATCTCCGGGGCGACGATGCGCGGTCCAGCGGTGATCCTCTATCTCGCAGCTCCTCGATGCGATGATTCTGCGATGATGCTCGCAGCGACGTGATGCGGTTCACAAGCAAGCGGTGCGGCGTTCTC
The DNA here is from genome assembly GCF_964261635.1 of Lissotriton helveticus. Classification (NCBI taxonomy): domain Eukaryota; kingdom Metazoa; phylum Chordata; class Amphibia; order Caudata; family Salamandridae; genus Lissotriton; species Lissotriton helveticus. The sequence continues at coordinate 172,032,959 of NC_136059.1, read as the reverse complement.
ACCCAGCGACGACAGGCTCTGCGACGATACTCGCAGCGATGTTCGATTCTCCCGCACCGGTCTGGTGCGTCCCGCAAACGAAGGATGCGACGTCTCTGGCAGCGGCGTCAGGCGCTGCGACGATCTCGGCCTCCGTAGCGGCGGGAAACTTCTCGCACTGTCGGGAATGCGCTCCGCAAGCGAGCGATGCGACACTTTTCAGTTTCAAAAGTCACTCAAGCTTAGTCTCAAGCTTCCCAGCTCCGGTCCAACCTCCAGAGGCCCCACAACTGGATCAAGCACTCTAGGAGGGACAGAACTCTCTCAGCAGAGTTCAGGGAAGCTGTGGGTGAAGTCCTTTTGTTCCTGGGACTTCAAAACAGGGAGCCAGCTCTTCTCAGGCCCTTGGAGATTCCTTCAAGACAGGGGACACGGCTCAGCAGCAAAGTCCTTCCCCTCTCCTTGGCAGCAAAGCAACAGGTCAGTCCAGCAGAGCAACAGCAGGACAATCTTCCTTCTTCAGTTTCAGCTTTCTCCTTGGCAGAGGTTCCTTCTTGATTTCCAGGATGATCTAATTTTCTGTTGTCAGGGGTCCTGTACTTATACCCCTAAAGTCTTTGTTCTCTCTGTGCATGTGGGCCCTGAGCCCGGTCTGAACCAGTTCTTGGAGTTTCCTGAGTACTTTGTTTTGCTGGCTACTTCTCTCCTTTCAGAGTGAGGGGCAGGGTCCTCAGCCGCCCAGCAGGGGGGTGGAGCCAGCATTGTGGAAGGCAGGCACAACCCTATTCAGCCCAGGTGCTAACTCCTCCCACCACTCCAGTTGCAAATGCAGTCATTCAGCCTAGTGCTGACTCATCCATCCTCCTGGGGAATTCCCCAGCCCCTGTCACTCTCAAACCAGACAGTCAATACACAAACAGGCCCAGGCACACAGAAGGGTCAGACAAGAGAACAGCAACTTTCTAAAAGTGCTGTTCTCAAACACAGGATTTAAAAACAATCTTTCCTAAAAGATGTGTTATTAAATTCTGAGTTCAGGGATACTAGATACTTATGTCCTATCTTGTTCCTATGAGAAGAAATGCTGTTAACCACTGTAGCCAGCATCCCCCATGTTAATCTATGGAGCAAGATAGCCTTACAATAGTGAAAAACGAAAATGGCTGCCATTCACTATCAGAGCATGTTACCTGCACTAGTACATGCTCTACCTTTTACATACACTGCACACTGCCCAGGGGGGTACCTTGGGCCTTCCATAGGGGTGGCTGATGTGCACAAAAAGGGAAGGGTTAGGCCTGGTCAGTGGGGACACTGACCAGGAGGACATGGCAGTTCTAAACTGCACACAGGCATTGCAGTGGCAGGCCTGAGACACCATTCTAGGGCTACTCATGTGGGTGGCACAATCAGTGCTGCAGGCCCACTAGTAGCATTTGTCATCACCAGCCCTGGCACACCCAGTGCACTTTACTAGGGACTTCATGGTGATACAAATATGCCAAACATGTATATCCAATCATGATAACAATTTAAACAGAGAGCATATGCACTTTAGCACTGATCAGCAGTGGTAAAGTGCGCAGAGTCCTATTGCCAACAGCCACGGGTCAGGAAAAATAAGGGAGGAAGAAGCAAAAAGTTTGAGGATGACCCTGCAAGAAGGGCCAGTTCCAACATAAGGTATTTAACGCATCCAATCATTATTGGATGCTTTAAATTAGGGGTGGCAGAACTCACGAATTTTCAGTCCGCTTATTTATGCAAAGTTACAGAAAAACTGTGAGATTTCGCAGTGTTCAGCAAGTGGGTGGAATTCAGCATATAGTGTTGCTTGCACTGATTTTTAGTGCTGGGAGCTTGTTCCGCGCTGTAAAATCAGTGTGGACAGCACCATTCATCATGCCAGAGGGTGCTGCTTCTTTCTGCTGCTCAAATACATTTTCTGCTCGGGTGGCATCTTTCTCAATGTGAACTGTTGCAACCTGCAGTGACCACCCGCACTGAGAAATCTCCTTGGGGTGCATGCTAGTGCCCAAAAATTGCACTAGGGGACGCAAATTCTCGCTTAGAGAGTGACAGAAATCTCTGCCATGCGGCTGTTGGCCGAGTTTTGCCGGAAGTAAGCATTCGAAACAGAACGCTGAGTGGGCAAAACTATGCAAACTCTGCCGGCGGAGCCAAATTATTCACCATCCCCTACTTTAAATACCTCAAGCTTTGCTACATTTTGGCAGGCCAAACATACAGAAATGTAACTATCCATATCAGGCAGATTTTGGAGCGTTAAACACCAAAATCTGCATGTAATTCCCCATATACTCATATAAGCAATAAAGAATAACAACAACTCAGAAATAAATAAGGTTAGCAAAAGGTACAAGACCACCTTGATTAAATCTAAAAGGTGTTGGGAACTAGAACAGTGGACGGAAATATCAGAAGCTTTACAAATTGGGGATCAAAAGGCTTTTTGCAAGCTGATTGCAGTTTACTCCTGGACAATTGAGAACCATCTTGAAGCAATAATAATGGCAGATAGATGGGTACTCCATTTTGAAGGCTTATATAAAGAATTGGACTGTGATAAAAACACAGAATAAATCTTCAGCAAAGGAAATGGCAGGGATCCAGAGGAATTTAGTCCTAGTGGAAATGGGACCATAAAATGGAACTGCTGATGTTACATACTGTATTTTAGCTGAAACAGCCCTTGCCCTGAAACAGATGAAAAGGGAAAAGGCACTAGGGTAAGATACAATCCCGGGAGACCTGTATTTATCTGAGCCAGTGGTATGGCTCTCGTATCTCAATGCTGTGAGCAGGGGCGGCTCTAGGCTCATGGCGGCCCTGGGCGGGGAGCGTAGGTAGGGGTGCGGAGGCCAGTGAAGAGGGGGGGGGGGATCAGGGTGTTTGGACGTGGAACAGAGCCGGAGGCCGCCAAATCCCTGCCAGGGGCTGCCACGCAAATATGTATCCATCCTCAGAGGATTATTATATTAAGGATATATATTGGAGTGGTGGCCCCTGGGGTTTGGTGGACCTGTGCAGGTGCACAGCTTGCACATGCCTAAGGCCGGCCCTGCTGTGAGTAATTCCATCCTATAGGGCGAATCCATTCTTCCATCATGGCATGGAGCCGCCATTATCCCTATTTATATAAAAGGGAGCATGGATGTCCCATCAAATTACAGAACAATATGTTTATATGATAATTCTCAGAAAATCTTCTGTAGGCAGGTTCTGTCTATATTGCATAAATGGGTAGATGAGAACTGCATCCTTGAAGCTGCAGGGGCAGGCTTCAGGAGTAAGGTCAGTACCCTCAACCAGGTCTTCCGCTTCAAGGTGCTATGTTGGAAATACATTACCTTGCGCCATCCATATGTCGCTTTTATTTATTTAAGACTGGCTTTGGACCTGGTTCCGAGGGACAATTTTTGGAAAGTCTGTGATGAATATGGAATCCCAAGGGATCTACTTTGGATTCTGAGGGCACTCCATGCAGAAACATATGCTAGGGTGAGATGGAATATGGGAGGGGATTTAACGGATAGAATTGACATAAAGCGGGGAGTGAGACATTGGTGTGTCCTTGCTCCCATGCCTTTTAGTCTATATATTAATGGAGCTGTTAAATGGTTAACTGAAAGTGTATGATGCCGGTAAATCCACAGGTGTCTCCCTCCCGCTATTATTGTATGCTGATGACACTTTAATGATATCGAGAACCCCCATGGGCTTACAATCAGAGTTGAATAGTTTTGTAGGAGTCAAAAAACAGAAGAGGGACCCTGAAAAAAGCTAATCAAAGGGGAACCACCCGCCAGCTGCATAACATGAAAAAGTGGTATCCCCACAATGAAAATAGGACAAAAGTTCCAATATATAAAAACAAACGCCCACAGAACAGCTAATAGGTTTTCATTATTTATTTTTAATTTTTGTCATTTTCTTTTTTATTAAATAGGCAAAAGAAAAATATACAAAACAATTAATTTTGATAAATTCATAACATGTAAAAATTCCATAAGACAGTAGAAAAAAAAGAAACAGTCCAACAACAAAATATACAATACAATATAAATAACAATTCACACTTTCTCTTTCCAGCAACCATCAACCCACTCACACAAAACATTCACTCAATTCAAAAATATGAAAAACAACATAGCACATAACATCACACAAAAAAGACAACCTAATCATACACAGAAGAAAGAGCGCCGACGCGCGTTTCGGAAAGTACCAAGACCATTAAAAAAATCCTTCATCAGGGCGCACAAGTTCAATTTCATAAATCTTTAATGACTCAGAATTCTGTCATCATGAAAAAGTGATATTAGCCAGTGTGAGCATCAGGACTGAAGAAGCATATCTTCGAGCTAAAAAGCCAGGCTCTAATTAGTAGATCCTCTTTAGGATGGATGAACCCAGACAAAATATAAGGCTAAATAACTGCTTGAGTAGGGGTTCACCCCGCTCAACCAGTAACCCAATTTCCAACATTGGTGGCATCAGTCGAATTAGGACTTATGTGTGTACATTGCTATACTGCGATTAGTGTTACACTAAAATCCCAGCTAGATAATTTGCTATCAATTCAAGTTTTTAAATTCTCCTTGACTTGCTCTATTGCTTTTTCCTAATTGACTTCCAATCTATCAGATCGTCTGTGGCTACACCTGCAAGAATGGAATTTGAGCTTGCCAACTTGTACAACTACACTGTGCCTGAGCTCAAGCAGTTATTCAAGGAAATGGGACCCCCAGCCAAGACAGGCACCAAGACATTGGAGCTTCAGAAAACTCTGCAGGTGTGGGCGGAGGCTCACCAAATGCTGACAGCAACAGAGGATAGAAATGAGGAGGATCATATGGAGGAGCAGGGCCTGAATTAAAGCCCTAAAATGCAGCACTCTGAGGAGGGGAGAATGTCTCCGGAGTTGGATCTTGGTACCAGAGCAGAGAGCAGTGTGTCTTCCCAAGGCCAGTCCCCAGAGCTGGCAGACAGGAAGGCTGAGAGGGAGTTCAGGCTGGAGATGATCAGACTCAAATAGAGGAAAGGAAACTGGTCATGGAAGAAAAATTACCTTTAGAGTGACCTGGTCATGAAGGGAGCCTCAGAGCTGCATCTCAAAGCCAGGCAGGCTGAGTCTGGACGTAATGGTGGCAGCTTCACCACAGTGCCCTCTGGAGAAAAGAGGATCTGGTGCCTAACTTTGCTGTGGGAGAGGACGTTGACAAGTGGTGTGAAGCGTATGAGGTTGCTGTGGAAAATAGGGACCCTAAGGAGGATTGGGGTAAAAGTCTCTGGAGGCACATATGTAGCGAAGGGTTGGACATCCTATTGGTCCTACAGAAGGGGGACAGGATGAGATATCTCTCCATAAAGGAACCCCTTGTCTGAAACTATGACCTCACTCCAAAAAGTACAGACAGAAGTGTAGGGACAGCCAGAAGCTCCCCATCAGTCCTGAATGGATAGTGTGGATTCCTTTTACAAGGCACTGGATAGTTGGATGAATGACAAACAAGTAAAAGATTCCATGGGGCTGTACATATTGGTGCTAAGAGAGTACGTTTATTCTTTGTTTTGCAGACCTGAGCCAACACTTGATTGATAGCAAGCTCACTGACCCCAGAGACCCTGCCGAGGAGGTGGATATCTAGCTTACCACCTGGGTCCACAAAAAGGTATCGGGGGGATCCCCACAAGGGTGGGCAATGAGTTCTCAAAAGATCCCCAAAATAGTTTCATGAGTGAGGATTTCTAGTCCCCACCTGAGCAGAAGTAGAAATGGTTATCTGACAACAAGTCCTCAAGAAAGGCACCCCCAAACTGCTATGAGTGTTAACAGGTTGGGCATTATAAGGAGAATGCCAAGTGTCTCAAGCGGGCACAGTCCACCACTGGTGGGCAAACACCAGGGCTGGCTAGTGTAGTGCCTGGGGAGGAGACTGCCCTAGCTGGTATGGGGGTACTGCAGAGGTTACCCTAGTGTCCCTGGGTGACAGTGAGAGGGTGCCAAGTGCCAATATGCCTAGCAATGCTAAGAAATACAGGCAGAAAATCACAATGAATGGGCAGAGGGTGGAGGCTCTGAAGGACATCGGAGCCAGACTGACAACCATCAGGTGTCATCTGGTGTCCTCAGAGAAGGTAGTCCCTAATGTATTCCTCCATGTTATGGTAGATCACAACCATGAGAGTCACTACCTAGTGGCTATGGTTCCATTTGAATGGGGGGCCTCAGGTTCCTTGAGGGTAGCTGTGAGTCTATTCATGCTTGTGGATTGCCTGGTCGGTAATGTCCTGGAACACAGCATCTGGAAAGAAGTGGAGCTCTGGTCTAACCTGGAGATGTTGGGGGTTGTCTGAGTAGGTGTGCCTGACCACACGGTCCATGGCTGCCTGAGACGGTAGTCAGGAGGGCAGGGGGTGTGGGAAACCCACTCTTAAAACTCCTACAGTCCAGGAGTAGATGGAGCCTGAGGGCGAAGCCCCGGACCCTACAGGAGAGGACATTGCCTCCCTGGGAAACCTACCTGAAGTGACCAGTCGGCAGAAGAAAGGAAGAGGTCCCGCCAGGGTGGAGTTCTGCAGATCCATAGGTCCTACTCTGGAGGACCTATGGTGGCAGGCTAAGGCCCAGGCAGCTGGCAACACCTCTGGTGATCACCTGATTTACTGGGAGAACGTTCTCGTGTACAGTGCGCCTACGTTTCCTGAACCTAGTGGAACCTGTTTGTTTGTGGTCCCCCAGAGCAGCAGGCCCTTCCTAACGGAACTAGCTATTGCTGCTTCCCTGGCAGGGCATCTGGGGCAAGACAAGACCTTTGGCAAGTTTGCCACCCACTTTTACTGGCCCCAGATTCGCTCTGCAGGTCATGTCCCACCTGCCAGACCAGTGGGAAGCCAGGAGGGAAGTACAAGGATTTCCTGGTTCCCGATCAAGTTGCTGGCACATCCATTGAGAGGATGGGCATCAACATTGTTGGGCCCTGGAGTCCAAGATAGCACTTGATAACAGGTTCATCCTAGTCTTTGTGGACCATGCCACCCGGGAACCACAGCCTATACCTTTGAGGACAGGGATTGCACCCTCAGTGGCCAGGGCACTATTGGGGATATTTCCCCATGGGGGATTCCCCAAGGTAGTAGTGTTTGACTATAGTACCAACTTCATGTCAGCATACACGAAGCCCATGTGAGACAAGTGTGAGGTAATGTACAAGTTCTCCACACCCTATCATCCCCGAGCCAATGGGCTTTATAGAGATTTAACAAGACCCTTAAAGGCACGATAATGGGCCTGTTTGAGCCCTTGAGGGAGAAGTGGGACGTTCGCTTGCTAGGCCTGTTATTTATGTACAGGGAGGTACTACAGAAGGGGGTTGGATTCACCCCCTTTGAACTTCTCTATGAGCACCCTGTCAGAGGGCCTTTCAGTTTAGTAAAGGAGGGATGGGAGCAAGCTCAGCTACATACTGACACTCCGCACCCATATGAAGCGCTTCTGGAATAAGGCAAAGGAGAGTCTGAAAGCCAGCCAGGAGGTTATAAAACATTGGGACGGCAGAAGGCCACTCTGGTTGGGGTTCAGCCTCATCACAAAGTGTGGGGTATGGGGTGTGTGGAGCCCAGGGCCCCACAAGACTGATGGTCTGGGCCCTATGAGATGAAAAATCATAAGGGGATGTCACCTATTTGGTAGAAATTAAACCCCTAGGAACACGTTATGTGTCCTACATGTCAATCGCCTCAAACCCCACTTCGAGAGGTCTGGGGTTACCATTCTCCTGGTCACGGATGATGGAGTGAAGGAGGAGGGTGAGCCTCTCCCCAACCTCCTTTCTCCAAGGAGCAGGATGGGTCAGTAGAGGGTGTCAACATGTGCCTTGCCTTGATCCAAGAGCAGCAGACAGACTGTCACCAAGTGTTAGGACAGTTTACCTCTGATACTGAAACTGGGGTAGGTATTGTGAGAAGTTGGACTGATATATAATGTTCACTATTCTAGTGAGCACTGTGTATCAGTCCAAACAACCCTTATTGATGATTGGTTGTAAGTCAACCTTATAGACCAGCTATCCTAGTAGCATGGATACGAGCAGTCTAAGGCTAAGACTCTAGAGGGTGTGTTAAGCCAGCTGTTTTACCATCACATTACCCCTTGAACACCAAGTGAAAGGACACCACACAAGTTGTTATGAAAATGAACAGATATTTATTTATAACAAGACTACCCTGGCTCTTTATGAGACAGGGAGCTAAGCACACAACAAAACTCTTATGAAAATACTTCAAGTCGCACAATTTACACAAATGCCCGAGGGGCACGAAAAACCATATACTATGAAAGTGGAATGCGAATTACTAGCAGGTAAGTAACTATTCTCAGAGGCTTTGGGATCGCTAGGACTGGACTACTGAACCTTTAGATTACTAGCAGGAGGCCTAGGGAACTCGGGTGCAGAGTGTGCACTCTCACGCGGGATGCGGGACAAAGTCTATGGAAGCTAGAATTTACAAAGTCACTGTTCTCGGGCGAACCCGACTAGCTGGGACGAAAACGGGAGTGGATCCGAACACCTAGAGTGTTGGACTATGCTGGAGCACCGGAGTACTCAGTTTACCTAGCCCAGGGGCTGCGGCTGCATAGGGTTCAAGTTGCGTCGGAAATCCTCGTTGACGGACCAGGAGCCTGAAGAAGAAGTTGCTGGCAGGCAGCCAGTGAAGAAAAGTTCGAAGAGATCCAAGCCTGGATCAGGAAAGAAGAAGACCTGAAAGCAGAGGGGACCAAGTTCTGAATCACTAGCCAGTGATTAAGTGGGCACCAGGATGGCACCGGGCGAAGTCACCGCAGTCAGGTGAGTGGGCGCTGCTGGGCTCTGCAGTCTCTCGGACCAGGAGGCGTTGTCGGCGACCAGGATGGAGGTGCGAGCTGTCCCACGAAGGTTCTTGCTGTCGACGTCGCTGGACCCAGGATTGGGGCAACAAGTCTTGGCAAATGCAAGGCCCACGCGGTGGACCTAAAATGGCGTCTTGAGTGGACCAGGAGGGTCCAGGGTGCTCCTCTTTTGGAGGGGAGCAAGGGCTAGTCTGGAGCAACCAGACCAGCAGTGTTTGTCGTCGTGGAGCGTCGTGAAGGGGTCACTAGCCAAACGGGCAAGCGACCTGGACAACGCGGTTGGCAGCAAAGAGCAGAAGGGCCCCACGCAGATCTCGTGGATGCAGGGGGCTGAACTTCGGTGCTGGAGCTGCTCAGGGTCGGGGCTTCTCTTACCCCAAAGCACTCAGTCGAGGGTCACTCGGGAGTCGTGCTGGACAAGCATCGTGCAGTTCTGAAGATGGCCGGTCCCTCGAGGTCTCGTCACACCCACGGATCACAGCTGGGCTGATGATGTAGGTTGAGGTCAGAGGTGCCAGGGAAGCCGGTTCTCGTCGTGCTGGAGCAGTCTTGATCCGAAGGAGAGACTGGCAACAAACCGCGATACTTGGTTGGTGCCTGCTGCTGCAGGGTGACTACTCCTTAGTCACAAGGGAGAAATCTTGAGAAGAGTCTTGAGTTCCTTTTTGCAGAAAGTAGTTTCAGGATTCAAAGATGATCTGATTTGGAAGGGGGCCAGTTCCTACCTTTATCCTGCAAAAAAGGGGCTGGCACGCGACTAAGTCCTGCCCTATGGGTGGGACTAGGAGGGGGGTGGTTACACCCCTCTCCTTTGGCGGGCTTTCCCCAGGCCAGGGGCTGGAGTGCCCCTGGAACTGGTTTCAGCCGGCCTATGCACAGTGAGCACCGGGGTGCCACTTGCAGTCACCTTCCTCTAAAGCCCTGCCTACCTAGAATACACAAAATCCTGTCTGGGACGGTGCTGGCACCGCCCCTGGCAGGAAACCCTTTGTCCTTGCCTCCTGGGCTGGGAGGACTCCCAGCAGCAGGAGGGCAGACTTGTGTCCCGGTGGCAGCATCCATTTTGTGGAGCTAAGGCTCTGTCTGACTTTAACCGGGGTTACAGGTTACATACATGTCGTGTCCCTCTAGAAGGGTGGAATGCTAACCCCGTCGCCAGAATTGGCGAGGGGTTAGTATTCCAATTCGTATGACACCTTACTCGACATGTTTTGATAAAGCGATACCAGAGTTGGCATATAACCGCGAGGATTATAATGCACTTAAGAGTATATGGTATGCGATATCATGGAAACGGCTAAGGGATGGATCCCGAAAGCCGCAGACAGGCTCAGCTCATGCCAGAGCACCATCTCACACGATTCCAAGCACTCTGCCTTCAGGATTGTCAAGGCCTGCCATAGGAGTGACTGATAGGAGATCTGTGTGTCCATTTAGGTTTAGATATAGGAATACTATATCTACAGCAGAGGGTGAGTACACCACTCTGCCCCAGCTGTCAGGCAGCCAGTTGTGTCAGATTTGGATGGCCAGCCAGGGGTGGCATAATACATGCTGCAGCCCATGGTAGGCCCTGGGTACACCTATGCCCTGGGTACCTAAGGTACACTGTACATGGACTGATAAGGTGACTCAGTATCCAATTAGATATGTACCTAAGGTACATGGAATCCATTTTACAGAGAGAGCAGTAGGCCTGGGGTCCTGAATAGCAGGGCCCCAGGTCAACTAAGTCAGAAAACCAGCAAAACACCAGGCAAAAAGTTGGGGGCAACCATAGTCAGGGATCTACCTTCCTACATAATCCCCCCCCAAACGAAAGGAGATAAGGCTATCCTTGCCAGGTAAGCCTATATTGCCTGAGTGGCCATATAAGGAAGTACCAGCACTGGCATGGTTACCCCCTATCTCATGGTCCACTAAGCAATCCCTCACCCTAAGGCTGTCTGAGGGTCTCCACCATAGGGAATCTCTACCTGTGGTGTGCTTTGGCAAAGTAAAAGGCTGGTGCTGAAATGGAGTACTGAAGTGAGGCTCCACTAATTTTGGGCTCAGCTTCCTCCAATCATTTTCCACCATAGAGGCCTTTCTTTCAAAGACTGAGTTGTTTTGGGCTCTCAGGGTCAACCTCTGGCTACCTACAGCTGGAGGTTGGGTCCCTCTGTTTGGCTTACTGGAGGGACAGGTCAGGTCTGGGGCCCTCAGGTCCCAGGTTTGGCTGTGCCCAACAGTTTCCATCTGTGGGAGGTCCCTAACTAAATGTAAGGGGGATCCCTCAGGAGTTGGTTTTATTTTCACTTGGCTAGGACTGCTAGCTTCAGTGCCCTTAATCTGCTGATTGGGGGGTTCTTTTGGACAGGGGCCCTTTGGGGTCCAACACTGGCCTCCCTGACCTCTACAGCCCTGGGCTGACTGAGGCAGGGTAGAGAGGGGCAGGTTACCTGCTCCAGACTGGGTCCCACCTTGGAAGGGTCCACTGACATCAGGGGTTCTGCCGGGCTAGGCCTGACTACCTCTGTGGCAGTTTCTTCACAAGGGGTCAGATCAGTTCCCTGAAGAGGCTGACCCTTTCCTAAAGTCTGGTGGGAGGGAGATCTCTCTTCCTCCTCAATGCTCTCTGTCTGAGTGGAGTGATCCATAGTTTCAGGCTTCACAACACTATCATCTGTCTGAGTTTGAGCTGTGGCCATCACAACTCTCCCAACCTTTTCAGGAGGGGGCTCAGTTTGGGTGTGGGCTGTGACCATCACAGCCTTGACAACCTGTTCTGGGAAGGAAGTTGTCTGAGATTGGGCTGTGACTGGCACAGCCCTCCTGACCTGTTCAGGGAGGACATCTTGGACTGGGGCTGTGGCTATCACTGCCCCACTAACCTTACCATGGAAGTTTACCATTTTAGAATGGGTTTCTTGCTCTACTTCAGCCCAGGCTGAGAGCTCTAAATCATTCCCCAGTAGGCAATCTACAGGCAAGTTTGGTGACACTGCCACTCTCTTGTGGCCAGTGACACCTCCCCAGCTGAGATTGACCACTGCCATGGGATGATCTCTCTGTACTCCATCAATATTGGTCACCTGGTATGTGGCACCAGGTAAAAGTTGCCTTGAGGGGACTAGACTCTCAGTCACCATAGTGATGCTAGCCCCTGTATCTCTATAGGCCTCAACATTTATACCATTGATGAGGGGCTCCTGTCTGTACTTGCCCAAAGTGTTGGGACAAGTTGTGAAGTTGGCAAACCCCATGCCAGTCTCACAGACAAGAGTATCTAAGTTTGGGTACCTGGTTAGGCCAGAGTCCCCAGGAACTCCCAAAGTAAATGCACCCAAATTCTTGGGGGCACTCCCACCACCTGGGGGGTTACTACTAGTAGTAACAGGAGGTTTGGGAATGTTACTTGGGGGTATGTTCTCCTTATTGTTATTCTTTGGGCAACTGCTGTCAGTTTTCAAATGACCCACCTGTTTACAGGGATAACAATAAGGTTTCTTCTGGTTATTAGAAGGATTCTGGGACCCACCCCCCTCAGAGGATTTTTGGGGCCCTGATGTGGTTTGATCTGGAGATTTATTCCCACCCTTCTCTTGAGGCTTGGTTGATTCCTTTTTCTGGTCACCACCTTGGTTCTTGGGCCTAATCCTGGTTCTGACCCATTTGTCTGCCCTCTTACCCATTTCTTGTGGAGAGGTCAGATCAGAGTCTACCAGGTGCTGGTGTAATAACTGGATCTGACAATTATTTAAGACTTGCTCTCTCATAATAAGATTATATAATACTGTGAAGTCAGTAACCTTGCTACCCAGTAGCCAGCCTTCCAGAGCCTTAGTGGCACAATCAACAAAGTCAGACCAGTCCTGAGACTGAGTTTTCTGGGTGTCTCTGAACAGCAACCTGTACTGCTCAGTTGTTAAGCCAAACCCATCAACCAGTGCATTTTTCAGGACCTGGTAATTGTTAGCATCCTCAACTCTAGTAGTGAGGAGCTTATCTCTACCTTTGCCATCAAAGGAGAGCCACAGTATAGCTGCCCACTGACTTTGGGGGATGCACTGCACAGTGCAGGCCCTCTCCAAAGCAGCCATCCATTTCTGGATGTCATCCCCTTGTTTAAAGGGGGGCACTATCTTTGTCAGGTGTTTAGTATCTAAACCCTTCTCTTTTTCTCTTGGGAGATTGCTGCCACCAGTGGGAGCTAACCCACTCATCTGCTGCTCTCTAGCAAAGGCACGCTTCTCTTTGGCCAGGGCAAGTTCTTCCCTTTCAATCCTCAGTTTAGCTTGTCTCATCCTTGCTTCATGCTCTCTTCTCTGAGGGGAAGTCAATCTCCTTTGTGGAGAGTTCCCTCTCCTCTGGGAAGAGGCATTAGAGTGCAGAGATCTAATGGAGTCCCTAGAAAGAGATCTATCTCTCCTAACTCCAAGGTTAGGCCTCATCAGGGTCAGTACTGGGGGTCCCCCAGATCCTCCCCCAAGTAGGTCTAAGTTGGCCCTAGTGAGTCTGCTGACTAACTCAGGACCCTTGTTTGCCTCACCCTCAGAGAGTTCCTCTAGATCCTCCTCCTCAACTGCATTTTCAGTGTCAAGGAGGTCTGGATCCCCAGTGGTACCCTCTAAGGCTGGCATATTCCCATCTAACTGAGAAATCTTTCTGGCATCATATGTCTCTAAGAGACCTATCAGAAAGGGAATGGTGGGGTTAGACCCCTGTTTCAGTTTCCTGGAGGTACACACTTGTCTCATCTCCTGGAAACTGAGAGCTGCATATCTTGATTTGACCTGTGGAGGGTCAATAACCACAAGGGGAGTCTCAGTAGACTCTCCATGGGTAGACATGCTTTTCTAGTGAGGTGTAAGTGGTGCACTTACCTACACTATATGTTTACCTACTGATCCCTTGCTAGAGTTGTAGTTTAGGGTGTGCTAGGCCCTAGGAGCTACAACAGCTGGTTCAGTAGAACTCAGAGTATTCTAAGCTAAGTTATATGTACCTTTAGTACTTATGTGATCTTTCAAATGATATTCTTAGGATATGTGTGGTAAAACAAACAGCAAGCTCAAATCCCAACCGCTGCTCACCAATGTGAGAAGTTGGCCTGATATATAATGTTCACTATTCTAGTGAGCACTTTGTATCAGTCCAAACAACCCTTATTGATGATTGGTTGTAAGTCAACCTTATAGACCAGCTATCCTAGTAGCATGGATACGAGCAGTCTAAGGCTAAGACTCTAGAGGGCGTGTTAAGCCAGCTGTTTTACCATCACATTACCCCTTGAACACCAAGTGAAATGACACCACACAAGTTGTTATGAAAATAAACAGATATTTATTTATAACAAGACTACCCTGGCTCTTTATGAGACAGGGAGCTAAGCACACAACAAAACTCTTATGAAAATACTTCAAGTCGCACAATTTACACAAATGCCCGAGGGGCACGAAAAACCATATACTATGAAAGTGGAATGCGAATTACTAGCAGGTAAGTAACTATTCTCAGAGGCTTTGGGATCGCTAGGACTGGACTACTGAACCTTTAGATTACTAGCAGGAGGCCTAGGGAACTCGGGTGCAGAGTGTGCACTCTCACGCGGGATGCGGGACAAAGTCTATGGAAGCTAGAATTTACAAAGTCACTGTTCTCGGGCGAACCCGACTAGCTGGGACGAAAACGGGAGTGGATCCGAACACCTAGAGTGTTGGACTATGCTGGAGCACCGGAGTACTCAGTTTACCTAGCCCAGGGGCTGCGGCTGCATAGGGTTCTAGTTGCGTCGGAAATCCTCGTTGACGGACCAGGAGCCTGAAGAAGAAGTTGCTGGCAGGCGGCCAGTAAAGAAAAGTTCGAAGGGATCCAAGCCTGGATCAGGGAAGAAGAAGACCTGAAAGCAGAGGGGACCAAGTTCTGAATCACTAGCCAGTGATTAAGTGGGCACCAGGATGGCACCGGGCGAAGTCACCGCAGTCAGGTGAGTGGGCGCTGCTGGGCTCTGCAGTCTCTCGGACCAGGAGGCGTTGTCGGCGACCAGGATGGAGGTGCGAGCTGTCCCACGAAGGTTCTTGCTGTCGACGTCGCTGGACCCAGGATTGGGGCAACAAGTCTTGGCAAATGCAAGGCCCACGCGGTGGACCTAAAATGGCGTCTTGAGTGGACCAGGAGGGTCCAGGGTGCTCCTCTTTTGGAGGGGAGCAAGGGCTAGTCTGGAGCAACCAGACCAGCAGTGTTTGTCATCGTGGAGCATCGTGAAGGGGTCACTAGCCAAACGGGCAAGCGACCTGGACAACGCGGTTGGCAGCAAAGAGCAGAAGGGCCCCACGCAGATCTCGTGGATGCAGGGGGGCTGAACTTCGGTGCTGGAGCTGCTCAGGGTCGGGGCTTCTCTTACCCCAAAGCACTCAGTCGAGGGTCACTCGGGAGTCGTGCTGGACAAGCGTCGTGCAGTTCTGAAGATGGCCGGTCCCTCGAGGTCTCGTCACACCCACGGATCACAGCTGGGCTGATGATGTAGGTTGAGGTCAGAGGTGCCAGGGAAGCCGGTTCTCGTCGTGCTGGAGCAGTGTTGATCCGAAGGAGAGACTGGCAACAAACCGCGATACTTGGTTGGTGCCTGCTGCTGCAGGGTGACTACTCCTTAGTCACAAGGGAGAAATCTTGAGAAGAGTCTCGAGTTCCTTCTTGCAGAAAGTAGTTTCAGGATTCAAAGATGATCTGATTTGGAAGGGGGCCAGTTCCTACCTTTATCCTGCAAAAAAGGGGCTGGCACGCGACTAAGTCCTGCCCTATGGGTGGGACTAGGAGGGGGTGGTTACACCCCTCTCCTTTGGCGGGCTTTCCCCAGGCCAGGGGCTGGAGTGCCCCTGGAACTGGTTTCAGCCGGCCTATGCACAGTGAGCACCGGGGTGCCACTTGCAGTCACCTTCCTCTAAAGCCCTGCCTACCTAGAATACACAAAATCCTGTCTGGGACGGTGCTGGCACCGCCCCTGGCAGGAAACCCTTTGTCCTTGCCTCCTGGGCTGGGAGGACTCCCAGCAGCAGGAGGGCAGACTTGTGTCCCGGTGGCAGCATCCATTTTGTGGAGCTAAGGCTCTGTCTGACTTTAACCGGGGTTACAGGTTACATACATGTCGTGTCCCTCTAGAAGGGTGGAATGCTAACCCCGTCGCCAGAATTGGCGAGGGGTTAGTATTCCAATTCGTATGACACCTTACTCGACATGTTTTGATAAAGCGATACCAGAGTTGGCATATAACCGCGAGGATTATAATGCACTTAAGAGTATATGGTATGCGATATCATGGAAACGGCTAAGGGATGGATCCCGAAAGCCGCAGACAGGCTCAGCTCATGCCAGAGCACCATCTCACACGATTCCAAGCACTCTGCCTTCAGGATTGTCAAGGCCTGCCATAGGAGTGACTGATAGGAGAACTGTGTGTCCATTTAGGTTTAGATATAGGAATACTATATCTACAGCAGAGGGTGAGTACACCACTCTGCCCCAGCTGTCAAGCAGCCAGTTGTGTCAGATTTGGATGGCCAGCCAGGGGTGGCATAATACATGCTGCAGCCCCTGGTAGGCCCTGGGTACACCTATGCCCTGGGTACCTAAGGTACACTGTACAGGGACTGATAAGGTGACTCAGTATCCAATTAGATATGTACCTAAGGTACATGGAATCCATTTTACAGAGAGAGCAGTAGGCCTGGGGTCCTGAATAGCAGGGCCCCAGGTCAACTAAGTCAGAAAACCAGCAAAACACCAGGCAAAAAGTTGGGGGCAATCATAGTCAGGGATCTACCTTCCTACAGGTATGCCCATGAAGAATAGGATCTACAGGCTATCTGACAAGGTGAGAGTGAGCCAGCATAAAGAAGGGGGACTCCAAGATGTTAGAGTGAGGTATAATTGAGCCTTCCAGCAGTCCTTTGTCCAGCCCAGTGGTGCTAGTTCCCAAAGCTGCCCCTCGGTAACACCCCTGAATTCAGGTTTTCTGTGGATTACCGGGAGCTCAGTGCAGCCAACTAAGAGTGACACACCTCATCCCCCGAGCTGACAGGCTCATTGATCAGTTAGGGGCTGCTAAGTTTCTCAGCACATTTGATTCAACATCTTGGTGCTGGCAGATTGCCTTAACTGAGGGGGCCAAATAGAGGTATGTGTGCTCTACCCCGGAATGCCACTTCCAGTTTCAGGTGATGCACTTTGTGTTGAAGAACGCATCTGCCACCTTCAAGAGGTTGGTCAATCAGGTCTTGGCTAGATTGGAGAACTTCAGTGCCACCTACCTAGACAACATTACAATCTTCAGTTCTAGCTGGGAGGATTACCTGTGCATCTTCAGAGAGCAGGCCTGACTATCAAGGCCAGTAAGTGCCAGATAGGGCAGGGTTCCGTGATCTACTTAGGTCACCAGTTTGGAGGAGGCAAGGTGCAGCCCCTCCAGACAAAAATCCAGACCATTCTGGCTTGGGACCACCCCACCCCCCAAAGTACCAGATAGGGCTGGCTGAATATTTAATTTTGAGGTGGGATTTGGTAGAATTTTGGGAACTCTGCGCTACTGTTATAATGCAGAGTTCAGGCCAAATACCGCCAATCGCCACTTGGTGGAGTTTTTTCTAGTGTACGTGCCACAGTGGTAAGTTGCCGAGTGCAAGTGAGATTTGGCATCCTCCTAGCATGATTTTCAGTCATTAGGAGGACCTCTGGCAAGATTTTCCAAATGCTGGCAGTCGCAACTGTTTGCAATCAGAAGGATGCCGCTCATGTAGAAAATCTACTTAAGCAGCAGCACCCTCTGGCATGCTCAGTGGGCCGTTTGCATTGATTTTTCAGCGTGGAACACACTTACAGAGCTAAATCAGTGTGAGCAGTGAGACGTGCCTAGTTCTGCCCATTATTAGAACTCCGAGGACTCTCACAGAGTTTTTTTGTAACTCCACAGAATTCTGTGGTGTCAGCTTCCGTGAGTTAGGTCCACCCCGAGCCCCAGACAGAGGTGAAGCTTCCTGGGCCTCACCTGGTACTACATGAGTTTTGTCAAGGGGTGTGGCGTCATTGTTGCTCCCTTGACAGAGCTGACTTTGAAGAAGCAGTACAAACAGGAGATCTGGACCGAGGTGTGCCAGGCTGCTTTTGATACCCTGAAAAAGGAAGAAAATATGCACAGCACCCATGCCTAAGGCCCCTGATTTCTCCCAGCAGTTCACCATGTAGACAGATCCCTCAGAGCATAGCATCAGCCGTACTCTCACAACTAAACAAAGAGGGCCTGGATCAATCGGTAGCCTTCATCAGTAGCAGGTCATTTCCCAGGGAGCAGAGGTGGAGGTAAATAGAAAGGTAAACATTTGCAGTGGTCAGGGCACTGAAGAAGTTTATACCATTCCTGTTTGGTGCTCACTTCTGGGTTCAGACAGACCACAGACCCCCTCAGATGGCTCATGCAAATGAGGGGTGAGAATCTCAAACTGTTGAGGTGGCCCATCTCCCTACAGGGAATGGGCATCATGGTGGAACTGAATCTGACAATGTCAGTGCTGATGATCTCTCCAGGTTCATCCGCCCTAGCGATGAGTGTAGTTTTTCCCCAGCTTTTTGACTTTCAGCATTTTGTTTTAGTTCACAATGTTTTTGCTGGCTTTATGAGTCTGTGCACTTTATCATTGCTAACCAGTGCTAAAGTGCCTATGCTCTGTCCTTTAAACATGGTAAAATTGGCTTACACCCAATTGGCATATTTAATTTACTTGTAAGTCCCTTGTTAACTGGTACCACATGTACCATGGCCTGTAAATTAAATTCTAACTTTTAATACATATAAGACATCTCTAGGGTAGGCTCTAAACAGCCTTTTGGGCAGGGTGGTGTGTATTTAAAAAGTTAGATATGTACTGTTACGTTTTACGTGTCCTATTTAGTGGAAGACTCTTAAATTTGTTTTTCACTATTGTGAGGCCTACCTCTCTCATAGGATAACATTGGATTGCCTTTTTACATGTAATAAGTGCAAACTTTTCATTGGAAACAGGTGAACATTTCATGTTTGGTGTCAAATAATGTACAAAATTGTACTCATTTTTTCTAAGTTGATGTGGAATATTTTTTGTGTTGTATTTTCACTTTATTACTCTTTGAAGTGTTGCATAATTACTTTACACATTGCCTCTAAGTTAAACCTGACTGTTTTTATGCCAAGCTACTAGAGGGTTAAGCACAGGTTAATTTGCAGTTTGCTGTGACTTCAACCTGACAGGAATTGTGGTTGCTGTTTGAGTAGGGTTTCACCCCCCTCAACCAGTAACCCAATTACCATAGCCCCGGTTCATTCTAGTTCAGACTTTGTGCAACAGCCGTCTCCCAACAATTTCTAATATCTTTATGACAGTCCTACTAGTTATGTACCTGTTTATGAATCTCTCTTCAGATGTACCTGGCGAACTTCTGCTTTTCAGCATTATCGTGGATATCAAGACACGTTCTGATGATTGTGAACGGCATAGTCATTGCAAGTCCTTCACAGTTGAAAATAAATGTAATTTAACAAAATAATAGGTTAAAGGAACTCTTGTTGCTATCTCTCACTGACCTACAGTTGAACTATACGGCATTGCTGGGCGCAGCAACTGCAGCACAGAAGTATAGATATACTTGCATCAGCCAGTACCTAGGATATGGAATGAAGCAGGACACAAACTCTACAGTATAGATAGGAATTGCAGTTTTGGGTCTCACCTGATATGGGGGAAACCAAGGATGGGCCAGGGAGAACAGGATTTGCAGTTTAGAGCAGATTCTCAAACTTAGGAGAACTCTTAGGGCAAAGATAAACTTTGACATGTAACACCAGGTTAATCTGTCCGGCGACTTTTGTTGACTGTAAATATTAGGCATAGGAGGTCTGTCAGTGAGCTACAGCCCAGGCCCTGCCGCAGTCTAATCAGAATGCCAGACTATACTGTGGAACCAGAAAAAGAGGGCACAGGCCTGGAGCTTAAATCTATATCATGACCCATATGAAGAATTTCTTTCTGAAAGTTCCTGAAGCCCTGTGTTTTAGCACTAGCTAAAAGTAACACAGTCTTGTGAGCAAACATTAGACAACATGAGTTTTTATCCCTCACCTCCTCGGGAGCAAATCTAGCAGAGCAAACTGTATCCACACTGCAGACTGGGTTTGGACCAGAGTTTCTACTGCTCAGTTTCTTCCAGGCCCCCCGAAGACCCAGGATACGCAGAGCCAGTTCCCTGTGATGACCCACCGGCATGGATCCATTCAACATACAGGGCTTCTTCAGGAGTTGTGACTGCTAGAAGTAGTGATAAGAAGCTCTCAACAATCATAAATTATTTTTCACTTTCAATGTTGTTTATCATTTTTATCTCACAGAACCCGGGGTTCTGTGAAATTCTTTCATTATATTTAAAGGGGATTTGCATCATGCTTTTCAATAATAGATTACGGTACAAAGCCTTTAATACTGTCCTCCCTCTAGCTCCTTAGAAGAGGAGATTTATGACTGGCCTGTTGACACACCAAAACAACCTGGTGCAGATGTCCCTGCTCCACCTGGGTGAGGTCTACCGAAGCCTGGCTCGATTGGGGCGGCAGTAGTCAATCAGAGTACTTGTAAAGCATGCTACTTACCCGTGAGGGTCTCAAGGCGCTGAGGGGAGGGGGTGCTGCTACTGCTTGAAGAGCCAGGTCTTGAGGAGTCTTCTGAAGGCAAGTAGGTCTTGGGTCTGCCGTAGGTGGGTGGGGAGGGTGTTCCAGGTCTTGGCAGCGAGGTAGGAGAAGGATCTGCCGCCGGAGGTTGTTCGTTGGATGCGGGGGACATCGGCGAGGGCGAGGCTGGTTGAGCGGAGCTGACGGGTCGGGGTGTAGAAGTTGAGTCTACTGTTCAGGTAGGCTGGTCCGGCGCTGTGGAGTGCTTTGTGTGTGTGGGTGAGGAGCTTGAAGGTGATCCTCTTGTCGATGGGGAGCCAGTGAAGGTCTCGCAGGTGGGGGGTGATGTGGCTGCGGCGGGGGACGTTGACGATCAGTCGGGCGGAGGTGTTTTGGATGCGTTGTAGTCGTCGTAGGTGTTTGGCTGGGAATCCTGCATAGAGTGCGTTGCCGGAGTCCAGTCTGCTGCTGACGAGGGCCTGTGTCACCGTTCTTCTTGTTTCTGTCGGGATCCACTTGTAGATCCTGCGGAGCATGCGGAGGGTATTGTAGCAGCAGGAGGAGACGGCGTTGACCTGTTTAGAGATGGAGAGGGAGGAGTTGAGGATGAATCCTAGGTTGCGTGCATGGTCGGTGGGTGTCGGTGCTGCTCCCAGTGTCGGCCTAAAGGAGTCGTCCCAGGCTGAGGGGGTGGGTCCGAGGATGGGTACCTCCGTCTTGTCCGAGTTTAGCTTCAGACGGCTGTTCTGCATCCAGTCGGCGACGGCCTTCATTCCCTCGTGGAGGTTGGTTTTGCCGGTGTGCAGGTCCTTGGTGAAGGAGAGGATGAGCTGGGTGTCGTCGGCATAGGAGATGATGTTGAGGTTGTGTTGGCGGGCCACTTGTGTCAGGGGGGCCATGTAGATGTTGAACAGCGTCCGGCTGAGAGATGAGCCCTGGGGGACGCCGCAGATGATGTCAGTAGCCTCGGATCGGAAGGGCGGGGGGCAGACGCTCTGGGTTTTGCCGGAGAGGAAGGACGTGGTCCAGTCAAGGGCCTTCTCTTGGATTCCGGCTTCTAGGAGGCGTGTTTTTAGAGTGCGATGGCAGACCGTGTCGAAGGCGGCTGACAGGTCCAGGAAGATGAGGGATGATGTTTCGCCATTCTCTAGTTAGTGTCTGATGTCGTCTGTGGCGGCGATGAGGGCTGTCTCGGTGCTGTGGTTTCGTCTGAACCCGGACTGGGACGGGTCCAAGATGTTGTTGTCTTCCAGGTGGCGGGCCAGTTGCATGTTGACGATTTTCTCTATGACCTTCGCCGGGAACGGGAGCAGGGAGATGGGCCGGAAGTTCTTGAGGTCCATGGGGTCCGCCTTGGGCTTCTTGAGGAGGGTGCTGATTTCGGCGTGTTTCCTGCTTTCCGGGAATGTCGCTGTTTCGAAGGAGATGTTGATGACCTTCCGTAGTTGGGGTGCGATGGCTGCGTCTGCTTTGTTGAATATGTGGTGTGTGCACAAGTCTGACGGAGATCCTGAGTGGATGGAGTTCATGACCTTGCGTGTCTCGTCGTCGTTGACGTTGGACCAGGAGGTCAGGCGGTTGGGGCTGGTGGTGTCCACAGGGGAGGTGGGGTCTGGCGTAGTCGGGGTGGTCATGGTGTTGAAGCTGTCATGGATGTCAGCAATCTTGCGGTGGAAGAAGATGGCCAGTGAGTTGCACAGTTCTTGTGAGGGCGGTATGTCGTTGGCGTTGGCGCTGGGGTTGGAGAGTTCCTTTACGATGCTGAAGAGCTCTTTGCTGTCGTGTGCGTTGTTATCCAGGCGGTCTTTGAAGGAGGATCTCTTGGCTTATCTGATGAGGTGGAGATGTCTGCGGGTGGAGTCCTTGTGGGCTGCGTGGTTGTCCGGAGTGCGATTGTGGAGCCATATATTCTCCAGTTTCTGACAGGCGCGTTTGGAGGTCTGCAGCTTGTCGGAGAACCAGGTGACTCTCTTGCTGGCGTGGTTGTTGGAGGGTTTCTTGAGTGGGGCGAGGGTATTGGCGCAGTCGTCGATCCACTGCCTGAGGTTGCGGGCTGCGGCGTTTGGATTGGTGGGGTCGGTGGGTGGGTTCTGGGCGAGGGTGGTGATCAGCTGGTCTTCGCTGACTTTGCTCCAGCAGCGGCGAGGCAGCTGTTGGGTGCGGTGGTACTGGTTGGGTTGTTGAAGGTGAAATGGATGCAGCGGTGGTCAGTCCAGTGGAGTTCAGTGGTGTGGTCGAAGGCGACGTGGATGCCTATTGAGAAGATGGGGTCCAGAGTTTGGCCAGCGGCGTGGGTGGGTGTGGTGACGAGTTGTCTGAGGCCGAGGTTGGCGAGGTTGTCGATTAGGGTGGCGGAGTTGCCGTCGGTGTTGTTCTCGAGGTGGAAATTCAGGTCCCCGAGGAGGATGTAGTCTGTGGAGGCGTGTGAGTGGGTGCTGGCGAGGTCGGAGATGGAGTCGCTGAATTGTGCTCGGGGGTCCGGGTGGTCTGTAGATGAGTGTTCCTCTGAGGGTGGTGGTGCCGTTGGCGTGGATCCGGAAGTGGAGGTGTTCAGCGGTGGTAAGGGTGTTGTCTGCGTGGGTGGCGACCTTGTGGGTGGACTTGTGGACGATGGCTATTCCTCCTCCGATTCCGTTGGTGCGATCCCTGCGGGTGATCTTGTAGCCATCCGGGATGGCTATGACGAGGTCGGGCGCCGAGGAGTCGTTCCACAAGGTCTCGGTCAGGAAGGCCACGTCTGGGGTGGAGGTGTCGAGCAGATCCCAAAGTATTTCCTTTATGTCCATGACTCAATATGGCCTCCGTAAAGCCCATCCTCTGGAGCTCATACCTCAGCACATGCCGTGGTACTCGCACCAATCACCGCCTTCATCAGCCTAAGTCTATAGAGGTCTTCCACTCAAGGTGATGTTTACAGTTAAGATGGCACAAAACAACGTCTCATCTGTAAACAGCCCTTCACTGGCTTCTGATCAAACAAAAACACACTCTGCCTAGTGCACGTTCAACTACTACCTCACTACAATGCGTTTCATTCAATTTCCGCTTTGGCTGTTTTTAATGACCGTCGATTACATGCGTTTAATTGCAGTGACCCTTATAATCTCTTCCGGTTCCTTCCGTGTCTTTCCCCTGAGCATTGTCATCAGGGCAGTCATCTCTTCCGATTGAGAGGAAAACTCCAGCCAAAATCACTTTTTTTTGTTTTTACCAAGGCCCCTCTCCTCTGACACAACCCCACGGGGTCACCCTCTCCTGTTTGGGCTCCTGGGAGGAAATGCTTGCATTTTAGAAACACTGCTTGCCGGCAGCGGTCATTAAGCGCTGGGTGTGGGAAGCACACAGACTTCCAGGCATAGGTTAGCCACAAAGTTTGCAGTCAAAATGCCTCGCCTAAATCTTCCATAGAAATAACAACAATGTATGTTATATAGTGCACATTGCACTTCTGCTATTTTTAAGAGCTATACGTAATAAGTGTTACTATTTCCCAATTCAATAGCACTCAATATACCAATTTCAGAAGCATTCGGAAGAATCCGACAGCTTCACCAGCATTCATACTTGTGACTTTCAGATCACTGCAGATGTCAGCTGTGAGTGTGAACTCAGGGAGCCATCTTGGTGGCACCTTTCTTCCCATTTTAAGAATTATGAGGTGCATGCCATTCTATGTCATATAAGTGCATGTGTAATAAAAGAGAATCTGTAAGTGCCTGCTGGTTGGTAATACACTCACCCGCTACAGTCCATAAATAACTTCTGATGCACCCACCATCATTAACACCGTATCAAAAAGTTTATTGTTTCCAATTATTAAAAATTATTACAATATTACGTTTACAATATTACATTTACATTACAACATAACACAGTATCAAGCCGACCACTACACTGGAGATCAAAATCTTAGAAGCATATACACAGAAACATTCAATGCACCTACACCAGCAGCAAAAGAAGCACTCGCACAGCACACCGCTCATGTGCTCCCAAGTGCTAGTTACCAACTCGCCTGCCCGACAGTGGTAGGGTAAATGTAAATGTAATTTGCACTTGTATAGCGCCTATCACCCAGGGGTCTCTAAGCGCTGTACGAATACCGCTGTGGAACCTTTCCTGGCCTGTTCCTGTGAGGTGTCCACTCTTGAGTACCCCCAAGCTGAAGCCAGGCATCCTAGCGTTGTTAGGGCCGGTGTGGAGAATAAGCAAGGTATTGCCCAGAGTTGCAGAGTGTGACCCATGATTAGAGTAGGCCCCAAAGCGAGAATTATCAGGTCCGAGGACATTGAGCCCAAGACCCTGCCCTGACGGGGATTGAACCCTGGTCCCAGGCCAGACCTTGATCAGGGTCTGCTGCTCTAACCATTGAGCCACGCTTCTCCACCATCCATAGAGGCCTTGATGCTAAGATCCATACCTGTGAAACGTGCACTAAATACAAGCCCATTATTTAAGATACTGGTCATAATGATTTAGTCTACCAAAATGTCTTCCGTTGACTGTAGCGTCAACTATGGGTCTATTTGGTACAAACTATGGGTCACACCTGGAGACCTATCCTCCTTCCTGGAACCCCCGACTATATTAGTGGGCAGCCGCGGGCCGTGGAGGGAGTTACGGTGGGGCAGGGAGGCGGGGAGGGGGCGGGGCAGGGTGGAAAAGGCTAAAAACCGGCACCAGGATAATTACAGGTAAGTAAACAATTTGATTAATAAAACGAATTTCGTAGGGCGCACTGCATCGCATTTTGCAATGCAGTGCGCGCTACGAAATTCGTTTTATTATTTAAATTGTTTACTTACCTGTAATTATCCAGGTGCCGGTTTTTAGCCCTCTCCACCCTGCCCCGCCCCCTCCCCGCCTCCCTGCCCCACCGTAACTCCCTCCACGGCCCGCGGCTGTTAGTGGGCCAGAAACAGAACAGGGGCTACCGAGTATTCCTCAGAACCCTGGTGGCTCCTACGTGGAAGGAGACCATGGCTCCTTCTGACTCTTACTGAAAAACTATTTGGAACAAAAGGGATGTCTTACTTTGAGCCGACAGTGGCGATGGAGACCTTGCAGACGAATCGCAAATCAAAGCTTTACCTGTACAAACAGAGCTGATTAATAACACCTGCGGTATCTTACCTAACAATTAGACAAGCTTGAGCACAAATAAATGTCCTTTTGCTAGGAACATGACCCTTTTCAACACTTTCTGTTCTGTGACTTGATTTTCATGGTCAACTTTTAGATGCTGTTTAAAAGTGTCATAAGACTGTTCTGTCCTGATGAAGACCTATTTCTTCAGTGGTTTGAAACGTTGCAATGCCTCTCTTGTGGGCTGCATATTGGCTATTATTTAGAGTGTTTGGAATAGACCCACTGACTTTACTTTGTGATTCTTGAAATAAAATGTGTGCAGCCAGATTGTTTTAATCCTCGTGTTGAGTACTACACTTTCTTCACATTTGCACCACTGGTGTATTGTGCCACTTTGTTATTAATCCTGTAGCAACATATAATCCTTTGACGTGTTACTGCTTCAAGCTAATTCAAAGTCGGAGCCTATGCAAAGATATGGACATGGCGATGATGGCGGAAAAATCAGTATATGTTCACCGAGGGTGTCCAAAAAAGTGGGAGAAGGTCTGGGAAGGCCGGAACGTATATAGGGGTAATATGTGTGAACCCCCCTCCTCCCCCACTCGAAGAATCCGAGTCTGATACTAGTGCATGAACAAACTATGTTGGAGGTTCCTTGCAATATGTATTTTTTGGGAAATATGTGGGCGCGAGAGATGCTGCTAGTACTGGTGGGTCTGTACTTTGTGAAACGCAAGAATGAGTATACGCACAATACTGGATTTATGTCTGTGTGCCATGTAAACTGCACTGCCATCGAAACAATATACGAAATGTTCAATAAAAATTGCTTTAAAAAAAAAAAGTCTGAGCCTAGTTTGTGAACGGGGTCATGTACTTGGTGTAAATTATCATTTACCCCTGTGAAACAGACACACAGGGAACTGCTGGGATCTTTTTTTTAATGCTGAGATCTCCTAACTGTCCCAAACAATTGTAATGAATCTGTAGAAGCTAGTAACTGCTTACACAATGTATTAACGTGGCTTTACCGCTCCTTGCTAGAGATACTTTAAATTACAAATTAGTGTTGACTATGGAATGGGATTCCGGCAGAGCTGTGCACATTACCAACGTGTGTGCAGTCTGACAAGGCCGGGGGCCTCTGTTTTACTTATTCACAGAGCCCAGAAGCATCCGGTCGAATAAAGCATTATGAGGCGCCGAACAGAAGGCATGGGTTGAATAAAACATCCATGTCTTACATTTGAGTCAGGTTTACATTCCAAGCAAGATATCAAAATGAAGGCAATACTTGTAATCGCAGAAGAGTGCAAGGGACCCCACCCGCATCCAGGCCAGTGAATTCACTGGGCACATCTGGAACAGAGGTGCTTGCTGCAAAGACTTACATAGTGCTGTGCTGATGAGAGGTCCTGAGTGATTCGTCCCCTGCCCCCCTCACAGCAGGGAGGTTGGAAGAGTGGGGGTGCTTAGCTTGGACAACCCCCATGACGCTCGCTCGTTTACATAGAGCTGCATTAACGTGCAGTAGTGCAGCACAGTTGTGCACTGGAATTTACACTACCCAAGAGGTGCAAAACTCTACATGCACCAAAGGGCCGGTGTAAAATGACAGTTCGACAATGCTCAGGCGGTGCACACCTTCGGCCTGGTTCACATAGACTGGTGTGTGTGTAGGTGTAACCTACTCCCGTGGTACTCCTGGCTTCCTCGTGAATAATGTCAGTGGTTAATTTGTAAAATAAAAAGTGCCGGGTTTCTCCTCAGGAGGCAGCGCTAACAGGACAAATATGTTGGTGCAAACTGCCTCCTGACTAGAGCCCCGGCACTTATTAACCTGGAGAGGACTTGTCCTAATGGGCAGCGCTGCTGATTTCGAAGCTGGGGAACCCGGTTCGAGTCTCGACGTGGTTCAACATCCTGTGAGTCTGGGGGAAAACATGTGCCTTTTAAATAAGTGTGTCCTTAACTGGTGATATAAGCACCGTGCCGAGGATTAGGTGCTGAGCACCGGATAGCAACCCCTCAAATTAAGCACCCAAGGCCAGAGGTACTCCTGGCTTACTTCTTGAATTCGGGAGCATTAGCAAGTACGTCACATACAATCTATGCGAATGGAGCCATTCTTTTTACACTAGTGAGTTGATGTAAATGCTGCTGCCGTCCTGCTCGATTGGTGCAATGTTTAGTGCAGCATTGCATTGCACCAGGGCACATTTATGCACTCCAGCCCCTGAGGTTTGCTGTAAATCATATTTAGGGGTGCTCTCGGAGCAGGCCTTCCTATAGCCACCTGGGGGCACCCTGTCAAACACCTGGATGTGACTGCGAACCCTTTTTATCACTTCATACACTGGAATCTTCACCAACATCGCAGTGAAACACAATCAGCCCAGCCTGGCTCCTTTAAATGTACAAAGTCTAACCCTACCTCCTCCCTGCCGGCCTTCCCTCTAGCACCGGACCCGACAGAGGCTGCAATCTAACCTGCAGGCTATATAAACTGGCCAATCACTGGTGAATGGGTTGCCCTCTGCACTAATGTGTTAACTATTCGCACTAATTACACAAGAACCTTTTGATGCGAAATGCACCGTGAGATTCACAAACATCAATGTAAAAGGAGGGTGAGATTACATGTCGGTAAAGGCGCTTTCGGTCCAGCGTTCCATGTCAATGTTAGTTTCAATCCTGGGTCGGCTGACTTCACCTTTTATCCTTCAGTGGTCGATTAAATGAATGTCACTGAGCAGTAACTGTAAATGTTGGGCAACATTAAGCTGTTCTTACTGAACATAGATAGACCAACATTTACACCAGAAATTATGTTATGCTTCTTCATTGAGAATAAAAATACCGTTTGTTCTGAAACAAATATTGCCGTTCCATTAAGAAACATCACTTGAAAGGGTGTTGAGGTTAAGATTTCGAAAAATTCCAACTGAAGTTTATCCGTTGCGGCATAATTTTATATTTTGCTAATCTTACAATGGAATAAAAGTTAACCATGATTCAACCACTAGCCCAAAAAACATTAATTTGTCACGTGCGTTTTTATTTAGTTGGTTTTACCCAATGTTTGTTACTAGTAGACGGGTGCCTCCGCACTTCTCAGAGTGATTTACATGAAGGCCAATGTGTATGACTTCGAGGCATCATAATGTGCAGGTGACCTGCGGGTGCACCACCACCGCTGTGATGTCACTATCGTGTCACTTGCACCGTCTTGTTATTTTTTTCACGGTCACTATTTCTATCCATTTTTTATTTTCCTTATGTGAGAGTTTTTACTAGAAATATTGTATTTGGATTCAGATGAAAATGGTGCAACAGGCTGCCAGAGAGGTAGGTGGCACCTACCAGGAGGGTAACAAGTTGGGGCGGGGCATGACATGACACACTAGAGACAGGAAGACAGGATGTGTAGGTGGTGGTTCTGTAGGACAGCCCTCCATGCCAGGTAAACAGAGACCAGTGAAGACAGGTGTGTTGTTAAACGCAGCGGGCGGCCATGATGTCTGGTATTAGCAGTATCGGAAACTCCTAAAACCAGGTACAAGATGGCTTCCACGGGGTCAAATGTCAGGGATGCGGATTCTTGGACACTCAATGAACAGCTGTGGGGCACACTGCATCACACTCGTCGATCTCATCCTAGTCCTTCGCCTTTTATGAGGGGTGTCCAACGCAGGACTGCAAGGGCGGGAACCAGGTTTTGCACATCTAATGAGCTTAGAAACAAAGGGGCAGATCTATACAAAAGTGACGCATTTGTTGGCACAAAAGTCATGCACTGTCGCAAGCATGATGCAACTCCAGCAACGCATGAGAGGCCTATCCTCATTGTGCTGCTTCACTCCTTTCGCCTGCTCCAAGCAGGCGTAGGATTTGACGTAGTGGCATCCTAGAAGTGGCGCAGTGAATTTTTTTTACTTGGGACCCAGCATACATTATAACTGACGTATGTATAATGTGGCGCAGGGCTTAACAATGTGACGTATCTCCCTACATGCGTCACATTGTAAATGTGCCGCATTTTTATGCCGCCGCTGCATCACAAAAAGTGATGCAACAAGGCTCAAAAATGACACAGGGGGCTTGTAAATCTGTCCCAAAGTAAACAAAGATAGCCACGGGTGAGCCAGAAAACTTGGCAAGAATCCAGCAATTCTGGACTTCTGTTGGATTCACAGGCTCTACTTAGAGGTGCCACTGCCAGCTTCCAGACTGGCACCTCCCCACAGAGGAAGACCTGTGGCAGGAAAGCGTGAAGTTTAGTAGTGTGTTTTGTGCCGACATCAGGGTGGCATCGGTGGGTTGAGGAGTTGGCATTGTGTTTTGATCGAAAGTGAGCCCACAGGTGGCTTGTTGTGTGGCACAGAGGACCGCTGATGTTGGCAAAATGGGTTGGGCCCTGGACTGAGGTTTGCTGGTCATTAAATTCGGCAAGAGTGCCTTCCCATTGTCACTGAGGTGGCGATAGATTGGCACTGAAGTTATGCGGCGAGGCAGTCAGTGGTTGTCGGTGGGCTTAGTTGTGTTGCTTGAAGGGGATAAAGGCATTGACACATGCCTCGCGTTCGTTGTTTAACAAGTTGGCATCTACAGCGCGGCGTTCGTTTTATAGCGCCCAATCTTTAAAACGCTGCAGTGTGGGCGCTTTGACTTTGCACGGCAGGCTCAAGTTCCATCGGACTGAATGAATAGACCGAAGGAATAGACTGGAGAAAGAGCATCGGGTGTTTACTGAAAACGAGCCCAGATTCCTGGCCACGCACACCCCCTCCCAAGCACGGGCAACGGGTGGTCGTCGCTGGGAGCCCCCTCGCATGAAGCGGCCTCCCTCCAGCGCTCAGCCGTGTTTTCCACAGAAAGTGAAAAGAGAGGCGCGCAGAGCAGCCGGATCCGGGCCCGTGCCTTGGGGGTTAACTGGCAGCTCTCGTGGCTGCTGGGGGCCGGGGGTGGGGGGTGAGGGGGCCAGGCAGCCCATTACTAATGCCTGCCTGGTGAGTCACCCACACCCGGGCCCCTTCCCAGTCGAGTTGCTGCAGGTCGCCCGGAGACGCCGGGGCTCGGAATGCCGCCGCAGTGGTCCCTGGGTGTCACGCGCGTCGCGTGCCGGCTCCAGTGATTTCTGCGTGACTCTCGGCGGGGGCGAGCGCTGGATCTCCGGCCGTGTGCCCGGTTCGGGATCCGTTCCCCGGCGGCTGGGGGCTCGGATAGCAGGGGCTGCAGTGCGCGCAGCCGAGGGGCCAGCCTACAGGAAGGGGCGGTGCTCGCTCGCACAAGGCTCGCTTCTCCCCCCCGGCTCTGGATTTTGGGAGCTTCTGAGCTGCAGGTTGGAGCTGCTGGCGGGGCTGCCTGGTGCCCTGCTGGGACACCCGTTCTGTGCCCTCCGGAGGCCGGGCTACGATGGGGGACAGCGCCCGGTGCCGCAGGATATGAAGGTAAAGGGGGGCTGCACCTCGAGAACTTTCCTTGTGTGCGGCAGGAAGTATGCATGAAACATGGAGCGAGTCCTGGGCTGGAGGGAGAGAGGGCTGTGAAATCACACATCCCGTTCACCCCATTCATTCGTGCGCTTCATTTCGAGAATTACTTCTCGCTTTCTACGTTTGTTTGCATTCCAATTCTCTTTTATGTTGTTTTTTTTGCTCTTTCGTCCCAGTCCCATTATTTCAAAACATTTTCTGCCTTCTTTCACGCTCTCGTTTCCTCTCCCCTTTCTTCACTTCACGCACTTTTTGTAATTTAAATCAATTGTGTAACTTGTTCTTAATATTTCGTTTTTGTTTTAATGGTTTTACCTTCTCTTACTTTAAGCCTCATGTTCTAAAATATCTGCTTATCCTTTTCTTCACTTTTATTCCTTTCGATATGTTTTCTTTCCTCTCCTCCCCCGCCTCTGTATCACCGATTTTCTTCCTTCTTTTTTCCTTTCTTCACATTCCTTCTTTATTTTTCTTTCCTTCATTTTGTTTCTTTCTATTTTAGATCTCAATTTTTTTATTTATCTCTGCTTCTTTCTTTCTCATTTTTTCTTTCCCTTTTTATTCCACCTCTCTCCTTCCTTTTCCATCTGCCTTACCCTGCTAGCGGGCCCCTCATCTGTCACATGCTGCCCTGTCACCCCTCTCCCCTGCCTCTGCTCCGTGCAGATCTCACCCCTGCGTTCTGTCTCTCACGGCCCGTGATGCTGTGATGCGTGCCTGAGTCACTCAGATTTCACAGAGACTGTTAGGTTTCTTTGATTGTAAATGGGATTGTTGGGGGGCGGGGGTGTTTGTAGATGACAGAGAGGCGCTTACACTGCTGTCTAGTGAAATAGAAGGCTTGCACGCCATGTACAACCTTCCATTCAGCTCTGAGGTCCCTTTATAATCTTACATTTCCGATATGTGGCAGTCTCAATCTGTGTGCATTGCACGTTAGGTATCTTCGGGGGGCGCTACTGCTACAGTAAGAGGTTTGCTTCAGGGGCAGGAAAGTGGCGGGACTGGGAGATGCGGGTTTAACTCCTGTCTATCGTCGTTCAACAACAATTTTTACATTTTTGGCAGATCGCCTAATTTGCCCGTGCATGTAAACGTGAATACAACTTGCATGTTTGTTAAGTGCACGTTCACCTCTGGGGCTTCTTGGCGCTGAATAACAAAGGGTTTATTGTTACCCGCCCCAGAGATACTCATTTTAAGTTTCATGTAAATATGTAATTTAAAAGCACTTGCATTTTTTACCGTCCCAATCACACGTACATACCTCCGTTTTGTGTCATCTAATTCACAGCACTGCGCTTTGCCAGATGTACAAGAAAGTGTCTGTTTATCACTGCAACAAGATCTGCGTTGTGTAGGTCAGTGGTTTGCTGCAGAGGTGGACTTCTGAGGAACTGCCTCAATTGTGTGATCCTGGTCAACTGGCTCTGTATCACTGTGCGTAAGATCGGAATTCATCAAAGTGACGAGTTGCTAGAAGCAGACCAAAGTCAGGGCATATCATTGTGTGAAAATGGGACAGTGTGTAATCTTATGTCAGGGTTAAATTATACATCTCAGGATGCGCTCACAATCCTTAATTTGCCACAAATTGAGCACCCTGCAAGTGCAATGTGTCAATTTGTGTGTATGAATTCGAGATCCTACATTTTTGAGTTACATAATTGATCGTATGAGGTTCGAGAACCATGCCCATGAGGGACCCCTTTTTGACGCACCCTAAAAACGCCCAGTATTACATGTGCACACCTGTTGGTTCCAAGAGAGCAGTTATTCCACAGCCTAACGCCCCACTCCATGTGACATTCTTTTTTTTTCTTTTTAAAAAAATAATATTTTTATTGGGTTTTTACAGACATATAAAACAGTTAACATTTAGACATTTCCCATTGTCCATACAGGGTGGTGTTCCATTTAGGCTTCGGAGTTGGTAGCCTGGGTTACAAAGGCTTACGCTCCCTGTTATCACTATTTTATGCACTATATGAACATGACATTAACTTGCTTATTTCTTAGGTATTTAATGAGATGTCGTTTATATTTAGCCACTATGCATAGAGTTGAGGCGATGATGAGGAAGGTCACATGCCTAGTAGATTGCCTAAAATCATGAAGACAGGTTGTCTTTTATTCTGAACCCTCTCAGATGTATGCCTGACCTTAACATATGCATGTTCTTTCATGTGCCTGACCCTAAGATGTCCTGAGACATGCCTGACCATAACATCCTCAGAAATTTGTGAACAGAATATGAATGTCCTTAAATATTTTCTCAGGGATCTCAGATGCTCCTGGGTGGTATGCCTGCATGTACGCAAGTGCGTGTGTTGCTGTGACTAAAAAAAATAAATGAGTGAATCCTACATGTGGTAACCTCAGGTCTCTGGGCTTGTCCACCATTTAGGATTGAAAAAATACAGGATTTGACTCGTTATTTTGGGCTCTTGGCTAAAACGTGCAGTCTTTAAGCTTTCAAGCCCCAGTGGCTGCCTTTTCAGAACTATTGGGTTTATTGTAGGACAGGTAAATGAGTGGGGCGGTAAGGGCAATCAACCTAAAAGATCCAGTTTGCTTATGGATATTAGTGGGGGGAGGAGGGAGGTTCCTTGCAATTCTGGCTCCCTGGGTCGGTGAGTTGCAGAGGGGAGACTTGCAGTTGTCCCTTTAAACAGTCCAAATTCGGAAACTTGTTTGATTGGTTGATGTATGCCACTCATACCCAGAACCAAATTACCTTGAGGCGCGTGGCAGCCGGTAACGATGAACGATGAAGCGAGAACAACTTACTTCAACTGGTTTATCTGGAAGTGTCTCAGCCATTATGTGGTTCTTCCCTTTGCAATAAACGGTGCCCCAGGGTACTGGCAGATTCAGATGTGCTGGGATTATGCAGTTATGAGGTACCACATTCTGTGGCAGGGTTATCTAAATGGTACAGCCAGAAAATGCAAATTCTGCCGCACATTCTGTGGCAGCAATATTTCACTATTTCATCATTCTAACAAATGTTTACTGTCCGTGAAAAAGTTTCACACAATTAGTACCAGTTTAGCACCAGAATAAATCAAATGCCACCTTTGTCAAGTGTTTACCTCTGCACACATCTTATTCTACTTGTTTTTAGTAACTTTTGATCCATTTGAGTTACAAATATTTTTTGTTGAGATCTGCAAATCATGCAGGAGATGATGGATTAAGTGGTGAATGTTTAATTATACGGAACAACGCCGTTGTGGAATCACCTAATTCCAGTGGCCTTCTTAACCCCATGGCCGCGGCGGTAATTCTGCCGCGGCACTGGGGGGGAGGGGAGGTCGCGCGGTACCGCCATGCTTGTGATGGTACCACTCTGGCACGAGCCACGGGCGTGCTGTGCTAATGACAGAGTGGTTCCGGCACGGCCCCGCCCGCTCATCAATACAGACGCACAGGCGCGGAATTGATGCAGCGTAGGCGGAGCGGCCGCGGCGTGACGGAGCCACTCCCTCATGAGCACAGCGCGCCCGTGGCTCGTGACGGAGTGGTTCCGTCACAAGCACGGAACGTGTTAATATCTCATGCTTTTGTGAAGTGCTCTCATTCTCTGTTATTCCTATGAGGATAATTAAAAGTAAAAACTCAAGTTACTGTGTATATTATAAAAGAGCCTCATGCATAAGGTGAAGTTTGAGTTGGATCAGAGTTTCAATACATTGTTGGCTGGGAGCTGGATGAGTGGTGACGCCAATGGGGCAGTGCGTTGGCGCTCTAGATTTTAAGATCACTTGTATGGAACTGTTTTCAGATGAAGCCTTGCAAATGGGACTCTGTTTTTGCAGCCCTGGGCTTTCATTTAGAAAACAAGTGCATTCTGGGAGATGTTGTCTTGGTACATTTTGACTGAGCAAGTTGCAATGTAGTAAAACGTTCTCATTTCTTGTCAAAGAAGCGGTGAGGATTTTAGAATTTTTTGGATGGCTGGACTTTCTTAATATTCGAAATGTAACTGGAGCTTGTGTCCTTTCCTGTCCATCATGACTTGTGGTACTGTGGAGATGCTGTGAATTCTGCTACCTGGGTTGAGTGATAAACCCTCTTTAGGGCGTGAACCCTTAATTCACGGCCATATCCAGTGATCGCTCTGGATAATCCGAGCTTGTTCCTGCACTCTGGTCGCCACAGAAGGTAGGACATGCCATCTGACCTGCTATGCTGCTATCTTCTGTGTGGTGTCACCCTGATCTGTGTTTTTAAAAGCTTGCACACCTCAGCGCTCTCACTACCCTTAGCGCCCAGCTGACTCCAAGAGCTGCCGCGCCTTACCTCAATCATTTCCAGCGGCCGCCATCAGTCCCGGCGTGCGCACTGACTCCGCCCCCTTTCTAGCCACGCCCCCCGATCTCAGTACTTAACCCGCTGATCACTAGCGGCGCTCAGAAATCCTTTGACCCAGTCCTGAGGCGGAAAGCCGGGAGCTGGAGGTACTCGCTACTTGTTTTTAAAATTGTAATAATTGCATTTTAATCTTCTGTGTGGTGTCACCCTGATCTGTGTTTTTAAAAGCTTGCACACCTCAGCGCTCTCACTACCCTTAGCGCCCAGCTGACTCCAAGAGCTGCCGCGCCTTACCTCAATCATTTCCAGCGGCCGCCATCAGTCCCGGCGTGCGCACTGACTCCGCCCCCTTTTTAGCCACGCCCCTTACCCTGTCCTGATATGTGCATACACAAGACGCGCAGCGGACGAGCGCAGCGGGAGCGCCGTTTGCGCGCCGAAGGCGCGCCTAAGGCAAGCCCGTCTGCGCCCGTCCGCGCCAAGACCGCGCCAGGCGCAGGAACCCCTGCCCAACACCCTCTTGGCATCAGGTATGCACCCAATGTCCTTCGCAAACTTCAAGGCAGATCGGACTGCCCCTGCAAACTCGACCTCGCAACTACATTTGGTCCCACTAGTTGTAAAAATTGTCGTTGGACCCTCAACTTCGCCACAAAGCAGCCAACCCCTCCTACGCTACCTTGTTTCACCGGAGGTCTAATCAACGCCAGGTCCATGTGTAAACACAGTCAGGACATCCACGACCTTATTATTGACCACAACTTGGACTGCCTTATGATCACCGAGACCTGGCTTACTGAAGACAGTAACCCTGACATTGCCATCGCCCTCCCCTCAGGGTACTCTTTCCACAGACAGGACAGACTGAAAGGGAGAGGTGGAGGTGTCGCGGTCATTTTAAGAAATTCCTTCAGCTGCCACACATTCTGCCTCGACCCCCTCACCGAGGCCGAGGGACTAGGTTTTTCCATCAAGCTTAGCCACACCCTCTCTTTTTCAGGTGGGCTGATCTATCGCCCGCCGGGAAATGCGTCGAAATTCCTCGGTTCCCTCAACGACGCACTCGGTCAGTTCCTTCTCCGCTACCCTCACTTCACCCTCCTGGGCGATTTTAATCTTCATTTGGAAATACCGATCGACCCCTCCACCAGTAACCTGCTGCAGACATTGGACATCTTTGACCTTCAACAAAGTGTCAAGCTGCCCACACACTTGCTTGGTCATACCCTGGACGGTGTCTGCTCCAATTTTCCAGCCATCTCCACCTCACCACCCATTCCCCAAATCTGGTCGGATCACAGCCTGATCCCTTTCCACATTCTCAATGTCCTCCCCTCTAACTGCAAAAAACCAATCCGCCAACACACTCACTCCATTAATTGGAAAACTGTGCAGGCAAGTCTTATCTCTCACCCCCTCTCCCCTTCTAACGCCCCCCCTTCCTCTGGAAGCATCGATAAAGATGCTGTCTCTTTCAACAAATGGCTTTCGCAAGAAATCTCTGAACGATGTCCACCTAATAAAAAAGTCAACACCCTAAAAACAACGAAAAACAAAGCACCCTGGTATACTCCTGAGCTTACCGCCGCCCACCTCCTCTGCAGGAAAGCAGAACGCAAGTGGCGTAGATCATACGACAACGACGACCGTAGCAACTACATACTCCTGAGAAAAAATTATCTCTCAACTATAAAATCAGCTAAAAAAACCTACTATGTAAACGCCATCAATGCCGCCAATCAGAAACAACAAACCCTCTTCTCCATAGTAAAGTCTTTTACCAAACCAAAAGCCCTCCAACCGGAGATCCCCCCGTCACAAGAGCTGTGCGATAAGATCTCCGACTACTTCGAGGAAAAAATAAGCTCCATTCACATCAATTTTCCCCCTTCCCCCCCGGTGTTCTCTTTCTCAGAGCTTGACAAATCTCGCCCAACCACTAATTGCCTCACTCATTTCTCTCCGGTAACTCTAACTCAAACCAGAGAAGTGATTCTTTCATGCAAATCAGGCTCTCCCTCCGACCCTTGTCCCCCCAAGATCCTTCATATCATTATTGATGAAATAAACCCCATCATCAACGAAATAATCAACCTCTCCCTCAAATCTGGCTCTGTCCCACTTACCTGGAAAAAAGGTACGGTTAAACCTCTAATGAAAAAGGCGAATAAACCCCCCTCTGATCTAACTAACCTTCGTCCCATCACCCTACTACCCGCACTGGGCAAAATCACGGAACAATTAGTCCATAAAGAACTTAAGGCCTTCCTCGACGCCCACAACCTACTTCACCCCCAGCAATCCGGTTTTCGGTCTAGACATTCCACCGAGACCGCCTTGATCGAGCTGACCGACACCATTAAAAACCTTCAAGATCAGAGGAAGAAGGCCATCCTGATCCTTCTTGACCTCACGGCGGCCTTCGACACTATTTCTCACTCCATACTGCTTAACAGACTTATGGGTATCGGCATTACCCACTCAGCCTTAGCCTGGATCAGGTCTTTCCTCAGTGACAGGTCTCAGACCATCTCACTGGGCCCCTTCCAATCCAAAGAAAAAAAAATTTCGTGTGGAGTACCCCAGGGCTCCATTTTAAGTCCCCTCCTATTCAACATATACCTCATCCCCTTGCTTTCACTCATAGAATCGTTTGGCATAATCGTCACGTCTTATGCCGACGATACTCAGCTTGTCATCCCTCTCGAAGACAATTCCAACCTGGCCGAACTCAACCTTAAATGCTGCCTTACAGCGGTCTTTCAATGGATGGATAACAATCACCTTCGCTGTAACTCCAGCAAAACCGAAATCCTGCCCATTGGGAAGAACGCATCCTTTTGTCCCGCTCTGTGGTGGCCTGATAACTCTGCTGCTCCACCCCAGACAGTTTCATCGGCCAGAAACCTCGGAGTCATCTTCGATTCCGATCTGTCCTTTGACTCTCATGCCACTACCGTGGCGGGTAAATGCTTTGGCATTATAAGATCCATGAGAAAGTTCTGCGACTTTCTCCCGCTCGACTCCAGAAAGACCATTGCAGTAGCCCTCATTCTCTCTCGGGTGGACTACTGCAACGGCCTCTTGGCAGGGACCAAGAAATCCACCCAACTAAAACTGCAAAGTGTCCTGCACACTGCTGCGCGTCTGGTCTTAAAACTCCCACGTAAATCCTCTATTTCCACTGCCCTCAGATCCCTCCACTGGCTCCCCCTGCACAAGAGAATCCTATTTAAAATTCTCGTCGTAGCCTTCCGAGCCTTCCACAAATCTGGCCCAGTTTACCTTGCGAAACGTTTCCCTCATTACATTCCGGGTCGCACTCTTAGATCCTCTCAAGAAAATCTCATGACCCTCCCCAAATTCAACCTAAAAACCAAAGGCGGAAAAACTCTCTGCACCCTAGCTATCAGAGCTTGGAATAGTATGCCAAAACATCTTAGATCCCAGACGCAAGAGAAACCCTTTAGGAAACACCTCAAAACATGGATCTTTAATCTCTCTGACGACTGGACTAAAGCAGCCATCTAAACCCCCCACTGCCCTCCCTCTGAGCTGGTCCCAGGTTTTTCATAGCGCCAAGATGCTCCCTTCGGAGCGAACGTATGCGCTTTACAAATACCCCTCCAATATCCAATATCCAATATGCATTTGCCACAATATTGGGGCAGCTTGTGGGATGTGCCATGTTGAACAGGGTAGCTTAATTTGAGCCGGTCATTTCTGGTGCCGGGTATTAGCACTTAATTGTCAACACCATGGTTTTTGACAGCCTGCCACATGGTGGCGCTGTCTGTCTAATTTAAACATGAGCACGACAACAGTTGTTTATCAATTCAATATACATTAAAATGACTATTGACTGCTGCCCAAGCACTTCTTTATCTTGGGGACCCTGGAACTAAACTACATTGTCACATTTGTAGGAGTGTGATGGGTATTGCGTTGCTACTGCCACTGGGAGTGGCAGTGTGTGGCTCATGCTGCAATGGCCTCCTGACGAGGGGACCTGGCACTTATGTTTTCTTTTTTTACAAATTAAGCACTGCTTTCCTTGTTATTTGAGATGCGACATTGCAATATAACAGTCTTTTCTAGTAAGGCTGTTGGGCACCAGTGCAAAGATGTCAAGATTTCTTTGATGCCTTTTGATAATTTTTACCAATGTTAAAGTTGCATGCTTTGTTCAGTACTATGTATATCACATTGTTGCAGACAACCTTTGCTTCTTTAGGTGCACTGCTACAGTACATTTCATGTACTACAACTTGTGCAACAGTTGATTACTTGTACATTGCTACAGTACACTACATGCTGCCAACAGGGGCTGCCGTGTGTTGGAGCAGGGCTTGCGGCTGTGGGAGTGGCTTGGTAATGTCTGCCAAGGGCAGCTCTTGTGAAGGTGGCTTGGGAGAAGTACTTAATTTATTTGAGCCGGTGGGTTCCAGTCCTCGCCACCTGCACTTCATTGTCAGCACTGGCACTTATGACAGTCGCGCTGTCTAATTTTGGAATGAGCACAACAGCAGTTTTTAAATAATACTACATACATTAAAAATGACTTACCTGCCACCCAAACCACTCTTTTAGCTTTAGGGGCCTGTATTAGTCTTAATTGTCCTGCTTATAGAAGTGACAGCAGGCTTCTCCTAGAAGCTGGGGTGGGGGGTGAAAATTGGGGGGTGGGAGGGAAGGGTGGTTGAGGTGGCTGGGGGCCAGTCCAGTAAGTACCCTTAAATTCATGGGCTGAAGGTCAGGTGGCCTCTATGTCTAACTCGACCTGGGCAGCAGCCCTCTCCTCCCTGTGTCGCTTGACACAGGACTCCTCTTCTTTCCCCGCCCACCCAAACCTGAGTGTGCAAGGAAGCACACTACGTGTTTTGGGGGTTTCTTAAGTGTGGCTGTTGGGCGGTTGATTTAGTTTGAATCGAATTTTGTGTTGGCTTTGCGAGTGGGCGTGGCTTATGATTAGCATGGATACATTTCCACACCTTGGCATCTTGCATCAAATTCCACACAAAATGGCTGACTTTCCCCCAGGGGGAATTTGGAGCGCTGGTGGTGTCGGGGCTGGGAGGACGCTCACACAGCTGTTTGTAGCCCCTTTTTGCTATTTACCCCCATCTTCTTGCCCATGGGTAGATGGGCTTGTACCAGAGGACCAAGTTATAGCCCGGTTGTCCAGACACATCTCTCTGACGGTATTCAGAGAGGGATGCCTCTAGCATGGTCACCATGTCAGCAACCGAGCTGGTCCTGGCGCCTCAGTAGGGGATTGGAGTGATTTCTTCCTTCATTTTGGCGGCCCTTGGTTTAAACGAGATTCTGGACTATGCCTCATAGTCAAGACATGTGTGAGAGGCCAGATGTTAGTCTTGTAAATGTCTAAGAATGGAGGTTCTGTTTTTGGAACATATTGCCTAGTTTGCCCTGTAATATAGTTTGCTTGCACTGTTTTAGGATGAAAAAATGAAATTGAATATTTTTTTTTGTTTCTGTTACAAATACCACCTGAGATGTCATCTCAAACCGCAAGAATTAATCTACTATCTTTACATCCTTGAACGCCTGCATCGATTGGGTCCTCCCCGAGTAGATGGGTCCCTGCCTAAGGAAACAACTTTTGCTAAAGTTGATTACATATATGTTGCTCCAATACATTGATGCCTAAATAAAAGCCGACATTTAAATAGCCCAGTCACTTTCGATCATTCATTCGTCTTACGGTGATCAGTCTTCATCCAACCATCGTGACCGTCTCTAACTGATTTTCAAGGAGTGATTTCTCCAAGATCACACATGGCTTTAGTGGAAAGCTGAGGCATGAATCCAGTGCACCTGGTACTGGAGTCCAGCCCCCTGACCTTTGAGACCCAGGTGAACCTGAAATTGGAACTTTTGTTTTTAAATTGGGTGGGTCCACCTTGTGCCCTGATGTTCCAAGGATGGTCATTGCTTTTGTATGGATATCTCTAGCTAGATTATATATAATGTGCTTCCTGCTGCCTTAATCAATTCAGTGTTCAATCTGGTATTTATTAAAAAAAAAAAATCTGGGAAATGTGAAAAACATTTGTAACCTTTGGTAAAAATTATATTGTTCCCTGGTTTTCACCCAAAATCTCATGTGAATATCAGACCACACGTTAGCTCCCCCTTCCACCTCGGTAACTGAATTGACTTCTGCTCGGTTCTTTCAATCATGAGGCAATAAGAGCTGGTTAAGTTAGACAGCTCCTGTCTACAGCTCTCTGTTTATATTATCTGGATAAATTTAGAAGTCTTGCGTTTCATTCCATGGAACATCATTGCCCAGGCTGTTGAGTCTGTCTCTCTCCCCCTCCCCCCTCTCCCAGCAAAAGGTCACGGTAGAAAATTTGCAGTGTTGGACCAAGTGTCCCTCCACCCCCTCTCACTGTACACGCAGGAACTTTACAAGATGCCACTGGTGTATCCATGGCTGATCCCTGCTTTATGGATTCATGCTCAGAGTGAGAAACATATACATTAGTCACCGGTATTATGTTTCACTCTGCGCTCACATCTTTATGTGCCCGAACAAAACTATTCTTGTGTGGTGTCCCTGCTGACAGACGATCCAGTGACCTGCATATCTGGGATCACCTGCCGGCTGGGGGGGTCTGTGCGATGTGACTCTTTGGAGCCTGCCTGATGGACTGTTTAAAAGGTGGACATTAATATGTGTGAG
Organism: Lissotriton helveticus; assembly: GCF_964261635.1. Taxonomy (NCBI): domain Eukaryota; kingdom Metazoa; phylum Chordata; class Amphibia; order Caudata; family Salamandridae; genus Lissotriton; species Lissotriton helveticus. The sequence continues at coordinate 171,990,786 of NC_136059.1, read as the reverse complement.
ATCCCTCCAACCTTCCCAGTCCTGTGTGGTTTGTGTTGATTGGACTGGTTTAGCCGGTGTGTGCCCTCCAGTAGGGGTGGACGGAATTTGCGTAATTGCGTTACGCAAATCTCCGCAAAACAGTAAAAAACGTCAGCGAACACGCAGAAATTCCGCGAACACACGGAATTGCTTGTTCGCAATGCTTTTTTCCTGTTCACGATTGTTGTTTGCGTGCTCGGGAAGAAATATCTTGCGAAGCCGCATTTTGAGAACTCAAACAAGCAAAAAATTTCGCGAAGTCGCGGAACGCACAATTTTGGCCAATTACGCGTTCACCGCGGAATACGAAATTTTGCAAATTCCACGAGTGGAACGGAATTTACCACCCAGGCCTACCCTCCAGTTGCCAGCCAGGTTCCACCAGTTCTTTCATACGTCAGTTCCGTTTATGAGGAGGAACAGCTGGTGAGTTTGTATATTATCATGTGATGACAGATTTTATTTCAGATTGAGGCAAGTTCTGTCAGGAGGGCAGGAGTCACTGTCCTCCATCTTGTGGATAGATTAGAAAGAGGGACCAACATTGTTTACTTTCTGTGATGTCTTATGACGTCAGTGCAGACGGGGGCCACTATGTTTCCAAAAACTTTCACTCGGCGGACTCGATAATTCTCTCGCCTCGGTGCCCACTCTGATCAGCGATCACACTCGGCAACTCTGGGCATTAGCTTGCCTCATCTTCACTAACGGCCCCACCAGACCGCCGGGGATGCCTGGTCTCAACCTGGAGATACCCATTAAGGGACCATCTCTCAGGGAAGCCAGGAAGGGTTTCGCAGCGGTCGAAGCGCCTTGGGACCCTACGGGTAAGTAGTGCGCTATATAAATGCCTATACATTTACATTTACATTTACTCGATAGGTGCTGCCACGCGCAAATAAAAAATCGTGCCATCTTGTGTTCAGATTGATAATGACTCGCCATGTTGTTTAGTGTCAGAGTCATAAACACGTGATATTTCATGAAATTTCTGTCACTACAATGTTGTAGGGTGGCTGGGAGGGGGTGCACACTGCTTGCGTTTTCTGAACTGCATCCCACTGAAACTGAGACTTGTCCCAGTGGGGTGTGTTAATTGACTTTCACTTTCATCCCTTGTGGATTAAAACTCAACATTTCACTTTCACACAATGTTCGTTGTGCCTCTAAGGTTCCCGAGTTGCCCTTTGACATTAAATGATTACTGAAGGTTGCATCATTTCCTAAAATATCCCCGCTTCCGTTCAGCGGCCGAGGTCATGTGTCATCTGCGTCCATAACATGCTGTCCTAGAGAGAGCGCTTCTAACACCAGGGAGTTCAGTCCAACTTAGTTTACAGTGTTCGTCTTCTCTCGGTCCCACCACAAGGAGGCCTTATTATATTCCTTCCCCTTTTAAGACAAACTATATTTGCGTGTTGCCTTTTTGCTGTTATCCAATTTGCTCAATCTAGACAAGTTCTGGAGGGAGAGGTAAATCCGAGCTAGAAGGGTATAGTCCCGCCGAGAAGACAGACGCATCAGGCAGGCGACAACTTGGGGTCTTTGCAAATACTTGTAAACTTCTTATCTCCATTGAGCGCCGCCGCCTTGGATTGCGAGGTGCAGCCTTTACATAGGGCACATGTATATGTGTCATTACAAGCTTCTTCACCGCGAGGCATTGAGACCTTTCCTAGAATGTATATGTGGTAGAGATGGGCGTGGTTTACCGAAAGCCAATTGGATAGCCAATCAGATTCCTTTGAATGCAGTTTTAACTACCAGTAAAGAGTCGTCCCTTCACCCAGTGAAATATGCTTAAAACACCGGAAGGGCAGTTAGCAGATTTCACTGCCCCCACAAGAACTCAGGCAAACACACGTGGTCATTGTACAGGACTTCTTCGTGTCCCTGTTTCACAATGTGATTCAAGTTCAAGTTTATCATTTGTATAGCGCACTACTCACCCAGAGGGTCTCAAGGCTCTTGAGGAAGGTGGGTACTTTACTTATCGAATATCCAAGTTTTTAGTTGTTTTCTGAAGGAGAGGTGGTTCTGTGTAAGGCAGAGGTGGGTGGGGAGAGAATTCCAGGTCTTGGCCGCTAAGTAGGAGAAGGATCTTCCCCCCCCATGGTGGATCTATGGATGCGTGGAATTGCGGCGAGGGCTTGATTGGACAATCGTAGTTGGCGGGTGGGGGTGTAAAAGGACAGGCGCGTGTTGAGGCATTCGGGTCCTAGGTCGTAGAGGGCTTTGTGTGCGTGGGTGAGGAGACGGAACGTTATTCTCTTGTTGACAGGGAGCCAGCGGAGGTCTTTCAGGTGACCGGAAATGTGAGCTTGGCGGGGGATGTCTAGTATGAGTCTGGCTGAGGCGTTTTGGATGCGTTGGAGTTTTTTCTGTAGCTTGGCTGTGGTTCCGGCGTAAAGGGTGTTTCCGTAGTCCAGTCGGCTTGTGACCAGTGCGTGGGTGACCGTCTTTCTTGTTTCGATGGGGATCCAACGGAAGATTTTTTTGAGCATGCGCAGGATGTTGAAGCATGATGATGAGACGGCGTTGACTTGTCTGGTCATCGAGAGGGAGGAGTCCAGGATGAAGCCCAGGTTACGTGCGTGGTCCGTAGGTATGGGTGCAGTTCCCAGGGCCGGTGGCCACCATGAATCGTCCCAGGCAGAGGGGGATGAACCTAAGATGAGGACTTCCGTTTTGTCCGAGTTCAGTTTTAAACGGCTGTTCTTCATCCACTCGGCTACTTCTTTCATTCCTTCGTGTAATTTGGTTTTGGCGGTGTTTGGGTCTTTGGTGAGGGAGAGGATCAGCTGGGTGTCGTCTGCGTAGGAGATGATGTTGAGGTTGTGTTGGCGCGCGATGGATGCGAGGGGACTCATGTATACGTTGAAGAGGGTGGGACTGAGTGATGATCCTTGTGGTACGCCGCAGAGGACTTCGGTGGCCTCTGATCTAAAAGGGGAGAGGCGGACTCTTTGGGTTCTTCCGGCAAAGAACGAGATGATCCAGTCCAATGCTTTTCCTTGTATTCCGACGTTGCTGAGGCGTTGTATAAGGGTGCTATGACAGACTGTGTCGAAGGCTGCGGAGAGGTCAAGTAGGATGAGGGCAGCTGTTTCTCCGTTGTCCAGTAGTGTTCGAATGTCGTCTGTTGCTGCGATGAGGGCGGTCTCGGTGCTGTGTTTGGCTCGAAAGATGGACTGTGAGGGGTCGAGGGATTTGTTGGATTCGAGGAAGGCGGCGAGCTGATTGTTGATGGCTTTCTCAATGACTTTGGCAGGGAATTGGAGGAGCGAGATGGGGCGGTAGTTCTTAAGTTCAGTGGGGTCTGCTGTGGTTTTCTTCAGCAGGGCGCTGAGTTCGGCATGTTTCCAGCTTTCCGGGAAGGTAGCGGAGTTGAGGGAGCAGTTGATGACGTCTCGGAGATGGGGAGCGATAATTGAGTCTGCTTTGTTGAAAATGTGGTGGGGACATGGGTCGGTTGGCGATCCTGAGTGGATGGAGTTCATCAGACGGATGGTGTCTTCGGTGGTGATTGGGTTCCAGGCGCAAAGGTTTTGAGAAGGGGGTTTTAGTTCGGAGGTGGGTGGAGTGGACTGGTCTCCGGACTGGTTTTCAAAGCTGTTATGTATGTCAGCGATTTTGTTGTGGAAGAATGAGGCTAGGGAGTCGCAGGGGTCTTGGGAGGGAGTGATGTCGTTGGTGCCGGCGGTGGGGTTGGTAAATTCTTTGACGATGTTGAATAGTTCCTTGCTGTTGTGGGCGTTGTTGTCAAGTCGATCCTTGAATGCTGATTTCTTGGTGGATCGGATCAGTTGGTGGTGTTTGCGGATGGCGTTCTTGAAGGTGGCCAGGTTGTCAGTGGTTGGGTTTTTTCTCCAGGCTTTCTCGATGGTGCGACAGAACTTCTTGGATTTCTTAAGGTCCTCGTTAAACCAGGGTTTTTTTTTGCTAACTTGCTTGATTTGATGTTTTTTCAAGGGTGCTAATTCGTCAGCGCTGTGGGAGATCCATTGTGTGAGGTTGGTGGCTGCAAGGTTTGGGTCCGATGATAGTGCAGGAGGGTTATGGTGAAGCGATGTGAGGAGTTGGTCGGTGGTAATTTTGTTCCAGTTTCGGCGGGTAATTCGTTGTGGGTGGTTGTGGGTCATAATCTTTTTGTAGTTGAAGTGAACGCAACTGTGGTCCGTCCAAAGGAGAGCTGTGGTGTAATTGAAGGAGATGTGCTTGCTGGAGGTGAAGATTGGGTCGAGCGTGTGCCCGGCATAGTGGGTGGGGGTGTTAACAAGTTGTTTGAGTCCGAGATTGGCGAGGTTGTCCAGAAGGGTGGTGGTGTTGCTGTTGTTGTTTTTTTCCAGGTGGAAGTTGAGGTCTCCCAGTAGAATGTAGTCCTCGGAGGGGAGGGCGTGTGGGCTGATGAAGTCAGTGATGTCTTCGCTGAATTGTGTGCGGGGTCCTGGTGGCCTGTAGATGAGGGTGCCTCTGAGTGTGGTCTTGGGGTTGGTGTGGATCTGGAAGTGAAGGTGTTCGGCGGTAGCGAGGTTATCGTCGGAACTGGTCGTGATGCGGATGGTGTTCTTATGGACGATGGCGATGCCTCCTCCTGTTTGGTTGGTGCGGTCCTTTCGGATTATCTTGTAGCCGTCCGGGATGGCTATGGCGATGTCATCCAGGTTTCTGTAAGGAAGGTGACGTCCGGTAATGTGGTGTCGAGTACGTTCCAGAGTTCAATGGCGTGTCTGTGGACCGAGCGACTGTTGAGCAGGATGCACTTCAGGTGGTTAGTGTCAGAGCTCTGTTTGGAGTTTGTGGATTTAGTGTTGGTCTTGAAGCAGTCGAACTTGCAGGAGTGGCAGGTGTAGGGTCCATGGGTGTGTCCTGGGGCGGCTTGGTGGCAGTTTGGTGGTCGACCTGGGTTGAGGGCTGAGAGGGTTGCAGCGTCGTACGTAATGCGGGTGGAGTGGATTTTGCGGGGACCAAGGGGTCTGACGCTGGGCGCGGTCCAGGCGCGGACGGGCATAGACGGGCTTACCTTTGGCACGCCTTCGGCGCGCATAGTGCGCGCCCGCTGCGCGTGACCGCTGCGCGGATGTTGCTCTGACATATGTAGATAGTGGAGGGGAGCGGAGCGAGGGAGGAGCAGCAGGGAGGCGGGAGCGGGGTGGAGAGGCTGGCTACGAGGCACAACAACAAGATGGCAGCGAAAGCAAAACCGAAACAGGACGAGATTGGGGGCAGAAAGTTGGATGTCGCTATGGGCAGTGGCACCGGCACAATCAGGCAATAATTGGTAATTTGAAAATCAGGCAATGCGAGCGCTCCAATAATAAATGAATTTGCACAGATTAAAATGCGAGCAGCAGCAGTGAGCAATAGCAGGCAGCATTTCTTGACAAGTAAAGCGAACAAAGCGCTACGATACCCAGGCACCAATTCTTAGCAGGCAGTGCAAGCAAAGCGCTTCGATATCCAGGCAGGGAGCGTGGGGAGCGACCGCTTCAGAGAGACAGATGATTGAACTTTAAATCCATGTGAACAACAGCTGTTAATATCTTTATTCTAAAACAATGTTTGGTGAAGCCAGGCTCTGCATTCCTTACAGGGTGCTAATTAAGCATTATTGCCCTATTTTCGGGACCTTAACAGTGATCAATTCCCATGTAACAGCTGTTAATTGCCCACCATTCAGTTATTACTCTGAACTGAAGACTGGGTACTTAATAGCTGTCAATGCCTGATAACATATGGTCAATAAGGCTGTTAACAGGCATCCCCAATCTCACGCAACCCAGGCAGGTAAGGATGCCCACTGACTGCTCGATGGCCATGCCACTAAATGTAGAATGCATAAATTCGCATTAGCAACAGGTGTTCTAATTAAATGAGCCAATCGCAGCATTCAATTCAGTGAGCTATATTGGTTTGTCAGTGCGCAGTTGTGGATTGTCAGCTATTGTGGTTTGTCAGTGAGCTATTGTGGTTTGTCAGTGAGCTATTGTGATTTGTCGCCTCTCACCGTCCTTATGTGCCCTTGCTTGGGGCTTTGGTCCCACAAGTCTGGTGAGGGCTAATAACCAGTGTTTGCGACCACCTCCCCGGCTAGTGATGCTACAATGTCTGCTGGATGCATATCCCAGATAAAACCTTCTAGAAAGCTGGGCTACGTCAGTTCTGTGTGGACACCACTATTAAGATTAGTGCCGTCTGGCTACCACTGACATTTTGTAAACACACCTGGCACTCCATATCTAATCCCTACCCTATGTAAAGTGCTCTTCTACCCCTCGGCAAGAGCCTAATTTAAGAAAAAACCTCACTGAACGTTGATGCTACACACGTTGTTGAATGGTCAGTAAAACCATGAAAACCACAAATGGTTAAATTAGTGTTGTTAGGTAAAATATCACTGCATACATGTGCTAGTAGTCACAGTAAAAATAGGGCAGTGAAAAGGTTTTTCACCCTCAAAGAAGTGTTAATCCCCGAATTTCTGCCCTTTAAAAAATTTCAATTTTCATTTTCATGTGTTAAGTTTTTTCTAGTTTAAATTTTAGGGATATCATTTTCATGCTACTAGAAAGAACCCAGCCAAACACAACATGATGCACGGCGTGCAATGTATGCCTCTTGTACATTTGTGCTATATTCTTTGCAAAAAAAAGTGTTTTTTAGGCTTTTTGTGTTCATTGGCATTGCCATGGAGAAAAAACCTATAATTTTTGGCAGAATAATATTTTAGCATTAAAGAATACACATAGCTTAATTTGATTTTGATGCTGCTGTCATATAAAGAAACTATGACGTTACAGAGTTTTCAAAAGACCTTTGCAAAGACAAAAAAAAAAAAACTTTGTACACCCCTAATGAAAATAGACCTTTCTGCTCGGGCCAGGGTCAAGCTATTTAAATAACTTCAATAATTCCAGTCTTGTAGAAGACAACAGTCTGGTCTGTCTGTGTAGAGAGACCCCTCACCCCCTTCTCTCTGATTTATTTTTGGCTGACCTGCCCAGCCATGCAATGTACACATTTTCGCTGTGGTGTGTTTCACAGATGGACACAGCGTCATTATCTGTGAGTCTTAATGGAAGACTGAAGGGGGGACAGAAACATGAGGAACAGACAAAGATAATGAATGACAATTGTTCACTCTCGGCCAAGTAATGCATGGATGTCCAAGGCTTCCTATATTGTATTTATTTTCTTTAGGTACTAGGTTACAAGGAAGTTAACAGGTGCTCGGTGCAGTCACGACCATCCTGAAAGGGGGTTCTCCCTAGGACTGGGTGATTTTTTTCTTGCAGAGACAAAATCTCGTGAAATTCTCAGATGTACACATTATACACATTTCTTGGACTTTTAAGAGGTCTTTGCTTCTGGGTCACTGGTACGAGCACAAGATTTCTTGCAGGAACAGTAAAACCTTCTCCGAGAGAGACTTTCTTCTCGAGCCAGCCTCTTGCTGAATATCTTTCGTGACCTTTGAACTGGAGGCGTGCTCTCGAGTTCTCAGTTCAAGTGGGACACCAGCAAGTGCAGTTCGCAAAATTTCCTGCAATAGCTTAAAAAAAATGCAATTTCGCTCACCGCTAGTTCTTATGCCCCTAAACATTTTCCCACAAACGTGTGTACTGTATTTTTCCCATTTTTGTCTTTTCTATAGTACAGAAGTGTCAAAGTAGGGCACAGTATTGTTGGTTCATGTCTCCAATATTTGAGGAAATGTATGTTCTGTATATGGTGGTCATAGGCAAGAATGCCCATCTTATTAATTGGAATATTTTTACTGAGAAATACAATCAGGTCATTTTTTAAACATTTCTAATTGCGTTACTACAGTGAAAAGCAACACTTTTATTTATGATACAGAGAGGATCAAAATAACGGTAAGCCTCGACCAACACTCTTTACATTAAACACATTCAAAGTGCGACAGTAAACTAATGTACTTGGGGTTTAATCCTCAACCCTCGAACCATAGCCCCTAGACCCAAAGCATGTACCCCTATGCCCTTCACCTTTAAATTCCGCTTCATAGATTTAGGCCCAACCCATACCGTGAACATTTACCTTTAAACCCATACTCCTAGCTCTTAACTGCATTGTAAACCATTTACCATCTTCCCTTAGTCCTGTATCCTTACTCTGTACCAGAAGCCCTTAATTTTAACCATAACTGTGACCCCTACGCCCTATCCCTTAAAACTTTATCATCTATACCCAAAACCCTTTACCTCCAGACCCCAAACTCTTAATTCTATATACCAAAGACTTAACCATATACCCTTGACCCCTGTACCCGTAATCTTCAAGCCTTAACCCGTATACCCAAATCCTTATCCTGATACCCCAAAACCTTTTAACTCCTTCTCAGACCCCAAACTTCTACCCTATTTACTTAACCTTGCACACTTAACCCTTTACTCCTAACATCTATCACTCAAACCCTTAACTCTATATTTCAAACTGTTAACCCTATACTCTAAACCCTATGCCCTTAACCAGGGCTTTAGGTAGGCCGGGTCTCAGCGGGACTGAGCGCCAGCAGTTTTTTAAAGGGGGCTTTGAAACGGGTCTCTTTCAGGCTCTGTTTTTCCAGACTGAAGTGACGGCAGGCACATCGATGTGCACTGCTCACTTCTCACTAGTGGAGACGTTACAGCATGACGTCATGTCAGGTGAACGTTGTAGGGGAAGGGAACCCCTTTAAAGAGAGTCATTTTCTCTCTGGACCTCCCTTCTCTGTTTGAAACTCAGGAGTAGCAACACTGTCCTGGTGTCACCAGGGCTTTAACCCCTTCGCAGCGGGGCTAATTCCCCCGTGGTGCGGGGGAGGGTGGAAGGGGGCCGCGCGTGGCGGCGTGGTGCTCATGACGAGCCCAGCTCATCATGCTGAACAGTGGAGCTGTGCTCATGATGAGCTGGGCTCATCACGACTCCGCCCACTCCTTTAGAACCCCGCTTAGGCGGGGAATTAGCCGCGCGTGGGCTGGCCGCAGCAGTTATGACGAGCTCAGATTGTCATGAGCACAGCTCCACTGTGCCTCACAATGAGCTGAGCTCGTTATAAGCATGCAAGGTACTAAGTGGAAGGTTTTTCAATATTATATATAAGCCATAGTTGCTGCTTATTTATCTCATGCAACTAACAACCATTGACAAAGCCAATAATCCTGACTTGTTGTAGGTATGATGTTACTTGTTGTATCATATATTTGGATGCAATAACGGAAACAACAAATTAAAAGTCGGGCAGCACACTATGCTAAGCACAGATTTTAGGATCTGTGTTTTTAAGCCACACCTTAATTACATTGACCACGCCCCTTTGAGAGACCCCAGTTTTTTTATCCCACTTAAAGCCCTGCCCTTAACTCATAAATATTTACCCCCACACCCTAACCCCTGAACACATTTTGCAATGTCCCTACTTCAGTACATTTTGAGATCAGACACTTAGGTAAGTGTTTCTTTCTTAAAAATGTTTATTATCAAATTTAGAAGTTTTATTTATGTTTTTTTAGAAGTGGTGCTTTCGAAGTTTTGAGGCGTTACTGATATCCAACCACTTTTATGGTAGGCCGATAATGTTTCGGTTGGGATTTAGAGACCTTTAAGTTGATGACAGTGTCTGTTTCTCAGTGCTGTTTCAGATAATTTTCCACGTACTGCTCTAGTGACAAATACTCCATAATTAATGAACATGCAAGGAAAGAGTCAGCCTATCTGTACCAACTTTCCCAACAAAGTGTTGGCGTGAGAGATTAAAACGGTTAAGTGTGAGTGAGATTAGGGGAATCTTGGTTGAGATTTATTTAAGGAAATTCGGGAGGTTAGTATGTGTGGTTTTAGGGATTGTTGTTTTCAATTTGTGATCCTGTATTCCGTGGGGTGCACAGAGGCATGTTCACAGTTTCAGAGATATAAATATAGGCCTTTGTGAAATGTAAATTATGCTGGTGTCATTTCAGGAATTTCGCATTATACTTGTTACTGTGGCTTGGGACATTTTAGTTGTGACCTCACCGGCTTGATTAGACCGCCATAATTAAAGCAGAACACCAAACATTATATAAAGTTAGATACCTAGAAGAAGTCCTCAAGCTTGTTTGTAGAGACCAGGGCATTCCTCAGGTTAGCTAAAACGTTCCACCGGCCGACAGACAATTGAGTCATAATCCACATCAAATTAAGCTCACCGCCTCACTAAAAAAGTTTAATCACTTATTGTGAATTGTTTATTTCTCCGGCGTATCGCACGTTCAATTATTTGTATATCCTGCCATTCTTTATTGCGTAAAAGGGTGAGATTTCCCACTAAGAGGCTTGTCTGGCCATAAATGGGGAAGTGACAGGGTAGGTGAGGGCACTGCCATTGTGAGTGACTCTGAGGGTCGCTTAGGTCATCCCCGTCACTTAGTTACAACACTTCCTTCATCTAAAATATGGGAAGATTTCTCTTACTGGCAAAGCACTGCATGTTTTCCTCTCCTCCATCATGTTGTACATGGTTTCCTCGCCTCCCTCGCTGCATGGTTTCCTCTCCTCCCTGGTGAACACTGCAGGGTTTTCCCTCCTCCCTGGTGAAACACTGCATGGTTTCCTCTCCTCCTGATGAACACTGCAGGGGTTTCCCTCCTCCCTGGTGAAACACTGCATGGTTTCCTCTTTTCCCTGGTGAACACTGCAGGGTTTTCCCTCCTCCCTGGTGAAACACTGCATGGTTTCCTCTCCTCCTGATGAACACTGCAGGGTTTTCCCTCCTCCCTGGTGAAACACTGCATGCTTTTCTCTCCTCCCTGGCGAAACGCTGCAGGGTTTTCTCACCTCTCTGGTGAAACACTGCAAGCTTTCCTCTTTTCCCTGGTGAAACACTGCAGGGTTTCCTCCCCCCCCCCCCCCCCACCCCGATTTTCTTTCCTCCCTAGTGAAACACTGCATGGTTTCCTCTCCTCCCTCCATGACGCCACTATTGTCTTTCCTCCCTAGTGATACACAGCATGGTTTCCTCTCCTCCTTGACTCTAGGATTTTCTTTCCTCCCTAGTGAAACACTGCATGGTTTCCTCTCCTCCTTGACTCTAGGATTTTCTTTCCTCCCTAGTGAAACACTGCATGGTTTCCTCTCCTCCCTCCATGACGCCACTATTGTCTTTCCTCCCTAGTGATACACAGCATGGTTTCCTCTCCTCCTTGACTCTAGGATTTTCTTTCCTCCCTAGTGAAACACTGCATGGTTTCCTCTCCTCCTTGACTCTAGGATTTTCTTTCCTCCCTAGTGATACACAGCATGGTTTCCTCTCCTCCTTGACTCTAGGATTTTCTTTCCTCCCTAGTGAAACACTGCATGGTTTCCTCTCCTCCCTGGTTAAACACTGCATGATTTCCCCTCTTGATGAGGCTGTCCGCCTCTGCCAGTAGATCTCCTGGTATAGGCCTACATGGCTCTCCTGCTCTTGCGGGTATGTTCGCGCTCTACGAAGCTCTATAGCGCTAGTAAACACACATTGGAGAATTCAGATACGTCTGGAGCACTGCGCTGGACTCACACTTGGCCATTATACTTCATAAAGGAAAGCTCACGGAAGGACAGGTTTTCCGATGGGTTCAGACTCTGAAGCCCCGCCCCCTTCTGCTTCCAGGATGCAGCCAGACCCGTGACCCCAGCACCCAGCAGGCTCCGCAGACCTTCCCTACCCTGTCTCTGTCCTGGCCTGCGGGGAACGGTGCAGAACAGCCACAGTGCCGCCTTGCATTACAAGCCCTGACGTTTAGACAGATGAATGTGGGGGTCACAGGTCACACAGTAGCCCTGAGTCTCTGATTCGCTGCCTTGTTGTACAAGTGGACCGATCAGGGCTCCTAGAAGCGGGTGAGTTGTGCCAGCTGCTGAGGTGCGAGGGTGTAGACACTTTCTTTGCTTCTAATCGCCTGCTGAAAAACAGTTCAGCAGCACGCTGCCTGTCTTCTTAGCAGACACAAAAAGAGGAAAAGTTGTGCTCCCAGCTGCCAACAACCCACTGCTATTGGTGCCACCTTCAGCCAGGCCTTACTTGTTGTTACAGAGCAGCGCCCTGCATGCTGGGAGTTACGGGTCCATCCTGACGCAAGTGATAACGGCACACCCCAGGCTCGGTAGCCAATCACACTCTAGCCTTCTGGCTGCGGTACGTTCTTAAGGCGAACCAAGCATCTCTCGGCTCCTCCATGTTTTAATTACACAGGCCATTAAACCCCACTGCCCGCCCTCACCCCAGCTCCTTATAAAAAGCAGATCGGTTTAATTACGTTTCTAGGGCATTTATAGTGCGTAATGTTAGACCGTTTGAGTATCTAATCAATAGGTGCAGAGTAATGGCATGAACTAAAGTCAGGCAGTAAAATGTAACGCTATTTTCCTGCAAATGTAAGGAAGGTGCCTGATGAGCGGCATAAGGCGTTCTTGGTTTTGACCAATGGCAGTCCTCGCACTTAAGAATGCGTTAGTCTCTGCTACTCCATAGGTCCATCGTAATCTTTTGTTTCCTTAGACATAGAAAACAGACTAACTGAGATCAGTGCTTGCTCCCTAGGACAGTGGTGGGACTGGATGGAACACCCCATATAATGCCTAACTAGATGAGTATTCTAGTGGGAGCAAAAATCTCCCTAGAACACACGGCTGCACCAAGGTGAGGTCACCGGAGTGCAATCAGCCCTGTGCTGTCCCTCTGACACTGCAGTGTTACTTAGCATGATAAAAGTAGTTCTTTCATACACTGCTTGCTAATATAGCAACTTCAGTCATGTGTTAGCTCCTTTTATTCTGTTTTGTTTCAATGCTCATTGTGGGCCTTTCCTTGAGTGTGGATGCTTTGAGGCCTCCACAGCAGGCTGCCTGTCTCTCAGCAGGATCTGAGCAGCACTTCAGGTGCCTGGAGCCCAAAGGATGCTGTCTGCTGGAGCATGGACCTCCAGTGAAGGTGACACCCGGCGCGAGTTGTTTAAGAGAGAATGGATAGAGCGGAAATGTGGTTCATGAGCCATGTCCTGCCCTAACACTGAATTTGCAATTCTGGAAGCTCCACATTGACCTAAGATTCTGCTAAGCAAGGTTGGAAGACCTGGAATAGCAGGAATCCCATTGGGTACTAGTAGCTGACGTTTATGCATATTTAAATGGAGCTTTTGTGTGCAAAATCAGAGTTTGATGGGTTTCACTTAATCAGAGCACTCTTAAAATGTAGCAGAATTTCTCTATCTGCATATTGTGTTAGAGGAGGAAATGTGTTTATTTAGTGGGGGGAGGTGAACTTGCAAACTGCAGTCACCGACCACTAACAGACTTATAAGCTTATGTTTATTCACAGTTTATTTGAGGGACACCCTATTAAATATTTCCGAATTCTGGGTGGTTCTGTTTGGCTTCTTGTGCCTTCAAATATAAATATATATATGAAAAAGACGCCCTAGATGGCTCCCTCCCCTGCTCGTTAGTACATCCTGGTTTCTGTTGACTTGCCTAACTTGAACCACGCATGCATGAACTGGTCTACATGTAGCACGCAACCCCACGCACCTGAACTTGTCTACGTGTGGCACGTATCCTCACATACCTGAACTGTCCTACATGTAGCATGTAAGTCGCCACACCTGAACTGGCCTACGTGTAGTATGTAACCCCACCCACCTGAAATGTCTATGTGTAGTATGTAAACCCACATGCCTGAACTTGTCTATGTGTAGCATGTAAACCCACATGCCTGAACTTGTCTATGTGTAGCATGTAACCCAATACACTTGAACCGGCCTACATATAGTATGTAACCCCACATGCTTGAACTGGACTACGTGTAGTATGTAACCCTAAACCCCTGAACTGGTCTACGTGTAGCACGTAACATCACATGCCTGAACTGGTCCATGTGCGGCATGTTATAGCCCAGTTGTTACAGCAAAAATGTATTCAGTAGAGTGCTGTGTTGACCTGTCAAACTAAGTCTCCTCTCCAAGCAATTCCTAAAATAAAACCGTATAGATGAAAGGAAAGCAGTATTCTAGTTGTTGTGTTAAGTATCATTTCTTAGCACACCCTAACGTGTCTACAATCTTGGCATGTGTAAGGGCTCTAAGGCATCATTCTTAAATGTATTTGAAACTTACAGTGTGATTGAGTGCACACGTTGGTGTTCCTATGGAGCTTACTTTACAATAAAGTATCCCTCATCCAGGGTAACCACAGCTCCCTGCCATGATCCCCTTCTGGCTCCACTCCCCAACCTCAGGCCTCTTCCCATAAAGTGCTTCCTTCCTTCACCCTGAGTCACCGAAAAGAAAACAGGGTCTCCCAGGCATAGGGCCTTTTTGTCGTAAGCGATGAAATATGAATTGAGTGGTGTTATTCTGAAGCGTCTCCTCCTATACGTTTGGTTAATGCAATAAGAACAAAATGAGCTCATTCTTGGGGCCAGAGTGAGTCAACTTCCTGCCTGCCTTACTGTAATGTATAGAAAGCAGTCATTTAATGCAGGCACTGACGCCTGCTGGATATGGATTCAGTGAACGCCTAGGATAGCTCCTTGGACTCAAGATGGACACCTCCCCGCTGAGGTGGTCATGGGAGATCCTTCCACGCGGTGGTCATGAACGGGCCACCGTAGACGTGACCATGGAACAGCCTCGGGTAGGGACGGCCATGGTGTAGCCGGCTGCAGAAGAGGTCTCGGAACAGCATCTATCGATGGTGGCTTCAGAGCCGCCAGCTCAGTAGGGATGCCGACGCGCCGCTCCCAGAGGCTGACTGGGTTATCACAGAAATTAAAAGGCTTGATATTCAGCTGCGGTGTTTGGGATCTAAAGATGAGAAACTTAGATTGGCTGCTCCCTGCCACTTCTCAGAGACATATGGCGACCGCTGACTGAGATAATGAGCTCCATGCAAAGGGAGGGACACACGAACCAGGGATACTCTATGCGGCTCGCAAGGTTTGCACGGAATTGGCCGACATCTCTGCATAGAAGCCTAGATGCCCTCACGGGTGATAAGTAGTGCTCTACAAATCTACTGACTGATTGATTGACAGAAAAGAACACATATGTCACAATCAATGCCATTAACTTCATAAATGTTATAGGACAGACCAGTTGACTGGCCTGCGTAGAGTACCAAAGAGCTGGTGTCTTGGTAAACATCCATCTTAGAGACAGGGCCAGAAAACCAGAGGAAGGGAATCAAGGCACAAACTGGGTGCAAACCAGAGGCAGAGCAGCCTCGAAAGCTGTCGAAACAATGACAGGCAAGTAGCACCTACATGGCCAGTACCAATGCCAAGCACTATCCTCCTGTACCAGCCCTACCAGATCAGGACCAAATCCAGCAAACTATCCAATCAGAGGACTGAGGGAGGGTGAGACAGGAAAAGATGAGGAAGGCAGGTGGAGCATGGAAAAGCTTGGCATTCCTGCATATCATATGGGGAGCACGCAGGTCTGCCAGGAAAATTCAAAGAAACAAGCATTGGTAATGCATCGGTTTCGCCTATGTAATGAATAAAGAGCTGTTTTCATTAACCATCTTCAGCAAAAGGAAAGAGCTCTCTGACAGATAACAGGGGAGTAGAGAGGATGTTGTGCAGTGGCCGGAGTTCTGACTCGAGAGCTGGGGATCCCGGTTCGAGTCTCGACGGCGCCACACAACATTCTGTGATTCTATGAAAATGACTTAATCTCTCCGGGTGATAAATCAGTACATAAATATGCTGCAAGAGTAAAAGGCAAAGCTTTATGAAAATATAGTTCCAGTAAAGCGGATCTTAACAGTATTTCGGTGGTGGGAAACTGATAAGAGAAGCAGGCGAGAAACAAGCATTAGTAAATGCAGGTACTTAGGCTACAGCCAATAGTAATGGAGAAAAGGTAAGTAGCACGCACAGGAACCAATGAGAAGCCAGGAAAAAGATGAAGTACTTACAAAGCAGAATTAAAGAGGTAATTAAAAAAGACAGGGAAAGAAAAGATTAAAGGAAGAATAATAAAGTAGCAAGAGAGGGGAAAAATAACGTTAAATAAATATATAAGTGAAAAAAATGCCTAAGTGCAAGACGATGGAGAGCAATTTTGTGAGACTGAAAGAGAGAATGGAAGAAAAACTAGCAAATGGAAGATACTAAACAAAGAGCTGAACAACCAAGGAATGTGGGGGATAAATACTTGTGAGAACCTTGGAAACATGTTGTTTCTTCCATAGTTCTTTCAAACGTGCCTCCAACAGTTCACCTTTGCCCCTTTGTGTATCGCCCCCTACAAGATCCGAGAATTAAAAACCGAGCGAGAGAAAAGGAAAAAAAATTGTAGCTAAAAATAAATCCTGAAGTCATGAAAGAATACGGCCAGGAGTGGTCATTTTTTCAAACGGAAAATTCGCGGTCGCCGTGCACATTTTTTCCACAGTGGGGCCTGCTAGAATTCCTGTTTTAAAGTGGGCATTCTTCAGGCGGTAGAAGTTATTCACAAGTGTGACTGGGCTGGTGCCTGCCCCTCTGCACTGACCAGTCAATGGATGGAGACGGGTGGTCTGGGCTGGGCTCTGCCCATGAGTGAAGCTCCAAATTCCTACCAATGGCCTCAAAGCTCCCATGGCACTAACTTCAAGCTGACCCAGGTCTGCCCTTTCAACATGAGCCACGTCACACTGTGTCTCCCTGCACCAAATGTCTGAGCCGTCATCTACCTGTGCCCACGTCTGAACAAGGTAGGTGTCTGCCCACGCCACCATGTAGAGTTGGTGGAGAAGGAAGCCAGCGTCACTTCGCACGCCCCCGGCAATGCCTACAACCCTTACCATATCCTGTGGCTCAGGGCCGAATGTGTTGAATGCCAATGGAGACAATTGCGACAATGCCAGAGTTTCATGCCCACTCTGTTCTGTAGACATTTGTGCTACATTTCTTTGTATGAGGGATTTTGTGGGCACTCGGGTGAAAACCGTGTCATTGTGTTAAAAACGGAACGCCTTAGTCTGTAGTTATGGGTGTCTGTTGACAATACATGGGCACCATGAGATTCCCGAAAATTACAAGTTGGAACGTAGGGAAGGGTGTGAGGATGAGTTTCCTTGCTGATTTTAATGTTGTATTATTGATGTCTGCGCTGACCAATCAAGCTATCGTGCTGGCTTTAAGTAGTACCCTTTTGGGCAGATGGTGTATTTTACCCACTGAGAACAAGCATTGGCAAAGTTGATAAGTCTCGCCTTTCATTGGTGTTACTTGATCTGTTGGCTCTGCCTATGCTTTTTGCCAATGATCTCCACATAGGCAAAACCAAAAAGATACCTTTTTTGCTGACGCTCAACATCAGCAAAAACAGCTTAATAAGACATACACTAAATATGCGTCATGACGCATACGCATGCGTGCACTATGATGCTCTGGCGGCCCTACCTTCGCCACACATGTGTGCACAGATATCATGATGTGGCGGCCATTTTGTTTTTAATCAATTTACCACTCCAAGATTATGGACTCCCATCTTGGAGCCCTACATTAAAAAATAAATAAATAAATAAAAGGTGAGCAAAGGTGTATTTTCTTTACAAAATGGAGCATCCCAGCAGTAGATTACTGCTAGTGAGCTTCACCCAGTTCAACATTTGTTTAGGAGAAAAGGAACACGAGGGACGAGCGCAGGTGGCGCAAGCGCCAACAAGTGAGGAGAACACTTGATGAGGAAAGAAGGGGCTAATTGGGAACAGTGTAAACATGAAAAACAAAAAACAGACTAAAGCAGGAGGAGGATAGAGATGCAACACATTGAGCTTAGATTTGGAGGGCGAGCAATAGAGAGAGCATGGCATAGGGTTCAATGGGTAAGCAGAACACGAGGGGTTGAGCAAGTTAACGCATGGAAATGCATGGAGTACTGAACGGAAAACAGAAAAGTAGTTCTAAGAATGTGAGCAGTTGAAGGATACAAGTCATCCAGTCAAAAAATATAGTACAAAAGCTATCCTCCAGGTAGGACAAGCATAATGAGAGGTAGAGAAACCATTGAATAAGAAGCAAGTAAAGTAAAATCAACCAGGAGGAAGCAGCGGCCTGTCCCAAATCCCCCTGTAAGTGTATTGCTATTGACCACAACAGCTCCTCAACAACAGATAGCTGAAAGGTGTCTGTAGGCGAGCACTGATAACTGCCCCAGGGGCAAGAACGTCTGTATGATGGAATTTAAAGCCCCTGCAAGTCCTAAGAAACTTGGGAATGTGTTAAAAATGTTAGAATATGCGTTATTTGTTTATTTTGGTTCTTTTTTCTGAATTGGATGGTGCAGCTTTGAGTACAGTGCCCGGTGAGAAATTGAGCTAATGGCTTAGAAGGGTGTAGGCAATGTAGGACACCATGAAAGAGGGCAGAAATCCCATTAAACTTTCTACCAGGAGGTGTTCACAAGGAAGATAGTACGCTACAAAGCATCAGCTGGGTAATGCAGTTCCTTCTCTGATGATCCACCCTCACTGAAGTGCTTTATTCATTGGGTTGCACTTCTAGTGATCAAGGCCAGTCCAGCTTTTTACTGAGCCTCTGATTCTCCTTTTATAAATAAAAACTCAGCTTGCAATACCGGAAACATAGATTAAATCCCTTGAATCCTATCAATTCCAAAGGTTATTATTATTATTATATAAAATTTATAACGCGCACAGTTACCCAGGGGCATCCCGGCGCTGTGAACACAGAAAAGAAAGGCTCTCGCTCAGTCCTACACCGGAAACAAGTGTGTTTTCAAAAGTTTCCTAAAGTGCAGGATGTTGGGCTCAGCGCGGATCTTAAGGGGCAAAGAGTTCCAGTGTGTCGCCACTTGCACCGTAAATCGTCGGCCCCCAGAACGGGCTCTTTTCACTCTTGTAGTCTGCATCAGATGTCCTTGATCCGAGCGCAATGGGCGTGTGGGCTTGTAGGGGCGAGCCATAGAGGACAGAATCGCAGGACCCTTACCGTGCAAGATTTTATGGGCCGTACATAGCGCCTTAAATTTCACCCGCTCCCTAACAGGGAGCCAGTGCAGCGCTTTCAGGGCGGGGGCAGCTGATTGTCTTCGCTGCACTTCCATCAAAACCCTCGCAGCCGCATTCTGCACCTGCTGGAGAGTTTTAAAAGTTGCTTCTGGTGCGCCCAGAAAAAGCACATTCCCGAAGTCGAGCCGCGACAAAATCAGACCGTGAATCAGGAGCTTCCTAGATGGATTTGGGAGCAGAGGTAGTACCTTGCGAGCAGAACGCAGCAGGCCAAAGCATACCCCCGCGGTTTTCTTAGCATGTGTCCTGAAGGATAAATCCTCCTCTAACCAAACCCCCAAGCTCTTAATTTCCTTCTTGGGGGAAGGCGGATCGCCCAGGGAATGAGGCCAGCAGCTGGTGATAAGAGAGGGACTGGCCTTGCCCAACACCATCAGCTCAGTCTTGTCGCCGTTGAGCTTTAAGGCGGATTGGGACATCCAGCGGTGAACGCTCGAGAGACAGTCATGAAGGACTTCAGGTTGTTCTACCAACTGGGTAAGGCCTACAACCAGCTGAGTATCATCAGCATAACTGATGATCTTCACTCCTGAAGGGGAGACCACTCTTTCAAGTGGAGCCATGTAGGTGTTAAATAAAGTAGGGCTCAAAGATGAGCCCTGCGGGACTCCACATTGAAGAGGGTACACGGTGGATTGCTCTCCCCCTTCCCATACTTGATAAGACCGGTCTGAGAGGAAAGATTTCAGCCATGTCAGGGCCATCCCTTTGACACCCACCTCTGCCAGCCGTTGGAGGAGCACCTGATGATTAACGGTGTCAAATGCCGCACTCAGGTCCAGGAGGATCACTGCCACTGACCCCCCTGAATCAAGAATGCTCCTTGCTTCCTCCACCACTGCCAGTAAGGCTGTATCTGTCCCCTGACCAGGGCGAAAACCAGTCTGGGAGTCCCCAAGCAGATGGTGGGCTTCAAGATGGTGAGAGAGCTGACAATTGACCAGCTTCTCTGCAACTTTAGAGAAACCGGGCAAGAGTGAAATGGGCCTGAAATTAGCCAGATTTAATGGGTCTAGTCCCGGTTTCTTCAATAAAGCTTTAACAACAGCGGATTTCCACCTTAGGGGCACTGTGCCCTGGGCAAGCGAAAGATTGATAAGATCCGCAAGCGGAGTGGAAAGAACCTTTGCCACCTGTTTAAGAATTTTCATGGGCGCCGGGTCACTTGGAGACCCACTCTTCATCCTTTCCAGGACTTTTTCGACCTCCTCCTCTGAGAATGGGCCGAACGAGAGCAGCTCAACAGAACTTGTTGTTGGGCTGACGTCCATTTCCACGCTTGGTGACATCGCTGGTAATGAGGACAAGATCTTCTCGATTTTCAAGTGAAAGAAGTCAGCCAACTCCTCACATTTCTCCTGCGGGTTGTCATGAACCACTGGGGGAACCGGAGCCTTCAACAGCTCTTTGAAGATCTTAAAGGATTCCCCTGGAGAATTGCTTGCCTTCTCAATCTTATCACTAAAAAAGTTCTTTTTAGCCTCTTTCAGAGCCACTTTATACTTCCTCATCCCTGCCTTATAATCATTCCGATTTTCATCAGTCCGCTCTTTTCTCCATGCACGTTCTAATCTTTTGCATGAGGTTCTAAGAACCCTGAGTTCGGGCGTGTACCATGGAGCGGAGCCAACTCTTCTTTCACTGAGCGGCTTCCTTTTTTTCGGGATCAGCGAATCCAAAGTATTAGTGAGCCAGTTGCCCACCTGCTGGTCCGCCATGGTAGGGTCAGTAGCAGGGGGGGGACAGGTTACCTTTCAGTGAGAGTTGTTTTCTGCTGAAGGGTCCCACGTGACGTCATAGACAACGTAAGATCAGCTTCAGCCCCCATAGATGTTATTTTGAAACCCAAGGTAGAAAGCTCCCTGTTATCGCTAGTCGTCCATCCAGTATTGTATGTTGTGTATGTCATCCTGATCTCCAAATGTACAATCCTCTCAAAGCTGAACACATGAAACTCATAAAGTCTTTTGGGTTTCAAACAGTGTCATACGCTGATGATACTCAGCTGCTAATCACCATGGGACCAGACATCACTGAAACCAAAAAACTCTTTAAACTCTGTCTGATAGCTATAAACACCTGGATGAGAAACAACCACCTTCTCCTAAATGCTAACAAAACAGAGATCGTGCTCTTTGGGGATGCAGACAAACTATGGAACTGTGATTGGTGGCCCCCGATATTAGGTCCCTGTGCCTCACCTGCGACGGCCGCACGCAATCTAGGCATAATCCTGGATTCCAAACTGTCCATGTTAAACGAAATTAACAATCTGGTCCGCGTCTGTTATGGACTCATGCGTAGTCTCAGAAAAATATTCAAATGGATCCCACTCTCTTCCAGGATGCCCCTCGTGCAGGGACTGATTACTAGCCGCCTGGATTACGGCAATTCCCTACTTGCTTCCAAAATGTAGGACTCCTAGCTTAGCTCCAGGTCGTGCAAATTATGGCGGCCAGGCTGGTCCTCAACCTGCCCGCACGATCTCCATCCGGGCCTAGTCTGAAGACTCTTCACTGGCTCCCAATCAAAAAAATAATCCATTTTAAATTATGTTGCCTGGTACATAAGACACTCAACAACAAAGGACCCCTCTACCTAGCTAAAAAACGTACTATATACCAACAGGCTTGATCACTCAGGTCCAATAGCAAATTTCTTCTGACAGTACCGAAGATCCGTACCACCAGAAATGGGGGTAGATCCTTCTCCCGGGTGGCCCCAGAAACCTGGAACACCTTGCCTTTACCCCTCCGCCTGGAGACTGATCATAAGAAGTTCCGTAAACTACTCAAAACTTGGTTGTTTAGCTCAGTCACGTAAATCATAGCCGTTTTCTGTCCTTTCCTGCCGTGAATCACTAGCTTGCGCTATGAGACCTTATGGTGATATACGCGCTTTACAAATACCAAATACATACATACATACATACATACATACATGGAGCACCAGGGGAAGGCGAAAGGAGTTGTTAAAGGCACACCCAAAATGTCCTCTACACCCTACTCCCACCTCCCTTAGGCTCTACTTGTGCCCCTGCCCTCATCCATCTTCTGTAACCGTGCCTTGCCCCCCCCACTCCTCAGTAAAGTGGCACCCTGTATTCAATAAATGCTGCACCATTGCAAATAATGAGTACCTAGCTTGCTGCTCCCCAGCCCTCATCCCAAAGTGGTGGAGCTGTGAAACATTCTGCTACACTTCTGGCCCGCCTCCAAGTCTGGCCATTCAGGAATTGGACACTCCCAGTGAAATAATCCTGCCCAGAAGTAAAAGGCTGACATTGAATGTTTGCCTGATCTTTGCCTGATTAGCACCTAATAGTATTTTGCTGAACAAAACATTCTCCCTTTGGGTCACTTTTGCTTCCAGGCCTGCAGAGGATACAAAATGCCATGCCACAAAGTCCCTTCTGCTGTCATTTCTCCTCTTCTGCTGTTCATTACCAGCAGCCCGAATTTGGGATCGTATTTTAATTGTCCTCAATCTGATGTCATGGCTTTTTGCAAATACTTTTCTGCATAATTGTCTGTGATTGGTTATTTTACTATTCTAACTCCAGTTCTACATTATTTAGAGAAAGTTCTCCTTGGCATAGGTCTTGGAAAACCCGCATGGAGAAGTGTGAGCCAGGGCCGCTGCGGCAGTGAAGGGCAATGGGTGGTTGGAGAATGTGGATATCAGACTTCAGTCTTGGCCAATGAGAGCAGGCGCGCGGCATAGAAGGAGCCCTTCAACTGTTTCGACAACACATAGGCACACATGCGCAGCTGTGGAAGCAGCGCGGTCTCACAAGTCGCTTGTTTTCCAGATCACCTTTAATGCTGGGAAATGCAAGTTTTTCAGGATCAGCCATGAAGGAGGCTCATTGGTGAACATTGTAGGTGGCGCCATTGTTCAGAAATGGATACCCAGAGGCACCCCTCCCTCCCTGGTGCAAATCACAAGCACATGTAAAGCTGCAGAGTGGAATCAGTGAGGGTCATTGAGAGAGAACACACACAGGCTGACCGGCATTCGCGTAACCAGAGCTGGCGCGAGCCATCATGTCTGCGCTGACTCAACCCCTGGGAGAAGCATAATGAAGTGTTTGTTCCTGGCCGGACCTCTAAGAATGAACACTTGACATAAGGAAGGCGCAACTTGTAAAACAGAATGCGCGCTTTGAGTCCTAATTGAAAGGTGGATTTCATTGGCTGACTCCACACACTGTTCAGTGGTATCTTGAAAGCACCACGCAAGCCACCGCCGCGCCTCTCGTCCATCAATGGAGCATCCCAATTGGAATTCCTATCAAATTCTCACATACCAACTCTTTGTCTCTGCTCCCATTCATATGCCTCGTTTGATGTACCTGCACCAACTTGCTCAATACATCCCTCAAGGCATTTATTTAATAAAATCAAAACTGGACATATCCGCCCACTCGGAACAAAGGCAACGCTCAACTTTGGCGACTTTGCCTACGACATATCATCGAGCACCTACATTTTTTTGAAGAGATGTTTTCAAAAAGCAGCCACCATCCAACTGCGAGACCAAATTAACAACAATTTTCTTCTTTGCGGTTGCCTGTGCGATTTCATAGTGTGATGCAGAAGTCGGACTGAAGCCGTGGACGATGGACATGGGCGATGCTCGTCTCATCATAGGCAGAAGTGACCTCTGCATCGCAGGCCGAACTCACAGCAGCTCACCCAGATGGGACCCTGTGTATCTCAGCAGCTGCTAGTTAATAGTAGAGTAGCCCAAGGTTCATTCTCTACTTCCTGATCATCACCCTGTACATAGATCCACCCGGCCCACCACGGCATCAAGAGTCACCATCACAGCTCTAGCGGAAACTATTAGCAAAGAAGGACATTGGTCGACTCAGACATTGCCCCTCCCTCATCCAGGACTAGATGCTGAGTTCCCGCCTGAAAATGAGCCAAAAATGACACACTTTTTGTCCATCGTCCTGTTCAGATCCAGGATGGCTGCTCCCACAGGAACCTGGATGGATTCACACCCCAGCTCTACAAGTGTGCAACAGCATTTACAGTCTTTGTCACCAGGGACCTCTCCCTTAAAACCTGCATCACAAAGAAAACAGAGAGTTTGGTACTAACTGCCACATCTTTGCAAAATAACAAGTTCTGTATAAATGTGGTATAATTATTGTTGACTTAATTTTGAGGCGTTCATTTGGTTTCCCTTTTTTACTGATGCATTGTTTTCGTTAGTTTGGTTCGTGCCATCTTTGGTCTTAGTTTGTTTGTTTTTACTTTTGTTGACTACAGGATAGGTCTGTGTTTTTCTGTTTTTCTTCCTCACAGAGGGCCCCTCCCCTACGCACTCCTTTCTCTTTCCATCTGAGCCTTTTCTCTAGAACGTCCTGTTTACTAAACTCAGCCTCCACTCTGCATCATTTGTCGCCCTCAGCTTTTTCCTAAGCTTTGTTTGCAGAGTTCTCACCAGGTATGGCCCTCGTGAGCCACGCGTGAATGTATACACACTATCCTAATCCCATCTGCAATCATGCCTCTGTAAAGTCTAAAAGATGCTATGCTTCCTTCTGTTGGAAAAATAACATTTTGTCTTGACAGTTAGTATGAAACTGCTCCCCTGCGGTTTTGTTTGGGCTTGTTCCAGATTGTTTGGCAGGGCGGCTTTGGAAAGGTAGACATCTTCTTTTCGTTCTAGCGTTGCGTGCGGCTCAAAAATTTAGCATGAAGGCGGTAACCACAATTCAATCAACACGAAGACCCGGTGACCCCGCGGGGATGGAGAGGCCATGTTTTTTAATATCAGAAAACTTTCATTGAGGATTGTAAGGCTGAAGGTGCACTGTGGGAAGGGCGCCCAGCTATGCCAGTCCCAGGGAGCGCGAGGAAGGCTTCCAGTGCAGGTGAACCCATTGTAGTCAATGGGAGGCATTTGGCTTGCTTGAGGGTGAAGCTGTGTCCACGAGAGATGACACTCTCCAGTTGAACACACACTATGTTTCGCTTGTGTATGGCTACCATTGTTCATAAATGAAATGTCCGCAAATGGATTTGTTAAAGTGGTCGCAATTTGCGCTCTGACTTCTAGCAAATTATTTGGCATTGTGTTAACCAATTTATGTATTAATAGAGTGATTCTCAAAATACCAATTAGTAGTGGGTCTCAATTCGACCTACCTGATTAATATGCATGAGGCAGGTCACAACCCACTACCATTGGCTACAATGCCCGCCATGATGGCCTACTGGGGTTAACAGACCACCATTTCTGTGATTGCTTTTAAATAAAGCAGTCTATTTTTTAATGCAGCCCGCTTTCCTTAAAGGAAAATGTAACGTAATACTTAAAAAAAATGTTTTAAAGCAACATTTCACAAACCTTTTTAACCAGCAGGAAGTTGTCTCACAGACCACTGCCTGCTTATAAAAACATGTTTGTGAACATTCACAAAGGCATAGGAGTCCCATGGCAACCCCTTCCCAACAACAAATGGCCCCTTCCGAACTACAAATGGCTTATAGTAAAATATTGATGTTTTGCGATTGGATTTCAGTCACAAGACATTAAAACATAGATTATAGATTTGGTATCCAAAAGGGACACCCTTAAAGCACCCCTTCCAAAAACCAAATCAGTATTTATTCTCAAATCCAGTTAGTGATTCGGTAACATTTTGCAGAATCGCCGTTTGCGTTTAGTGAATTAAAAAATGCAATTTTGCTGTCGGAAGTGATCTGATCGTTTGAATTCGAGGCTTACCGTCTGTAAAATTACTTGATACGTGCGGGCCTCAGTTACTCCGAGATTGGTTCACTTTGGGTGTTTTGTATATACCTGATTTATGCACCGGTTATGAACAGAGCTTCCGGTTCTATAGTGTATGTTTCTTGACATTTCCATCTGTATTTATGCATATTTATTATTTATTATTTTCTCATCTTATTAGTGTTTATCCATATCAAGGAGCTATTTGACCGCTAAACATACACTCACGCTTTGATAGCTGTAGGAGTTCAGTGAGCTAGGTAACTATGTTTAATAAGCAGTGGCAAAGCCAATTGATCTGTCCTTAATGTGCTAATTCGTGAAAGAAGCACGTGTGCATGCTTGTGCTTGCATGTCTTATCTTATTAGACCCAGGCCTCTTGGCTTTTGGCAAAGTTTTAGTTCTGTGAAACCAGGCGAGGACGTATGATGGATAAGATAGATATTAGATAGATGGATAACAAAACAGTGGGATATCCATACGAGGAAAAACAACGGGAAAGTAAATAGCAAAGTCGCATAGGATGAAGAACAGTGGTGAAAACTGGGAAATCTCAGGACATTAAACAATTAAAAGTTGCTACAGTGAATAATCAAAACAAAAAAGGATTGTTTCTCTCTTCATGCATTTATATAAAATAAAAGAATTTAATATGTAATGATACTGTGTACATTTTATATATTAAATAGTCCAAGTGCCAGAACTCCATAGGAGCTGGAATTCTACATGAAACTGCTAATCGCAAGAGGTGAAAGAAGAACACTCCTCTGGGCTGAGCCAAAGCCCACTCTCTGTATATTTACAATAATTGGTAACAGGTATTGCAGACAGCTGCTGTGTCAAAGCACACCTTATAAAACGGCCCTGGGAGCTGAGAAGCTTGGCATTGTAATGCTCGCAGATGTGCACATGGGCGACTGTCCAAGCTCCTTCAGGAAACCTCAACCTTTTCCTTTCCTCCTGTGGTCCGTACCAAAAGCTTACAATGGGGGGAGAACCCTGCCAATGCTTACCATGAGTTGGCGTTAGTGTCACTCTCATTTGGCTGTTCCTTATTCAGTGGCTTGCTGCCTTCTTTTTGTGTTTGGCCCTCCCTGGATCACAGCCTGTTTATAATACTTATTGATTAGTTGACTTGTGTCCTGCCACTGCTCGCTTTTATTGAAGTACTTTTTTCTTTTTCATTAAGCATTCCATGACCGTGCATGTGTTTTCCTGTCTTTCCTTGTGCTTCTCACTCGCCTAATACCCACATCCACTCTCCGTGTTGCTCTCTTCCTCATGTGCTGCTCTCTCTCAAGTGCTTCTCCCTCTTTCGTGTGCTCTACATTGCCAAGCTCCCCCATCCCCGCTGTCCATGTTTTAACCCCATCCTCTCCCGTGACATAAACGATACCCAAATCTTCTCATTGGCCGAATTTTTAGGATAAATTCTGAGAAATAAATTGCTTTTGTTTAATCTTTATATGTAAAAACCTAAACCTGAGAGCCTTGGTAACAATCTATCAAATGGCGCTCACCTGCCCTGAGCATAGGAGCGGTCCTTCCCTACAGGGTTCTGCTCATGGCTTTGAATGGGATGAAAAAAGTTGGGGCGAGGTGTGTGAAAGGGGTATGGCCTACCTATTACAACTAGGAATCCTATCCAAGAGGCATAGTCTATGCAATTAAGTGCATTTCTTTAAAAGGTGTAAATTAAAATTCTGTGCTTTCCTTAGGATTCAGACCTATATCACAACCATGGCAATGCACCTGATCCAAGGCAGAATTATTGGCTTAGCCAACGCTTGTTAGCTATATTAGATACATGAACAATTATGATTTTGTTGTGAATAAATAGAATTGAAATTGTTTGAGTCTTAAAATTTGAGCCTGCGCATTGAACATTATGAAGGGCTATGGAAGGGTTAGTCGGGGCTTTAAGTGGGATGAAAAAACTGGGGAGGAGGGGTCTCTCAAAGGGGCGAGGCCAATGTAATTACTGGCATGGCTTAAAACGTAAGCTAAAAATCTGTGCTTAGTATAGTGTGACAGCCGACTTATATTTTGCTATTTCTGTCATTGCATCCAGATATATGATATAAGAAACATCTTACCTACAACAAGTCAGGACTATTGGTTTTGTCAATGGTGGTTAGTTGCATAAGATCAAAAAGCAGCAGCTATGGCTTGTATATAATATTTAAAAAGTTTCCACTTTAAGCCCTGGTGACACCACCGCAATGTTGCTGCTCCTCAGTTTCAAAGAGAGAAGGGAAATCCAGAGAGAAAATGACTCTCTTTAAAGGATTTCCCTTCTCCTACAACGCTCACCTGGCATGACGTTATGCTGTAACTTCTCCACTATGTGAGCACGTGCACATCAATGTGCCTGCTGTCACTGCAGTCCGTAAAAAAATGGACCGCCTGTGCCAGGGCACAAAACAGAGCTCGATAGAGACCCGTTTCGAGGCCCCCTTTAAAAAACTGCTGGTGCTCAGCACCGGTGAGACCCGGCCCACTTAAAGCCCTGGGGTTAGTGGTCTTCTGAGTCTGTTATTCACTTTCTTTCATTCACACCAGTTTCCTTTGCAGTCTCTCTACGTTAGACACACCCCTTTTCTCCCACACATCTTCCTGAAATCCTCCATCATTTCTCACACCTCGCCTCTTTCCTCTTCAGCATCCTCTTTGCACGCTCTCCTGCATGTACTTCCTTGCATCTCCCTCACTTCTCCATCTCTCACACACATAACACACCCACTAAGCACTGTATTTTCCTTTACTTTTTCCCTCTCAGTGTTTCACCAGCTATGTACCTCCTTCATACACTTTCCCTCATTTGCAACTGGCACATATGTGCCCATGGCTATGCGCTCAGCAGAGAGGCCAAGCACTGGATGTGCATGTACTCTGAACATTTTTAAGACGTCAGGCACTGAGCGGGTTTGTCTTCTCCCTCAACTTTAGACTCCATCAGGGCCCGTCATACACATCCACCCACAACCTGAACGGACCACGACACCTGTAGGCGACTCACTTCAAGGAGCGCCCTCATGATTCCGGCTCCCTTAACACGGTCACCCGGTGAGGAGCCGAAATCACACGGTGGCGGGCAAATCCAGCTGAAAACCACTGTAAACGGTGGATTGTTTTAGGAGGCTGTGAGCATCCGATGTTCATTAAGGGCTGTGGTGACAGCCTCAATGACCCTTTGTTTTCATTTTTCTGGGAGAGGCGGGGGCGGTGCGTTGTGAATGGCTGAGTGCCTCTTAGTAGCTCTGGCACGATGCTCCGCCCCCTCCAAGGCCACGCCCCCTAATCACGCGGCGGCATTCATTTGTAAGTTGGCAGGTATGCGCTCTACATAAGAGTAATATGATTCATGAATAAAAAACCTGGGACACTGAATGTCCTGGAACAAGCAAACACTCTTAATAAATGCAGCATTGATTAAACAGTCAACAAGAATTACATCGCAGACGTGGAATGCCTTAACAGGATTTCCACTCTGTTCTGAAACCGGGCAGTGTGTTTATCCTGTAAAGTTAAGTACGTGAACATAGGGCCAGATAGTGACCCGTTCACTGTCAGGTTTTAATTACTTCCGGCCTAAGGCCCGAGGGACCCGGCCCACTTAAAGCCCCGGTTATGCTGCATTTTCCAAGCCTGCTCTCGCCTGCACGTTTACTAACAAGCCATTAGCTCGTGTTCTAGTGTTTGCACGCTGCACACATGCTTGTGCAGCACACATGCTTGTGCGTTCCTACTGCCGGGTTCAGACGGATTCACCCTTCCCCCGCGCCCCTCCCGCACTCTCGGATGAACTCGCTGACCTTGGCAGCATCTCCTCAGCACATGAGCTGGCACGGAATCCCGGCGCTGCTGATACTGGGAGCGCACAGTGTGGCTCCGAGTCCTGTGCAGAGCTAGGGAGCGGGCGGGCCGGGGACTGCGGGGGCGTCAGACCCTGCCAAGGAGCCGGGGACGCCTGCCAAGCCCTCTTGTCTTATTGTTGTCTTTTCTGATATTGTACAAGACGTCAGACCACCCCAGAGAGAAACACGAGACATTCTTAACAGCCTTTGCGACTCTCTTCTCTGGTTAAGATAAATGCATTTTTTCTGTCTGGCCTCCGTAAGCATCTTTTTTAATCTCTTCACATTCTTCTCTGTAGTAGATTATGCTATTTCTGTATTTCCTCCTCTGTCATACTTGTTTGGCGCCTCCTTTCTTTCTGTGCCATTTTGCTTCCAGTCCAATTGTCCCTTTTACCCTCTTTCGTACCCGCTTTTTCGTTTTCACTGTTCTCGTTTGTCCCTTCCACTGTAAAATAATGCAGCCCTGGTGCAGTACGTGCTTGATTGTGAAATCTATAGTGGTGAGTTAGATGGTGAGACAGTGATACACATTTTTTTTGAGTGAGCGATGGAGTGATCGTGTAGCCGTATTTATAGATCGCTTCCATATACAATTTACCCTCTAGGCGCTACTGCGTTCTACTGCCTCACCGGAAATGCAGAATTACTGAGACTTGGTTTCCCTTGTTTGACCCGCAGCGTGAACCATTTTGGATATTTCGATGGCAGTCTTTCCTTGTCTTTTGACGTTGATTTGGTCACTGTTACGTTTTGGCCGCAGGTGGCCTTTCGCTATTTATAACCCCGACCAGGACCGGGTTGGAAATATCATTGGTTCCCCGATACTGCCCTTAGACACTTGTTCAGCCCTGAAGAGTCACGGGTAACTTCCTGTTTGACGAAACACGTGTCGGCTGGTTCTTTCTCTCTGGGTCTCCTCTTGAAGGAGGGCCACAATTACCTATAAAAAACAGAAAAACACCTTGTTATTCTTCTACTGTAAAACGCTCTGATAACCTCGTGGGTCACGTTCGTGCTACATGGGAAACATCATTTTCAACGAAGGCTTTTCTACGCGTGACGTTTACTACGAGGCACTTACCTCGCAAACGTCTTTTCCACGCGTATGCCTTCAACGACAGTCTTTACCACGCATATACGTTCTGGCTAGGGGGAGGCGTGGAATTCCTTCCAGTCGTTCAGCGTGGGATTGGGGGGTTGGCGGGGGTCGGCTGGGGGAGGGGCTGGGGGGGCCTGGGGGGGTCTCCCCCCCAAAAATAAACAAAGGAGCGGGTTAATTAAATTTAAAAAAAACGCACTTCAGTACCACCGAGGTAAAAGGAAAGTGCCTCCCCCAAAGACGTGCCGTTACGTCAAAATAGTAGTCCTTTTTTAATTTTGGCAGACGTGTTTTGACGCTTGTTTCGATGGTGGATGGAAGTACGGGCTGCTCGTGAAAGACGGGAAGGTGTCAGGTAAGAAAATATTCTTTATTATTTGTGTTTAAACGAAGGTTAAAATGCGTGGTATAATCCTTCGTTGCAAATTCCAGCGTGGTAAAGCAACTTGCGAACTAAAATTCGCGTGGTATTGCCATGCGTGGAACTTGTATTCGTGGTAACATCATATATTCGTGCTACATAAAACTCTATAAATAAATAAATAAACTATTGATGGTCGATCTTGCCTCTCTTACTAATGTGATTACTTTTCAAAGAACTCTTTTACGTGTGCTCTGGACCTTGTGTTTATAAATAACAGGGTGGGTCTTTTACCACACTCTATCAGGGCTTTTGGGTTCCCCCTGATCAAGTAGCTTCGTTCTCATTATTTGTATGACTCTCCACTTTCACCGCTACCTGATGTGCGCCAACTATTTCTAAATACTAAAAGCCCTCGCAGAAATCTTTGCTCTTGTACTCCACCCCTTTCTTCTTCCCATGTGCAACTCTGTTCCCCCTGCGTGTCACATTCATGTACCTCCTGCCTTCCTACCTTGTTCCCCGTCTGCCATGCTTGCATAGCTTGCACCTGTGCACCCATCTGCACTATTTCTTTCTTCCCTCACTCACCACCCCCTTCCCATAGCCCTCGCTTTACCTCATTCCACTCTTCCTCCTTGAGATCTTCCTCCTTGATATCTGCCACTGGGACCAGGGTTTTTTGGGACCAGGGTTTTTTGGGACCAGGGTTTTTTGGGTCTCGATGGAAATGCATCCGTAAGGATGCATCCAGCTGGAGACCAGTAGCGATCACTCTGGGGGGAAGGACGGACCGTAGGGTGTGCGAGCTTTTGTAGCTGGATTCGTGTGCGCGAACGCGCACGTCGCGTCCCGCGCCGTACACATCGCAGACAGACACTCGCTCACACACACACACCCCCTCCCCCACAGTCACACACACGCACTCCAAGACACATACACACACACACACACGCACGCACGCATACACAGGCCGCCCCCCCCGCACGCGCGCGCGTACATGCTTCCCCCCCCCCCCGCCCGCCCGCAGCTCAGCAACACACTCACCGGCTTCCTCTCCTCAGCTGCAAGGCCCGGCAGCAGGACTCTTCTTCCCTCCTTCGGCACCGGGGCGCAGAGTAGGCTCCTGCCTGCTCCGGTGCTCCAAACACGGCTCCAATCGCGGCTCTTCCGTGGGAGGCGGGGTAGGCTCCCGCCCTCCTACTTCCTGTTTCCTGTTGTCGCGCCGGCCTGCCTGACTTCCTGGTCGCAGGCCGGCAGAGTAACGAGGATGTTTTGCGGTATGTATTTATTTATTTAATTATGCATTTTTATATAGCACAGACTTTACCCGAAGGCGGTATTTATTTATTTATGTATTTAGGCATTTTTATATAGCGCGGACTTTACCCGAAGGCGGTATTTATTTATTCATATATTTATGCATTTTTATATAGCGCGGACTTTACCCGAAGGCGGTATTTATTTCTTCATGTATTTATGCATTTTTATATAGCGCGGACTTTACACTTTTGGTGCTTTGCCCCTTTGGGTAATTAATTTGAGTATTTTAGCCAAAGATGGCACATAAATCTTTTCTTCGTGCCAAGTATTAGTTAAAAACTCTGTCTTGAAAGCTTCCAGGCCCTTCTACATACTTGTTAGCTCTGGGTTGTTTTCAGAAAACCTCACTTGAGTTCCTCCATGTCATTGGTGCGATTTTCCCACAGTCTTGCACGGGACGTGCATGAGAGAGAGGGAGCTGGGGCTGCTTATAGCCATTGTTTAGTCTAGTGTATGCGTGTTTACATCCGTGCTCTAGATTTATAGGCAGCCATGGGGGGAAAACAGATTGTGCCAGATTGATTGAGGGCATCAGGTGAAGAATGTTTTCTTTTTACTGTCCTTTTTCTTTATAATTTAGTGTGTGCTTTCGCTTTTTAAATGTAAAAACGTGTCATGTTCAATCATTTTTTCCAGAAATCCTGTCAGTAATGTTTCATCCCCAGAGAAATCTGCCTGCACGTGTGCTTAGATTTGTATTAGATCATTATGCTGAAATGTGAAAAATTGCTGCTGTTGAAGTACTTTAGTGTGTTTATTTTTTAACAGTGTAATAGTTCAAGTTTTATTGGAACTAATAGTTCTGTTTTATCTAACAGTTTAAGATCACCCCTAACCCTTTATGTTGAATGGCTACACAGCTGCAGTATTGTTCAGTATTGTTTCTCTCACCTTCTTTGTGTCTTTCTCTAAAAGCAGAGGCTGCAAATCATCTTGCTATTTCATGTACTGCTTTCAATTAAATGCCACCTGATAAACTAGGGCATTACTATTGCAGTTCTGTGTGAGTTGTGTGTACGTAAACACTTTACTTAAACGATTTTAATAAGAACAATTAAGTGTTGACCTATTTCTGTTATGTGTTTGTTTTTGTGAAAACGTGTTAGTCTGGGACTGTCTTCATATCTTGTGTTTCTAGTAAATGTTTTCCTTATAGACCAGCGTGAGTACCTGACCTTGACCACTGTGATCACAAAATTCTTAAGCACCCTGCAACACTGGGGATTTACAGGAATCCAAACACCAGCGTAAAGTACTCGAACAACAATAACGTCTGTCTTATAAATGTCACAAAAAAATGTTAATATTTCACTTCTGTTCTTGGATTTTTGTGAAAATACAACACATATTGCATTACAAATGCTATAGGTGTCACATTTGTGAAAGTTAAAACTATTGGCATTGTAAATGACAAAGCTATTACTTTAGCTATTACTATAGCTATTTTCACAACCAACACATAAACAAAAAAAATGTAATTCACAATACCAATGGCTCAAACTTTCCTAATGCGAGACCTATTGCATTGCAAATGCTTGTTCTTTCCATAGATCCGAAAGGGTAGCTATCCTAGAATCTCCTTTGCCTTCACTATCATCCAGTTTTTCTTTCTTATTTAAAAGAACATTGGGTGGCAAGAGTGCTTTCAAAATAATCCTTCCTTTCATGCTATTTCCTAAAAACAAAAGAAAGACTATGATGTAGGCTCCCATGCCTTCGTACTTCCAACAGGAAAAGAAAGGGCAAGAGAGCCCTCCATACAGTCCGCTCGTTCTTTCTTTGTTTTGCTTTAACGTTTTAAGGCTTCATACTGTAGTCCGTTAAGCCCAGACCTATTGGCTTTGCCAGTGATTATTTCTGTAATTTCCTAATGGAAATTCCACAATTTCTAGAGGGAAATTAGAAGCCTTCTGGGAAAGTCGAATAATTTCCACTAGTGCACTCTACTGTGGTTTCAGCATTTCTTCTATAAGTTTGAGAATTTTCCATTACCTCTATAGTCTAAATCAGGCTTTAGGCTTTTTAAGTGCCTTCTCTTAGTGTATCACTTTCCTGGCCTTCATCTTCCTCTCTTCTTTACCCCTCCTTCATTTCCCACTTAAATTTCTTCTCTCAAATTCCATAGCCTTTCCCTCTCAATGTCTCCAGGGATCCAGTGCAGTGAAGAAGCCGTTAGTGTTTTGCTGGTAAGAAAGGATCTCCGTACCCTGAGGAGCAGTGTCCTAGGCCACTTCGATAGAAGGGGTTTTAACCCTTTCACCGCGGCGGCTTGGATGAGCGGGCGGGGCCGCGTCGGCCAACGGATGTGCGCAGCACTACGGAGATATTGCGTGCGACGGCTGTTGGCCGACAGAAGCACGCAACGGGTTAAATGTGTGATCGTATATCAGGTTTGTTTACTTCGGGTCCCTGTGAGCCCGGAAGTAGCCCATCGCACAGTATCCAGTATAGGCTAACATTACGGTAAAGCTCGTTGCCTTAACTGCTTTCCACAGAGATGTGTGTAACACACGTGGTCTGAGAATGGATTCCCCAACAGGCTCATTCGTTCACCCTTTCACCTGCCTGCTGTTGAGTCTGGTGACCCCTGCTATGGATACTGCTATGAAACTATAGTACCAAGTCCTAAATAAACACAAACCTATTGCTATTAGTCTAAACTCCTTCCTGGATACACGCTGGTTTCATGTAAAGCATTGTTCACAGGTCACTGGGTTAATCAGGCATTAAGTCCGCTCTTTGTGCTGCTACTTCGACTTACTAGATTGACTCGTAATTGATTTAGTGACCAATGAATGAAAGTGTCAGTGGGCAGCGGGGCTTCATGTAATTCAATAGAGGGTTGGTGAGACACCAAATGCACGTTAAATGCCAACTTCAGTAAGTATTGTATTTGCAAACTGTCTGTTCAGTCAGCACCCATCCCTTTCATACCATCCTGCTCCCGTGGTGTGCCTTTTGGTAGGACTAAGGGGTAGTCGTATTTTAGGGTTAATTCTAATTAGATAATAATAATAAGAAGAAGAATATTAATAATAATAATAAACACATTTATGAAGCGCTTGGTTACACTAGACTGGTGTCCCCCCCGCGCTGCAGTAAAGACTGCACCCGGCAACTCGCCCTAAAAGAGAAGACTATGCAGATGGGAACAGATACGTTTTCAGCTTTCTGCGGAAAGTGGCCTCCGAGCTCTCCAGCCGGAAGCTCTGGGGGAGTCTGTTCCACTGCTGTGCTGCCACATAGCGAAAGGAGCGGCCACCCGTCTTTGCTCTCTTGATGATTGGAACACACACCTGACCCGTCCCGCTGGATCGAAGTTGCCGGGACGGTGAGTAGGGAGTCAATAAGTCAAACAGGTACGAGGGGCCAGTCCTTTGTATGATCCGATGTCAAACGCACAGAGCCTTGAACAAAACTCTCTCCCTAATAGGCAACCAGTGGAGGGAGACTAACACCCTCCTGGAAGAGGTTCTCCTTGGCAGCATAAAAACCAGATGAGCTGCTGCATTCTGGATACCTTGAAGTCTCTGCACGCATTTAGCAGAGCACCCAGGTATAATATGTTCCCATAATCCAGGCACGATGTCACCAGGGCATGCACCATGGTTTTACTGGCTGTCATGGGCAGCACATCGAAGGTTTTCCGTAGGCCCCGAAGGACTCCAAAACAGGCGCCTGCCACCCGCCTGGTATGGTGCTCAAAAGAGAACTTGGTGTCCAGCCATACCCCAAGGTTCTTAGCATGTTCACAGGGCGTGGGGGTAGGTCCCAGAGACTGGGGCCACCATGCCGATGACCACACCGATGAAGCTTTCCCTATCACAAGCACCTCAGTCTTGTTACCGTTCAATTTCAGGCAGTTATTAGCCATCGAAGATGCCAGTTCTTGCAGGCACGACACGAAATTGAAGGCTGCTGTACCCGGTGCCTGTGTAACGGAGACCACCAGTTGAGTGTCATCGGCATCAGACACAACCGTGATACTGTATTTTTCTGCAATCTCCGCTAAAGGCGTAACGTTGAGATTGAACAGGGTCGGGTCAAGGCAGGGCAGGATAACAATTGCGTGTGGTCTAGGTTTTGTATTCCATCCCGGTGTTCCTGTCGCAGAAACATAATTAAATGGGTGTATGGATTAAATACGTTTTTAAGCATAGTGGGAATTGAATTGAGCAAGCTTGTCAAAGAGGGATTGCTATTTGTTATCATGCATTCTTGGTTAGATCATTATTGTTGTGGTGAGGGAGTGAGGTGGGTATGTTGGTAGCAATGTTAGGTTCTAGTGTTGGCCTGCGTGTGGGTGGTTGTTGTGTGGGCTACGAGCAAGACATAATGGACACTACTAACAATAAGGCAAGCTATAGAAACTGGTTGTCAAAACTTTCTTTGCTGAAACAGGGTCAATAACCAAAGCCTAGGAGCCTTTACCCACACCGTACACTTCTCTCATTAGGAAGCAAAGTCCAAGCATCTCCTAGTTTTTTGAGGAAAAAAAAGAAGTCGACATGTGTGAACGTTTCTGATTGGCTGCCCAGAGCTGGCTTGTGATTGGTTAGCGAGTGATGAAAAGGTCAGACAGGAAACGTTGCCTTCTGATTGGCATCAGGGTTACAGCAAGGCAGCTAATTAACCAATGGTCTCAGCGATCTACTGCTGTAATCCACTCACACGCTGGGATCCAGTGTGGTTTCAACTGTAAGCAGCGGATAAACAACTCCCACCTCGAATCATATGCATTCCCAATGTGCTGGTTACCCCAGGAACAGTGAGTGCGCAAAACGAAAATGCGGCAGGTGTGATTGTGCTAATTGTGTGAAGTCAGAAGCGGTTTGTTGTTTACCACAACGTATTCTGTAATTTACGTTTCCAAGGAAAACGTTTATGCAGGAGTATTTTTCAGCATACATTTTTTGGGGGAATTATGTTGCTAAAAGTAAAATGTTCTAAGTATGTGTTCTGCTGAAACATAATTGAATTTTCACCTGTTTCTTTTTTTTTTGCTTCATGGTCTTCACTGGCGACGTTTTAAAATAGCTCCCTGAAGGGTGCGTAGGCGCAGTGTATGAATTTCGTTGACACCGAGGCGGAAATACTTGCGGCTGAAAGCTCTCTTGCTAAATATCCCAAGCTATTTTCCACTGTGGTTGGCTCCTTGAGGAAGTTCTGCGTGACGTTTTAGTTGAGTATATAACATGCACAGCCTTGCCATTCCACTACAAAACTTTCGTAAATCCTCTCACCTACAACACTACACCTCTGTCCACCCACAGTGATTTTGTTGTGGCTGATGTGCCATGACCTAAATCAAACACCATGCTAAGAAAAAGGTGCATGTGGATGTAGGGGAGAAGATGTGGCATAATAGTCTAGAGCTGCCGACCTTGGAACTGGAGACCCAGGTTCAAATCCCGGCCTCGACTGAACAGCCTGTGATCCTGGGCAGATCACTTTATCGTCCTATGCCTACAAATATGTGCAACGTTTGGTTCTAATGTCCATGGGCTGAGTTTTCACTGTATAAAACTGCAAAAAGAAATAAAAAGATTATCTTGTCAGTCGGCCAAAGTGTTAACACTTGAAAACCTATAAATTGAAGTCTAATGCACACAATCTATAGGAGAAACAAGAAACCGTGATTTTGGTGTCTGAGAAAATACTATCCAGTTTGGTTTTCGCTTCATTTTGGGCAGTGGTAGCTGAACAGCTGTCTACCACCCTGACTGCCAGAAGAGAGGAAGTAGCCCAGCAGTATGGGCAAGGGGTCACAACTGAGATTAGGACGCCTACTAAAGTCCTACTTTGAAGGCCGCTGCTTCTAAGAGATCCTAAAACTTCAGTCTTCGATGGGCTTCACCAGGGATCTAAATTTAATGGTGCACAGACATTATGCCAGATTCTGCTCTATTCCTTCAACTCCTCCTGCCGCCACAACAACCACCTCCGTGACCTCGAGGGTCCACTCCACGTCAAGTGCAGGAGGACACCACAGATGATGATGATGAAGAGGAGGAAGAAGGTGAAGGGCCCGAGGAGGCACCAACAGGTAGAAGATATGACTGGGATTGTAGGACATCTCACCGGGGGAAACTCACCGTCACCTACTTTCCTGCAAGTCTATCGCAGTGAGGGGGGCGCTTCACTGGCCTTTTCCCTCCATCTTCCAGAACTGTTCCTGTTTCCATGTCTGCCTCATCTTTTATGTTTGCAGGAGGACTTCACACAACCCCCCGTCTTAGCCCCCAACTGCTCCTTACTGTTTTTCTATACTACATCCCTGCGTCACGCGTGCTGTTCCAACTGGGGACTTATCCGGTGACGCGCAGGATGTACAGACAAGGCCCCCACTAGTGAGTGCAATGACTTCATTGCATTAGTTAAAAGAACTTCTTCTCCTCTTCCAGCTGACTCTCCAAGCAATGACATCATCAGAGTCCACTTCCTAGTGGAGAGATGCGTTGACCAGCTAGTCTCAGCTACAGAACATGACAGCTTTTCCTAGACTTCCATGAATCTCATTGAAAGATAGTAGTGGCCAGGTTTGATGATGCAGGTCAACTGAGGGTGAAGATAACGAAGACACTGGTGATTGTGGTGATTTCACATTTGCATGAAAAGGACTTCTCTCCTAGACCATCCAGAGGCTGGTGGTGCAAGCGGCACCGATGCCTTCATGTAGCCCTGTGTCTCCATGTACTGTGCTCCCTGTACCAGGAAGGATGGACAATTTTTCAAAGTGTGTTTTCCTCCATGGCAGTTATGTCAATCAGAGCAGCAAACTTTTTGTCCATTCTGGAAAGTCATGGCTGCCAGACGGGAGCAAACGTTGCACATACCTAGACATCATCCTGCAAAATAAGCAAGAGGAGCAATGGGGTAGTGAGAAGGAAACTTCAGCAGTCACTGACTTTACAGCTCACAGCATGAGTACCAGTTTTGGGCACTTGTTGGGTGGCTGTGCTCTTTTGGCCAGGCTGGTTCAGGGGCGCTTTCTAAAGGCCACAGATGCAAAATAGTATCTTTGATGCCCTTCGATGGTGAGGAACTTTTCGGCTGTCCTGCGGTCAGTGCGCTGCCGCACATTCAAGCAGACAATGAAACAGTTAGACCTCCGCAGTTTTTCTAGCAGCAGACCTTTTTGTTGTTATAGGTTGAAGCCCGTTGACGTACCTGTGAGGTTTTTAGCCTTAGTGCTATCAAAGACAACAACCACTGCAATCATACCACCATCAGCAGCCCATATTAAATCAAGTGAAACAAAGGAGGTCTCTGGGCTTGTAATTCCAACAAGATTCTGGGAGAAAGGGGGTGCAACCAGCCAAGGTCTCAGGATGTGGCAGTGACTCCGCTCTAGCACTGGCCACCGTATCTCCCTCTCTACTGCTCCAGACCCCAGAAGGGGGAAAATTGTGGTTCATGCCCAATAATGACAACTGGTACATCGACCTTCAATAACACAATATTACCCTCAGATTTATTCAGAGGCCCCTGTAAGTCCTGCCTTCCAATATGAGCCACCAGTATATTTTCCTACTCCAGGCCCAGATTGTCTTCATGCTACAAAAAAAATGCCCTTGGACCTCTCTAGAGGACCCAGAGAACTATATAATTTTATTGTGGATTATCTCCTGCAGGAAGAAATCAAAATGCTCTACAATTTTAGGCCAGCTTCTAATCAGCAACTGGCTCTAAAAGCGTTGTATTGCATGATTGTCCAGTAAGTCAAATACCTCCTTCAGGACGGAGCATTAGTTCTTTACCCCCATACACCCCAAACATTGCAAGAATCTTCACAAAGTTTACGGCATCTGTGGTGGACTTTCTAAGACATCCTTGCACTGCAGTCCTTTTTCTTCAGGGTTTGGGGGTTTCACAGTGCTCAGTAGAAAAAAAGATTATTTTGATGTTCTACGTTACCAAATACAGAGAAATGGGGTCACCAAGTTTGTCGGAACAGGCCAAGCTGATTTGGGAATTGGGTAATTCACCCCAGACTCATGCCAAGGGTAAAGTACCTTCTAGGGGTCAAGTAGGATTGGGCTGAAATGCTCATGATATTGACAGCAGAGACCAATGGGAGCTTGAGAGGCAGATCTAGACTGGGTGTTTTCTACTGGAGCAAGCCCAGCTTGAATCTCTTTGCCACTGAGATCGACAAGAAATCCTGTAGGAAATGGCACTCAAGCCAAGGTCAATGGGAGATTCTTTTTTGATAGAATGGTATATCCAGTAGAGACTTGAGCAAAGTTCAGCATGAATTCATTTGTGAGCAATGTTCATGTAGGACTGTCAAGGTTTTTTTTGGTGGGCCTTTTAACTGACTTCTTGCTGGGGCGCCATGCGTTGGTGCATTATCAGCTGATCAAGAGCCCATTTGAACCCATTCCTTAGTCTGCCACTAAGTACATTTCCTGGAAGGTAGTGCTTCTTCTAGCGCTACACTTGACTAGGAAGGTCACCGAATTACAAGCCTTTACTGTTAAGAAGCTCTTTCTCCAGTTCTGTAGGGTAAAGTGACTCTGTGAACCGAACCCAAGTTAACTCCCAGTGCTCACAGCCATTAACATCAACAAGCAGGTGATACTGAAGGTTTTCTTCAGAATCTACCCAGTGTGGTCGAAAGGACGTTGCACCTGCTAAGTGTATGTAGGTGTTTGAAGCCCTTTAAAGGGAGAGACAAACACTTCAGGTAGATTTACACACATTTTTGTGACTCTTGGACATCTGCAATCTCCAAGCAAGGGATTGCAAGACCAGTAGCCGTGGATATCACCTTCTGTCACAAGACGGCCAACATGTCCCTGCAGGGCACGGTGATAGCGCAATAACAAAGAGGATTGACAGCAACAACAGGTCTGTGCTGAGAGGTGTATGCAAATAGCCACAGGGTAGACTTGTCACATGTTCAGGAGGCACTTTGGCACGCGGCGAGAGAGTCGGGCAGTCGGGCAGGCACATCGTACTCTCTTTCAATGCGGTGAGCCTAAATTCCTGGTGTACTGTATAGATGGTTTTGTCTTTGTAGTGCCTGCCATAACGTCTCAAGCATGTGAATCTATGAAAGGGCCAACCCTGACCTGCTGCTAACCTATGAATACAATTCTCCTGCTTTGGTGTCATTCGCAGATTCATACAGGGCGGGACTGGGAACGCAAACGGCCCTGGCAATTGAGTCGGACCGGCCGCAGGGGTGGGAGTAGGGTGGGGTGTGCATGGAAAACACTGCATCTGCTTTTGTTTCAGGGGGGCGATATTGAAGCTATGCTGCTAAAGTGGCCCCTGGTAACAAAAACAGCCCCCAGGGGTCCAAAACCGGCCCTGGTGGCCCACCAGGGAAATGCCCAGTGCCTGCTACGGCCAGTCCGGCCCTGGATTCATACACGATCCTACTGCCTCTCCCATAGAGCCTCACCCATTCTTCAAAGTTAGAAATTATGCTTGAACTCTGAGGTATGGTGGCCTCTGGGGGAAGTGGCGATCCAATCACATTCACCTCCTTGGCAGAGATCAGGGCCGGCTTTAGGCATGTGCAAGCTGTGCACCTGCACAGGGCCACCAAACCCCAGGGGCCACCACGCCAATATATATCCTTAATATATTAATCCTCTGAGGATGGATACATATTTGCGTTTTGGCCCCTGGCAGGGATTTGGCGGCCTCCGGCTCTGTTCCACTTCTAAACACCCTGACCCCCTCCCCTCTTTACTGGCCTGCGCGCTCCGCCCCGCCCGGACCCCCTCTTCCGGGCCCCCTACCTACGCTCCCTGCCCAGGGCCGCCATGAGCCTAGGGCCGGCCCTGCAGAGATGTTGGTGCTTGTCAATGAGGTGAATGGGCTACTAAATATAATGTAATTTACAGCCTTTCAGGCATGTCATTGTTACGTACACGAGAGTCAAACCAAAAGGGGTTGCTGTACTGTTCCTAAGGAAGGAAGCGATTGTTACGTACAGCCATAGCAAATCACAGTGAGACTCCTAACTTAACAATGGTAAGTGATTCAAGCATGTGAATCTATGAAATTTACGAATGCTGGACAACTGAAATTTAGCTATGTAATTTGTTTCTTGCAGCACTTTTTTTGGGCTGTGAAGTAGATTATCGTCTGTGCAGAAGGCGTTTTGATAGCTGAGAGGTGATCTTGTTTCCTACTTGATTGTTTAGTTGTTTAGGTGTTGTTCCAGAGGTGCATGTTTGGGGTGGACAGACACATTCAAGGTCACTCAGCTATTCACAGCCAGCCTCTCAGAATGCCCATCGACTCACAGTTTTTCTCTATCAACCAGAGGGAGCATCCTGTGTAACTTGATGGTGTCTACTTTAGAAAGTAGATGTGATTGAGTTTGCAGAGCAGTCAGCGGCTGGTCCTAGTTCCGGCCACTACTGATCTGTTTTCTTCAGGCATGAAAGTGATGGGACAGTAGGGGCGAGGGAGCTAGAGGTGTCAGGCGCTGACCACTGAGCATGTCCAGACACACGGTGTCGAGGCAGAGTCCAGAAGAAGACTGAGTGCCCACCCTGCTTATGTACAGAGGCTTTTAGGAACAAGCAAGGGTGCTCTGCTGAAAAAAAACAGTTTTTAGATCTTCTGCCTGTGTATGAGTGCGTTTATCTCCCAAGCATGTATGTAGCTGTTCTATGGTAGCACAAATGTGTAATGTTTCTGAAACAGAGAAACACGTTTAGTTCTTCTGGCAGCATGGTTATATGTTCTGTATTCTGTGTGCTTACAGAGTATTTGTGTTCTGTGCTCTTGTGCTGCTTGCAGCAGCATTCTGTGCTGCTTGTAGGTTACTTCTGTGCTCTGTGTCTTTACGCTGATTGCAGCATTGTTCTATGATCTGTATTCTGTGGTGCTTGCAGCGTGCTTCTGTGCTCTGTACTCTTACTCTGCTTGAGGCATGGCTCTATGTTCTGTATTCTGTGCTGTTTTCAGTGCACTTCTGTGTTCTGTACTCTTGTGCTTCCTGTAACATGGTTCTATTTGAGTTCCGCGTTCTTCTGTACTCTTGTGCTGCTTGCGTCATTGTTTTTTTTTTTTTTTTGCAGAGTTTTATATAGCGCGAACTAGACCCGAACCGAATCAGGTATCAGAGCGCTTTACATAGCACCAGTTACGTTGCATGAGGACGGACACACATTCATTTTAGGCACAGGGAGATTAATTATGTACTCTGTGCTGTTTTTAGCGTTCTCCTGTGCTGTGTACTTTTGTGCTGTTGCAGCATTGTTCTCTATTCTGTGTGATTTCAGCATACTTCTGGCTCTATACTCTTGTGCTGCTTGCATCAGGGTTCTGTGCTGCTTGCAGAATACTTCTGTCATTTGCATTTTGTGATTCTTGCAGTATGGTTCTACGTTCTGTGTTCCGTGCTGCTTGCAGAACACTTCTATGTTCTGTATTCTTGTTCTGCACAATAAATCTACCACATCTGAAAAAAAGAAACCACGGCAGATTTAGGTCATGCCTGACGCAGCTCATGTGCTGTTGTTTGAGGTGTTTTGTTTAATTTCGAGGAGC
The DNA here is from genome assembly GCF_964261635.1 of Lissotriton helveticus. Lineage (NCBI taxonomy): Eukaryota > Metazoa > Chordata > Amphibia > Caudata > Salamandridae > Lissotriton > Lissotriton helveticus. The sequence goes on along the minus strand of NC_136059.1, from coordinate 171,946,807 downwards.
TTAGAGCACGCCCATTGCTTACCATTTATTCGCTTAATCATCAGTCTCATTTGATTGCTCCTCTTTAGTCAGCATGTGCCCTTCTTGGGTTTGTCCCTCCCCTGGAGGATGTCTTGAAAACTGCTTCTTTCCTCAGTGTCCTTCAACTGCTCGCACCTACGGAGCCACATTTTTTTACGGAAGTTGAAACCCTTCATAAGAGTGCATGTTGTTTGTCCCCTCCTGACCTCCTCTTGCTGACCTGGTGTTGCTTGTCCCCTCCTGACCTCCTCTTGCTGACCTTGGTGTTGCTTGTCCCCTTCTGACCTCCTCTTGCTGACCTTGGTGTTGCTTGCCCCCTCCCGCTCTCCTGCCACTCACTGTCTGTCCTGTTGCATTCGCCCTCTCGCTGTCCCTTGAGCTGCTTGCCCCCTCCCATCATTGTCCCTTTATCCGTGTTGGCCACGCCCCTCTTTAGTTGTTTTGCATGACCTCTCTCACTGTGTCGTGCTACATGCCCTGCCCACCCACACCTCTCCCACATTGTGCTGCTTGTCCTATCTCACTCTTTCCCTGTTTTGCTTGCCCGGTCTTTCCCACGTTGTGTTGCTTGCCCCTTCCGCCTCTTGCGCTGTGTTGCTAGCCCTGTGTTTCCCATGTTGTCCTGCTTGTCCCTTCCGCCTCTTGCCCTGTGTTGCTAGCCCTGTGTTTCCCATGTTGTCCTGCTTGTCCCTTCCGCCTCTTGCGCTGTGTTGCTAGCCCTGTGTTTTCCATGTTGTGCTGCTTGTCCCTTCCACCTCTTGCGCTGTGTTGCTAGCCCTGTGTTTCCCACGTTGTGTTGCTTGTTCCTTTCGCCTCTTGCTCTGTGTTGCTGGCCCGGTCTTTCCCATGTTGTGCTGCTGGCCCTCCCGTGTTGTTGCTCATACTATCCTTGCTGCCTCTATCCTGTGTTGCTGCTTACCCTGTCCCCTCTGCCCCTCTTCCCGCATTGTGTTTCTTGCCCTACCCCTCCCATGTTGTTCTTTGCTTCGTTCATTAGCTCTCGCATAGGCAAGTGTTCTTGGCTTTGCCACTGCTTGTTATGTCAGTGTTTGGAAACTGCCAAGAGCTATGTTTCACATTCTTTCATGATTTGCTCTAATCCTTTCTGCTGTTCTATGTAGAAATGGCAATTAGACGGTCCCTTCCACTTGCTCCTAAATTTTAGATACAACTTCTCTGGCTCTCCTAAGCAGACACCACCTCATCCCTGGCCATGAACAAGGTCTGTGTGAAAGTGAAATGAACAAGATCGAAATAACCATTTTCAGTTCGTGCCATGAAGAGGCTTGAAATTAATTAAGTATTTGCAAAAAGCATCTCTCGTGTGGCAAGTGTGACCTTGTTTCTCTGGATAAGTAAACCTTGTAACTCCAGGAATCGGCTCCTGCTAATGTCACTGGCGGCTTTGAGGGTGGGGCGCTCGACAGGAAATGGGGCACCTTATTAAAAAGACTTCCAGTTTCATACACAAATGAGTCACATATTCCTTTCCCGAAAGCCCTTCTGAAGTTCAGCAAACACCCTCCCTCCAGTCCTTCTTCTCAATGAGGACCAGAGGTGCGGCCATGATGGTTTGGTAACCATGGACTACTGTCCGCTGTCGCGCTAGCAACAGAGGCTGGGAGAGAACGGGCAATGTATCTGACTAGGCACCTTTAAAAGGCTTAGGGGATATCTGGCCCTTTATCCCACTCTATCCTGAGCAGGAATGACAGGAGCCAACATTCATTGCTGTACCCCGTTGTCACGTTTCCTGCATTGTTGCAACCCATAAACAGTGAATGTTACGAAACATAGCGCCCGCTACATGATATCCATAGCCGGTCAGCGGCGACTTGGACAACAGCTGGTGGAATACAATGCCAGCTGCTCGCTGTTTCAGGCTCACTAAGAGTGGACAAAAAAGAAAGGTATTATTTGAGATTTGAGGAGCATGTCGAAGGCATTGGGAAGCCTTTGAAGTATAAGTCAGAGGTATTAAGAGGCCCGGCACACACAGAAGGCCCTATGACACAGATATGGAAGGCGGCCATAAAACCATGGGGCAGAAGAAAGAAGTGCAGGAACAGCTATATCCCAATGTAGAGAAGTCTCCTAATGCTTCAGTGGATCAGGGGATTGACCTTACATGACCTGAGAAGAATGTAGCCACTGAGTATTTCTATGATTGCTGAACCTGGCTCCTTGAATACTTTATATTCATTAGCCTTTTCTTGTGGTGAAAGTTATGAGTTAAATGGCGCCTGAATGGAAGCTGAAAATAGGTCAGGATGGTGGAACCTGGGGGAGGGGAGAGCTTGAAGAGTGGGAAGTGAGATGTTCCTACAGAGAGTTTCAAAGAGGCAAACCACAACTCGCTCACGGTCCTTGCTGCGGCCTTCTGCAGCGCCTTCTGGTCTAGTGGCCATAATAACTGGCGGGCCTGGGCCTCAATCCTACGTGTTGTTTGTACAAAGAGTCCCGTGTTTAGGGTTCGCCATTGCTTTGACTTTATTGTACAATGGAATTAAAACTTTAATCACAAATGAGGCGAAGCTAGAATCCATGATTGATGCTATATGTGATTCTAAGCAAACAGAAATGAAAATGTAATTTCATTTTAATTATCGTGAGTTGTTTTGTTTGATTAAACTAGTGCCCCAGTTGAGTAAACTAGCATGTGAAGAGTAAATGAGTGCAACTGACATGAGACCATGACCAATCAGCATTTCCCTGATGGAGCTATCAATTCAATGAAACAGCAAGCACTGGTAAATTGCAATTAAATTGCAATCCTTGACACTAGGAAAACGTTGCAACAAATGATACAGCAGACGATGAAGCTTGACAAACCAGATATCCATCTGTGTTGAGCAGTCCATCACAAAGCAACAGGCAGGCCCTAATAAACGCACAGCACAAAGAACTGAAAACCACAGCATGGTCACCAGGTGAGTACAAACAGTCAATTGGAGCAGCATTAGAACCAGAGCTTGGAAGAAGGGCGGGGGCATGAGGGAATGCTGGCACATGCCAGTCAAACGAAACAAACACGTGCCATTCACAGAATCGATGCATTGGAAGTGTACACACAGACCACGTGATAAGCATATATTCATTCGCTCATGTGTGGGGATTTAGTCGGCACAACTAACTGACAAACGCAGCCACTGGCCACTAACTCTGCCGGTTCCACTTTACCACACCTTCAGATCTTAGTAAATTTGTATAGGCGGACGGACACTCCTCTTTTTCACACTTTCACTTCCACCCCAATCACTATATAGTGTTCCAAGCATACACACTGCTTGCCGAGTGGCTGACCGCCCCACGCGCCTGCAGTTGTCCCACCTGTGCCACCACCGATGGCCTGGTGATCCAGCTGGATTGGTTTTCCCGAATGTTGGCCACCAGCTGCAGGGAGCCAGGCTTCAAATGAGTGATGAAATGAGCGACTGATTGATGAAAGGTGTGCATGCACCATGCATGTACGAACAAGGAGTTATGAGATGCTGCCACCTATCTGCACAGTCTTGACATGGCACTCCCTTGTCCACTCCCAGCTCCTCACAGTCCCTGTAAACACAGATGTGTTATGTTAAATTGTGTCCATCTCACAAGGTGTTCGGGTATCTGTGACAACAACCAAGGGAGGTGACGCGCGTCCATTGGCACTATCCTAAAATATGAGTGCCAGCCGCGTACTCTCAATATCAGGACACATATTGTTGTGTTCTCAGTACCAATTTAAAAATCTTTTATTGATCCAAATGTCATTGCCAGTATTTCGGTGTTTTCAAGTATCTCAGTGCCTCCAGCTATCACTGCCAGAGTCTGTGTGTGTGTGTCAGTCTTTCACTGCTTCCACATATCCTAGCTGGTGTGTGTCTGTGTGTGCATAAAAACCCACAGTTAGCTCCACAAATTAGTACCAGTTTCTTAGTTTGCAAATATTTCAATTTCTTCAAACATCAGTGCCAGTATCTTAAAGGACATCCCAATATCAGTGGCAGTGTTACAATGGTGTCTTCAAATCTCACCGCGAGATTCTCAGATACTTTACAAAACTTATTCACGAACTTCTGCCCTTGGCCGCTTGCTTGAGCTTCCTCAGCCGATACCCGCCAGTGACCTGTCCACCCAGCCTCCACCTGTTGACTCTGGTCATGGAATAACCGAAGTAACCATGAAGAGCCCTTCTCCCCCTTAATATTAGTATCCTGCTTAATAATGTATTTGAAAAACCAGCTACTGTTTCATAATCACAGCCCGATGTAGACCTATGCGACTGCTCTATGCGTAAATCTCTGTATTTTCCTGATATCCCGGGCTCGTGGCCTTCTAGATGTCAGTGTGTGCACAGCATCTCACTCCTTGGTTCACAGAAGCCAGTGGAGTTCTTTCTCAAGTGAGCTCAGTTTTTTTAAAGTTGAGGCAGAGGCCAGTTGTTTTATTATGTTCTTACCGAAGTATCTGTATTTTTTCTTTCCTTCCAAAGAAAGTTGCTTTAATGTAAACAAGTAGGAGCCAGGAACCTTTTTTTCCGGTATAACTATTAATCTGGAATATATATTCATTTATTTGTGCAATATATATGACGACAGTCAGCATCATGCAATGCTGATTTATGTTTCTGGTGCTCTCCAAGCACGAATTCTAAAATCACAACAGTGTGTCCTAACATGGCCGCCATCATGTCACACTCACCCTAGGTAAAGTGTGGGTACCTCACTAGAAGCAAACACGAGGAGATGATGGACGGAGCGCTGAAAATTTTCAAACATTCACCCCCAGTCCCAGATCTGGGTTGAATCCATCATCGTTCTTTAGCTCACTTCGCCACCCCAGTTCAGACACAGTTATATGCAAATCAGTCTTGACCCTGTGCATTATGGGAACAGTCCAGCCTGTACTGCAAAGCCAGGTCTTCCCTGAACTAGAAATAAGCATCCTGGAAGCAACATCTTGGAGTGGCCCAAAATATAGATAGCAACATATCCATTCCCCGAAGTACCAGTGGCAATAGTTAGCGGAATGCCTCGCTCATTCATTTTGTTCTTCTTTACCATGCCACCGCTTTGAAACTCAACCTCCTCCACGAGTGCAGGCCCTCCGCCAGGAGAGCAGGCCCTCCGCCAGGAGAGCAGGCCCTCCGCCAGGAGAGCAGGCCCTCCGCCAGGAGAGCAGGCCCTCCGCCACAAGTGCACGCCCTCCGCCACAAGTGCACGCCCTCCGCCACGAGAGCAGAGGCGCATTGTGAATCCAGGCTCGATGAGCTCTCTTGGGAAACAAATGTGAAGCAATCACAAAAGGAACTGTCTTCGAGACATACTGTCTGTACACTCAGCTTCCCATGGCTTTCATTCCCACGAGAATCATATCATTAGAATATGCTAATTAGGCTGTATCCATTTGGGTGATGGGAGATATGGACAATGCTCACAGGTACGTAGTGGAGTGCATGTGATTGGTATTGAGTTAGTATTTCTAAAAACTCTTCCAAATGGGTGTCACTTATTTGAAAAAGACCAAGAATTAGATCGTCTATATGGGGTGGTATGTTTTGCCAACACTGACCAACATGGTACAGTAAAGAATCTTATGTTACGCCTGGATGGAGGAGAACAGAGAGTGGACCCCTCTTCAGGTGCAGCGTTAACATCTGCCTGGGCCACAGTGGTAGCACTGAAGGGAAGACGCCATGTTCTTGTAACTAGAGGGAAACAACGCAGAAGGCTTAGTGAGCACCCAAGTCTGGAGAACGTCTGTGAAAGTGTGAACTCGGATTAAAAGATGCAGCACAGAACCCCGATGACTGAACTGGAGCCAGGAGCTCAGGCTGGGCCTAATCTCCTGGAAGGACGTTACTGGGAGAAGTCGCCTCCCCATGTACAAAACCAGGGTTTGCTTGGGCCTTCGGTACCCAGTTGTCCAGATTTGTGACGCCAACCTCCGCTTAGTTGGATCTGTCCATGCTATAAATTCTTGGTGTCCCTGAGTGGGCAGCTAATGCTGCCTGGTAGGGAGTTGATGGCTTTGCACATATTGAGTATTTTCTTGATTTAGTCTTGTGCGTGGGGCAGAGGGGGCTAGAGAAGGTGAAAGGCCAACAGAACATGCAGCAAAAATTGAGAACTTTGACCAATCACTGAGCGACGTGAAGACATCCATTACCTGGCCGTGGCGGCACCAATGCCTGGCAGCATGGATTCGCAAGGCAACGAAGGGGCCATAGTGTGAAATGGGAGGTGCTGGGGAAGATCTAGAAAGGTGGAGATCTTTTTGTGACCCATACTGCAGCCTTGAAGAAAATAGATGGGACACAAGCCTTGGATGTGGTGGTGGCGGCACCGAAGGGGAGGGAAGAGGCTACAGTGTGTATCGAGAGATGTTGCTGAGCTACGAAAAAGATGAAGATCTTTTTGACCCTTGCTTATGTTGGTCCCGCAAGCATCAAAATGGGGATAACTGAGCGGGGAAGGAGTAGGGGTATGTATCGAAAGGTGTTTGTGAGGTACTAGAAAAATGGAGATCTTTGTGTGACCCCTGCCACAACCATTAAGAAAACCGATGGAATACAAGGCTTGATTGTGCTGGTGCCAGCACCGGGGAGGAGTCGATGTCGATGTCTAGCAGGAAAGGAGCCAGATTGTGTATTTTTGACCCTTGCTACAGCCTTTGAGAAAAGAGATTTAATACAAGCCGTGCTTGTGTTGGTGTCAGGAGCGGGGAAAAGGGATATAAGTGAGCATGGAAGGAGTCGGGGTATGTATCGAAAGGTGTTTGTAGGGTACTGGAAAAATTGAAATCTTTGTGTGACCCATGCCACAGCCATTAAGAAAACCGATGGAATACAAGGCTTGCTTGTGTTGGTGTCAGGAGTGGGAAGGAGGCGATGATCCAACAGAAAAAAGTCAGAATGTGTATCGAGAGGTGTGTGCGAAGTACCGGAAAGAGGAAGATCTTTGTTTGACTCATCCTTCCTCCTTCAAGGAAAGAGATCGAATACAAGCCTTGCTTATGTTGGTCCTGGGAGCAAGAAAAGGGGGTAACCAAGTGTGGAAGGAGTAGGGGTTTGTATCGAAAGGTGTTTGTGAGGTACTAGAAAAATGGAGATCTTTGTGTGACCCCTGCCACAACCATTAAGAAAACAGATGGAATACAAGGCTTGGTTGTGCTGGTGCCAGCACCGGGGAGGAGGCGATGATCCAGCAAAAAAGGAGCCAGATTGTGTATCGAGAGGTGTGTGTGAGGTACGTCAAGATGAAGATCTGTGTTTGACCCTTGCTACAGCCTTTGAGAAAAGAGATTTAATACAAGCCGTGCTTGTGTTGGTGCTGGGAGTGGGAAAAAGGGGATAACCGAGCGGGGAAGGAGTGGGGGTATGCATCGAAAGGTGTTTGTGGGGTACTGGAAAAATTGAGAACTTTGTGTGACCCATGCCTCAACCATTAAGAAAACTGATGGAATAGAAGGCTTGATTGTTCTAGTGCCAGCACCGTAGAGGAGGCGATGGTCCAGCAGGAATGGGGCCAGATTGTGTACCGAGAGGTGTGTGTGAGAGACCGGAAAGAGGAAGATCTGTGTTTGACTCATCCTTCCTCCTTCAAGGAAAGAGATCGAATACAAGGCTTGACTTAGTAGGTGCCAGCAACAGGCGAGAGGGGAGGGCAGAGCAGGGATTTATTTAGCGGGCGGTATCGATGAGTTATTAGAATATGGAGATCCTGGTGTGACCCATGTCACAACCTTCAGGAAAAGAGATGTAATGAAGAACTACATTGAGTTAATGCGTACATCAAGCTTGAGGGGCTAAGATATAAAATGATATAAATTTTTATAGCGCAAACAATTGCCAAAGGGCGTCAAGGCACTCATTGCCAATCCCAAGAGATGGCAAGGCAGAGAATGGGCCGATGAGGTACTCGAAGGATGCAAATTTTAGTGTGACCCTTACTGGAGCCTTTGATAAAAGAGATGAAACACAAGGCTTGGTTTCGTCACTACCTACTGCATGAGCTCCCATTTCTAAGGTGACGACATGAATGTGGAATATTGTGGCCGATTTATAGGGGTTCTGATACTCAAAACTATGTATTCATGTAGAAGCACACCAGGGGGATATCTCTGCATGCTGAAATAGGCAGCAAAGAGACCTTTTTTTGTTTCTGCACAAGGAAAATATTATGATCTGAATACGTATTTAAGTAAAATGGTGAGCGTATAGAAAATTTACTTTTAAAAAACTGTTTACCAACAATAGGTAAATCGGAGTCATTTTATCAAATTTAATAGGTAGACACACATTGAAACCCTGCCCAAGCCCACCCCTATTTGCAGAATTGCCTAAACGGAAATTCCACCTTACTACTGGAATTATAGTGAGTAACTTATATTCAATGGCAAAATTCCAGCGCTCCTGATTCTTGAACTCAGTAAAGAGCTGTTGGCCTTAGAAAACTTTTCGTATGTGCTCCTAAATTGCACTTGTCTGCAAACAACTTTGCACACGCCCACAGATGTATTCTTGTTTCTGCAGTTTTGTGTATTGTTTTGAGGTTCAAATCATAGAAATTGCTTAGGCCGGAGTTCTTGCCTTCTAATCGTGATTCAGTTTGGGTCCATTGGTGTCCACAGAAGTGAAAAGCCTAAGAACAGCTAGTCTATTGTATATTTGGACTGTTGACATTGTCTAGAGTACTGAAACCTGTATGATATGTTTAAAGGTTGCGGCAATACCTGTGGTGCCCCCATAACCCTACTTTATCCTGTGCTCTAGTAACTCAAATAAGAGAAAGGCATGGTATTGGGCTTGTTTACATAATCGGTGACTACAGTGAGTGAATAAAACATTCCGTTTTAGATCTGTCTTGACGGCACAGCTGCCCTCTGCATCTGTTGTTATGGACTTTTTCTAACATATGCATAAAGTGGGCTTTGGCTCTGCCCCCTGGAGTAGAATCCTCTCACCTCATGCTATTGGCTCTTTGAGCCATCATTCCACCCTGTACAGGGTGCTGCCATTCAGCGCATGAGGAATTATTTTACGTTTCTAAACTGAATCATTACACATTGATTTTTTTCTCATAAATGCATTGCATACAGAAAGTCATTTTTTGTTTAGTTTTTACTGCAGTAGTTTTTAGTAAAACTATTTTAGTCAAGTCTCTAAACGCAAGTCACACATATTGGCTTTACCAATGCTTGGTATTGCCTGGTGTTCTTTCTGAATGTGTTATTAGATGTTGCATTGTTTCATTTGTGTAATAATTAATTGAAGCCATATATCTACAAGTATGTTTTGTGCACTGCAGTATGTTTGTTTTTCTATAGCTAAGTAAGATGAACAATAAATAGGGTCAGCATGCACGGGGGAACAGCGTGGAAACATTCAGGCATTTGCAGAACAGTCCATCGAACACCACCTGTAATACCCCAAACAAACTACTGTTAGAGAAACTTGCACACAGGTAACTTTATCCCCTTCATTCATTCCCTCTGGTCCACAAGCATCCAGAGGAGAATAGGAGGTGTCCCCACAAGAAAGCTTTTGACCAGGACAGACTCTGGTACACCGTGGCTCTGACCTGGCCTTGCTGATGGTTCACTTCTCAGTAGTAGATGGTTGTGCAGTTTTCCCAGACTTTCTAGGAAGACATTATTCAGTTGGTGAGTCATAATAATCAGTATGCAGCGGCTACCGATGACCTGTCCGGTCCCTAGAGGGGAGACAGCCATTACAAAGCGGGCTTTACACCGCGCTACCATTACGACGCAGCCATCACAACGCAAGTCGTTACAACGACTTGCGCTGGATGGCGCTATATACTAAGGAATAGTATGATTTACTATTCCAACACCTTCCCTACTGTTACGTAGGCTGGAGTTGGAATAGTAAATCATACTATTCCTAAATCCAGCGCCTACAGCGCAAGTCGTTGTAACGACTTGCGTTGTGATGGATGCGTTGTAATGGTAGCGCGGTGTAAAGCCCGTGTTCTAATGAAATACATCCCCACAAAGCTGCAAGATCTGCACTTCGGGGATTGGACCCACCTGGAGTAGGTCATGCAGGTATTCATGGTTCATATAACAGTAAAGGCCAATCACGGCTTTCGTGGCCATCAAAACGTGTGTTGCTGCTTTGTGGATTTTCTGGCAACTTGCTTCCCAAATTCTTTCGGACGGATAAATTACGGACTGCTGCTAGTGGTCTTTCGTCACACGGACCAATTATATCTATATTTGTCGACCTTCCATCCTTGCAGAATTCGCTGATGTTGCAGTTGCTTTTCTTAGTACAGCTTATATTTTTTAGTTTGTTTGTCTTTTATGGTAACGAAAATAACCGGTGCTATTCTCTCCTAATTTTTATTCTATTCAATTTACTAACATCAGAAAGTTGGAACGCCAAGTTGGCCGTATTAAGATTTTAATTTATGAACCTCAGTCCGTAGCAGAAAGGTGCAGTGAGAGTTTAAACCACTGAGACTTCTTGCTGGCTTTAATGGTTTTTCTGTCCTACAATGGATCAGTGTAAAACAGTTGAACAACCATCGCCACCAATTTCAGAAATTTTACCTAGATTTTAAAATTCTTTCTCCGATTTTAAGGTAGATGTTCCTAGTTTCCCACCTTTTTTTGGTGACAGATTTTCATTTTTTCAGTATTTGTCAGCAGTGCAACTTGTATAACTTCACAAGTAATGTCTGTTTTATATTTCATATTAATTAAGCTTGTTAGAGGTGCAAGACGTACAATGCAATCTTTTAATACTATTATACTTATTTGGAATCTAGTAGAGATCTATGCCTGATTCATACAATTAAAGGGACACAAGCAGCCGGCTCCTATAAATATTCCTAATGGAATTGTAATTCTTTGATTGCACTGCTATATACTTTTTTAAGCTTCGTTTTATTAAGTCACATGGTAGTAAATGAGTGACGGGGTGTAATATCTAACAGAATATTAGTTCAAAGAGGAAGTGTACCAGAGAAGTATCTAAGAGCTTTTGATAATCTTGGATAAAAGATGCTGCGACCACCTTTTCACTGTATAAAGTCAGTTTTTCAGATTTTCATAAATGCAGATATCTAGAAAAAAAGTACCCACAAAACACAAGAAGCCCTAATCACTACTTCCAATAGAAGGCCTAACCCTAGCCCTAGTCCCAACAACCAATCACACAGGAAGCCCTAGTCCCTACTTCCAATAAAAAGACTAACCCTAGCCCTAGTCCCAACCCTATATTGATTGAATCACACACCCAGAAACCAATCAGAACCCTCAAATAACCAACCAAATGAGAACGCTAACCTTAATCCAATAGAAACACCAGATAAAACCACCAATCAGTGCACACATGTAACAACCAATAGCAGACTATATAAGGTCCCAGCGACTTCAGACAAAGTTTGTGGCCTGGTAGTTCAAAGTTGCTCCTCTATTCAGAATCTCCTAGGAGACAGGCAGGCTCAATCCACACTTTGGACTGCTTCAGTTAAGGGCCTAACAAACTCTGTCCTCTAACAATACTGTTTTTATAAAACTTTACTCACTCTCCTAGCCAAAAAACAAAGTGCACAACCCCTTTAAACCACAGCTTAAACAGCTCACAGCAGATTAATGCTGTCTCAGAGCTCCCTCTGATGTATAATATCCCTGTTGCTAGGGGGCGGGGGCGGGGGGCAGGGCTGGTTTCACTCACTTGGTAACACAAAATGGGAGCTGGGGGTGCACTGCTTAACATACAGGTCTTAGCAAAGAGCAAAGGAGACATTTGGAGGGTAAAACTAATAGTCACAGTGAATGAGATGGAAAAACTACAGAGTTTGGACTGCAAATCCCACAATTCAACAGGTTAAATGTAAAAAAACACAAGTTTAAACACAAAACAGGGATAAATTATGCAATCATGGGCAGGTTAAAACTACAATTTTTAAACTGTAACAACCAGGAGCAGCCAGACCCATGACCCCAGCGCCCAGCAGGCTTCCTAGACAATCCCTGCAGGGGATGGTACAGAACAAACATGCATTACAAGCCCTGGCATTTAGACAGACGAGCCTGCGGGTCACAGGTCACACAGTAGATCCAGGTCTCTGGATTCCCTGCCTTGCTGTACAAATGGATATCCCCTGTGCTCCTAGAAGCATATTGTTTGCTTGTTGCATTTCGTTGTACAATTTACAAGCATTTCTTGCCCTGCATAAGCCTTTTTGTGAATTTGTGAATTTCTGTTCATTTGTGTCACTTGTTATATATGTTGCGTTGGACGCAGGATTGTGCAACACTTTATTCTTGTGTTCTATGTGATTTGATACATTATTAAAAGTTTCTGTCTGGCTGGACATCTTTAATATAGCACTGATTTCAGGCCTATATTCATTGTTTTCTATGTGAATCTCTCCTGTCAGGGAACACTTTGTAATTGTACCGAGATATCCTGAGGCAGCCTCGCCTGTGCTTCCCAGGTTTTAGATACTTTTTTCCCCAAATATCTTTTTCTTTCTTTTTATTTTTTTTCAGTGTACATAACAAACACAGTGTCACTGTAACAGTAACGGAGGCCATTCATAAAATACATTGCTCTAGAGGCCACAGTAATTCCACAAAAGGCCTGTAAGAGAATGAAAAGAGACATTGCTTCATGTATCAATGCACCATCATAAAAACATGGACAATGACCATCATGCCCCATGGGTATATCTGGGCCGCACCTGCCTCTACAGGGGGGTCTTGAGTATCTTCTGGCAGGTCAAACCCATAATAACTCATCCAGCACCCCTAAACCTGTCGGAAGTTCCGAGGGCAACCCCTGCTTCCTTGGGCAACCCCTGCTTCCTTGGGCAACCCCTGTGCTTCCCAGGTTTTAGATACTTTTTTCCCCAAATATCTTTTTCTTTCTTTTTATTTTTTTTCAGTGTACATAACAAACACAGTGTCACTGTAACAGTAACGGAGGCCATTCATAAAATACATTGCTCTAGAGGCCACAGTAATTCCACAAAAGGCCTGTAAGAGAATGAAAAGAGACATTGCTTCATGTATCAATGCACCATCATAAAAAACATGGACAATGACCATCATGCCCCATGGGTATATCTGGGCCGCACCTGCCTCTACAGGGGGGTCTTGAGTATCTTCTGGCAGGTCAAACCCATAATAACTCATCCAGCACCCCTAAACCTGTCGGAAGTTCCGAGGGCAACCCCTGCTTCCTTGGGCAACCCCTGCTTCCTTGGGCAACCCCTGCTTCCTTGGGCAGCCCCTGCTTCCTTGGGCAGCCCCTGCTTCCTTGGGCAACCCCTGCTTCCTTGGGCAACCCCTGCTTCCTTGGGCAACCCCTGCTTCCTTGGGCAGCCCCTGCTTTCGAGGGCAGCCCCCGCTTTCGAGGGCAGCCCCCGCTTTCGAGGGCTGCCCCCGCTTTCGAGGGCTGCCCATGCTTTCGAGGGCTACCCCTTCTTCTGAGGGCAGCCCCTTTGAATTTGAATGCAGATTTGTAAAGCGCATAGCTACCCTGGGGCGTCCCAGCGCAGACGATCAACCTGAGCTTTTAGCTGGGGGATTGCATGAAGGGGAGTTTATGGGAAGAGCCATGTTTTTAGTTGCCTGCGAAAGGCTAGTAAGTTGTGTTCTCATCGGATGGAGAGTGGAGAGTGGAGCCCCTGCTTCCGAGATTAGTCCCTGCTTCCGAGGGCAGACCCTGCTTCCGAGGGCAGCCCCTGCTTCCGTGGGCAGCCCCTGCTTCCGAGGGCAGCCCCTGCTTCCGTGGGCAGCCCCTGCTTCCGTGGGCAGCCCCTGCTTCCGAGATTAGTCCCTGCTTTCGCGGGCAGCCCCTGCTTCCGAGATCAGCCCCTGCTTCCGAGGGCAGGTTTTAGATTCTTGGATTACAGCTGTGATGGATATGACTGGAGCCCACTGTGGCTTCACTGTTTTAAGCTGGAGGCCAACAACCACAGTTGACAACGCCTCAGACCCGGCCCAGCCTCGCAGGCTGTGGGGCTCCAGCACAAATACACTCCGCTGCCCCAGAGAGCAGCCACCGGCCGGGGGTGCTCCCATGCCAGTCGCTGCACTCCGCACACACAGGAGGGGGCTGCTGGGGTGTGAGCCTGAGTCACCGAGCTGTGTCTTCCCTCCACGGGGAGCGGGAGGCGCATCAACCCGTGAGCTTCACGCACAGTTTCTTCCCGGTCTGGCAGCCTCATGCAGAGGTCAAAGGGAAACACAACAGGAATTGTGCTGGGAAAAGCGGGGCGAGGATGTGGTAGGGGAGCATGATGGGAGGGAAAACAAGCATTGAAAATGCAATAGGTCTCGCAATAGAAGAGTTTGACATTTTTCGTTTTGCATATAGATGAGTGGCGTTGCGTGGATGAGTGGCGTTGCGTGGATGAGTGGCGTTGCGTGGGTGAGTGGCGTTGCGTGGGTGAGTGGCGTTGCGTGGGTGAGCGGCGTTGCGTGGGTGAGCGGCGTTGCGTGGCTGAGCGGCGTTGCGTGGCTGAGCGGCGTTGCGTGGCTGAGTGGCGTTGCGTGGCTGAGTGGCGTTGCGTGGCTGAGTGGCGTTGCGTGGGTGAGTGGCGTTGCGTGGGTGAGTGGCGTTGCGTGGGTGAGTGGCGTTGCGTGGGTGAGTGGCGTTGCGTGTGTGTGTGGCGTTGCGTGTGTGTGTGGCGTTGCGTGTGTGTGTGGCGTTGCGTGTGTGTGTGGCGTTGCGTGTGTGTGTGGCGTTGCGTGTGTGTGTGGCGTTGCGTGGGTGAGTGGCGTTGCGTGGGTGAGTGGCGTTGCGTGGGTGAGTGGCGTTGCGTGGGTGAGTGGCGTTGCGTGGGTGAGTGGCGTTGCGTGGGTGAGTGGCGTTGCGTGTGTGAGTGGCGTTGCGTGTGTGAGTGGCGTTGCGTGTGTGAGTGGCGTTGCGTGTGTGAGTGGCGTTGCGTGTGTGTGTGGCGTTGCGTGTGTGTGTGGCGTTGCGTGTGTGTGTGGCGTTGCGTGGGTGAGTGGCGTTGCGTGGGTGAGTGGCGTTGCGTGGGTGAGTGGCGTTGCGTGGGTGAGTGGCGTTGCGTGGGTGAGTGGCGTTGCGTGGGTGAGTGGCGTTGCGTGGTTGAGTGGCGTTGCATGTGTGAGTGGCGTTGCATGTGTGAGTGGCGTTGCATGTGTGAGTGGCGTTGCATGTGTGAGTGGCGTTGCGTGTGTGTGTGGCGTTGCGTGTGTGTGTGGCGTTGCGTGTGTGTGTGGCGTTGCGTGTGTGAGTGGCGTTGCGTGTGTGAGTGGCGTTGCGTGTGTGAGTGGCGTTGCGTGGCTGAGTGGCGTTGCGTGGCTGAGTGGCGTTGCGTGGCTGAGTGGCGTTGCGTGGCTGAGTGGCGTTGCGTGGGTGAGTGGCGTTGCGTGGTTGAGTGGCGTTGCGTGTGTGAGTGGCGTTGCGTGGTTGAGTGGCGTTGCATGTGTGAGTGGCGTTGCATGTGTGAGTGGCGTTGCATGTGTGAGTGGCGTTGCATGTGTGTGTGGCGTTGCATGTGTGTGTGGCGTTGCGTGTGTGTGTGGCGTTGCGTGTGTGGCGTTGCGTGTGTGAGTGGCGTTGCGTGTGTGAGTGGCGTTGCGTGTGTGAGTGGCGTTGCGTGTGTGAGTGGCGTTGCGTGGGTGAGTGGCGTTGCGTGGGTGAGTGGCGTTGCGTGGGTGAGTGGCGTTGCGTGGGTGAGTGGCGTTGCATGGGTGAGTGGCGTTGCGTGGGTGAGTGAATGGTTAGCTGTTGCTTATGCGACGTATAGCACTTAATACTAAAGTAGGCAGACCTTCTTAGCCTTTGTGAGAATAATAGCAAAATAAAAATAAAAACCAGATCAAGTCAAGGACGCAAACGGCACCATGCTATTGTTTATTTACTCAGATGATTTGCATAAAAATGTAACTTGTGAGCACGTTTCTCTAACTCTCCAATAATCCCATTACAACACTTTGTACAAATGAGATTGGGACTCATCCTTCCGAAGTCGAGAAAAATGTGCAACGCTGTGTTGAAGTTAATTTTTTTAATTAACAAAATGCAAATAATGTGGAGAGATTTCAAGTGATTCAGGAATGGGCGCCCTTGTAAAGAGAAAGTACGGCCGGCCTGGGCAGTGATAGGGGAGGAGGGAGGAGAAATGCGAGTCACGGCAGCAGCAGCCTTTGATGTGCCTGCCGGCCGGCCGTGAATAATTAGGGGGTGAGAAATGCGCTCGGAGGGCTGCCTTTGATGTGGTAATGCGAGGCAGGCAGGCAGGCGGCTGGTGGCATTGTGCACGCGCTTTTTAGGGCTTGCGCAAGCGCAATGACCTAAAAAGCACATGCACTTGAAGGAATCGCCAGTGGAATCGCCAGTGGATAAACACTGGATAAGCCCCTATAGAGCTTCGCCAGCTATGCGCTGAAGCGCATCAGCAGGCGAGCCCTAAAAATGGAGGCCAACAAAGTAAACTTTAAGCTGCCGATTACCTACATGGTGCGTAATACATAATAATAAAAACAAAAACTGCTTTAGGAGAGAACTTATTCACTTACATTTCAGAATAAAATAGTATTTCAAATTAGTTAAAGAACTGGTCGATTCCTTAGTTTCCAGTCTGCCAATCCTGAGCACTGGTACACAACAGAGTGATGTACGCTTAAATGCTCCAAAGCATCCGTTGCATAATGCCTGAGGATGCAGCCTGCCAAGCCCAGAGCACTGGTACCCATCCAGGGGTGATGAGCGCTGCGGAGCACCTATTGCAGAAAGCCCTTGGTATCCAGTCTGCCAGTCCTGAGCAGTGGTGCGCATCAGGGAGACGAGCACCTGAGCTCCTGGAAGCTTCAGATGGACGAACTCCTGACTATTTACTCTGCAAATCCCATAGGCACCGCTACTTCTTAGGGTGACCCGCGCCAAAACAATGCTTACCCTCATTGTGCCAAGTGATGGCCACCTCACTGCATCCAAGACTACAGCACATACAGTATCCCAGTAACCAAACCTCCTGCACACACCTGAGCATCCCTGTCCCAAACACCTGACTATCAGGGAGACGAGCTTCCGGGAAATTCTGGGCTAAACTTCCCTGGTCTCTGCCACTGACAGGCTGGCAGCTTTAAATGAGTCCTTAAAAATGTGGTCAAACCAACCCTACAGTATTGTACCGAGTGAGTGTATTGAATGAGTCCAACAAGGTCCAGGAGATTTTGGGGGGGCCCTACATACTCATCGACAAGAACATTATATGCGTTCCCTCAGGATTGTTTGCCATGCTGAACAGATGATGACATCTTCTATACCACAGCCTGCCATTCTTATGGCCTCATGGGTTCTATGTCTAGACCCCATTGTCTAGGGGTGTCTCCGTACGCGATTTGAGTCCTTCCGTGATGATAGATAGGTACATATGAGATAGTCTGTCGATGTGTCCTGTTGGCATTTTAAATGCACCGCATTTTCTGTAGAGCTCATAGGTCCAATTTTTGGAAGTCCCTGGCTAAGCAATTCAAGAGACATTTAAAGGAGCGCTGTGTATAAGCATGCACACTATGCCGTGGTGTGACACACGCATCGCTCAGAGACGTGTGACTACAGTACCTGACAGCCAAATCCCTAAGGCAGAAAAAAACACTGATTCTCCAGTTATACGTAACTAACCTGGGTATTACTACCACAGCTATATGCCCTCACATATTACATAAATGGTTGCATATGAAATCTATGGCGGTGCAAGTTATACTTTGGTCATTTATGCATAGCTGGTGAATTTCAGGTTTTTTTTAAGCTGTTTTTACTATTAGAATATCTATGTATAACTCCACTTTAAACTTTGTTTTTTTCAGTGAACAGTATATATGTATGTGTGTATCGGACCCCTGGATAAGTGTTGTGCATCTCTGAATTATACAAATGTACACTCTGGATTATTTCTCATTTTTTTCTCCCGCACACTAAACTGAACAACACTGAATACACTCCTGTGCAGTCATTGTCCCAGCTCAGTGATGGTTTTATGCTTTACAACGCTCTCTTGTCCCCTGAGATCAGGGGTCCTCTTTATCTCGTGGTTCAGAGGTTCTGAAAACCTCATTTATCCCAGGCGGTGTACCTGTCTCGTATATTTTCTTCCAGATCCCACAGGGGCGAGCGCTATCGACCCGCCTCCTTTGCAATGTACTCCTGTAAAGTCGCAAACAAGCACTTCCTATAAATCACTCTTCTCTAAATCACTTTTTTCATAGCTCCTCTTGGACTCTGGCCCTTTGTGCCAAACTGCACTTCTGCCCCTTATAAGTGATTTCTCACTAAATGTGGGGAAGACTCGCTCCACTGCCTCGCGGATATGTTCACATACGTGCATACATGTGTAACTCTGAAACAGATAGCAATGCAGAGTTACCTAAATCTTCAGCCAGTTAAGCCTGTCCATGGGCAGCTTTACCTTCCACTGGCTGCCTGTGATCGGCCCCTTGAGGGAAAGATAAGTTCTCGAATTAAGTGTTTCTCCTCAAGGCATTGCAAACAGTACTATGAGATGTGATCAAATGTAAAATGTAAATGTAAATGTGTTTGTATTTATATAGCGCCTTTTCTACCCTGAGGTCTCGTAGCGCTGTATTCATACCGCTGTGGAACCCTTCCTGGCTTTCCTGTGAAATGTTAACTCCTGGGCACCCCCAAGGTGAAGCCAGGCATCCTAGCGTTGTTGGGGCCGTTGTGGAGATTAAGCAAGCTATTGCCCAGAGTCACAGAGTGGGACCCATGATTAGACTAGGCACCGAGGCGAGAATTATCAGGTCCGGGGAAATTGTGTCCAAGAGCTGCCGAGGCGGGAATTGAACCCTGGTCCCGGGCCTGAACTCTGCATCAGGGAAACTGAGCTCTCAAGGTACCCAAGTACCCCATCCAGTGCAGGTGTTTGCTTTGTATTCTGGGATTGGTACTCCTGTTTTATCCCATTAGATAACCAGGGCTGGACGTCCCAGTGGTACACATATTCACAGGAACAGCTACTTATGCATGGATCATGGAGACTGGAAAGCTCTGATTAGAAAGTTAAATGTCTGCTTAATTTTAAAGTGTCATTCTTGCCTTCCTTTGAAAAAATTTGTAGTAGGATATGAAGGTATTTTTTTCCAGCTACGTGCTGTGAAGTACTTGATTTTCAACTTTCATCCATGCTGGTAAAATTGCCCTGTTTGCCCTCACCGAAAAAAAAAAATCAGTAGTGTGAGATAATGTTCACACCATAGCAATGAACATTTACCTCTCATCCAAAATAGCGAAGCAGGAACAATCTATGCAATTACTTCTATCTGCAAGCTTTCTACTCAGAATGAATATTTCATATATTTTTTTTCTTTTTTAAGTTAACCTTTTACGGAGTGTGTCTTTTATTCACAAGTCCATTACACAGGAAATAACACTGCTTAGTTTTTCAAGGGTGTGATTCGCAAACTGCTGACATGTTTGTACCAGCCTCCCAATGCATTCTGATACCTACAGTTCTGTAGAGTTGTATTATTCCCAAGTACGTTTTCGCCTTAAAATACAAGCAGCATCAGTGCTGTACATTAGCATGGGAGGCTCGTAATTGTTGATGCTGTTAAGCAGGAAGGCTCTTAACAAGGAAGGTTGGTGATCAGAGAAGATTTTAATCTGGGAAGCTCCTAAACTGGAAGTCCCTTTAACCTGGAGGTTTTTAATGATATGGCTTGATAGAGAAGCCGACGCCAGACAATTATGTGAGAATCACCAGGAGAAGGACTGTGCTCCATCCACATGTTGGGAGTCAGGAGTACATGTTTTGATTGGGCAGAAGTTGTGTGCTTCCACAAAAATAAGTAAATAAGTACTTGCTCTCCACATAGCTGCAATCATATTGTTAATTTATCTAGTTACCTGAGCTTGAACTTTCAGGGGCAACACATGATATTGGAATGCTATTGACATGTCTTACATAACTATACAATTTATGTTGTTTGTTTTTCTCTGGTAGCAGCACAGATGGGTTGATGGCAGTCATTTTCCTATATGGAAGTTTACTTCTGGCTTGACAGTGCAACTGTCACATGGCTTTTTAACTTGCACCTATATTATTCTACACTTCTTTGCTTCCCCACAAATACATATCCGTTCACATGCTATTTACTTGTAATGCTTCATATCACCATACAACATTCCTTTAAACGACACCTATTGTCATTGCCAATGCTTGTTTTATTTAGGGAAGGTCTTGAACTAGGGAGGTTTTTAAATGGATGACATTTGAACATGGGGGAGGGGGTAATCTGTGATGTTTTCCTGTAGTCAAAAATCCTACCATACAGCGTGCTACCAACCACTAATGCGCTTCAGTACCTCATCAGGTGTACGAAGCGTTATATAAATGCCGCTCAATACAATACAATAACCTGGGATGCTTTTAACCTGACAAACTCATGGCAAGGAGTTAAACTTCAGAACTTTAAACTGGGAGGCCCTTTATCGTAGGAGGCTCCTAGTGTGGTTGGATGCCAATGTGGAAGTATTCTTGTCTAGGAGGCTCCTCGTCTGATTTACCTCTGCTGTAAAACTGACCTTTTGCTCACAGTTTGCATAGAGTGCACTTTGGGTCCTCACTTTCCAGCTGTTGCTTTCTTCATCAGTTTCTCTTAGGCCTGGCTTGAGACTTTGTCCATCATGTCATGGTTCATCTATCTTTTTTTTGAAAAACAATTTAGAGAGGTAGGACTACAAGACAGCCGTCTGTGTCCCAGGTAATATATCGAAAAACAAAAGAAGACGGCCAGGACAAAATATTGTCTGATAAAATGTGAAGTAATAGCACCTCTTAGGTTTGTTAATAAAACCCTCACACACCAACCTGGTTGGTGTCATGCTTCATCATCGGGTTCCAGCCAGGCGGCCGATTGCCACCTGGCTGTGCTTCAACACCTGAATTGCAGTGGAGCAGGTTTTTTTGAGGTGATGTGATGTGTGACTAAGTGTGTGAATTTATTGTTAAAAATACCTCCAGAATGCTACCTGTTGATTTATTCTTGGAGTTCTGGAGTATGATTACAATTAATAGAGAGTGGATGAGATCTTACAGTCACTATGTGTAGCTGCATGTATCATCAGATGGTCGACATGTTTCAGCCCATGGAAAAAATAAGTATGGCTTTCTTCAGGACCTCTCAAAATGCGTTTGATTAAGTAAAAATAAAGTGAGTGGTAAAAAATTACCATGTGTATTGCATATTCACATTCACGCTAAGGAATGTGTGTCATGCAGAGAGGACAGCCCGTTTTGTTATCCTCTTGAAAAATGTAAATTACCTGTAAAGGAAAATACAGTGTGGAATACTGGCATTAGATATATGTCTCCAGTGTAGGCTGTACTTATGCCTGTATATTTCGCCAGTGCTGGCTAGTGATATCCAGTGTGCATGGTTCATCTATCACCTTACAGTACTGGCTGCTTGGGAGTATCTTCTTCCTCTACCTGAGTGTTTGCATTGAATTGCATGAGACTACTTTACAACTGTCCCTCCCCTCTTGACGGCTCTCTCCGGCATGTCTCACTCTATACCTCTTCAGTTCCACCTTTTGGTTCCTTCACACCACTCCCTCCTCATTCTTCTTGACTGCCACCCTCCTGTACCTTCTTCCCACCCCTTCCATGCGGGCGCTCTTCATTCCTCTGTCTGCCACCATCTTGTATCTCCCTCCCACCTCACTCTTCGCTCCCTGTGAGATCCTCATCCCCCCCCCCCCCGGCCACCACCCTCTCTTATCTCCCGGACGCCGCTCCTGCCTTTGTTCTTCTTCTCCCGGCACACACCTCCACCTCCCCCCCAGCGGCTTGTCCCGAGTGCCACAAGGGTGTGGTAATTTTTTTTTGTTTCATAGAAATGAAAGCTGCTGTCCTCTTTCGCTTATATGTTAAAAGGAGGTTAGTGACAACGGAGCCTTAATTGACATCCTTTCTTTCTGTGCCATAGAAACTAAAGAAGGGCTATATTAACAGCTCCTTTGCCATCCTTTAATCAAATAAAAGTGAGAGGATATTTTACTGGTCTGCCACACTTCCAACTTAGTACCTATTCACAGACTAGTGTGGTGTTCCGAACGGTGTGCTCAAAAAGAGGGGGGCACCAACAGTGGCAAGGTCAGGTGGTACCCGGTGCGGAACATTTATTGTCATCCTCCACTTGACAAAATGGCACTAATATGTTCTAAATATATTTTTGCCATTTTGTCACCCCCTCAGTGATGGCACCCAGGGCGGCCCACACCCATCACACCCCCATTCCTACGCCACTGGGCACCAAATTTCACAGGTGCAGAGAATATACATTTTTAGGATCCTATGAACCTCACCCGCCACAATGGAATGCTTCATCGTCGGGTCTTGCTCCACACTGGGTGGGCTGTACAACGCACAACAGGCTCAGAAAGGAACGCTTTGCACAGATCACTTTTTGATTCAGGGACCCCAGTTGTTGAGGTGACCCTAAGTTTCATCAATAGATCAGGTAATGTGTTGTATATATAAAACTACCTGTGGCAGAGTGATCCTATTATAATTTCCTTAAACTTATGTTTAAACCAGATTCTAAATCTGGTCATTCACTGCGATGACATAGCAACAGATGATAACAAAATGTATTAACCACTGCTGTTATGCCATAAAGGCCTTGCTGGCCAGGCTGAGGGGCTGTCTGAAGAGCCTTTCAATGCAGGGCTGCTTGCCTGCTTTGACTGAAAGCAGAAAGCCCAGCATCAGGATGGAGAGAGACGGCAGGGAAATTGGTGGGGGGTTCACTCTTGTTCTTTATGTGATGTCACTCGGAACCCGTTGATGAAAAACATCCCTGTAATTCACTGTTACCCATCTATAATTCTATATCTTATGTGTAAAACATGAAAATAATCATTATACAGCATGCTTGGCGTTCACACGCACCTAAATTGCATAGTATAAGATTGCTGAGCATGGAGGGTCGGTCTACCCTAACTGGGGTTTTTTGGGTTCTCTTAGGGATGGAGGATATGGTGATGGCCTTGTTACACCCTGTTGAGCATGAACAATGATCGGGTAAGTAAGACCCCCATCCTCCAGACCTATACGAGCCCTTTGGCCGAATAGAGGTTACCCATTTCTTCCTTTCGATGCATTGGTTCTGCACTTATCTCCTCGGAATCTCTTGTCAATTCTGGTTGGTGGCTACTGGTTTCTCTGGGGATTAAATATCTCCGAGCCCACGTCAGTCCCTGTGGTGCTAGTCGGCCCTTATCATCCTACCTGTGGAAAACAGAAAGAAAGTTAGGATTATATTTAAAGCAAAGGAGCATTTATTACAGTCTACCTTTCATCACTTATCTGGCTTTAATGGGATAAACCCGAAAGCATTAGCACATTAAATCCATACCTCTTGGCTTTGCAAATTATTATGTTTTTTTTTCCCAGGAGTCCTTCATTTGGAAGGGAGTGAGGAGTTTTTTAAATTGGAAAGCTTTTAATTTATGATCATGAATTTTCCCAACCTGGGAGTTTCTTAATCTCCCACTGGGGTGCACTGGAGGAAAGGAGTGTGTATCAGTGAGTAATTCAAAAAAACATAGATACTCGGGTCATAAGAGGCATAGAATGTAAGCAAAGTTGACAGAGATGGGAAGAGTTGGCAAGTGCTGTTTGTGGTTTGTCCCACGCACTTTCGATTCACCGCTGGCCGGATGTTTACTCCACAATATGTATCTTTCTAGTGTAATTGTGTGTATCGGAGGCGGTGAACCCGTGCTTAAGGAGATAGAACCGTGGTCACGTTGCATACAAAAGAGATGCCCGCTAGCCCAGTGGGTATTGCGCCTGCCGCAGAGATCAGTGTAATTAGGCTCACAGATGGCCTCCCTGCACATGGATTCAGCACTTCAGGTTGGCAGAGAGTACCACCTGTTATTGGACTCCATGGACACTTCAGTTGTGGTGTTTGCCACACAGGTGCACAGTGTTACTATTTTTCCTACAACTTTAAATCCAGTGACCGGCAACATTACATCATTAAAAGACTTGAAAGGTATATAATTTACACCCTGCAGATCCTAGACTCAGGGGTGGAATATTCTCAACTTGATTCTGCTTGAAGCATACACTTACATTTGAAAGCACTATACAATGAAATAAAATCTATATAATTTTCTCATAAAAATAAAGCCATGTATACAAGCATGGCAGAGACGTTTTAAGGCATGGGCAAAGTGGGGCTATGGCCCAGGGCCCCAGCCGTTCAAGGCCCCCCCTGATAGAGCCAGCTCTGTTCTGCAGAGTCTTGCCCTGGTGACCTTGAATAATTCTCAAACACATTGTTTTAAATAGCATTTTCATTTCATTTATTTTTAATGTGAGTAATGTGTAAGAGTCCATTATAGGCATTTTGCAGAGAAATGTTGTGTTTATATTTCATGCAGCAAAACAGGACCTCACATATATGAAATGGGAGGGAGATTATTTGCAGTACTATTAGTGAGCTGCTGCTGTGTTACAATACTGAAAACACACATTTAGAATTTGGACCGGTTTGACTGTGCACCTGCTCTAAGTGTACATGAAAGAGCTGAAATTCTGTCATAAAATTCAAAGCTGTTCAGAACAGGACCCTTCAAAATATGTTTTGCACACGGCCCCCAAAATCCTTACGATGTCCCTGGCCCGATCTCCTATTAAAGGCCACTTTTAAGTAGCATCTGCTTTTAGGAGTTCGTTTCTTGCAAGGCCTTCCACCATCTACCACGATATGGTTCTAAAACACCGGAAAAGAGAGTGATTTGGCCAGGATCACAATGACTGGCTATTTGTGGAGCTGGGATTAGAACAAAGATCTGCTTGTTTCATTTTCTAGGAAGAGGTGTGTGTGTATTTTGCGGTGTATTTGTGCGTGTCTACTGAGACTCCCTTTGGCGGGCACCAGCTAATGCATCTCTCTGAGCTATAAATTAACCCATTGTTTACCTCAGTCAGTCACTTCTGCATATCTTCAGCGTGCAGCACCCCTCTCCACGTCTAGCTTTCTCGGTCCCAAAAACCGCAGCGTTCGGGTGCGGCTCAGATGTCAAACAGGCAGCCTCGGGGGGAAGAATTGAAAGCGATGAGCAACATTTACGCAGGAAATAGTTCTGCTTTTATTTGCGGTCGCTCTGAGAATCGTGCCAGCCCCAGATTTGTTTTGTTTTGGATTCCTTCCACCTCATTGTGCCTCCAGCTCGGCCCAGCACATTCCTGCCCTGCACTTCCTGTGCGCGGAGTTCCGCTGGTGACGTCGCTGAGTTAGGCCGCGCCTACTGTGCCTGCCACGTGTTCCGGTTTCTGAGGTTCCTGGTAGCTGCTGCTGGAAATCCAGGCCTGTGACTCGGCGTCCTCTGGGGCGCTAGTGGTAGATTTACAGTCTAGACCATAGGTACTCACAAACATTTTGCAGGGGTCACAAATTCGGTCCAAGATGTGACCGAAGGCCGCATTTAAAAAAAATTAAATATTTGCAGTTTTATATAGCGCAAACTCGACCCGAAGGTATTGGAGCGCTTTACATGAGCACCAGTTACGTTGCACAAGGACACATTCATTTTTGTTGGTAGGCACGGGGAGATTAAGTGATTTGCCCAGAATCACAGAATGTAGAGTCGACCGGAGGCTCAAACCTTGGTTTCCCAGCTCCAAAGTTGGCAGTCCAGCCGTCAAACCACATCCTCTCCCGGCACGGTGGTGGTCGGGGTTTGGGGAGGGGTTTGTGGTAAGGTGGGTGTAAGTGAAGCTAGGCGTATACATTTAATGTCTGAATTGCACAATGTGATACCAAAAACATGGGATTAATTCCAACTTCTCCGGTTAACCAAAGTGTGTGATCCTAGCCAATTATTTTATTTCACTTTCCCTCCTTCTTAATTATCACATATGAGGACCTCAAAATGCATGTCTTCAGGATATCTACTGTACAAAGCCTTCTCCAGTGTTTGATGTAATAAACTGTATCTTGTTCATGTATAATAGAAACCCCGGACCCCAAAAGGTGCATATGACAACTAACTTGCCTCTTCGTACATTATTAGCATTGTTATCAGGCCGTAGGGAAGAATGAATGTTTCTCAATTCATGTTTGACAACTATCACTTAAAAAAAAGAATACTTCTCAATGCACTCATGATCTGATGTAGTAAGGTGAAAGGGTTCTGCATGTTAATGAATTGTTAACAGACTTTATCATACTTTTACTGTCTTTATAAATGAAGGTGTTCCTAAGGTGAAGTGGTTAAGGACACCCTAGTAACTTGCTTTCTTGAATTTCAATTAACCTTTAAATAAATGCTTGCTGGTTTATTTAACAGATTTTTTATGTTAGTGCTGTGTCACGTAAACATAAGCCCAGTGCTTCTCTTGACCAGAGGGCGCATGTACAGGTAAGAAGGGCTGCATGCGGCCCCCGGGCTGTACTTTGAGTATCACTGGTCTAGACCTCCCCAGCAGCTAGATGAAGGCCAGAGAATGTGGCGTGGACACAGCTCTTCAGTGATCCTGATTAGATGTATGATATCACCGGAGGTGTAATAGACAACCGCCATCATTCTAGCAAGGAGCCACACTCATTTTTCATTCCATGTCACTAGAGTTGGACAACAACAACAGCTCCTCTATTCATCTGCACCATTTATGGGTGCAGCTGATGACACCCTCCTGCCTGGTTTCACTCCACAACTAGCGAAGTGATGCATTTATTCTCTCCTCATGTACAGACCAGGATTTTTCATTCCTTTTGGGGATGTCTTTTCCGGACTGAACATTTTCGCCAGCAGTACAACTCCAACTTCTCTTCTCGATTGGGGGGTGAATCTTCTCACCTGGGTGACATCATCTACTGGTGCAAGGTGGTCAAAGGAGTTCATAAACCTACACAAGCCGGCTCTGCCACCCCCCCTCCCCACCAGGGTTCCACTGATGGACTGGTCCTCTGCTGCCTCAATGCCAACTTGCCCTAGTTGGCCTTTGTAAACAAACAAACAACCACCGATCACTATCTGTAACTTTGGCAGGAAAAAATAACTAAAAGATAACCGGATTACCCAGGAAAATCTTTCATCCTTTTACTTGTTGTTTTCTGCATGGGAGTAAGATAAGTCAAGCACAGAACTGATTGGTGGCTGACAAGCTGGTAGGCCTGGGCCTTCAAGGTCTACCTTTGGGCTGTCTGTGCTTTCAGTTTTCATTGGCTAGTTGGCTGGCTAGTTTTGTCATGGATACCCCTGGCACGGATGGTGCTTAATGTGGTTCCCCGGTGACCGTGTTTCGGGATCGTGTCAATTTGCAGTTCAGCTACTAATATTTTATAATCCATCACACTGTGGTAAAGTGGTGTTACATGTATCTTTATTGGCCAAATCCGGTGGCCGGATGCGGATAAACACTTGTGAGGACTGTAGTTTGACTATGTTCTGATTTCTGAAGATTATTGGGGGACCCTGTCAAGTATGGTGTTTTCACAATTTCACGCCTTTGCTTTTATGTTGTCACTGATTAAATCAAGTGAGGTCTTGTTGGCCACACTTTCAGTGTCCCTAGTTAAAATGTAATGTATCTTAGAAACCTATGTGTCTTAAGGCTGGGAATGTATTTTGATTAAGGCTACAAGGTCAACTCTGAAACAGTACTGCATGATTTGAGTGCGCGCTTCAGCTCGCATTGATATGGCATGGGTGCTTCCTTTTCAACCGCAACTTAGTCGATCATTTTAATCCTGTGTTCACAACACCAGCCATATTTCTGGATGGCTCCAAATGAAGACTCGAAAATATAAAATCCAAAAAAGGGAATGAAAAACCTCAAGCAAGCTTTCTTAGCTAGGGCGACCAAAATCAGATCTGTTTTCCATACTTCCTATAAACCCAATAGACAACGACAAAGACTTGTTCTGAATGTAAAAGTCTTAAGAGAAAAAGTAAACCTACCCCAGCAAATAAGGGCACTTAAACCAAGAAATGTGTAAACCAATAAAACCTGGCGACCACTAGCAAAATCGACTCTAAAGTGCTTTGCCTGGTCTGCACTGTGAGATTGCGCAGTATGTGGTGGAGAAACGTACGGACACCTCGAATGGTTGGAACTCAGGCACGGGGTGACCCCTATTAATTCAACAAACCATGTTGCACATGACCACATAAACTACTATCACAAGGGCAGGGGCACTTTTCTAACTATGACGTTGTCCTGTGCTGCATGCGTGCAACACTACTTTGCTCCCAACCCACAGGACGTTCCTACACCCCATAACAGTATACAGCAATGCGTCTACCACTTCGCTTTACTGAACATACACTTGATATTTCTGAGACAGTGAAACCCTTCTCCTTGGACAGATGCAGTCCTCTCAGCTTCCTTGCTTGGGGCCTGAGGAGCCAACCCTTTCCTGGATTCTGCAGAAGACTTTTAGGACGAGGAACCCCACCACCCAAAAGCCTTAGGATGACCTCTGCTGGCCAGGGTCACCATGGCACCTCTTTGGATACCAGCCCTTCTACCTGCATAGGACATCAATTCTCCGTGCCCTGAAAAGGATTGAAAAGGATACAATTTTCATGAGGTCTTCATCACCTCCCTGGGTGGTCACCATGGTGCCATGGCTCTAGACACCTCGGTAGGGGAAGGGTTCAAACGGGAGTCCAAACTAGCTGCCAGGACGTTTGTCTTTTACCAACAACAGCCGACTGTGGCACTAAGGTTTTTCTTTCTCTACAGCGTGGACTCTTCACTCCGGCTGACTGGAGTCCAACTGGGGTGATGCAGAATGGCTTCACCCACTACTCGGGCCAATCCATGCTTGACTGTCTACGAGAGCGACCAGTGGCTATATGGGTGTGTGTTGGTACTCCCTGAGGAATGACTGGAGTGCCCATTTGATGGGTTCCCTGGGCCATGTGGATTATGTGGCAATCTTTTAGCCTGGACTCAATGGGGAGTTATTTTCTGTTGGTTGATGTTGAGTGACTTGGGATAGTCAGTCACTTTTTACCTCAGAAAGGAAGGGGGGTGTCTATTGTATGTCCTTCTTTCTCGTACCATGCGATACATGGCCGTTATCTTTGTAATTTAGGTATTAGCTCACTGGCAAAAGTGGTAGCTACATCTCAACTTCCGGATATTTCGAGAAGTTACTGATCACTACCAGCATGCACCGACCCTCTCGGAAACTACCAAAGTCCGCACTGATTCTAATACATCGCGATTTTGATATATCTTTTGTGATGATTGGTGCAGCGGATCAAGGATCCTCATAACTTGCCACTTCTGACATGTCTTGACCACGTGCTCCAACACCTCATCTAGATGGGTAAACCACCCTCTGTTCTTAATCCTGCTCTTAGTTTTTACCATTCCTTGATGTCCCATTTCTGCATGTTGGGCCACCCTCTTTGCGAGACTCCATAGGGTCATCCATTTGTGTGCCCCTTCAAGAGAAACCCTTCTGCCAAGGCTGATCATTATGGAGTGACAATAATATTTGCTGACCCCGAGGTTCGTTGGGAGGCATGCATTTTCAGGTTACTCCAGTTTCCGAGCTAGACTGTTACCAGAACCAGCTGTAGACAGTCACCCACTTCCGTAGCACTTTTGTTCGCTTCCAGTGATATGTGCTGACCGTGAGATCGATCTACCAAGAATCTTACAAATTTATAGTGTTTCTCAAGCCTTTGCTTCCTCTTCTCACATAGCCGACCAAGGGCGACGTGATAGGTAGTCCACAAGGCTTTGGGAACCTCATTAATGTTCCTCAGAAAAATAATACTCCTGCCACTGCAAGATCCACTTCCCAATCCTCGGTGGTGATTTGGAGATCATCGGCAAAGCACTGGCGTAACGAACCTTGAGGGGGCTTCCGTGTAAGGTATGTGGAGGGGCCGCCTCTGGGCTCAATCTGGAGCTCTCCAGCCAGAGTGCTGTGCTGAGGGGGACCCCTGCATCTTGGGGCCCCTACACCGCGGGGGCTGCGGGACCTGTGTTATGCCCATGCGGCTATTCTCTCAGTCTAAGGCTGAGTGTTAATATAAAGTGTGTTAAAGATTCATTAGGACCGAGGTACATTGGCAGGGCTCTGAGTCTGTATCCTAGTGTTAGCATAGAATAAAGTTGAGGTGCATTTAAAAACTTTGTCTGGGTTATCGGTGTGACAGTAGAACAAGCAGAATGTTTGTGATGTGCTCTGGAAGAGCTTTGTGTGGGTAGGCTCACGAAGAAAAGTAGCAGGAGGTACTTATTGATAAATTAGGGGTGAGGGCCATTGGCAGAGATATGGGGTTGCCATCTCATTCCATGTCACTAGGACACTATGCTTTCTG
Organism: Lissotriton helveticus; assembly: GCF_964261635.1. Taxonomy (NCBI): domain Eukaryota; kingdom Metazoa; phylum Chordata; class Amphibia; order Caudata; family Salamandridae; genus Lissotriton; species Lissotriton helveticus. The sequence goes on along the minus strand of NC_136059.1, from coordinate 171,916,458 downwards.
TTCTGGCCTTGCATATGACAACCGAATATCTTCTGGGAGTTGTAGTCCTGTTTTGCTTCCATTGGAATGATGCCTATGATGATGGCTGCATTGGATAGCTCAGGACTGGAAACGTTTCTTTTTGACCTGGAACTATGTGGCGACCTCAAAAACAAACATGCGGGTTGCTTCAGCTTCCCGTGACTGAGGTGGGAACTCTATAAATACCAGACGGAATGGAAAGAGTCCCAAAGGGGTCTCACTGAAGGTGCTAGACACCCTTCCTGGGGGGCATGAGGAAGAGAACACACTGCTAGCACAGCTAAGGGCAACAAAAGCATTTATTAGCCCAGAGCGAGCACAGCGGGAGGGGGCATCGTTGTCATCATGTGTGCGTGCGCACATGCCACATACATACATGAGTACAGGCTATACAGCGCATTCGGTGTCATTGGGTTTCAGCCCTGAGGTCACAAGTAGGCCTGGGTGGTAAATTTCATTTCGCTCGCTGAATTTGCGGAATTTGGGTAATTTCGCGTTCCGCGGAGAACTCGAAATTGCCCAAAATTCTGAATGCCGCGACTTTGCAAAATGTTGTGCTTGTTCGCGTTCTCAAATACGTGTTCGCGAGATATATCCCCAGAGCACGCAAACAGCGATTGCGAACAGTAAAAAAGCATCGCGAACATGCAGTTCCGCGTGTTCGCAGAGATTTTTTTACCGTTTCGCAGAGATTTGCGTAATGCGATTACGCAAATTCCGTCCACCCCTAGTCACAAGGTTCGTTATCGCTCACAGCATCCAATTCCCAAACAAAGAAGGGCCCGAGCCATTGTCGCGTGAATCTGTCTTCAAATAGAAAGAACAAGAGTCCTCTGTTACTCCAGGAAAGTGCTTTTAACGCAGGAAGCCTGGGCAGTGGCTAGAGGCGTGTCTCTTGGCGCCCTTTGCCCATCTGCCAGTAGTGGTAGCTGACCCGTTCCTCTTTGGCCCGCCCAGCAGAGGCACCGCTTCCTGCCCATCGTCCCAATGCACTCTACACCGGAAGGGTTTCATGATGCGCGAGGGCGTGCCAGCGCGAGCCCATGAGCCATGAGTGATGTGTCGGTGACCCGCGGAGGGCCCTTATGGCTGACTTTCTCCTCATTCAGCACCTCTGGCTGCCTGTTTAGTTTGTTCAGGTTCTGGCTTGTTCTTTGTGCTGGTAGCTGTCTCTTTACACTGCCGCTCTGCCGCCATAAGTGCTCCAGGCAGAGAGGCTGCCTGGTTCTTACGTAATGGGCATTCGCAACTGTCACCTATGCCTTGGTTCTACAATAAGACAGACATCACCTGACTCTTATGAAAAGTCTCGAGCCTGCCGCCTGGGACACCTGCGAGAGGTGTGCGCTTGATGCCACGTTACAGAAAATGTACAGTGTTGAAAAAATAAAAATCCACTGCTGTTTGTGGGATACAGAATGGGAAAACACTTTTTGCCGCCGTCCATAGTGGAAAAAGGATTTCGCACTGGGGGAAAATAATTGAGGAATCGTGAAAATGTTGTTAAAGGTGCAAGCCAGGCATTGTTTATAAGTAATCGTGAATGTGAAAGGGCGAGATTTTGATCGATACCTTATATCTATTGATCCAAACCTCGATCTGGTCGACTGAACCTTTATTGCCTGTCTTGGAAGGAAACAGTACACCTATCTGCAAATTAGTTCACCCAATAAAGGACTCTACTCTTAAAGATCACGGACAACTTCTAGGTTTCAAAAGTTTATTGTAAAGATATAATGAGCTGCAAATACAAGCATCTCAGAATGAGATTCACGAGATACACAGGTCCAATTACATACATGTGCTCTCGAAAAGCCCTCAGACGAGCAACAGAAATCACTAACACAAGTTCTAAAAATAGCAAAGCTATCAGCATAGACGCATATCTCTCCTTCATTTAGGTTGGAGGAAAACAAACACAGGTTAGGCGTCCCTACCCTGTTCTAGATGGTATCCCTACTTAACCAAATCCCAACCTAACAAAGGTGTCAGCAATGAATGACCCCCAAGGGAAGTCACCCACTCTAAGTCTCTTGGTGAAAACCTAAAGTTCTCCAGTCATGACCCCTCACTGCCTACCCATCCGCTCTCTAAAGGGTCCTCAGGTCTCTGCTCTAACTCCACCCAGGGGTGCTGTCCCTAATACAAAACAGTCAACAACATTTGAGACGCCCCTTGCGAAACGCCTCTCACGTGGTGCAACTTCAGGCTTTTTCCATGATGCTTTGTATTGGGCCTCAGACGTTAGAGTTGACCTTGCTTCTCAGTCTCTTCTCCGGCCCGCTGATACCCCTTAAACATTCCAAAACCCTCCTCCATGTCTGGGCCGTCTACTGAACAGGCCTCTATTCATTCCCTTATAATTGGATCCCCCCTTTCCTGTTGCAGACAGATATCTGCCGCCAAGAACCCAACTCTCATAGACTTCTAAAAAGGCTTGCAACATTTCTCAGCCCAGACATGTACGTGTAAATCAATGCTAAAACATTTCAGGCCTACAATATTTCACATTATGATTATAGCATTCAATTTCTTCATTTAATTAAAGCATGTTAAAACTCTTATTCTATTATTTAGAAAACATTACTCTAAATCATGGCCCATTAATGCAATGACCAAAAACGTTAAACAATCTGTGTCGTGAAAAGAAACACCTTCCCTTTTAGCTCCAGCTCTGGCCCTGAGGCCTACCACGTTCTGCGTTTTACCACAGACCATCTTATATGTTAACAGCTACACGACATAGATTCAAAATAATCACGTCTAATAAAATCATATAATGTCACACATTTCTGTATTAGTTCCACTTCTACTTAAATCTCTATATTAGCTATACATTTAGAATATAATTTCAGATACTATTAGCACTCATGGCATTTCTCATCATGACTTGTGCTTACTATAGGTAAGTGTGATGTACTCATACATTTATCTCAGTTTGCGCTCTCTCAGTTCCCCCCTTTGATGACCTCTCGGGGTCATCACTAACATTTAAACTGCAGTTATTGCTGGCATTCTCTGCGCTTCCAGAGCTCTCAGGCTCCTGTACTGATTATCTTGTATGGCAGCCAATCTCTGCAACTGTTCTCTTTGGGCCCTTTCTGACCTTCTTGCTCTGTACCATTTGAATACCCTCACCAATCCCCACAATATTATCCCACAGATCAATATTATGATGATAGGCTTTAGGATATACCAAATAAAGCTTTTGCCTAAGGTGGAAAACCACCCTCCAACTGCACTCATTCCGTGGCCCACCTTTTCCCAGACATTTTCTCTACTCAAGTCTTCGATCTCTTTGTGTATATTAGTTATGTTCTTAATAACTTTCTCAAGGGGTTTTGAAAGGTCTGGAATGTAAGTGCAACATTCCTGAACCTTCAAAGCCTTACAGACTCCGCCCTCTTTTGCTAATAAGACATCTAATGCAAGCCGATTTTGAAGAACCATAGCCCTTATCGATTGCATCTCTCCTTCTACCAGCATTAAGGACTGAGCAGTGCTGGCAGACAACCTGTCGACAACTGTTGCCAGTCGTCTAATTTTAACATCATTAAGGATTATTCCCAAAAGAGGGAACATAGCTCCAAAGACATCTCCAACCATTTCTGCATCGCCTAAATCTCTCCTTCCTCTCGATGATGTCTGGCCCTCAATGATCAATAAGTCTTGTGCATGATATATTTTGGGGAAGACAATTGCCAAGTAACATGATCCATACCAGTTGTCAGGTAGTCTCACGTAAGCATTTCTTCCACATACAAAATACACATTTGGAATCACTTGCATTCCCTTCAGGAAATCCTTAGTGTAGTACTCTAAATTAAAAGCATGTTCACAGTCAACTTCACCCACGTATACATTTTCATAATACGTTTTGGCTCGGTGAAGACATAACTTTCCTTTCTGCGCTTTATCTAAAGCTATTGGACCACTACTACCCTTTCTCTTGTGTGACTTCTCTTCCTCGGTCCAATCTATTTTCCCTTGTCCTGATTTTTTCAAAATCTTTTGTCTCCTGTAACGATCATCCACCTGCCCTATGAACTTTTTCTCGACTTCTGACACCTTGCATGTCAGATTATTTCTACGGGCATGTGAAGTATCTAAGGTAATCCAAGGAATGAAGAACTTGGCCAATCTGTCTTCACTCTTCCAGTAATCCCATTTATTCATCTGCTTATAATTCGGGACTTCTGGCAACACAGAGTCATAATTGGAGAAATAGTATTCAAAACTATCTCTCTCATAAAATATACTAAGCAATAAGCTACATGTAATGCCATATGTCAGAGGGAGGTGATGATATCGAATTCCCTCATCTACAGACGCAGGCAACTGCATGCAGACGTAGCAATCCTTAACCTCCATGGCATCCACGTATTCATACAAAAGTTTAGCATAAGCATTTGACCTAAAGTCTCCTTGGGACTCGTCTACATGTAACCTGCGGGCTTCTGCAGCCAATAACGCTTTCTCTTGAGTGTTTTCCCTTTTCTCACCTGCAACAGTGGGTGTAAGTGTTACTACAGAATTCGCATCAGTTACCTTTACCTCTTCCTCATGTCCCTTTACATAAGAAATTGTTACCACTAAAGCTATTAATATTATCACTCCTACTATTAGTGTACCTATTATACATTTAGCTCTGCGGTTCGGGGTGCCGGCCTCCATTTCGTCAGACAATCTAGCTTTTCCCTTTCTCTTTGCAAAAAGTTCCTTTCCTCTCGTTCCTTTACAGTCTCCTTCAATCTTTTTTTTTCTTTAGAATCCACACAGCTGGAGGCTGACAGCCTTTTTCGCAAAAAGTCCTTTCACAGTTCAAAAAGACAACCCTAGCCCTTCTCCATCCACTCAAGGGGTTCCCTAAAATTCTCTGCTTCCTGGGCGCTAGGTAATCTTCTTTTCTTCTGCTTGCTTTATTTACAAAGTCCTTTAACAATCGACTATTAGATTTGTGGTTGCAGCTTCAATAGCATAGTTCAATATTTCCATGCGAAGAGTATGCTCTTCATGTGCTGTTATCGTGGTACCAAAGTCGGGGAATTTCAATTCTGTAAGAAACATGTGTTTTAACTTGCTGAGGCGGGGAGGTCTGGGGAGCACGAATGTTAGTGACCCTTCTTGTTCGACACCGGGTACCAACAGTTGTATTTCCACGGTGATAATGGGCTCAGAACTGGACACCACCACCGCTCGGATCCTCCCTGTCTCCGGTTTCACAGACATTTGTCGCCAGATATGTCCACTCAGGTGTGGAGTATCTTCTGTTAGGCACACGCACTCTTCTTGACCTTCTTCGGTCTGGTGCTTCAGCGCCCTGAGCGCCTTCTTCTGGGTCTGAGTCTTCTGATATCGGAGGAAGGGTTGCTTCTGGAGTTGACCTCAGGCTAGAACTTCTTCTTTGCGGCCAATTTGCTTCTCCACGTGCCCTTCTACTCCTTCTCCTTCTGGTCTGTTCTCGCTCTCTTTCAGACCTGTCAGGGTCAGACTCGTACTCCCAGCTGTCTTCTCCTTCTGTAGCGTCTTCTGTTTCGCTGTTGTACTGACCGTCCTCAGCTTGGTCAGACTCGTTCCCTGCTTCCACTGGCACCTCTACAGCTTGGCTAGCCCCCTCTATGGCTTCTTGGTCCTCAGCTGGACGTCCATCCGAGAGAGGAGCTGTTTCCAGAGGTGCTGGAACCCTTTTCGTATGCGACGCGTGTATCCAGTTGGGCAGGCCTCCCACCTTTACAGCTGTACTTGTGATCAGGATGACCTGGTAGGGCCCACGCCAACGAATATCCAAACAGCTTCTTCTCACATGTTTCTTCACCAGGACCCAGTCCCCAGGATACAGGTCATGGCAAGGGCCCTGGCACGCTGGAACCTCTGCAGCCTGCACCGAGCGTTTCACCCTTTCTTGTCGTCTGTTCATATTCCTTTCATGCGCTGCCCTAAGCCATGCTTCAAGGGCTTCAAACTGGGTTGGTCTAGGCAAGGGTCTCTTTGAGGTCATGACTGATTTCAATCGATGTAACACCTCTAATCTGAACGTCCCGTACTTCGGGAACGTCAGTTCCTCGTTTCCTTCAGTAATCTTACTCCACTCTGATATCCAAAGGATCGTATGCAACCCAACATTTACTGCCATATAACGAGCTGGCGTACCCTCCGGCGGGGCTTCTTCCCCTTCATACGATCCTCGCCTCTCTTTCTTAAACAGCGCTTTCAACCATTTAAAACACTTCATAATTATGCGCACAAAATCCAGCCTCGCTACTCTGTTTACTTCCTGATGACAATCCACCAATCCTGTCGCGGCTTTGCTAGCTTGGCCTATCACAGCGCGGTCTTTCTCCTGTTGGCCAATCACGTCGCGACCCTGTATGACGTGTTCGCTAGCTGGCCTATCACAGCGCAGTCTTTCTCCGGTCAGCCAATCACTGCGCGACACCACCTGACGTCTCTTTTCTCCGCTTCGCAGCAGCACCCCTCCTTTCTCAACTCGTCTCCCGGTTATGCATGCGTCCCATTCATACACTGAAAAATGACTACTTCCGACCAAGCGGTCACTTCTCTCGACTGTACGTCCACAGTCTATCTGTAATTGTCAACACAACTGACGAGATGTCTATCGTCTTTCTGATAGGTTACTTACACACACAGTAACTTCCGACCAGCGTCCGTTACTCACGCACTCACTCTTACGTTCCCCCTATCTCGGTCTCTCGGGTGATCAATGGTACCTCATGACCCCCTTCACTCTAGTTGACAATTACTCTGGGTGTCCGATACACCCGAACCACTTAAGCTCTCCTTGAACTTAAGATTTCCACCGGTTGCGCGCGCTCACAACCTGTTCCACAGTCACTCTACAGACATTCAACTCCGCCAGACATTACAACATAGATACAATACAAAAACACCGCAATCTAACACGCATAACCCTTTATACTCACTCTCTCTGATACTGCTGCTTTTTCTGTCTCACGTCATCCGGATCTTCATCTGCGGGCTGTTCTTCCGATCATCGATTTCTAGGGGCCTTGGGGTAAGCTAACCTGGCCTAGGTCACCGTCCTCAAGAAGGCAACCATCCTCTATAGCTACCAACTGAAAGGGCGAGATTTTGATCGATACCTTATATCTATTGATCCAAACCTCGATCTGGTCGACTGAACCTTTATTGCCTGTCTTGGAAGGAAACAGTACACCTATCTGCAAATTAGTTCACCCAATAAAGGACTCTACTCTTAAAGATCACGGACAACTTCTAGGTTTCAAAAGTTTATTGTAAAGATATAATGAGCTGCAAATACAAGCATCTCAGAATGAGATTCACGAGATACACAGGTCCAATTACATACATGTGCTCTCGAAAAGCCCTCAGACGAGCAACAGAAATCACTAACACAAGTTCTAAAAATAGCAAAGCTATCAGCATAGACGCATATCTCTCCTTCATTTAGGTTGGAGGAAAACAAACACAGGTTAGGCGTCCCTACCCTGTTCTAGATGGTATCCCTACTTAACCAAATCCCAACCTAACAAAGGTGTCAGCAATGAATGACCCCCAAGGGAAGTCACCCACTCTAAGTCTCTTGGTGAAAACCTAAAGTTCTCCAGTCATGACCCCTCACTGCCTACCCATCCGCTCTCTAAAGGGTCCTCAGGTCTCTGCTCTAACTCCACCCAGGGGTGCTGTCCCTAATACAAAACAGTCAACAACATTTGAGACGCCCCTTGCGAAACGCCTCTCACGTGGTGCAACTTCAGGCTTTTTCCATGATGCTTTGTATTGGGCCTCAGACGTTAGAGTTGACCTTGCTTCTCAGTCTCTTCTCCGGCCCGCTGATACCCCTTAAACATTCCAAAACCCTCCTCCATGTCTGGGCCGTCTACTGAACAGGCCTCTATTCATTCCCTTATAATTGGATCCCCCCTTTCCTGTTGCAGACAGATATCTGCCGCCAAGAACCCAACTCTCATAGACTTCTAAAAAGGCTTGCAACATTTCTCAGCCCAGACATGTACGTGTAAATCAATGCTAAAACATTTCAGGCCTACAATATTTCACATTATGATTATAGCATTCAATTTCTTCATTTAATTAAAGCATGTTAAAACTCTTATTCTATTATTTAGAAAACATTACTCTAAATCATGGCCCATTAATGCAATGACCAAAAACGTTAAACAATCTGTGTCGTGAAAAGAAACACCTTCCCTTTTAGCTCCAGCTCTGGCCCTGAGGCCTACCACGTTCTGCGTTTTACCACAGACCATCTTATATGTTAACAGCTACACGACATAGATTCAAAATAATCACGTCTAATAAAATCATATAATGTCACACATTTCTGTATTAGTTCCACTTCTACTTAAATCTCTATATTAGCTATACATTTAGAATATAATTTCAGATACTATTAGCACTCATGGCATTTCTCATCATGACTTGTGCTTACTATAGGTAAGTGTGATGTACTCATACATTTATCTCAGTTTGCGCTCTCTCAAATGTCTAGTAGCGATTTTAATCGGTGCAGGAGTAACATTTTTATTTTGAATAATAAACAAGCTGATTTCCACGATGCTTTGCAGATTGTTTAAAAAAAATAGACTAACTGTTTTTGTGTAAAGCTTACATATTTCACATTTTGCTTCACACTTGCATCCATCTTCCACATTTTGCCACGTACTTGTCTTTCACATTTAAAAAGAGAAGGACATTTATATTCTCCGTTTTACAAACACCTGAACAAATATAAGAAATCAATTTGTTTCTTGGTTTCCTCTTTTTTAAAGTCTGGTCTGTAGAGAGCTTTCACTGTTTGGTATTTTGCTATTGTTGTCGCACACTATCACTTAAAACACAACATACCATATATGTATACATACAGAGAGGGGCCCTTGGACAGCCCCTGTCAGCCACTGACTACATTGTCCATCGGCGCTGGTATACGGCCCCATAGAACTTGGACCTCTTAAAAAGCATTGGTAAGGCCAATGGGTTTTGCCTTGAGACATGTTAGAGTGGTCATTCGTTTTATATATGCAGCTCGGCATCTCTGATGCTCTCCAGCATGGCTAAATAATTAAAAAAAAGCCATTGATGCAGCTGGCCACGCTATTTCGTAGGCTCATGCACCACACAATCGTCCATCCCCAAAATTATGCATATCCTTTTTTTTTCAAATCTGTGTTAGATTAGCAAATAAAAAGAAAAATGTAGGAAAAACATTTTTTTGTAGGTGTTGGTGGGCGAAATAACATGGAAGGCACAGGTGTGGACAGCAATACAGGATGGGGGGAGAAGCAACAGGCGACACAGAGGAAGGGCGCAGGTGGGGAAAGCAACACGAAGGGAGGGTGGGAGAAGAAACATTGGTCACACTGCAGCATCAAATGTGTGGGGTAGACCAAGACTGGCAAGAAAGCGCTAGGGGAGTAAACGAGAGGGAGCACAACATGGAGGGGGTGGGGAGAAACACACGAGTGACAGTAATCAAAACTTAGTGCAGAGGAGCAGAAGTACACGAGAGAGACCGCTGGAAAACACATGCACTCTTGTGAAGTGCTGAACCGAAAATAAAAAATTAGTAATGGAAAAGTAAACAGTGGAAGCATAGAAGCCAGCCATGCTCCATAGGAGAGAAACAGAGGATTGACAAGCTGGGACATTATTAAGAAGTAGGCAAGTAAAAGTGACAGGAAAACCAACCAATGATAAGTGATGATGGATCTCCAAGCCCCTGTATGTTCTTGGTAAGCCCACAATATACCTTTCTGACATAAAAAGTAGTTCACACATTGGCATCTATGTGTTGTATAATGTGGCTGTTTTAAAATCTGGTGTAAAGACAAATTAAAAGTGTCCCAGCAGCCTCATGGTTTCAATAAACAGACAACATAAAAAAATACATACATGTATATTACATATATGGACTTCCAGTTAGCCTTCTTTTTCCATTGGGTATATCAAGTGTCATTCACAATTTGGCCCCATCCTCACCACATCATACAACACTGAGTAATTGGTCAATCCACTTCATCCACTGACTATTTTGCACAGTGAGTGACAGGCCTTGGCAGCGGATTAGAACGCAAAGCTTACACCTATTGGCATTGTCAATGCTTGCTTATAATACCCTCTTGTGCATTACTGGACGTCTTCATCTCATACTTCTCTGCCCCTTCCATCCCTGTCATGATCATGGTTTCTTTATTAGCATTTTTTTTTTAATGTTTGGGGGAGGGGGGCATAGCTGGTGAGGTCTATTGGCTTACTTGCTTTCTTCTTTTTCTACCCCCAATCACATTCATTTTGTTTGCAAACACACAGCAGTCATCCTGATTAAACCATTCCAAAATGGCCACCATGTGGTTTGCATGCATGTACATATGTAACATAGCATACACATGACGTTGGCAGCCATTTTGGCTATAGTTTTTACCGTTTTAACATGGCTGATGGCTACACTAGCTTGCTCATAAACACAGACTTGCTTTTTAAAGCACCATGTTTTTAGAGATGTGGGCCCGTATTATACATTGTGCCCCGGGATGCCATGTGCATATGCTCCCACTTTGAGTACCCCTGGGGCACAATGGTTTTACAGAAGGGGCCGCAGACGCTTGCGTGTTCCCTTCTGTAATACAAAAAGTGCTGCTGCACATGAAGCACCAGCGCTATCATGAAAGAGTGTTCCCTCGTCTGTGTGGGGGCGTGGCCACATGCAAATGAGGGGATCACTTTGTCTATGGATCCGAGCCGTATAACCGACATAGGCGCAGAAGCAAACTTGCCTTTAAGAGGTGCACTTAAAGTGCACCACAAACTGGTGGCACACTTTAAGTGCGCCTCTTAAAGGCAGCCCTCTGGGAGGGAGGAAGGGTGGTCTATGAATCCCCCCTAAACAACCCCTTGCAGTGAGTGTAGTCTTTCACTGCACGTGCCTGCAAAGGTATCTCTAATCCCCCTTAAAAGTGCAGATGGGTTGACACTTGCATAGTGAAACACAGAGCAGGTTTTAAACAGTTGCTCTGTATTTCACGTGTATTGGCTGTCCCAGGACAGCGCGAGCTCACGGCTGCCCTGGTGCAGTTCATTCATTCTAATACAGCACTCTCGGCGCAACATTTGACAGGTGCACTGTAAGTGCGCCGTATCTATAATACAGCCCCTGATGTCACTGGTCAGCATAGTCACAGCAACACAGAACCAAAATGTAGCCGGACTTTCCTGGATCCTGGTTCTTTCATGAGACACAGAGGTCTTCGCTTACAGACCTCAACTCTCCGGAAGAGACGGCCTGGGTATACCCACGGGCTTATTTACAAGCCCCTTGCGCCACTTTTCCCAAAAAGTGACGCAAAAGTGGCGCAGTGGGCTTGTAAATCTGCCTCTATGTGTTTGTAGACTCACTACCACTGCGGCGTGGCGTTGTCGCAAGACAACGCTGTACAGAAACGCAGGCTGTGTCCCTAATGTGTTCTTGGGTAAAGTAGCTGGTGCTCGTATAAAGCGCTACAATACCTACGGGTCGAATCAGCGCTATAGAAAACTGCAAATAAAAACTGCAAAAACAAAACAAAACGCAGAGACATCTGACTTTTTTTTTCTCCAACATAGAGACATCTGATTTGACAGAGATAGTGTTCATTGGACCTGGAAACTTGAGTTGTCTGACGCGGGATTCGTCGTCAGCACCGCACGGGTCCGTTATTGTTTTCCAGGCGCTGAGACCTCTGGCATCCCTTATCAGCCGCATCGACATGTGCTGGTTTTGTAACTGGGTGTTGGCTTGAAGCCATCAGCCCGGGAGACGTGAAGCCATCATGGCGCCCTTTTAACCCTGACAGCACAGTGCAAGTATGCGCCTCTTGTTGACATTTTTCTTTCAGTTTAGAGAGCAGCTAATTGCCCGGAATGGAGCTGTCATTATGCCGTGTATAACATTTCTGTTTTCGATTGGCCGCCACATGCCAACGCTTGTGCTCGCAGAGCCCCGCACCGCAGAGGAATGTTTCAATTCTGTACAGACAACGCAGGAATGTGTGCCCCGCTCTAGATCTACAGCCTTCGATTTGTGGCTAAAAAAAAAGTACTCCTGTATATCTACTCTTATGTTTGTAGGAGATTGAAATTCTCAGAGGGTAACGGGGCGCTTGTGGGAAGATTTCACGTGTATTTTTTGATATAGCGCTTCCTACTCGTGACCAGGCGTTGAAGGTGTCATGTCGTGGTTTCCAGGAATACTTCTGGAATTCTTTTGCAAATGCTTCGCTTTTCTTTGTCAAAGGGGTATCGCGGGCATTTTAGAAATGTCCGAACACTTTGTAAAGAGATGTGAACTGGGAACCGTTAGTTCCATCCACCCCCCCCCCCATGAAAGAACCCGCTTCCTCGAGATCTCCACACAGTGTGGGGTAGTCACTTCTAGTTGTGCTCTGCATACTAATTTACTCCTGTCCTTGAAAGAAGTAAAACTCAAATTGTATGGGGCACGGGGCGGTGCTCTTCGGATACTGCCCATGCTCACTGCTCACTGTGACACGCCCATTCCCCTCTAGGTAACATTTGCTTACAGACTTAATTTCAACCTTGTATTATTAATATATAACGGAGAATAACGTATCAATGCCATTTTATCAATGAAACACAGACTATCCGATAGCCAATATATTACTTGTGACTCAACTTCCACTGGGCATCGCATCGCATTTTAAATGATTGAAGGTTCTTGCTGCAACAGAGAGGTATGCGCCTGCCTATGGTAGAAAATGGTATTCGGCTCAACATCCTGTGATTCTGGGCAAATCACTTAATCTCCCCTTGCCCAGCCCCTCCGCCCCCCACACACACTGCAACTTTAATATATCATGTGTCATTGTACAGGGCGTGGTGCTCAGCTCAATGTACTCTTCTTATCGACCTCCTAAGGATGAAAGGCAGGGTGAATTCACGCGGATTCAAACCTGCGACCCTGGGTTCCAACACAGACTCCCGAGGTGGATGCGTTAGTCCGCGGACCCATCACACGAGTGAAATGCACGTACCTCTCTCAGACGTTCAGCAGTCATGGGCGTGTTTCACTTCTAGACACTCCAGCAGAATAGTGAGCAGGGAAAACTGGACGAAAAGCATCAGCTGTAACCTGCAGGTGTGAGTATTCGTTCTCCCTGATCCGTCACACCCGGCCTATCCCAAATGGAAGGGGTTCACCCCCAGATCGTAGTGCAAGTGTTGGGTATACTAAACAAATATTCTATGCACATGTTAACTTTAGGGGTGCCGAATAAAAATTAAATGGGAAGTGTCACCTTGCAGTGGTGCAGTGCACATGCCTACGCCAAGAAGCACTGGCATACCTTGTACACCACACACTTCATTAATGTTGGTATTTATGGCCGACCTCGGACTCTTTTTGGTGTGTAGACCTTGAACCAGTCTTGCGTCGTTATTCGAATTGCAATTTTCAATCTAGTCTCCTCTTTTTTTATCTCTATGTTTTTTGCAGTTTTATATAGCGCCAACTCGACCTAAAGGTATTGATTGGGGCGCTCACACGTTCATTTTTGGATGCACGGGGAGAGGAAGTGATTTTCCCAGAATCACAGGCTGGTGAGCCGTTGCCGCCGAGACTCGAACCTGGTTTCCCAGTTCCTTTTCGGACCGCGAGGGGTCACCCTCCGCGAGGGGGAGCTCCTTGTGTGATCGTGAGCACCGTGGAGCTGTGGCTTGGTTGCCCCCGCACACTCCGTCGTGTGGCGGCCTCGCGCTCCATACCAAGGCTGGCGCGTGGTTCTGAGTATATTTAGCCTGGAGGTGTGAGGTTCTGAGTTAATCCTCCGGTGTGAGACCTGCTCTCGGTTACCCGGCCCTTTCAGCGCCTCCGGAGAGCAGACATCCATCTGTGTGCACAGAAGGGGCCTCTCTTCGGCCTTCCCGGCTGCTCTGCCTAATGGAGAAAACCCTCTGGGCCGGCGGGCGTGGTGTCTGGCTGGCCGGGCACGGTATGTGGACCCGGCTGGGCAAAGCAGGCTACTCCTGCCAGGCGTGGCCGGGGGCACAAGCGAGGTGTTTGTGTACAACCAGCCCTCTGAGTGTACACACGCCTCATTGTGTCGACACTGAGGTAAGTAGGCCTCAGTCCCAATAAATGGGCGCAGACACGTGACATAGCACGGTGAAAGCACACTGAGGCATCTTGTTAATAGCAAATATTTAAAATTTGCGCTTAGAAGGTTTTTTGACGCTACACAGCCATCAAGGCACTTTACAGCAAAAAAATATAAAAAGTATTGCATGTAGGTTTGATAAAAACAGAAGTTTCTTTATCGTGCTGGCCTGATCCTGCCAAATCCGAAAGAGGCCCTAGGGCGTAGGTACACTTACTTAAAATCACACAACCTTAATAAATCATTAATAATACAAAAATCACATGAAACTAGTTTTTAAAGAGGGACAGAGCCAGCTTGTTCGAATACACGTGATGCTGCAATTTTGAGACAGATTCCTCTTGTTGCTTCCTCAAGCCCGGCTCCGGGTCTGATGACTCAGTGAGCTAATGCACCTAATGCAGAAATCTGGAACAGGCCTTGAGGTTTCAGGTTTGAATCCGAACAGGTCAATTCCTCCTTTCATCTTTCTGAGGTCGATAAAATCAGTACCGTTGAATAGCAATAAACATTTGCTGTTCAGCACTATGATGCTTCATGGTTGAACGTGCACTTTTAAAATACAAATTATGTTACGTGACGTCATCTGAACTTGCCAACGAGACGATAATGACCTCTGACCCTTCCTCAGAGGCTGGGAGAACTAAGTGGTTACTACAGATCTCACAATCTGTCGCCAGAGGCTGGTAGACCTGACAAGCTACGTCAGACCACACTCTTGAACTGACAATTTACTACAGACCGTCCTTGCAGGTCGGGAGAAGTGAGTACTCACTACACACCTCAAGGTCGCCCTCAGAGGCTGAAAGAGCGGAGTGCTTACTACAGACAACATAGTCGGCCCTCAGAGGGTGGGAGAATAAAGTGCTCACCACAGACCTCACGGTGGGGCTGGAAGAACTGAGGGATTACTACAGACCTCATAGTCCGCCTTCACAGAGTAGAAGCGTAAAGTGCTCACTACAGACCTCACAGTTCATCCATAAAGACTAAAAGGGCTGAGAGTTTACTACAGACCTCACGGTCCGCTCGAGGGGCTGAAAAAGCGGAGTCCGCCTTCACAGAGTAGAAGCGTAAAGTGCTCACTACAGACCTCACAGTTCATCCATAGAAGTGGAGAAGTGTGGCTCAATGGTTAGAGCAGGCAGACCTTGATGCAGAGCTCTGGCCAGGGACCAGGGTTCGATTCCCGCCTCGGCGGGTCTCCGGCTCATTAATTCCCCTGACTGGATATTCTCGCCTCAGTGCCTGTTCTGATCATGGGTCCCACGCTGCAACTCTGGGCAATAGCTTGCTTAGGGCCAGATGTAGGTAGGGTTTTAACGGCCGTTACCGACCGGTAAAAGTATTTTGAGATGTAGGGGGCAGAATCGGTAAAATTACCGTTCGGTAAATTTACCGATCGGTAATTTTACCGAATCTGTAAATATACCGGTCGGTAAATTTACCGACCGGTATTTTTACAGATTCGGTAAAATTGATATGTAGGTGGGACTCTTATGAGTCCCACAAGGCCTAAGAAATCGGTATTTTACCATCAAATTCAATTTGATGGTGAAATACCGATTCAGGTGTGCATGCACATGTGTGCATGCACACCTGTGCCATATGACAGGCAGACCTGCCCTTAGGGCAGGTATGCCTGCCATATGGCCCCCGACCCTTTTTTGGGGGTGCTAGAGGGTGTCAAAGTGACACCCCCTGCACCCTTGTCAAAATCGGTATTTACCGATTCGGTAAATACCGACCGGTAATGCCCCATTCATTCCTATGGGCTTCAAAGCCCATAGGAATGAATGGAGCATTACCGGTCGGTATTTACCGATTCGGTAAATACCGATTTTTACCGAATCGGTAAAACACACATCTGGATGGACCTACATGTCCACCCTTCATATTTACCGATTCTTAATTACCGAATCGGTAACATTCGGTAATTAAGAATCTGTAAATATTTTTTACCTACATCTGGGCCTTAGTCTCCACAACGGCCCCAAAAGCGCTGGGATGCCTGGCTGCACCTGGGGGGTGCCCAGGAGTGGACATTTCCCAGGAAAGCCAGGAAGGGTTCCTAAGCGGTATACGGACAGCGCCGGGACACCTCCGGTGGAGGTAGCTGTGCGCTTTACAAATTCCGACATTTACATTTACATAAAGACTAAAAGGGCTGAAAGTTTACAACAAGACCTCATGGTAAGTGAGGTTAGAAAAGCAGAATGCTTACTACAGACCTCGCGGGCCATCTCCAGAAGCCGAAAGACCTGGCAGGTTACTACAGACCTCACGGTCCGCTCGCGGGGCTGTAAGAGCGGAGTGCCTAATACAGACCTCACTGTTCTTCCTCAGGTTGGAAGAGCTAAGTGGCTACTACAGACCTCACAATGCATTGTTAGAGGCTGAAAGAGCTGCCCAGTGACTGGAGACCACACAGTCCATCCCCAGAGACTGGAACATCTGTTTGGTAACCACAGACCTTATGGTCTGTCCTCAGAGAAAGTGAAAGCATTTGTCCTTTACTACAGACCTCACGGTCCACCATCAGAGAGGCTGGAAACACTAACCCTTTACTACAGACCTCACAGTACTTCCTCAAGGGAGCCTGGAAGCACTGACCCTTTACTACAGACCTCACAGTACTTCCTCAAGGGAGCCTGGAAGCACTGACCCTTTGCTACAGACCTCAGAGTCCATCCTCAGAGAGCCTGGAACACTGACCCTTTGCTACTGACCTCACGGTCCACCATCAGAGAGGCTGGAAGCGCTGACTCTTTACTACAGACCTCAGAGTCCATCCTTGAAGAGCCTCGAAACACTGACCCTTTACTACAGACCTCACGGTCCACCCTCAGAGAGCCTGGAAACACTGACCCTTTACTACAGACCTCCGAGTCCATCCTCGGAGAGGCTGGAACACTGACCCTTTACTACAGACCTCAGAGTCTATCCTCAGTGAGCCTGGAAACATTGACTCTTTACTACAGACCCCAGAGTCCATCCTCGGACAGCCTGGAACACTGACCCTTTGCTACAGACCTCAGAGTCCATCCTCTGACAGCCTGGAACACTGACCCTTTGCTACAGACCTCAGAGTCCATCCTCGGAGAGCCTGGAAACACTGACCCTTTACTACAGACCTCAGAGTCCATCCTTGGAGAGCCTGAAAACACTGACCCTGTACTACAGACCTCAGAGTCCATCCTCGGAGAGCCTGGACGCACTGACTCTTTACTACAGACCTCAGAGTCCATCCTTGGAGAGCCTGGAAGCACTGGCCCTTTACTACAGACCCCAGAGTCTATCCTCAGAGAGGCTGGAAGCGCTGACTCTTTACTACAGACCTCAGAGTCCATCCTCAGAGAGCCTGGAAGCGTTGACCCTTTACTACAGACCCCAGAGTCTATCCTCAAGGGAGCCTGGAAGCACTGACCCTTTACTACAGACCTCAGAGTCCATCCTTGGAGAGCCTGGAAGCACTGACCCTTTACTACAGACCTCAGAGTCCATCCTCGGAGAGCCTGGAAGCGCTGACTCTTTACTACAGACCTCAGAGTCCATCCTCAGAGAGGCTGGAAGCACTGACCCTTTACTACAGACCTCAGAGTCCATCCTTGGAGAGCCTGGAAACACTGACCCTGTACTACAGACCTCAGAGTGCATCCTTGGAGAGCCTGGAAGCACTGACCCTTTACTACAGACCCCAGAGTCTATCCTCGGAGAGGCTGGAAGCACTGACCCTTTACTACAGACCTCAGAGTCCATCCTTGGAGAGCCTGGAAACACTGACCCTTTACTACAGACCTCATAGCCCATCCTCGGAGAGGCTGGACGCACTGACCCTTTACTACAGACCTCACAGGCCATCTTCAGAGAGCCTGGAAGCACTGACCCTTAACTACAGACCTCAGAGTCCATCCTCAGAGAGGCTGGAAGCACTGACCCTTTGCTACTGACCTCACGGTCCATCCTTGGAGAGCCTGGAAACACTGACCCTTTGCTACAGACCTCATGGTCCATCCTTGGAGAGCCTGGAAACACTGACCCTTTGCTACAGACCTCAGAGTCCATCCTCAGAGAGCCTGGAAACACTGACCCTTGACTACAGACCTCAGAGTCCATCCTCAGAGAGCCTGGACGCACTGACCCTTAACTACAGACCTCAGAGTCCATCCTCAGAGAGCCTGGAAGCGCTGACTCTTTACTACAGACCTCAGAGCCCATCCTTGGAGAGGCTGGTAACACTGACACTTTGCTACAGACCTCAGAGCCCATCCTCAGAGAGCCTGGAAGCACTGACCCTTAACTACAGACCCCAGAGCCCATCCTCGGAGAGGCTGGAAGCACTGACTCTTTACTACAGACCTCATAGTCCATCCTTGGAGAGCCTGGAAGCGCTGACTCTTTACTACAGACCTCAGAGTCCATCCTCAGAGAGGCTGGAAGCACTGACCCTTTACTACAGACCTCAGAGTCCATCCTTGGAGAGCCTGGGAACACTGACCCTGTACTACAGACCTCAGAGTCCATCCTTGGAGAGCCTGGAAGCACTGACTCTTTACTACAGACCTCAGAGTCCATCCTCAGGCAGCCTGGAAGCACTGGCCCTTTACTACAGACCCCAGAGTCCATCCTCAGAGAGGCTGAAAGCACTGACTCTTTACTACAGACCTCAGAGTCCATCCTTGGAGAGCCTGGAAGCACTGACCCTTTACTACAGACCTCAGAGTCCATCCTCAGAGAGGCTGAAAGCACTGACTCTTTACTACAGACCTCAGAGTCCATCCTCAGAGAGCCTGGAACCACTGACTCTTTACTACAGACCTCAGAGTCCATCCTCAGAGAGGCTGAAAGCACTGACCCTTTACTACAGACCTCAGAGTCCATCCTCGGAGAGCCTGGAAGCGCTGACTCTTTACTACAGACCTCACAGGCCATCTTCAGAGAGCCTGAAAGCACTGACCCTTAACTACAGACCCCGAGAGTCCATATTCAGAGAGCCTGGACGCACTGACCCTTTGCTACTGACCTCACGGTCCACCATCAGAGAGGCTGGAAGCACTAACTCTTTACTACAGACCTCAGAGTCCATCCTTGGAGAGCCTGGAAACACTGACCCTTTGCTACAGACCTCATGGTCCATCCTTGGAGAGCCTGGAAACACTGACCCTTTGCTACAGACCTCAGAGTCCATCCTCAGAGAGCCTGGAAACACTGACCCTTGACTACAGACCTCAGAGTCCATCCTCAGAGAGCCTGGAAGCGCTGACCCTTGACTACAGACCTCAGAGTCCATCCTCGGAGAGCCTGGAAGCGCTGACACTTTGCTACAGACCTCAGAGCCCATCCTCGGAGAGCCTGGAAGCACTGACCCTTAACTACAGACCTCAGAGTCCATCCTCAGAGAGCCTGGAAGCACTGACCCTTTACTACAGACCTCAGAGTCCATCCTCTGAGAGCCTGGAAGCGCTGACACTTTGCTACAGACCTCAGAGCCCATCCTCGGAGAGCCTGGAAGCACTGACCCTTAACTACAGACCTCAGAGTCCATCCTCAGAGAGCCTGGAAGCACTGACCCTTTACTACAGACCTCAGAGTCCATCCTCTGAGAGCCTGGAAGCGCTGACACTTTGCTACAGACCTCAGAGCCCATCCTCGGAGAGCCTGGAATCACTGACCCCTAACTACAGACCTCAGAGTCCATCCTCAGAGAGCCTGGAAGCACTGACCCTTTACTACAGACCTCAGAGTCCATCCTCAGAGAGCCTGGAAGCGCTGACTCTTTACTACAGACCTCAGAGCCCATCCTTGGAGAGGCTGGTAACACTGACACTTTGCTACAGACCTCAGAGCCCATCCATGGAGAGGCTGGTAACACTGACACTTTGCTACAGACCTCAGAGCCCATCCTCAGAGAGGCTGGAAGCACTGACATCTGGGGATAAAACACCTAGAGAGAAGAGAATTTGTGAACTGTGCCAGTTGCAAATCCAAGATCTTAATCATGTCTTATTTGCATGTTCAAAACTGCAAAGTGCCATGCGAGTGTTTTTAAAACCAGTATTTATCAAATTTAATATTCACTCTGCTCAGGATGCACGTTCTCTGGTTTTGTCACCCCGAATGAAATGGTTTGTTTTAAGATATACCAATTTTTTAGAACATTTTTGCCTATTTACTAGAATTTTGTCTAACAGTAGTACTCTGGTTTCGATTTAATATCAACTGGTGGCTATTTAATTGTTTCATGTATTCATTGCCTCAGAGTCCATCCTCAGAGAGCCTGGAAGCACTGACTTTACTACAGACCTCCGAGTCCATCCTCGGAGAGGCGCTGACAGGCTTCTGTACAAGCTGTAAGGAACACAGGCTAGAAATGCCAAAGCTATTCCTGGAAAACCAGGGACTGTTCCCTAATAAACGACCCCTTCTTCCGAAGTATGTTAAGCGTCAATCTTCCCTGGCCTTGGAGCAGTGTTGTGCAGCGACCGGATCGGTGTTTATGCGGCTGGATTGAATCAGCCGCTCCTCCGCGATCTGCAGCAGGCCGGGCTGGGAGGTGCAGGGGGGCTCGGCCCAGGGTCCGAGGAGGCGCCGGGCCCGGAGGCACTGATAGCCACTCCATGTCCTCTCACTGCTTTGGAGGTGGGGTAGGTTTTGTGCTCAGTGCAAGTCACCTTGAATTAATCTATGTCACTTTGAAATGAAATGAAATGGGGTTTTATAAAGTGCACTTCTACCCTGAGGCCTCGTAGCGCTTAGGACGGGTCAAAGGTCCTTGGTCACGTGTCATTTTCTCCTGTGTGTGGTTGGTTCAGGTGGTGCACATGTGTGTGTGCCCATGGTGGCTGTGAATCTAGCTGCAAAGCAACAGAGTGCTTGAACTGCCCCAGCGGTGGCAAGCAGTGCTTGTGGGTACAAACATATCTGGGGTGATCTCCTGTCCAGACCATGCCCGTCACCTGTCTGCCCACACACAGTTCTGCCTATAACCACCTGCAAATTCAATCCCATGTGCAACCTGTGGCTACCAAACACGTGATGGGGGTCCTGGCAACCCAATACCATGGTAACCTCCTGTCCAAGAAACACGCGATGAGCAAACCCTGCCCTCTGCGCACACCTCGCTGCTAGAGTCCTTCATCAGGACATTCCTGCCCATCCGCATAGAAGACTTGGGCACCCTCATGGCCCATCAAGTCTACCCTAGGAGTCCTCCTAGCCAGCACAGATGATCTCGTAAAACAACTAAGCGACCACCTGCACAGTCATTCGTTTCCTTTCTAACACACAGCCCTGATTTCCATTCACTACTAGGTCTACCATAGGAGTCCTCTCGCCCAGCACTCATGCTCTTTTAGCACAGTCCGACCAACCACCCAAACAGTGCACACAGTCAGCCATTTCCTTTCTAACACACAGCCCTGATTACCATTCACTACCAGGCAGTGCGAAATTTGTAATTAAATATGTGCCAGAGCTCTCGTCAGGAGGCCACTGCAGCGTTAACCACCCATTGCCCCTGCCAGCGCTGCCAATGACAGTACCTATGCAAGTATTAACCATCGCACTCTTACAAGTGTGATAATTCAGACTATTCCAGGCACCCAAATCTATAGCAATGTCTTGGGCGGCAGGAATTAATCGTTTTTAATGTCTATTGATTTAATAAACAGCTGCTGTTCTGCTCATCTCTAAATTACACAAAGAGCAGCACCATGTGGCAAACTGTCATAAGTGCTGCGGTTCACAATTAGGTGCCGTTGCCGAACACTGGAAACCACCGGCTCAAATTAAGCACTGCTACCAGGCCTACCTTAGGAGTCCTCCTACCCATCACTCATACTCTTGTAAGAGAACCTTAGCAAGCACACACAGAGCACACATAGACAGCCGTTTCCTTTCTAACACACAGCCCTGATTTCCATTCATTACTAGGTCTACCCTAGGAGTCCTCCTACCCAGCACTCATGCTCTTTCAACAAAACCAAAGCGACCACCCACACAGCACACACTAAGTCAGCCGTTTCCTTTCTAACACACAGACCCGATTCCCATGGACTTTTTGACTCCATTTTCCCGTGCTAGGCCATGACAGAAGCCGACTTCTGCTACTATTCCTGCAGCCGAGTAAGAGGTTGCCCGTCCGTGACTGCACCCACCTTTCTCTTGCGCCATCCACCAATTCTCACCTTCTGATTGGCTGCCAGTGACTTTACCTCTCCAAAGTTCACCTGCGACAGATGGCATCATTCCGTCTCAACTAAAGAAAGGGGCCACAATAAGATAGTATAAGTATAGAGAAATATAGTGCAAAATATCACATAAATATCTCATCCTACTATTTATTGATTCCCGTCTCATGGGACAGCTTATTCCTAACGATCTCCTTTTTAAATATTATTTACTTTTCCAGTACAGCTGTATGAATTTGTTGTCGCACTACAATCCTTTATTTACGGAGTTTTGTATAGCGCAAACTTGACCCAAGGGCGTCAGAGCGCTTCAGAGAGTTAGCACAAGCGGCAACTACCTGAGATACATTTGGAGTAAATACAGATCCATAGTGACAGGATGTGATAAGGTGTAGAAGGAATTGCAGAAGCCACAACTAAGTAAGATACATTTGGAGTAAATACAGACACATGGTGACCGTATTTGAAGGTACACAAGGACATTAGGGAAAGTTGCTGATACAATTTTGAGGTAGTTACGGTACACATAAATACACAGCGCTTTACAGAGTACAGCTGCAATTATACGAGATTACCAGAGGAGTACATAAAAAAGTACATAGTAACGATAAAACAGCAAAACAAAATGGACAGCAGTAAAGATCGATGATGTAGTTCTGAGGTAGCTGAGGTAAGGCCTCGTGAGGACGGGTAGAATTAGAGGCACAGTAGTGGTGCACAAATTTATTTAGAGGGTGTGTGGCGGTTACCCACAGACTAGTCATGTGCTATAAGAGGGTGTGTTTAGGTATTTGTTGAAGAGTAGAAGCTTTAATTTCTTCTTGACTTGTGGGAAGAATTGATTTTCCAGCAGGTCCTTGGGCAGGGAGTTCCAGATTCTAGGAGCATTCCCAGAGAAGGAGCGGTTTCAAGATGTCTCTCTCTTAAATTTTGGAGGAATCAAGAGTAGACAGTTTGAGCTTCGTGGAGGTCTCTTTTGACCGGCTTTGGATAATTTATTCAGGAGGTAGATTCGTTTTTCAGCGTAGAGTGCTTTGTGCGTTATGCAGGCAGTTTTTAGTATGGCCCTGGCCTCGATTTGAAGCCAGTTGAGTTGTTTGAGCGTGTGAATGATGTGGTCAAAGAGCATAGCCCCCAATATAAGCCAAACCACCACATTGAGTGTAGCTTTCAATGAGGCTAGGTAAGATTTTGGGGCTCCTGCAACCATTGCATTGCCGTAGTCCAGTTGGGGTAGGACTAAGTATTGCACTACAGTCTTTGGGTTTCAATGGGGATGAATGGTTTGAGTTTTTAAAGGTTTTTCAGCATGTAGAATGCACTTTTTTGCAGAGGCATTGATATGGTCTTTCACACTTACGTGGCAGTGAAGTGTAATCTCCAGAGATTTAATGGAGTTCAACATGGATTGTTTGTAGTTTCATGCTGTGAGGTTGCCGAGCCAGCTGTCTATGGGAAAGGACTGTTCTTTGGGATGAATGAGAAGGGCTTCAGTTTTGCTGGGGTTTAGTTTGAGGTGGTGGCTGTTCAGCCAGGCTTAAACTGTGGGAAGATTGTTATTTAGGTGTTGGACGTCTTTGAGTGACGAGATGTTCGTGTAGATTTGGGGGTCATCTGCATATAGATGGTAGACTATTCTAGTTTGCCTTAGGATCATTGCAAGGGGTTCCATATGGAGGTTGAATAGTGTAGAAGACAGGGTTGACCCCTGAGGGGCTCCTTGTGAGACTGGCGTTGTGTTTCAGGGTCAGTTGTTGAGCTGGATTAGTTGTGAGTGTTGGCTTAGAAAGGAGTTAGACCACTGAAGGACAGTCAGTTGATGCCTGCATGCTGTGAGAGGGTTGTAAGAGGATGTTGTGGTTGACTGTGTTTAACCCCTCCGCTGCTGGCCCGATTCCCACTTCTTCAGGGGTACAGTTACATTTAGACCAGGTTGTATTATTTTTAGATTGCAAGGGGTGGAGATTGGTGAACTGTGTTTGAGAGAGGGCGTGGCATCCATTCATTGACGGTAGGGCTGTGGGTGAACCCTTTCCACAGGGGTCATCTTTGGTGCAGCGTGGGGAGTTGGGTGGCTCAAGAGATAGTTCAATTCTATATATTTTTTCAGTGAAACATGCAGCGAATTCTTCACAGAGCTTTGAATAGTTGTTAATTGTATGTTGGGTAAAGAAGGCGGTTTGCTGTTTGATGATGTTGAATAGGTCTTTGGGTCTGTTCCTAGACCTGTCAAGTTGATCTTGGAGGAAGGTGAATTTTTCTTTGAAGATATGTTTTTTGTATTTTTTGGTGTTAAGCCTGGAAGATCAAGAGACTGGATTGCAACGGTTGTTAACTCCAGTTTCTTTCTGCTAAACAGAATTGTCTCCTTTCATTTTTGAGGTCTTTGTTGAACCAGGATCTGGAGGGGAAATCTCTTGATTTCTTGAGTTTCAGGGGGCGATTGTTTCCACGAGTTCTATTATTTTTGGGTTGTAGTAGGCGGTGAGGTCCTCGAAAGGTGATAGGTCCAGTGGAAGTAGAATTTGGGTACTCACTAATGCTTACAGCTCCGCTTGAGGGATTTGGTGGATGTTCCTTACCCAGAGATTGGGACGGCTGAATTGTTATGAATGATGATGGATGGTATTGAGATAGAAGAGAATTTGTTAACGACCTGACCAGTCAATTGATTGGATAGAGTACAGAGATAGTGTGTTGTACTTGCAGATGATTGCGTCAAGGGTAGAGCCCTTGTAGTGTGTTTGCATGTTGCAATGTTGGGTGAGATTGTTCGCTTCCAGGAGGGTGGAGAGAGCTTGTATTGTGTTTTTTTTTGTGTTGTTCAGGTGCAGGTTTATGTCTCCTAATATAATATTGCCCCTGTCTTTTACAGAGATTTGCGATAGTAGGCCTGCTAGGTCTTCAACAAATTGTTCATTTTTACGAGGAGGGTGATAGATGACGTGGAATTTGATGGGGTTGGGACCATTTGTGAAGAGCTGAACTCCTAGATATTTAAAGGTAGAAGGTGTATACATTACTGTTCCTACTCCAGTGAGCACAACAGCAGGGAAGGTGTTGGATTTAAAATCCAACACATTCCCTGGTGCTGCACGCCGCCTAGCGCAAGTTGTTGAAACGACTTGTGATGTAATGCCATGCGTTGTAACAATGCAGACGATGTAACTTCCGCGTTATCAACCCGCGTGGTATTACCAGCATTGTAAACACTGTCTCCCTACTTGAACACTTGTCTCATGTTATAATACAAAATGTAGTAATCGTTTGCTTGCAATACTATCCCTAAGTTTTTTTCTTATTGTAAGTTCCTGTAAGAAGTGTGCATTGGTGATTCATGTGTGTGAGTATGCATTGATTGCTCAGAATTCTACCTGTACGAGTAATACCACTTTACGTCGTTTTTGCCTACAACCAATTTTGCCAGTTTGCAATAGGTGAACACAGATCGTGTAAGAGAGTGGGGAGGCACAATTTACTACTCTTTAAAAGCTAACAGTCTGCTGTTTTTCTGTGTTTCCTCCTAGATGACCCGCTGTGCGTCATGCATTCGCAGGTTGATCGTGGTTCTGCAGGCCATCTTGGTTTCTGCCTCAGTGACGTCATCCGAATGGGGAGAGGAAGGTAAGGAAAGTGACAAACAAAATGTACCCATTTGCTCCATCACCCAGGCATACACCAGTGCCATCCGTAGAGGTGGTTGTAGAGGTCCGCTCCTTTTATGTGCTGTTCCATCACTGTACGGCACCCATGGGTGCCATAAAGATGTAAATGTACCTGGGACTGAACAAACCTCTTTCTAAATTCAATGCAGTTTCCCCTTTACCAAAGCATTGCTTTGAGGAACCACTTTGCACTTTGTTGAGGCATGCCACGCCCCTAATGGTCCTACTGTTAACAGCTCAGGGGGAATGTCCTTCTCTACCCTTCTCCGTTGTACCCGCTTTCATGTTTCTTCCTCTTCCCTGTCCACCATGATAGTTCCACGCCAAGTGCTCCTTCGGTCCCCTTGGATCTTCCATCCATTGCCTGGACCCTTCCCCCGCTTCTCAACTTTGAAGACTTTTCCTCCACATTCTCCAGATTCCGTGGGCGACCCAAGCCTTTCCTCTGCTTCCTCATACAGCCCCTTACAGAGTTCCACTTATGTTTTTATTAAGATAGCTCTTTACTTGTGTGTGTCTCGGCTAAAGTAACTCTTTGTTTTAAATCAGAGGCAGTGAGGTCCATCTTTGCAAGAAGTAGCATGGACAACTTGCCTTAAGAGGAAGATGGCTGAGAAAATGGTGGATTAACTAATATATTGGTCTGTTTCTTCATGTTTTGTTGTAGGTTTTAAATTTGGGGCAATTGGAAGCAACGTGAGCTTATCGTGCAGCAGGTCTAGGGACAGGTAAGTTCTCTCAGGTACTTACATAGGTGATGGATGAGACTTGCAGCTCACACAGACAGAAGCGAGTTTTTCTTCAGCTTCTGTTGAATAACAGTAGCTCAAAAATCCTGGCATGTTGTCTAGGTACATTAAAGCATTTAATTAAAGTGGAGCACCTAGTGTTCCTCATGCACTTCTTGGAGGCCCCTTTCTCTTTGATGCTGTCTGCAGTTTTTGTTCCTGCTTTGGTTGTGTTCTGTAGCATATACATAATGTGAAATTAAACAGCCTTACACATTTAGATAGATAGATGTTATTTTGCAACACAGTCGTATATCCTTGTGCTCAAGTTTTTTAAAGATAGCAGCCTTTGAGTAAGACAGATCATAGTTTTCAATTTTTTCCCAAATTTTAAGGAAGAATTTCAGGATATGCTTCTCTATTGCATCCGTTCTATATTAACCTTTCTTGTAGTGCACCGCTGACATAACAAATCACGATTTTCAGCTACCTTCTTGTTGACTTCTCGCTAGCGTTTGAATGGAACCGTATTCTGATCTCCTCCGCTTCCCTTGACAGCTCTGTGGTGCAGTGGAGGTTCAACGGCGTTCCCAGATTCCCAGTGCGCTTCCTTGCTGATCATGGACGTCTGGTCCTGTTCAACGCGGACTTGTCCGCGGTGGGGAACTACAGCTGCCACGACGAGGCCGGGAGGCTCCTGAGCTCCTACTTCCTTCGGCTGGGGCGTAAGTCGGCATTCTCGATACAAAGGATCCGTCGTGATTTGAGGCGGACCGCGAGTGTTGAAAGCATGAATACGTGTTATGTAGATTCAGCTACACGACAGACCCCAGAAGAAATGAGAAAATAATTATATTGAAATCTTTCTATAGAATGCTATATCATCTGAACACATGATTATTATCAGGGCCCCTGGGGGACCCATACTTCGATTGTGAGTTCCAGCTTAATTAGTAGTGCCCAGATGGTACTGAGTGGCATGAGAACAAAGAAGTGAAACTGTTCCTCAACCATGAATAGATGGATAAATTGTCTGTTTCTCTCATCCGGTACTCCTATTTTTGGGATGTTCAGGACCTGAGAGTGGACACAGGGTGGGATGCGGTTCGAATGGGGCCGTAATTGGATAACTTGACTGGATGCGGTTCCCTTGAGGCCTTTGTCTACTATGTTGTGCTCTGGCCCGGCATAGGAACCGGTGGAGTATGTTTAGGTGCATTGTTTTCTTGTCATTAGATCAAAGATGAGATGGGCCTTCAGGATTTCTTAGTTGGGTATTCCTAGATGGTGTTACCCAGTAATATGGAATTGTTGAGTGCAGGAGTGTAAGCTGGTAGTGGGCCAGCTTGACCTCTGCTGTCATTTGGGAGTTGAGGCTGTCCATGGTCTCCCGGGGAGGGACTTTAGGTCTTGTGTTGACCTGATCTTTGAAAGTCAATGTGAGGTTAGGGAGGAGAAGAAAAGGAAGTCCTTCTTCCTCAGCCGACGGCTTTTACCCTGGAGCCTTTGGTGTTGAGGGTGTTTCGTTCTTGCCTTGGGTGCTCCTAGGCCTACAGAATCAGGATTTCATTGGTTGCTGGTGATAGTGACGCACGGTCAGGTGTGTTTGTGTGTGATGATCCTGAGAGTGGGTGCGGACACAGTGTTGTTGTAGAAGGTTTAGGGGCGTCCTTCCGTGGATGCTTGCGAGAGCGCTGCTAATGGGGGTTCTTGAAGGGCTTGGCACGTGAACTCTATAGGATTGGAAGTGAAGTGCCCCAGTCCTCTAATGTTTGGTTTTTCTCTGGGTTAAACTCGGTAGGGGGCAGTTAAGGCCACTTTGCCTGTGATCAGGAGCTGGGGCAGGATGCTGCAGTCTGACGGAGTGAGCTAAAGAATGGTGATGGATTAAACCCAGATCAGTTGACTGGGGGTAAGTGTTTGATTTGCTCAAACGTTCCGTCCATCATCCCCTTTTGTATCGCTTTGTTCGCCCTAAGTGTGGCAGGGTATGCTCAGACGTGAGTCCCTTGCTCACTTGGCCACTGGATTCAAGATAGCCTGGCTGATGAGGATTATGAATCCGAAACCGGTCCCAGGATGCTTGTTTCCGGTCCGTGGAAGACATGGTTTGGCAGTTCAGGCTGGACTGTTCCCATGAGGCACAGAGTCAGACTGATTTGCATATAGCCATGTCTGAAATGGGGTGGCTGAGTGGGCTAAAGAATGGTGATGGATTAAACCCAGATCAGTTGACTGGGGGTGAGTGTTTTATTTGCTCAAACGCTCCGTCCATCATCCCCTTTTGTATCGCGCAGTCTGACCTCAGACACCTCCAAAAACGGCAGCATTTTGAGGGTGCCTTTGTGTTCCCGGTGGAACACCCACCGGGGTCAGTGTTAGTTCTTGCTGACAGTGAGTCATGAGGAGTGGGTTGGGTGCAGCTAAGGGGGATGTACTCTCCACATGGACCTTCACCCTGCCCCCCTTGGATGCGTCATCTTGATATCCATCACTCTCAGCTGTCATAGGTTGTTGAGCTGAGCTGGATCTGTGCCAGGGTGCCCCAGGGCCAAGGCTTGGAATAGCAGTGCCCTAAGTGCACGTGCATGTTCCCAGATGACGTCCAGCAGGTGTTCCTTCGGTTCTCATGGGAATGATACTCCCAACATGAGTTTGAGCCCTGACTGCCGCATCGCATAGCGATTGCGCTTCAGAATAATTGCTAAAGTCTTTCTGAGAGTCCAGTTTACCAAGTACTCGGTATTTGTTACCACGTTTTCTTTTCTTTCTCTTTGTCTCTTTCCCCTTCTCTTTCTTCTCTCTTTCCTATTTCCCTCTCCCTCACTTCTCTTTCCCTCTCACTAACTTCTGTTTATCTCTTTCTCACTTACTATCTGACTTGGACTCTGTATCATAGCGCCTCCTTTACACTCTTACCTCTCTCTCTTGTGCCTACATGACTTTTTCCTCCCTCCCTCCCTCTTTCCTCCTTCCTTCTCTGGCTCGGGTTTTTAGCTCCTTTCCTCGCTCTCCATCTCGTCTCCCTGCCCCTTTACTCTCTTCCTGCGCCTCTGCTTTCTGGCCCCTGCTGTCAGTCTCTCGCACTCTCATAACCTCTCTCGTACCCTTGCTCTTACTCAGTCTGTCTTTCAAACATCTTTTCTCGTCCCTCGTTCTCTCCTTTCTTGTGTTATGTGAAACTAAAAGGTCTTTTTCGAACGCACAATGTGTCGGCGAGAGGAAGGCCAAGGTCTCCGGCTCTCTCGGTGTGAGAGACTTGGCGCGTTTTTTGTTATGTCTAGAAAGGTCTCTGTCAACACTCTCCTCATGGGAGCGCGCGTCAGAGCCTGATGTCTGAAGTATGAACTTTGCGGTATGTCCTGGCCTGACGAGCCCCCGGGAGGGGAGAGACGAGCAGCAAGATTAGATAGATCTGGAGCAAAGGGACCCCCTTACTTTAAGAAAGTGTGAGAGCGGGAGAGCCCTCCTGGCCCAGTGGCTAAGCTACCACTGAGCCCTAATGCCAGGTGTAAAAATGGCTAGTACCAGTTATTGCTTTGCATACATTTATTATCATACAGAAGGTACCCTGGTTTCCTGGCGCTTAGAGACCTGTAGGTGATTAGGCGCGGTATAAAATTAAAATAACAATAACAATAACAATAACCCAAATACTCATACTCCATCTATTAAAAAACTCTTTATTTTGGAAAAAACATTCCTTAAAAACATACAGTTAAAACCATTTTCTCCATACAAAATAATAGTAGTCGTATTAACGAACGGCAGTCACATAGATGTACTTTTACAATAGAAGGAACATTATTTAATACTATTACCTTAGATTCAAGAGAACAAGGCTATAGCAGCTTTGCAATTAATAATGGGCAGATAACAGTGAAGGTGATTATTTAAACAATAAAAATATACTATATACAAGCATATAGGTCAATTAGCGTTGCAATCAACCACACATTGTGAACAGAGTGTTGCATTTCAGAATTGCACTTGTTAGGAAGACATTACAGGGACAAGTACTTTATTAAGGTACACCTTACAAGTAAGGGAACCCTACCAGGGTTTATAATGTAACCAGCTTTGCTCCCGTCTGCAGACAGCAACACTGAGAGGGATAGGACATTGGCACTAATGACATCACACATTCCTCATGACTCACAACATGATACGTTAGGCTAGAACAGAAAACAGAAGACAGACCAGGCTGGAATAGAAGGCAGGCCAGGCTAGATTAAAAGACAGACCAGGCTGGAATAGAAGACAGACCAGGCTGGAATAGAAGACAGACCAGGCTGGAATAGAAGACAGACCAGGCTGGAATAGAAGACAGACCAGGTTGTAATAGAAGGCAGACCAGGCTGGAATAGAAGGCAGACCAGGCTGTAATAGAAGACAGACTAGGCTGTAATAGAAGACAGACCAGGCTGTAATAGAAGACAGACCAGGTTGTAATAGAAGACAGACCAGGGTAGAATAGAAGACAGACCAGGCTGGAATAGAAGGCAGACCGGGATGGAATAGAAGGCCGACCAGGCTGTAATAGAAGACAGACCAGGCTGTAATAGAACACAGACCAGGCTGTAATAGAAGACAGACCAGGCTGGAATAGAAGACAGACCAGGCTGGAATACAATACAGGATACCACACAGAGGACTGGATTTAGGTATGTTCCTGTCAATCTCACCATATTGTGGGGTTACCCATTCAGTGAAGTATTGTAGTCCTTATAGAGCAACCTTACGTACTAATGCTTCTTGCACAGTCCTCATGCAAATAAAGCAGTACTATAAAAAATGTTACTAAGAATAAATACTGGGTATTCTTCCACAAACCCAAAACCTTTTCTAACAAATACTTTGGAAAATTACTGGGGTAAACCTGTTGGCGAAAAGAGGCCCCTCTAGAGATAAGGGAGGCATGTCAAAGTGTTCATTTTTACCCAGTGGTTTCTCCTAACAAGAATTGTGTTTTTGTGTCCCAACCCTACTTCCTAGCAGACTACAGAAGCATAACTATGTATGTTTCTGAGAGGAATGACACACTTGGACATGCTAGCCAGAGCTGAGACTGCACAAACCATTGCTGTGAGATTTCAGGCTAACGTCGTCCACTTAGGGTGGTCAGTTGTGGGTCCCAGTTAAACTTTGCATTAGACCATGCTTTGACTTCTCTTGCTCGTGCCATTCTGTAATATTGAGGCCCCTAAAAGATTTAAAACGACCACCGTTCACGCTTTGCTACTGATGTAACAGAGATATTTAGCTGGCAGGTAGGGTGAATGTTATTTAAGACCCTAATACTATATGTATTTTCATTTCTCGTATTTTAGACCCTCCTGGAATCCCATCGGTCATCTGCAGAGTATCGGACTATGAGAATATTTCCTGTTTTTGGAACTCAAGCCGGGAAACATTCCTTCCCACCAGATATTTTGCAACATACAGGTAACATATCTTTGTAATAAAAATGCCCATCAAGTGTAAGAGGATTGAGAATAATCTACCCTTCTTGTAATTGTGATTTGGTGTCATTTGAACTTCACTGAAGCTATCAAATCTATATCCTATAATCAATAATTGTTGTCCTACGCTCTTGGTTTTAAAAGCTGGTAACTTCTTCTGCTACAATTGTTTGCCTTAATAGGCAAAGAGATATCAAGAAAATGACATTAGCGTTAGATACATGTTCTGTGCTATGATCTGCAGAGATCCTCTCATATGATACAATGATAGAGTGTCCTACCCTAAGGGTTCATGACCACAGATGTCTCTGGAATTGTCAAGGGTGCTGGACCCTGAAAGATCTGCAGGGGCTCCCCTCCTAGCTTCCTAGGATATCTGGCTGAGATTTATAACCATCACAGGTGGACAGCACTACACTAGAA
The DNA here is from genome assembly GCF_964261635.1 of Lissotriton helveticus. Taxonomy (NCBI): domain Eukaryota; kingdom Metazoa; phylum Chordata; class Amphibia; order Caudata; family Salamandridae; genus Lissotriton; species Lissotriton helveticus. The sequence continues at coordinate 171,883,805 of NC_136059.1, read as the reverse complement.
GTCAGAACATTACCAGATTGGAAACAAAATTATATAAAAAATGAAAACTCAGAAGACCAAGATTCTCCATCTATGCACCCTTGATCTGGAACAGCCTCCCTGTCATTATCAGAAGTGCCACAACCCTCCTCCAGCTCAGAAACAAACTGAAGACTCAGCTCTCCAAAGAACACAACATCTCAGAACTATGAAGACACCCACCCACTAAAATCCATCCTCATTGTAAGAAAACTTGAATTGTGCTCATGGCCCCATCCATATACAGGTAGCTAGGTTTGCTCACAATAAACACTCGAATATACATACATAAACACACATTCTCCCCAAATAGTCAGGGTGTTAAGCATGTTACTGAAATGTACATTTGGTGGTTGGTAAACCTCCCACCTGGCCAATCGAAAAATGTCACAATTTTCCAGATGTTGTCTCCAGAACTCAAAAAAATAATCAACAATTTCCATTCATTTCTAATCAGAATTGTAATGTGCTCCGTGAGAAGAGTTGCAAGCTTTCTGCTGAATAAATCCTGGGACAGCATAACACATCAGATCTTTAAAAAATTCCTAGACAACCCCTGCACCTGTATGTTTACCTTTACTATTCTGTTCATTAATCCATAACTTTGAGGTACTGAGCCTTACAGAGTGGGGAAGGGCGGTATGCCAAGTGAATTACTATGTCTCTGTTCAACATAATTAATGCTTGGTTTACTGGTGATCTTATGTTATGATATGTTATAGTTTAATTATATAGCGTTTGCACATTGCTGCGTCGTGATACTCGAGGAAGACACAATCTCAATACTTATTAGTAACCAGCAGAAATGACAGGAAGATGATTCATTATTAAAAAGCAAGGTTTTCAACTGGCATCTAAAACAGAATAGATTTGTTTCTGGCCACAAACTCAAATGGAGATGGTTCCGCATATTGACTGCTGCTGTAGATAAAGCCTGATCTCCTTGAGGGATCATGTCCTAGCTGTTGCAGGCAAGAATTGGTTTGCATCTCCGAGGGAGTGAAAAATGATTGCCAGAAAGGAGGATATAGGGCTTTAAAGGCAATTGTAAGAAGCTTAAAGGCTGCCCAAGATGCAATGGGGACTCAGAGTAGGGATCAGGGTATTGGCGACATATGTGATGCTCTGCCATGTTTCTTAAGGACTTATGCCACAGCATCCTGAACAAGTTTTAGTCAACGTAAGAATTGTTTGCCTGGAGATTTAAGGGGAGATTGAATGAGCATAGTCAAGTATAGATTGAATGGCAGCATTCTCTACAGCCATATGCAAGAGGGATCAATAAAGGGAAGAATCATTTTTGGAAGGCCAAGGCACGTGAAACAGACATAGGTCACATTTATGGGTTGGCTTTCCAGCAAAAGGGTACTGTACAAAAGAACTGCTACATTTCGCACTGCTGTTGAAGGATCTGGGGGCGGCCCATTACATGTAGCCATTAGCTGGTGTCTCATTCCGCTACCAATGGTCTCAATTTTGGTTGGGTTCATCTTCAGGAAGTTGTTGGCCACCCTTCTCCTGATGATGGTGAGAACCTCTGTTGAAGGTCTCTTCTTTTGATTCCAAGACTTTTGAAGACTAGATAGTTTTAAGATAAACCGAGTATCATCAACATACATGTAGAAGCGCACCCCTCCTAGGTAGGGCAATCTGGCAAGGAGCGACATGTACATGGTAAACAGAAAGGGCAAGGCAAGGTACCCGCAGAAGATGCTGTTAACCTTTAAAGACAATGCAGACAACCAAACATTTGTGTTCTCGCTGAAATTAAAGCTTTCAAGTATTTTCCACATGTTTCCAACACAGCAAGTTTTGGGTCTCTCCACATCCCCAGCCAACTGTCCTAGAGATATAATCCAATATTTCCACCAAGTATCTTTGGATGTGTGCACGCAACCACACCGTGTGAAGGACAGCTCTGTTTTCTATTTTACATCACAAGAATCTGTTGGTTTTGTACCTTTCATTTATTGCAGTCTGTCTAAGGATTAGCTTACCCTTTGAAAATACCGAATTTGAGCTAAACTAAGCATGGAGTTTATGGCCTTCTTCTTAGGGGAACCCAGGGCTGGGAGGATCAAGATCTGAACATGATATCCAATATCCGGCTTTGGCCAGTGACACAACGCTCCAGATGAGTGTGCTAGAATTGGTCACATTAATTTATATAAGCACACCAGTCATTTAGAACTGGCACAAAAGTCACGTTCTGACTTTCAGAAATGAGTACAATATATTTTAGATGTGCCCTCCAGAGTTGGAAAAAGAACAATGGATGAAATGATGAACAATGCATACATTCACCCCCAGTCACAAAGATCTGGGTGTCATCAATCGTTCTTTTGCTCATCTCGCCACCCCAGTTAGGAACCAGCCGTATACAAATCAGTCTTGACCCTATTCCTCATGGGAACAGTCCAATCCGAACTGCCAAGCCAGGTCCTCCCTGGACCTGAAGCAAGCATACTGGATCTGGTTTCAGGGTATCACCCCTCATCAGCCAGGATAGCTTGAATCCAGTGGTGCAGTTAGCACAGGAACCACGTCTGGGCATACCCTTCCCACTAAGGGCGACAAAAGCTTAAAGAACAAATGATGGACGGAATGCTGAACAATGCAGACATTCACCCCCAGTCACAAAGATGCAGCCAGGCTAGTTTGAATTCACTGGCACAGCGAGCAAGGGATCCACGTCTGGGCATACCCATAAACCGTTAGAATGCCTTGAGAGTTTGACACTTTTGGTGGGTTTGGAGCAGAGTATGTTTAAAGGGAGTGCCTGAACCGCCACATGAAAATGATGTCTTAGCCTGAGGCTAAGTTATTGAACTCACGGACGCTTGGTTATACAAACAGGCTCCACCTACATCTATGAATTTTGAGTTGTGGTAAGTGAGGGGTTGTTAATGCACACACTGGGAAGTGGCAGGACTATGCTTATTCAACAACGTGGATGTCTGTTTAATTGAGAGGCCTTTAGTATTCAAATGACTAATGGTGTATGAAGGCATTGAACCCGTAATTGAAAATCATAAAGCAAGGATACCAAGGCTGCCAATTGAAATGTGACAAATCAATATTGTGCCATCATGGCGGATATTAGTCGGTGGTTCCAAATGAGATTGTACAGTCCTTTGTCATTGTTTACTGTGTTAAGCTGCCAATGGAAATTGAGGACATTTTAAAACGAAATGAATTTTGCGTGCTTGTAGCATTTGATTGAAATACATTGAAAAAGGCGCCTCTGCCGAAATGCATATGTTTAAAATGAAAGCAGCAATCAACACACTTGTGAGTGCTCCGTGCGGTGTATATTTTGTGTATATATATATATTCACTGAAAAAACCATAGGTTTGACACCGGTTATAGTTAGCTGGAAATTTTACTCGCATAAAACCAATGAAATTCCCACGTTATAGTTAGTTGGACTCACTATAACTTGCGCGTGCAATGCACTGCTGATGATGTCACATATTACATCACTCATGACATGGTCAGTGACATCAGTCATGACATCACTGATGACACTATCCAGTGAATGTGTGTCTTTTTAAAAAGTAAATATGTGTTATATATGTATATGTAAAAGTTGATGGAAGAATAAATGTTTAAATAAGTGATTACTTGGATGTTTAAAAAAAAAATTGATTGGTTAACTGGTTTATTAAGTGTATCTTAGTGAATACATATATTAGAGAGTAATGTTTAAATATATGTATTAGTGTTTCACGTTGTGTATAAGTGGTTGCATGGGTTGGTGAGTAGCTACATGTGTATGTATATGGGTTATTAGATGTTTTTGTTAGTATCAGTATGAGTGTTTGTATGGTTTGGTGGGGGTATTACTTAACACATAGATGCATGAATGACTGACTCTCTCTTTGTATATGTTTTGAAGACAGCATGTGTGCAGGACTGTATGGGTGGAAGAGTGTGTATATGTGTGTGTTAGTAAGTGAATGACTGTCTCACTAGTGTCTTTATCAGTAACTACATATGTTTTAATCTAAGATATGTGAATATTGATGTATATAAATGAGTATATGTGAAAGAAATAGATTGTAAGAGTTCCTGTTTAGATAAGTATGTGTTTCTATAAGTGATTGTTTAAGAGAGTAAGTATGTGTAAGTTTCCATAGAAGTAAGGTGGTTGTGTGTGTATAGCTGTATATGCAAATAAATAGATGTTCAATAGTTTATTTGCATGTATGAATATGTGTGAGAGTATCTTTTGGATGACTGTCGGTGTGTAACAGGATGTATAGGTGTATCACTACATATGAATGAGTATATGTACGAGTGACTATAGAACTGTTGATCAATGAGTGGATGTGTATATAGATGGTGGAATTATTGAATTGGTTGTTGTAACTGGTATGGGTATCTCCATTTTTTTGAAAATTTTAGTTTCTATTTTTGAATATGTGTTTCAAGGGTTACATTACAGTGAAAAGAGGTCTGTCACTCTGTCACAAGGATGGTGTCATCAGTGATGACATGAGTGATGTCACTGACCATGTCATGAGTAATGTAATATGTGACGTCATCAGCAGTGCATTGCACGCGCAAGTTATAGTGAGTCCAACTAACTATAACGTGGGAATTTCATTGGTTTTATGCGAGTAAAATTTCCAGCTAACTATAACTGGTGTCAAACCTATGGTTTTTTCAGTGAATTTCATAGGTTTTGTAAATGCTATTTCCTAACTATAACGTGTGTAAAACCTATGGTTTTTTCAGTGAATTTCATAGTTTTTTTAAATGCTACTTCCTAACTATAACGTGTTTAAAACCTATGGTTTTTTCAGTGAATATATATATATATATATATATATATATATATAAAATTTCTATGGGAAAATGAAACCCCTCATTTTGTTCCTTTTCAAATTAAATGTATTAAGTGTTACCACTTTATTCCAATCAAGATGACTTCAGGTGTGCCATACTTTTGTCATAAGTAAGACTGTTAGCGTTCTAGTTGTTCTTTAGAACACTCTGGGATATTCTGTCATTGGGCTATAGTTGGGCTACATCTGGCTGATATTTGGGCTACATTTGGGCTCTTTTGTCTCTGGTGGCCATCTTGGGAGACTGCATATCAGAATTTTTTTAATGAAATATAAGAGGATTTGAGAAGTCACTCAAAATGTGCCCTCATTTTTCTTTCTTCAGCACTAATCATAATTTCTATGGCAAAATGAACCCCCTCGTTTTGTTCCTTTGCAAATTAAATGTTTTAAGTGTTAACACTTTATTCCAATCAAGGTGACTTCAGGTGTGCCATACTTTTGTCATAAGTAAGACTGTTAGCGCTCTAGTTGTTCTTTAGAACACTCTGGGACATTCTGTCATTGGGCTATAGTTGGGCTACATCTGGCTGATATTTGGGCTACATTTGTTTTTTTTTGTCTCTGGTGGCCATCTTTGGGCTACATTGGGCTACATTTGGGCTCTAACATATATATAGCCCAATGTAGCCCAATATATATTTTTTCAAAGTTCATTTTCTCAGCAACTACTGAACAGATTTACACCATTCAAAGAAAAGCGTAATCTGCGAGCCGGACTCTACCTTTCTACCAAATTTCTTATAAATCCATTCAGCCGTTCGAGCTGTAGCCGTGTCTAAACGTCCTATGGAAAATGACATGGGGAAAACACGTTTTGGGACCCCCCTTTTATCTCAGCCCCCACTTGACGAATCCCCCCCAAACTTTCAGGGAAGGAGCGGAGCGGAGCAAGCCATCTTCTTTGAGAAATTCGCAAAGATTCGTCCACCGGCGCCAAAGTTATTCTCAATAGAATGTTGCGGATTTCCTATGGAAACTAGGTCCTAACTATAACTACCTACTGGCGACCGCCAGTAGGTTATATATATATATATATATATATATATATATATATATATATATATATATAAATAAAATAAAATACTGTGGGTCTGAGTCTCCTTCTTCGCCGCCGCAGTGTGGGAGTTGGAATCTTACGATTATACATTCCTGATTGGGACCAGAGGCATGCTGGTCAATGGAGTCCAAGCGGCAACCCATACAGTGAGGGACTGATGAACACCAAGTGGTGTGTGTCTCATAGACCTTCAATTCTCTGTCCCCAACTTCGGCGATGTAAAAACTGGGACCCGGTGTTACCCCTGCAGTAAAATACTGCATCCTCTCTCCCCTTATGCGACACGCATATATATATCGTACTTTATCGATCCCAACCCCTTAACGCAATCACCCCATATCCCTTAAAATACCCTTGCCACCCAGTACCCCTAAACACCCTAAAAACACATTTGCCATCCAAATACCTTTAACCACCTTAAACCCTAAAAATTCCCTTGCCACCCAAATACACTTACCCATCCTAAACCCTAAATATACCCTTGCCACCCAATATCCCTACCCACCCTAAATACCCCTTTTCCATCCAACTACATCTAACCACCCTAAACCCTAAAATTCCCTTACCACCCAAATACCCTTACCCACCCTACCTAGTCTTAACCACACTAAACCCCAAAACATCCTTACCACCAAAAATACTCTTACCCACCCTAAACCCCTAAAACACCCTTGCCACTCAAATACTCTTACCCACTCTAAAGCCTAAAAATACCCCTGCCACCCAAATACTCCTACCCACCCTCAACCCTAAAAAACCTCCATCCAAACGCACTTAACCACTCTAAAACACACTTACCACCCAAATACCCTTACCCACCCTAAACCCTTAAAAAAAGTATCCTTGCCACCTTAATACCCTTACCCACCCTCCAACCTAAATATAACCTTACTACCCAATACCCCTACCTACCGTAAACCCTACAAACTGTGCCACCAAAATACCCTTACCCACTATAAACTCTAAAACACCTTTACCACCCAAATATCCTCACCCACCCTAAACGCTAAAACACCTTTACCACCCAAATATCCTCACGCACCCTAAACCTTAAAACACCCTTACCAACCAAATATCCTTACCCACCCTAAATCCAGCTATGCCACCCAAATACATTAACCACCCTAAACCCTAAAAACGCCCTTGCCACCCAAATACATTTACCCACCCTAAAAAAGCCCTTGCCGGACAATATCCTCACCCACCAGTAAACCCTAAAAATGCCTGTATCCTGATATATATATATATATATATATATATATATATATATATATATATTCACTGAAAAAACCATAGGTTATAGACCATATATAGTTAGGAATTAGCATTTACAAAACCTTGAAAATTCACTGAAAAAACCATAGGTTATACACCATATATAGTTAGGAATTAGCATTTAAAAAACCTTATTTTACTCACACAAAACCATTGAAATTCCATATATAGTTAGTTGCACTAACTATATATCGCGCACCCGCAATCCACTGCTGATCATGTCACATATTACATCATTCATGACATGGTCAGTGACATCACTGATGACATCACTGATGACATCTCAAATGACATCACTGATGAGATCACTGATGACATCATCCAGTGACTGTGTGTTTCTGTAAAGTTTAAATATGTTTTACATATTGAAGAATGAGTAGATGTATAAGTGTCTGGACGAAGGATTTAGTAGGTGCATGACTGAATGTATGAGTGAGTGATTAAATGTGTCTCACTGAGTGCATGGGTTAGTGAGTAAACTGTCTTAATTTGTGCATCATTATGTCTGTTGTTCTGTAAACTGCTGCATGTGTTGATCAGTAGCTATATGATTAACTATATGGGTTATTGATTGATTGTCCAAGTATTTGTATAGGAGACTGAGTGTGTGTGTGGCTGGCTGGGAGGTGTGTGACTCTGTGCAGATCAATGTGTACTTGTATCAATGATTGTATAAGAAAGTAAGTATGTGTTAGTATATGTTTGAAAATGTAAGGTGCTCTATGTTTAACTGTATAGACAAGAAAATGGAAGTGTGATTGATTCTTTACAGGACTGACTAGGTGTGTGAGTAACTCCATGGATGAGTGGCAGAGTGTAAGTGTCTGTATAGGTGTATGAGTGCATATGATAGTGTTGTAAAGATGAGTGATTGTATGTATGAATGATTGTATGGGTGAATGAGTGAATGTGTGTGTAGACGTAGGAATCAGTGAGTACGTATGTAGTAACTAGTATTGGTGTGTCAATGGTTTCAAAAATTATACTCTGTATTTAACACTGGGTGAAACAGAGGTTATATTAAAACGTGAGGAGATGCATTGTATTGTCACATGAATGATATCATCAGTGATGTGGTCATTCATGTCAAATGAGATGTCATCAGTGATCTCATCAGTGATGTCATTTGAGATGTCATCAGTGATGTCATCAGTGATGTCACTGACCATGTCATGAATGATGTAATATGTGACATGATCAGCAGTGGATTGCGGGTGCGCGATATATAGTTAGTGCAACTAACTATATATGGAATTTCAATGGTTTTGTGTGAGTAAAATAAGTTTTTTAAATGCTAATTCCTAACTATATATGGTGTATAACCTATGGTTTTTTCAGTGAATTTTCAAGGTTTTGTAAATGCTAATTCCTAACTATATATGGTCTATAACCTATGGTTTTTTCAGTGAATTTCAATGGTTTTTTAATAGCAAATATCATAAGCTGTCGAATGTCAAGTACGTGGTAAGTGAAAACATTTTCGTGTTTATGCACACTGATCTGCTTTGAATGGTGCCCCCCCCCCTCATTTCTATTAGGAGTACTCTCTCTTTGCAGATAGTGAAAGGTAGTTAACGCAGGCCTTTGCCCCCGTTGTAATCCGTCGTGCCTGCTTCTCTCTCCATTTGATTGATTGTTATCCAAGTATTTACTGTTTTAGAATTAGTTCTCTTTGGTTCATTCTCTATTTACAAACAAACACAGAGTCGCAATACTCTGTTTAGTCTTTGCAGATAACGAAAAATCGTGTAAAAAAAAAGAAAAGGAATCGAGCAAAATCAGTAGGCCACTAATGGGATCTCTTTTTGACCTCGCTAAAATAGAAACATTAGGAACAACCCCTCATGACAAATACAAAACTAGTGAGATGAACTGAACTCCACACAATGATGGCTGCAAAACAGCTCGGCTCCGCCACCCACCCCGCCCAAAATAACGATAAAGAGCGGCTGCCATGATTGGTTGCGGAATGGCCACAACGGAGCTACGAAATGGTGCTGCTCTCATGCTAACCCCAGCTTCGGTCTGAAACATCCAGAAACACTGTAGACTACCAATTCAATCAGTTCCGGTAGCGCCCCAATGTAACCCGGTAGAGAAGAACTAGCCCTCCCCTCTTTGACTGATGGTTCTTGTTGCCTGTCCTTTCTGTTGTCATTTAACAGAACTATTTAGCCTGCTGAAAGGGGTTGTGTTTCGACCGCTGGTTGGTGGAGACATTTTGACTATATTCTGGACCTGCGTTGTCGCGTAATGCGTCATATGACGCGCCGCGTTAGCGCATCCGGAAGTCATCCGGGGCGCGCAGCGCGTAACGTAAGCATAACAAGTCATGTGACTTGTTAATAAAACTTTTCATTGGTTCATTTTACTTTTCTTATTCTAATGATGAAAGCCTTGGTCATATCACCTAAAAATTACGCTTTTAATTACTTCCGAACATTATTTTCTCTTAAATATATGTTATAATGTTCCAGGCTAATGTACTTTCCCGGAAATTTTACAACTGTCCTGCAAGTAAAATATATTCTTTTTTCGAGAAAAAGAGCGTTTCTTCGTCCCATGACGGAGCCGTTGAGCAAAAGAGGGTCGACCTGCTGTCTTAGTCGCCGATACGCCTGAATATGAGATTCTTATCGATCACTTTATGTTGCAGGAATAGAAAACACAACAGCCCTTGACCATTTATCTTTACTGCGTTCCTTCGTATTATACCTTTTATCCTTCATGTAATTGGTCTGCTTTATTTCACTTGCCTTTTAATGATTCTAAAACAGTGACTATTATTAAAAACTTTACCAATGTATACACTACTACCATGTTTTCTTTTAAAAACCTTTATTGTGAAAATTTCATTATACAAATACGAGCCTATAACCACGTGGGCCTGCCACGGAGCAAACTGTAATCGTATATGATGAATAGACATTTACACTGTAGAGGAACGTAACGGGCGGGCCATTAGGTTGCAAAAACTAAGGTGTCTAACAGTTACGGAATCGGTGGACGTACATTTTATAATTAAAATATGACAGGGCCAGTTACAATAAAATTATCTAGATATACATTTGCGGGCAAGTACCATGGGTGACGTTAATTCGAATTTTCAACAGTACAGTAATCAATAACACATCAGAACTTAATATCAATAGGGATGTCGAAATATTCAATCAATTCTCGTCCCCGCCCGCCATGTGCTTCAAAACTGCATACGTATCTCGTGATTTCAAGGTTCTGCAACCAGTACACAACAAGGAGTTACGAGTCCCATTTATTCCGGCGCCATTTTGGGCGAGGACGGGCAGGTCCAGGATATAGTCAAAATGTCTCTACCAACCATCGACTATGATGATGTTCATATGCTGTATTTATTAGAGTAACACTCATCTGCCCACATGAAATTAATTTACCACAATCTAAACATGTCATTTTAATCTTTCCAAAGTTCTTCTAAATATTTGGGACCGTTTCCCTTGCCTCTGAAGCTCTCAGTGCCACTTCTTTGATGAATGTACTAGCAGGTCAGGGGTTCTCCTCCAAATCTCTCTTTTATGCAGCACTATAATTAATTGGTGCCACCTCTCCATATGACGATGCATGGTATAGTTACCACAACTATATATTTTTTCGGTTCCTCTGGAGAGTTCATCGTGGCAGATGAAGCGTGTAACATACCGGGCATTTACCTTTTTTTGCATGTACAGGAAAGGAAAAAAAAATCGAGCGTTCGAGTTCTTAGGTGTCCCAGGGCCATTTTAGTGGACCAGGCCCAAATCCAAAGAACAGCTATCTCACAGGCTAATGGGGCGACCCACGCCGAGTTTCAGCATTGTAGGATGACCACACAAGTACAGCAACTTGCTAGACATCACCTCGGTGCCATCCGGATCTCGGCGCCCCACTGCAGATGAAGTGCCTCTCAACTATGAAACCACCACGGTGACATCCGGATCTTGGCGCGTTGTGCTGCCTTCGGCCTATTCGCACATCGGTCCGCTACTGACGCCATCTCACAGGCTAATGGGGTGACCCACGCCGAGTTTCAGCATTGTAGGATGACCACACCAACTTGCTAGACATCACCTCGGTGCCATCCGAATCTTGGCATCTCAACGCCTAGTGGTATCTTCCATACAGAAAATATTGTTACGCTGCCTTTGGCCCCATTCGCACATCAGTCCGCAACTTAGACATCACCTCGATGCCATCCGGATCTTGGCATCTCAGCGCCTTGTGGTGTCAGTCAGAAAATATTGTTGCGCTGCCTTTGGCCCCATTCGCACATCAGTCCGCTACTGACACCATCTCACAGGCCAATAGGGCGCCCCACGCCGACTTTTACCATTGTACGATGGCCACACCAGTGGCACAACTTCCTAGACATCACCTCGGTGCCATCCGAATCTTGGCATCTCAACGCCTAGTGGTATCTTCCATACAGAAAATCTTGTTACGCTACCTTTGGCCCCATTCGCACATCGGTCCGCAACTTAGACATCACCTCGGTGCCATCCGGATCTTGGCATCTCAGCGCCTTGTGGTGTATTCTCTTCAGAAAATATTGTTGAGCTGCCTTTGGCCCCATTCGCACATCCGTCCGCAACTTACACATCACCTCGGTGCCATCCGGATCTTGGCATCTCAGCGCCTTGTGGTGTCTTCTACTCCGAAAATATAGTAGAAAATATTGTTGCGCTGCCTTTGGCCCCATTCACACATCAGTCCGCTACTGACACCATCTCACAGGCCAACAGGGCGCCCCACGCCGACTTTTACCATTGTACGATGGCCACACCAGTGCCACAACTTGCTAGACACCACCTCGGTGCCATCCGGATCTTGGCATCTCAGCGCCTTGTGGTGTCTTCAAATCAGAAAATATTGTTGCGCTGCCTTTGGCCTCATTCGCACATCGGTCCGCTACTGACGCCATCTCACAGGCCAACGGGGCGCCCCACGCCGACTTTCAACATTGTAGGATGGCCACAGAAGTGCGACAACTTACTAGACACCACCTCGGTGCCATCCGGATCTTGGCGCGTTGTGCTGCCTTCGACCTATTCGCACATCGGTCCGCTACTGACGCAAACTCACAGGCCAACGGGGCGCCCCACGCCGACTTTCAGCATTGTAGGATGGCCACACCAGTGCGGCAACTTACTAGACACCACCTCGGTGCCATCCGGATCTTGGCGCGTTGTGCTGCCTTCGGCCTATTCGCACATCGGTCCGCTACTGACGCAAACTCACAGGCCAACGGGGCGCCCCACGCCGACTTTCAGCATTGTTGGATGGCCACACCAGTGCGACAACTGACTAGACACCACCTCGGTGCCATCCGGATCTTGGCGCGTTGTGCTGCCTTCGGCCTATTCGCACATCGGTCCGCTACTGACGCAAACTCACAGGCCAACGGGGCGCCCCACGCCAACTTTCAGCATTGTAGGATGGCCACACCAGTGCTGCAACTTGCTGGACACCACCTCGGTGCCATCCAGATCTTGGCGCGTTGTGTTGCCTTCGGCCTATTCGCACATCGGTCCGCTACTGACGCCGCCTCACGTGCCAACGTATTTTCTCCTAATTTTACACCCTATGCCGCATAACAGGTCATGTGACTTGTTTATAAAACTTTTCATTGGTTCATTTTACTTTTGGTTTCCTAATGATGGAAGGCTTGATCATGTGACCTAAAAACAACACTTTTCATAGGATGAAAACTTTTTTTTTTCCCCAAACGATGAAAGCCCCACCTTGTTTCTGGATGTTTCAGACTGAAGCTGGCGTCAGCATGAAAGCACCACCATCTCGTAGCTCAGTCGTGGTCATTCCGCGAGCAATCATGGCAGCCGCTCCCCACCAGAAGCCTGCAGGAGTCGGAGCCCCCAAAACTTTTGATGAATTCTCAAGGCGGAGGGGACGCTTTCGAGAATGAGGTCCAAGACCTAGCAGACAAGCGTCCGATTTCCAAGGTGTCCCAGGGCCATTTCAGTGGACCAGGCCCAAAAAGGAAACAGCCTGCCGCCATTTTGAGAGTCCTGTGACAGCCGCCTATCGCTGCACCGCAAGAGTGGGCGCAACTCAGCTGAATTGCGGCTTTTGACACAGTGGACCAAAAACGGACGGAATGGCAACTGAAACGGTAAAGGGGCGCCCCACTACAACAGATGACACTCCACCTGGAGAGGCCCGTTCACGCCGCCTCCCCCGGGGCGCTCCACGCCGTTATTCGGAGCAGCATTGTAGGATACCAAAACCAGTGCGGCAACTTACTGGACATCACCTTGGTGCCATCGTTCTGCTGCCTTGGAACTATTCGCGCAACAGTTTGCTACTGATGACCCACCCCCCGCGACGCCCCATGCCGTTATTTGCTGGGTGGCAACTTACTAGACATCACTTTCGTGTCATCTAGATTTCAACGCGTTCTGCTGCCTTGGAACTATTCGCACAACAGTTTGCTACTGATGACCCACCCCCCGCGACGCCCCACGCCGGAAATCTGGACGTTGTGCTGCGTTGGGACTATTCGCACAGCCGACCGCTACTTCGTTGTTTTTCCCTAAAAATGTTTATATGTTATTACTATTTTTGTTTTCTTGTATATATTTATAAATTATTAAAGTTTTATAATCTTACTACTTTGTCGGAGTGCTATATATTTTTAATGTGACACATAATTGTAAAAACTTTGATGTACAAACAGTCATCCCTGGAATCTTCCGCTTCAGGCTCGGTCCCCTCCCCAATCACAATACAGGATGGTTTTCAGATAATAGCAACGCTTCTGCTGTGACGAATCTCATCGAGTGTGGGCCTTGATCTACTATAACTCCTTTGAAGAGGGGTGATTCTTTACAGCTGTGGCCATAAACTACATCTGCAGGGCTAGCTGATACCCTAGGACCAGCCTGGACAATCGGACACAGAGGAAAAGGAGTGTCAGAGGGTGCGGTAGTGAATAGGGCGAAAGGGAGGTGTCGGGCGGGCACAGGGTGTGATTCTCAGGGAACAGCAGCGCAGATGGGGGAGGTTTATTACCCATGCATAAGACAGAGAGCGGGGGTGACCACTGCCTGGGGGAGATGTTTGCGAGGGTGGGGAGCCATGCTAAGGATCGACAGCGTGCACAGAGTGGGTCTGGTCAAGGCATCTAAAATGGCTGCCGTGCACGACAAAAGTGTGGCATTTGAAAAAAGACAAGATGGCGCAGACAATGTTTTTCAACACTTCCTGATTTCCTTCGAATCGAACGTTAACAGACGTTGGGGCATATTACCAAAGTTAAGCGATATTTATCCCTAACGATGCTTAGCAACGATTTTTTTACCGTCAGAAATTATCGCAGATAAACCTTGCTATTATCAAGGTTTATCGGAAATACGATAAAAAACGACCGCAATGCATTAATATCGCTGAAAACTCAGCGATATTCATGCATTACCGAGCTAATGCTCTTAGCCATGTTATCCACCTCCCATTGGATAACATGGCTAAGAACTGCTCAGGGCAGGTGGTAGCTTTTAGAGATATTCGCCCTTATCTCGAATATTTCCAAAAGTTGATAATAGGAGATAGCGATGTTAGCGACTGTTTCCAGTCGCTAACATCTTGGCATGCCCACTTTGCATGTCATTAGTGATAAATATCACTCACATGCAAAGTGGGGCCCAAGATGGTCGCTATCTTCTACTAGCCGTCGCTAACTGGTGTTAGCAACAGCTAGGTAATACACATATAATTTTATCTCCGCGAAGCGGAGCGCTGTTACAGATATATATCTTGTTTCTGAACGTTAATTTCTCAAAATGCACTGAAGCACATATATTGAGACCTAGCAAAGGCACATCGGGCTACCAGTCCCTACAATTTTGCCAAGTTTCGTGCAAATCCATTCAGCTGTTCGATCCTACCGAGAGACAAGATGGCGGCCGCTACGGACTGTTTGGAATGTTTACAGACACCGGAGAGCCAATCAGCTTCGCTTCGCAAAGCTCCGTAACGCGAAAAGTACGCGAAGCGGTGCGCTGTTACAGATATATACCTTTTTTTGAACGTTAATTTCTCAAAATCCACTGGAGCACATATATTGAGATCTAGCAAAGGCACATCGGGCTACCAGTCCCTACAATTTTGCCAAGTTTCGTGCAAATCCATTCAGCTGTTCGATTATTATTATTTTTTTTTTTTTTTGCCCCGCGGGGCCCTTTTAAAACCTCCACATCAAACCTAGGGGGTGAGCGACAATGTACTATGCCCCCTTATGGTCATTTGCCCCTTCGCTTCGGCCTCCTCTTGTCTCTCGATCCTATCGAGAGACAAGATGGCGGCCGCTACGGACTGTTTGGAATGTTGACAGACGCCGGAGAACCAATCAGCTTCGCTTCACAAAGCTCCGTTGCGCGAAAAGTCCGCGAACCAGAGCGCTGCCCGGTCCGCTGTTACAGATATATATCTTTTTTTAAACGTTAATTTCTCAAAATCCACTGGAGCACATATATTGAGACCTACAAAAGGCACATCGGGCTACCAGTCCCTACAATTTTGCCAAGTTTCGTGCAAATCCATTCAGCCGTTCGGGCTAAAAGTGAGGCCAACCGCCCTATGGAAAACTCAATGTTAAAAACACGTTTTGGGACCCCCCTTTTTTCTCGGCCCCCCACTGGACGAACCCCCCCAAAATTTTCAAGGGCTGCTCAGAAACAAAATGTGCCATTTTCCTGAAAATTTCAGCCAATTCCGTCCACAAACGCCAAAGTTATTAGACATAGAATTTTCAAAAAACCCATAGAGAAAAAATCCTAACTATATATACCTACTGGCGACCGCCAGTAGGTAATATATATATATATATATATATATATATATATATATATATATATATATATATATATATATATATTGCCAAACGTCAAGGAAATGCAGGGAAAGAAGTTTCCACGAGTCCACTAATCGTATACAGGAATGTTTTATTCTCACAGCAGAAAAGGACATCATGTTTCGACCACGTCCATGGTCTTGGTCAGATATGTATATATATATACACACAAATACACATACCTGCCAAATACTTCCATTTTCGTGGTAAAGGGACTTGCGTTGTAAAGGCATGCGTGGTAAAGGCATTTGCGTTGTAAAGGCATATCTGTGGTAAAAGTAATGCGTGGTAATGACCGAGTTGTAAAGACTGTTTCCCCTATGGATCAGGAAGCTCTTTACCGACAGAATGACTTTGATGCTGCGTTGTGTGCATGAGTACTTTGGGGGTCTGTCTTACACTCCCTCTTTGTGAAAGGTAAATTTATGTGATTGGAATGAAAGTGTGCAGTGAGTATTGTGGGGGTGGAGGTGGTGAGTGCTAGCGGAACACGTGTGAGCTCTAGACCTTGACATAATACTCCAGAAGAAGAGCTCTCCACAATATTCTAGGAAAAGAGCTCTGATCCTTTATATGCACTGTTCAGTGTTGCATCTATCTCTGAGGTCAGTATAGCTCTAATCTCCTCTCCTAGGCCCATTGTACATTGTACACCCATTTTGAGAATGTCCATAGAACTTACAGATACTGTAAATGTGGTTTGCCTTGCACCAGACAAAGCTGCTTCCAAATCTCTAACAGTGATAGAAATGTGCTCTGCTCTTCATGGACATCATTTAGGCGTCACCAGCGGTCGCAGCTGCAACCCCTGGCTTGCCCCTTATGACCCCTGGTACTGCATTTATGACCCCTGGGCTCAGAGTTAGCACAATCAGTGCCAGGAATAGAAGGTCATCTCGTTCATTTAGACATCGGTTGGGGCGCCACTTTTTGTTATTCCTTATTTGTTTTATTGCAGTATCAGTGAATAATAACGTAATGCTCATTGTTAATGTAATACAAATGGAATAAGATTCTCCCTGGCAGTAGAGATAAGTAAAAAAATGCTTTTAAATGTATGTTATGTGCATGCGTCTAGATGAGTGTGTGTATGTGTCAGCATCTTTTACTATTCCGATCCCTCAAAACAAGCCTTTCTAAACACTTCCCTCTGCCTCTCCCCCCTCCACATCTCTTTACTCATCCCAAGCCTCCTCCAACTGCTATGACCACCAGAAGAAGAAAAGAAAAATGTCTAAATCCTTCCCTCTTCTATCCCTCCACTATCCTTTCAATACAAAAAACAGACTAACATTTCCACCTCTCAAATTAATTTCATATTTCACTTTATCAATTCACCACTAATCCTTTATGGGTTCCGGTGGAACGTGCTATTCGCCAAAAAAGCGCTTCAACACCTCATCAGGGGTAAGTGCTCTATAAATGCAAACCTTTTTCCTCTTATATCCCTCCGTTATTCTTCTCAGTCCAAATAACAGACTAACATTTCCACCATTCAAATTACTTTCATGTTTCAGTATAATAATTCACCACTAATATTTTATGGGTTCGGAGTAGCGTGCTACTCGCCAGAAAAGCAATTTGATGCCCCTTCAGGGGTAGTAAGTGCTATATAAATGCAATTACAATACAGTACAATACAATGTGTGCTTGAGTGAACATATAGGTCAAATAGCATGTGATGTCACTGCCAGGTACCCCTGGCCTCTTGGTGAGTTGACGTTTATGCTGCTCTTGTGCCTGTTTTTTGTGTCTGAGAGAAGTTTGAGGTGCAGTTGCGTGTACAGTATTGGTGCTGTGATTTTTATAGAAAATTAGCAGAACCTATTAACAGACCTTCTCTCCTGGTTTACCTCTCTCTTCTTACTAGTTTGATTAACATGTGACGATTTGATATGAGATGCCAGGGACAAAGATAATAAACTTTCCACAAGCTAATATTTATTGGAAAGGTAGCGGGTACATCTACAGGCTGACTAGTTTTATTTTGGCTTTTCTTCATCCTGTCAACTTAGTGAACCGCAACATGTTCAACAAGCAATAGTAAAGACAAACGGGCTAAACGTGGCTGCCAGCCTTTTGGCTTTGTCAGTGCTTGTTTTGTGAGCCATACTTAAAAAAAAAATGTTATGGGAGCCCCCAGGTCCTCACCAATATTTAAAAAATAAACATGGGAATAAATATGTTTTTGCCTCTGAAAGCAGATTTTGCCATAGTATTCCCTGGCACTGACGGCAGCGACTTTGTCTGTGGATGCGCAGAGTGCTATCACTCAACCTGAAGTTGGATAATGGCTGAAACGGGTGGACATTGTGCCCCATGCTGTATGCTGTAGTGGGCAGAAGAAAAATGTGAATGACGTAATAGAAGACCAATGGTTGAAGAGGGCTCTCTGAAAGCCCATATCAGTAGGTGCATTCTATATATAATTTTACTAAAATCAAAAGGGCTTGGCTAACTCCAGACCTAAAAGCAGATGTACTCAGGGAGCTGCCAGGGGCTGTCTCGTAGCACCTGACTGGGAATGAGCGCCAGCCCTTGGACCGCTAGGAAAATCAACCCCACATGTCCGTGTTTGAGGGAGGTTTGTGAGTCGGCCTGTCCCTCTCTTGTAGGTTTACATGGCGTGGATCTATCCAAAGACAATTTTAGAAAAATGTATCTATGTATATTGACTAAGCGTCAAATATATTGACTAAGGGCCTGATTATGAGTTTGACGGTGTAGGAGTGGGCGGCAGGCCACCACCCCGCTCCCACATCACCAATTCGTTCGCCCGCCGGTTTACAAGTTGTAATCCAGGCGGCGGTACTGCGGCAGCTGTTCCACAGCGCTGCCTTTCAAAGACTCATAGGAGAGCCTTAGAAAGCCAGCGCCGCGGGACGACCATAGCGTGTTACAGTACAGCATGCACTGTAAAGGCCGGAACAGGGGGTGAGTGCACAGGGGAGCAAAATATGTGCCCCTCTCCAGGCACCCCATGGCCCTGAGGCAACAGGGGGCCCTTCACTGCCCCCTTTGTTTTTTACAGCAACAATTTTCATGGCAACCTCACCACCATGAAAATTGTGGCGGTGAGGAAACTCCATATGTGCTTGGCAGTGCCGCAGTAGCCCCGCCAAGCATATTGGAACCTCTGACTGCGGAGGTGGATACGCCGCACTCAAAATGCAGCAGTCACACTGCCAGTGTGGCAGTTTCTGCCACTCCACTGCAAGTACGGCGGTCCTATGGACCACCGTACTCCTAATCAGGCCCAAAGCTCTTTCGGGGTTCGATCTTGGCAACCCATTCTGCCCAAAAGCAGCCCGTTTTCTGGTATACAGCTAGAAAATCGCCAAATTCCCGGCCTTGAACGTCTCATCCATGTTTGATCGCCTTCTTTAAGACTTTAGTTTTTAGGGTACGTCCTTTAACTAATTCCAGGCTGTGGTGAGTGCTCCTGTTAAGTCCTCTTCAGGGGAACACATAGAGTAATTCTGCTACTCAGCACTTTTGGAAATGGTGAATGTATGTGATGTGTTTTTACATGATTTACTTGTAAGAATATAGTGATTATTGGCTGCCTCCTGTGGATGGGCTCCAAGCCCCTGTAAATTTTTGATAAGCCCATTATAGTTCTTTCGCGAGAACATAAAATGATAACTAAGTGAAAGCAGCCTTTCAGGGGTCTGCAGCCGGTCGATTAACATTGGTATGGCCTCCATATACAAGTCATTTCCCCCTCTTAAATCCATCTTTAATATCGATTTTACATTTAATCCAAATTACTGTTTAATATAGATTTTACATTCAATCTTTGAGTAGTGAGTCATTCTTCAATCAGACTATGAAGTCCAGCGAGACCTGAAATGTTCTTTCACAAATGGCCGCCTGCGTGAAGAGAACATATCACTGTCCCACCGATTTTAAAGGATATCCATTATCACAATATGCCTTTACTGTAAAAATGTTATTGATCTAAAGGGAAAGCAAACATGGTTTTATGACTACTATGAAACTCGGATGACATGAAATAGTAGCCTACAGATAGCTCTTAGGAAGGACTCCAGCATCTTAGAATCCATGCCATCTGATAATAAACTTTAAAATCCTTTTTTTATGTTGCATCAGATATGAAACTTAATTCCAATTATTAGCACTGATGTCGGAGACATTATGATTAACCAATTTACCAATCTCGTAGGCTTAAGTTGGCCTGACATGAACTGAAATCCATCATGCAGAGCATACTGCAAAATATATGGTCTGTTAGGAAGAAATGCACAGCCATCCAAGTGGAAATGTGACTTACAAAGACCAGAAAACCAGCGTAAGACCAAATGGAATTGTCAAAAACAGAGCGTTTCCTGTTTATACGGCTCTTCCTGGTTGTTCCAGTCATCACTCCGTTCGCTCCCTCGAGTTTATTTTTGTAGCACGAACAGAGACGGTTACACAGTCATGAATGTTGGCAACGGAGTCCTGGATCCAATATCTTTACTGAATCTCTGGAAATTTGTTGGTTCAGCCTCATGTGAGCACTGGTGGTTTTCTAGATCCCCCTGCATCTTCTTGAAAAATCTGTGGACCAATCCTGTGGATCCATTCCATGACCAGAGATCTTAGTTGTGGTCTACTGAGATTGGACTACAGGTACGAGCCAATCAAAGGGGATAACAGTGAGGATCTGATCATCGGCTGGTGATCCTGTGTGTGATGCGGACGGCCTTCAATAGTGTTAGATCATCAATGCTACCTATAGCCTGGACTTCCAGACAGGTAAATAAATTAATAATTTATTAGATAACAGACCCTGCAAATGTAATAATGTACTGGTATTCCTAGTGTTTAGTGGGTATGGGGACTGAAACACTGGAAAACAGTGATATCCTAGAATTACACCGGTGGTTTAAGTCAAGAAGCCAAGATTTGAAACCAGAGAGTTCAATTTGTTGGTGCCTAGCGCGTAAAAAGTCCTGGGGCATCAAAGCATAAATTGCAAACATAATGTAAGATACCACCAAGAGGGCAGATGAAGGAGACCTGGTACAGACAAAATACAACTAATATTACCATCAAGGTGCAAGTAACAGAACAGTGGTCATTGAGGGTGTATGTGTGAGGGGATGTATGACATCACAACGCATGCTTTTACTCCGCATGCCATTACAACGCAGTTTTTACAACGCAAGTCATTACAACGACTTGCGTTGGGGGCGCTGGATAGTGGAATAGTTTAATTTTCTATTCCAACTCCAGTCCCTGTGGATAGTAGGAAAGGTGTTGGATAGAAAATTAAACTATTCCCTATCCTACAGCGCCCTCCAGCGCAAGTCGTTGTAACGAATTGTGTTGTAATAGCTGCGTTGTAATGGTAGTGCGGAGTGAAAGTTGCGTTGTAAAGGATGTTCCCCGTGTGAGGAGATGCTGTGTATGATCTGTTCAGAGACATTAAAAGGACCGACAGGGAGAAGGAAACATATGTAAAAAGTGATTAAGCAAGAAATAGCACTTTTGATTTTATGAGTCCCAGCAGGAGATTGGCAGATGTTCAGGGACAGGTGGTTCCCAAAGAGTTCTAGGTGCTGGACAGGTAGAGAGGAGTGTGGAATGGAGGATTTTGTGACCCAACAAGCCATGTTGAAGGTACACCTAGACATGATCTGGAGCCACTGAAGGGAGGTGTCCATGGGACCCGTGCAGATGAATCAGTTGAACACGCTGCAGCCTGGAAAGAGTTCTTCATGCAAGCAGTGTGTGTTTTGAGTATTCCAGTGAGAGAGGAATTACCCTAGTGAATGTCTGAGGAGGATGTTGAAAGAGTCCAGCCTGGCCTGAACTGGACTGGTACATTCAGATTGTGACATTTGGAAAGATTCAGTTGTGAGAGTGTTATTGCTGCGGAGATCTCCAAGCTTTCCAGCTCCCGCCCCCAACTGCTGTTAGCACCGGTGTCTAGATTCCAAGTTGTATGGAATTTACTCCACCCAGGAATTACCTGTGGCGATAAAGTCTTCACCTGTTGAGAAAGTCAAGCCTGTAGGAATTTACAATGCAAAAAGCCTTTTATGTACTGTCTTATGAAGGATGCGGTGCAGTAAGCAGCAAAATGTGCATGTTATTCCCCTAAAGCTCTGAATGGGTGAAATTTAACAGACCTGAGAAATTCAGAACGCCAGGAAGTCTGTTTTTGTTGGTTGCGATAAATGCCTTCTTGTTTTCAACCCGCTCATAAATGGGGCCTAGGTCTTTCTGGCTTTTTCATTTGGAATCGACTCATGAATCACGTCCTGAATACACCCCTTGACATAATGAAAGTCTGAGTACAATATTGAGTTGGTCATTATCTTGAATACAAACATATGGGCTTAGAGTATCACACATCTGTGCTCTTAGGTTTGTACATGACCTTGTTCATTTATTTGAAGCCAATTGAGTGAATTCCAAACTCTGCAGGAATAAATAACTGGACATTGTTCAAAGTCATTTGTAGTGGGTGTGGGAGTAGGGGCGAAAGTCTAAGACCTAAGTGTAGGTTCTACACCTAGAACACATTCGACTTTACTGAAGGTCATGACCTGAGACCTCTAGGGATCTCCAGTTGAGCTAAGGCCTGACCTAAGCCCAGGTTCTACACGCCAAGACCACGGGGGACAGCTGAAGTGGGCTCTAGGTTTAGAAAATCCTCATAAACTGTTTGTTTCTTACAAAGTGGTTGCCAACTATTTTCCCATTTTGTTTGTTCGAACTCATAAAACTGTTTTAACTTAAAGTTAGTTGTCTGTCACTTAGCTGCATTAACTTCCTCATTTCCCTAGGTAGCACATTAACTAAAATCTCAGTTATAATTATTCTAATAGGATTTTAATTTGTGAATAATATATGTTTCACCTTTTATTTCTTGTATATTGCCTTTCTCACTTTTGCTTTCGCACTTTTTTCATGTCCCCTTAACATTGTTTGTAATCTTTCTCCAATAAAAAGTGCTATTAGGATTCCAAGGCATGTCTTTGTCTATACAAATATACAAACCTAACTGCAGTCCTGATGCCCAGTCCTACCCTTGTAGGCCATAACAGGCAGAATAGAATTAGGGTAGCCCCCTTGTATGTGCATTAAAGGAAATCTCTGGTGAAGCCTTGATGTCTCTGCTTGTCATCAGTGCATCTCTCGAACAAGGTTACTTCCTCAATGAAATCAAGAACAACAAATTGTCAGCACCTCTTCAAGCCCAAACTGGACTCCGATGACACGCATTACCATATGTGTCCGCCTTCCTCTCTGATAAGATAGAAAGTGATGCCCTCGTTCTGGACCAGCCAGGACTCAGACCACAGTGCAGGTCACTCGGGCTGGTCAATGACACCCTACACATTTATTGAAACAATGGCCTCCCTCTCAAACTCTCTGTAGCTGCTGATTCTGTTGATCCGTGATCCATGGTGGATGCTATCAGATACCAAATAGGCTTTGATAGTATCATCAAGTCATACCTGGAGACCAGAACACAACTGGTCCAAATAGGTTGCCAGAGATCTAAGCCCATCCTCATCACCTGGGGTAGCATTCCCCAAGGCTCCGCCCTCTTACCAGTTGCCTTCCGCCATTGTACGCGGCCACAGAGTGTCCTGCTGGCCAGCAGCAGCTTCACAGTCTGGTCGTGCAGGCGACACGCTCCCCTACTTGAACACTAACCCTTTAACGGGCTCCGGATTAACGTGCCTCTCCCTGAAAAAGCACTTCAACACACCAACAGGGGTAACAAGTGCTATATAAATGCAAAGCTTTTTCCCTTCTCTATCCGTTCGCTATCCTTCTCAATCCAAATAACTAAATTTTATCCACCACTCAAATTACTTTCATATTTCACTATAATAATTCACCACTAATCCTTATGGGTTCCAGAGTAGTGTGCTACTCACCAAGAAAGTGCTTCAACACTGCATTAGGTGTAACAAGCGCCATATAAATGCAAACCTTTTTCCCTCTTCTATCCCTCCGCTATCCTTCTCAATCCAAATAACTGACTAATATCCACCACTCAAATTACTTTCATATTTCTCTATACTAATTCACCACTAATCCTTTATGGGTTCCAGAGTAGCGTGCTACTCACCCAAAAAAGTGCTTCAGCACCCCATCAGTGGCAACAAGCGCTATGTAAATGCAAACCTTTTTCCCTCTTCTATCCCTCCGCTATCCTTCTGAATCCAAATAACAGATGAACCTATCCACCACTCAAATTTCGTTCATATTGAACTATACTAATTCAACACTAATCCTTCTTGAGTTCCGGAGTAGCATGCTACTCGCCAAAAAAGTGCTTCGACGCCTCGTCCGGGTTAGTAAGCGTTATATAAATGCAATTACAATACAATACAATCCCTCAAAGAGAGCATAGCTATTCTGTATGGAAAGTATGCTAGCATGCAAACACTGTTTCAAACATGCATGGAATCCCCAATGGAGCAAAGCCACCTCTCTAACAGTGCAAAGTTTACACTAAGTGTGACTTATGTATGCAGTATGATCACTGTGGAAACGATAAAGCCAATCCTGGTTCGCAAATACAGGACTGCTTGAATTTTATGTTTGCAGAGTCAATTTACGCACAAAGAAAATCCACTACTATAGTAGATTTTTACAGGAGAAGAGATGTGGCTATACGTGTTTCTGGGGGTGGGAAGCGTGCTGCATGTGTAATTGAACACTCACAATAGTGTGATTGTGGTGGTAGTTGCCCACCTTGGAATCTCCTGAAAATGTGGAATGTGGGAGGCTCAAGGTTAAATGTTAATTGGGGGGTATTGGAAAGAATGCTCATAGAGGAAAAATATTGCTGTCCATATTTTGTTAGTGAACAGTTAAATCTGCAAATACATTTTTATGCAAACCTAACATGCCGAAATTCTGTATTTCCAAATTCTACACATATGAGGACTCCCAGTAGAATTCTAAAAGTACATCTGGGATCACCACCAAGGTCCATTAAAGATTTACATTTATTCCAAACATATGAGTAATCCTATGGAAACATTTACGACTTTTGAAATGTTCCCTTTGTGGCTCACGCACGGAATTTCTATCTGGCATAATTTGCAGATCTCAAGAATAAAAAAACAAGTTTGTTTCTAGCTAAAATGGATCAAAAATAGGAAGAGCGCCACGTGTGCCGTGCAGTGGCAGACTCTTTGAAATGGTAACTGGTCACTTTTCAGTTGTTTATTTTCTGTATTTAGGTGTTAAAGTCACATTAATGTGATGAAACCTTTGACTATATAGTATTGCTATGTGTTAAAGTGACAAAATGGGAAAAATTACTGTCACGGAATGTGAGACATTATGCCTGGTCTTGTTATGTAATTTAAGCAATCTTTTACATAATTTTGTAGCTCGTTGACGCGTAATTCCAGTTTCCTTGCGAATAACCCATGTCACCTGCTAATATTAGGCGTTTTAGGTAGTCCAATATATAATGGAAACAGGCGGCAGGATTTATAGAAATGCATCCTGGATTCATACACTCTTTGTAAAAGGAGTGAACTGGAGTAGAAATCACTGGTCCAGAGTGGGTTGTGTTCTCCGATATAAACAAACCTGAAGTACACCACGTGTAGGATTAGACTTTATTATAGCTTTCCTTGGTAGAGAGAGGGCAAGGGTTAATTATAGCCAGTGGTTTCCAGTGCCCGGCACTTAATTGTCAACAATGGCACTTATGTCAGCTGCCACAAGGTGGCGCTGGTTGTGTATTTTAAAGACAATCAGAACAGTCTATTATTATTTCAATGTACATTTAAAACAACTAATACCTGCTGCCAAGCCATTCTTATGACTCTGGGGTCTTGAACACTCTGAATTGTCGCACTTGTAGGGTGTGATAGTTAGTGGTTGTGTAATTACTGCCATAGGCAGCGCTGGAAGTGGCAAGCTATGGTGTCCTCCTGAGAAGGGCCCTGGCACTGATCTTGTTACAAATTAAGCACAGAGAGAGTGCATGCCTAACCCACGGGGCGGGCACACCGCGCCCTGCCTGCAGAGGTGCACTAACACGGATGCCTCTGAGCCCTGAATTGATGGAAATGGATGAATGCTTCTCCTCGGGAGTCCATGGCTCTCCTGAGCTCGAGGCTGTTTTTTGCAAACGTTCAATATGCTTGTTCTCTCTGTGCAGAGTCGACGCTGGAGGGTGATAAATCTACAACCCGTGCAAGTTCCCTTCCTGAAGCCCCGGTGTTTACAGATCTCTCTGTTCCTCTCTGGAAGTATTTACAGTCCCCTCTGCGCCTGTGCGCGCGCATTCCATGCATCGCAGCGTGGACGTATTTGGCAGACATCTTGGGCAGGCCGAGGCGCTGCTCGTGCTGTGCACTACTGTATAAGGGCAGGCATGCTCTGCGCCTCCTGCTCACTGCTCCTGGACTGTAGACACCGATCAGAGATAAGGACAGGCGGGACACGGTCATCACTAATGCACAACCACAGACCCTACTTGGGCATCCACCTTCCCCTCATGTTACCCGCAGTCAGGGCTTTAAGTGGGAAAAAATAACTGGGGTGCTCTAAAAGGGGCGTGGTAAATCTCTTAAAGGGGTGTGGCCTATCCGAGTAGGGGGCGTGGTCTAAATCAAGATACCTAGCACTGCTGCTCACGGGATCCCTTGAATCACTCGGTGACTTTCTCCCAACTAAAACTGTGCAGTTTTTCTGCATGACCTTTCAGGTTGAGAGCCGGGGCTATCAAGGGCAGCCAAGTATAAACATTATTTTTGCACCCGTATCACATCCACACACTCCTTTCACTCTCCCCCCCCACTCTTCTCTCTGTGTTTTGTCTTCCTCTCTTTCTGTAGGAATGAAGGTCCTCTACTGTGTACTTGACCTCTAGAATATTTTCTGGCTGACCCTCTAATCTCCATATTTGGTCATTTGATTGAACCAAAATGGATCAAAAGTCATTTTGGTGACCAGTTTTGTTTTTAGGTTTACGTTTTACGTTTTATACTTGTGAATCACACAAACAGCATCTAACAAATGAAAATACCATTAATATGGAAAAGCCGCCATACAGTAGTGTCTCAGGCGGGCTGACACACACGAGGGGGGTGGGGTTAGAGGGGGGGCTGCCACTGAAGCCCTTTGAGTCCAATGGGTGTTGCACGCCTGGCTGGGGTCCTCTGCCTCTTCAGTTTTTCATTGTGCCAGGCTGGCACCACGTCATGCCGTAACCACTTTTCAGTGAGTAAACTGAGCTCTCACTGCTGTAGCATAGGTTCAGAGATCGCATTCTAGCCCCCTTAGCTGTCCTTCTTGAATACAGAAATACTTATAGAGGCTTACAGCCTTTTTGAAAGATCTCCCATATTTTTCTCCGGAATTGACCGGTTGGACTTTAACAGACACAGAGAATTGTACTTTTTGCCTGCAATTCACAGAAAGGACCACTATAACCTCTAGCTCTATGCCCTGATAAACTACTGTTAAGCTTCAATTCTCCAAGCCCAGGTCTTGCTCGTCATAACCCTGGAGTCCCCGGCCTTATAGCCATGTACGGGTACCAAGCATAAATGAGACTTAGTAGTAATCATGGAAAGTGGAGAACACGGGGCACTTTTATTGTAACACGAAGGGTAGCCTTGCATGGGAGCGAGTTATAGGAAGAGCATTGTTTATTTTTTATTCTTGGGCTTGCTTAGGCAATCCTGCCTCCCACAGTAGGCAATAATTCACTCTGTTATGGCTGCGGGCAGAGGTGGCAGTGTGGGGCTTCAGTTAAAGCCGGTTCTGAAGTATAGTTTCTTCCAGATAGCTTACCCCCCTGGGGTTACGGGAGGCTTGCCCTCAGCTGCACTTTACCCCTTTAGATCCTGCATCCAGAACCTTGGTGCTCTCCAGCTGCTCTTTACCCCCACACTTTACTCTCGACCACCTCAGTGCCCGTGGGCAGAGCTCAGAGGCCACCTGAATGCTCTGGACCCTGATATGAGCTGAGAGCAGATACCTCTATCTACCCTTTACCCAGCTGAAATCCCCTGGCAGCACTCTGTGACCTCATGCCCAAGCAGTGGCGGCTGGTCCATAGGGGCGCCGGGGCGGTGCCCTACTTGGCAGAATCAACGTGACAGTACACATCAGAAAAACTGCTCCGGCCTGTGCTTCAGCGTTTGACCATGTCTCGTGCACGCACTTGAGGCTGTGAACTTCACAGTCTCAAGTGCGCGCATGAGTCATGGTGAAACGCACAGCGCAGTCAGGCACGCAGGCGAGAGCAGCAGGAGCCCAGCAGAGTCCGACTGCGCAAGTGAGCTGAGGGCGGTTTCGTTTCCGCACCGCCACTCCATTGACATTACACTAGGTATGCTGCGCATGCATAGTGCAATGTAGGAGTTAAAGATAGGATCCTGTTGGGCGGTGACGTGCATTCGCCCGATGCCCAGTCAAATGGCAGGATCTAGCTGGACTTAGCGCCCCCAGTCGCATCCTGTTTTAGGATTTGCCAACGTCTGTGACTCGGAGACGTGATGGGACGCGGGACCGGCGGAAGAGATGCCTCATCCTGTAAGTTTAAAACGTATTGGTTTTTATTTCATTTTAATTAAATGCACCCCTTCCCTCCCCGCGCGTAGGATTTGACTTTCCAAATTCACTGACAGGGTTTCCATTAGCATTACAGCTGGCCAGTGAGGAACAATGTGAGTGAGCACCCCTGATGGAGGGAGAACGAAGAAGGGTCTGAATGATGAGGGCAGCGCACGGGAGGAACAGGGGTGAGCGCCTGCAGAATACATAACACCCATGAAAAATACGCTCAGTGTGAGATTTTCGCAGCAGATGTACCGGCAGAAGCATTTTCAGGACTCTCACTGTAAACAGAAGAGAAGTGTCCGACGCGAGTTGAAAGTCCTCCCCTGACACTTGGGCAAGCTGACGAGGGAGATTTTGAAGTAAAATGGGAAAGTGTTATTTGCAAGTTAGCTAATTGATATTTCAGGAAGGGATTAGCTTAAATGTGAATTATATACACTTTGGTTAAAACGTCGAGCGCACGGTGTATATATATGCAAGTTGCTTTTCCTTCTCGCCCCCCAACAACCCCCCCTTTCATTGACAACTGCTCAGCCAAAGTGCCTCACTAGTGTCTGTAAAACAGGAAGTGCACATCTCAGGACTATGCCCACTTTAAGTAGTGCATCAGCCATCGAACCTAACTACCGCCACGACCCACCCCAGAGTGAAGTGTAATCCAAGAGCCGGTTCCAGACAGCACCGGGCATCGGGCAGCTGTCAGTGGCACCCTCCCCGCCCCTGCACATGCCCTGACACTAGTCTGTAATGTCACGTGGCTTGTAATCAAAAGGAGCTGCATGCTTGTACCCTATGTGCTCCTTCGGCAGTGCCAATTCGCAGGGTTTCAAAACTCCAGGTGACCAGGCCCCCTTGTTTCTTGCCTATGTGCAGGCGCAGATGTATGCAATAGACCCAACTAAAGACTAGGGGCCTTATTTATGAAGGCCTTGCGCCGCCGGTGCGTCACTTTTTCCCATGTTAAAAGTGACGCAGCGGTGGCGCAAGGTCTTCATAAATAAGGCCCTAGGAATAAAATTAACTGCAGAAATAAGGTGTGTAACATAATATACATGCGCTTGCAGACAAAGCTCCTTCAAAATAAATATTCACCCTGGCCACAGTAGTTTGCAGCCTCAGCACTCCCCGTACTACGACTCCCTCCGGTTGGTCAGGCCCCCAACCGCCCGAAGGACTAATGGGGCTCTGTCGTGGTTTTCCAGGAACCTGCCCTGAGGCTCCTGTTCTTTGGCTCTGGCACCCCTATTGTGCCGCGCAGAGGTACCCTTACTGTACCCGTCTGCTTCCAGATCGCCCTGTAACTCCGCCTCTCTCGAACGGACTAGTCCCCAAGTTTGCAGCGTCACCCAATGGAAGCAACACTGGCCCTGGCGTAAGAAGAAAGTCACAGATGCAAAGAGACTTTAAGGGGTGAAAGAACCAGGAGTGAGACCACGACCATGACTGGCATTCTAGCCCAAAGCCCACCCGGCCACACCCTTGGGCTGGCCTGTCTCAGTCTCCACATCTGCATTTTTTGTTCTCTTTAGTCTAAAAGTTGCTGTAGTCTTTAAATACATTGTTGCCTATAGAATTATAGAATCACTACTGCCTCAAATATCTATAAGCATTTCTCTAATACTCCTTTCATTTTACACACAAACTCCTTCAGGATACATTTCTTTGCAAAGAACTATGAACCAGATGCACTTTTTCCATCTACAATCCAGGGTTTTAATCGGCTGGTTTGTGAATTGGAATGCAGTGTTCGATGCGATCCATGCGATTACATCACAATTTGTAATTTGCAGGGCGGTCCCAAAACAGCTTGCTTCATGAATATTAATTAGGCATGTTACAATTTGTGATCCCCTGTGATTGGCCACGAATGAAGCAAAGGTCCATTTTTGTGTGTGGTTTTCCGAAATGGAATTCAATTTATTTTTAAAAGCAGGCCATATCCAATAAAGGCACAGATGACGCTTTAAAAAATATATTTTCCGTTTCAGAAGAGGTGGGGGAGCAGACCGTGGTCCTCTGGACTCCTCCCTGCTCACCCCGAGGCCACTGGGACGCCATTTTGTGTCTGAACCAGTTACTCTGCCAACTCGGGCAAAGGGTGGCAAACCTCTTTTATGAAAGGCTTTTCCATCTTGTAAAAGGACTTTTATACTTTGTGAAAAGATGTTTGTGGTTGCAAGTGCTGTGAATCTGCAAATAGCATGGGTTGTGACTGCCAAAGGGCTTTGTGCATCTGGCCTTACTTTACACACTGTAAATAAAAACATTTCCCTCCTCAAGAAACACATTCTTTGCACTGTGAACACAAACACAGGCTTAGCTGTTCCAGTTCCTGTTTATTTACTCTGGTGGACATAACTAAACAAAGTGTTTCAATAATCTATAATGTTTTTGTATTACATCGCTAACTGTACTACTTGTGCCTATTGTATTCGAGTATACTGACACTTACAACAAGTACGGCTGTCATTAACTTGATCACTTTACATGAAAAACAAGTAACCCAATTTAAGAAAGAACACTTGGGTTAACCTTGAGTATTAACAAACAAAAAAGGGATTGGAAAGAAGCATCAAGGTCACAGCAAATATCCCTGAACTGAGAAGGCTCGACCACCTATTCGGGTTTTGTGAAAGTGTCTCGTACTGAGTAGGACGTCCAGCGCTAATCTGACTTGGCGGGAGCCCCCGGAGCAAGGAATCTTGCCAATAAAGACCAGACCACCACCACGAATGGTCTGGGAATGTACACAAAGCACCTGGAATCGAACGAACGTGCCTTTCATTAGAACCAGTGCAGGTGTTGGGCCATTGACGATGTATGTCCAAGGCTTTGTGTCTCCATGACAACGCAGGCTGCCACATTCTGAATCACTTCTGTAGGGCAATCAAGGCCTCTAGAAGATAGAGTTGCAGCGACCGCCATACTGCTGATTTGGGTGGAAAGAAGAAAGGTCAGGTTCATTGGGTTTCAACGCTGGACACTGCAGGATCTAATAATGGTTCTCATCCGAGGAGCAAAAGTGAAGTTCACGACTAACTAGAGACCCTGGTTCCTGTGAACTGGTTGAGCTCGTTCACCAGACCAACATCATGTGGACACAACTTACGGGTCTACAATCCAATTATTTGTCCATTTAGATTCAGAGAGTTTCACACAACCAGCCAGGAACTGCTGAGAGGAAGGATTTGATGGAGCGGGCTTTGGTCGAGTGGTCCATGTCAAATCATCTACGTATTATCCTAGCGTGAAAGCAAAGTCAGTTAGTAGCTTTAAAAAGTTCAAGAACCATATAAGCCAGTATTAGAAAGTGGGCTGATATATCATAATAGTATACAGTTATAATTAATCAATTAAAAGACCTATACATCAAGTTTTGCATGTTGGCAAAAAGTGTTTAACTTGAATAATAAAGAAATAAATAAGAAATTATGCATTTGTAAGGTTAATTTAGCTTATGTTTGTTGACAATATCACAAAGGGTTGCAGAAGCATGTAAAGGATTAAGTGGCATTAAATAAAATGAGAGCAAAATGATATTTTTTAAATGGTTGCTCCTTTGAATGTTTGTTATTTTACTGTTATTTTTTTATTTTTTTTTATTTCTTCCACCTAAAAGTTTATGTTTTTTCTTTCCCTGTGCAGAAAACATACGCTGACGGAGGAAGAAAAATTAAGGTACGAGTTAAATAAATGAAAGAAAAACGGAATTGTCCAAGAAGTGTACTTTGATTTGTCCAATAACCCTTCATTCATGTTATTTTTATAGTGAACAATCTACTGGCTGTTTCTGGTTATCACTTACCCATTGTTAGTTGTACGCGTTTGTTGGTCTCCGTTGCCCACAACAAAGTTCTGGATTGGCCCACTTGTGAAAGTGAGAAGTTTTTGGTTCTTTTTTGACTTGCCTTTCTTCACTTGAAATAGCATTAACACAGAAAAAGTATAAGATAACAGGAATTTCAACATTTCACCACAAGCAAAGGGAATTACAAAATGCAGACTAGCCTACCTGGGGTCTTCCTCTCCTTTTTGTCCTTTTTTTGGTTTATCAATTGAGTGGGTTGGCATTTTATGGCTCCGCCTGAGGGTAAAGGTAGCCCATGCTCAGCCTGGGAGCAAACACAGCAGTCAGTGTCACTCCCACATCTTCAGGAACCAACACATTGAGCTTTCTCTCCAGGACACTTGTTTTTCATGCTGTTATATTTTCTCTTTTTCTTTGGCTTGTTGGTTTCCATATCAGGTCTTTCTCTCTTCATCTCATTAAGTTTGTTTACCACACCATTGTATTTTTAGGGTACGATACATTTCGCTTTTCCTGGAGGCATCAGTGCTTTCATTTATAATATCGGAACAGAATACATTTAGCCCAAAACATGAAACCAGAAAAACTAAAAGAAGCTGATGTTTGTAACAATGTATATGCACGCACCAAGAGTATGTGCCAAAGAAGCAGTGTGACTGACTAAAAAATAGGCAAGTTGCACTGCTCGCACTGTGATTTAGCGCAGGAAAAATGAGCACATATTGCGCTATGCGGCGTGCCTGAGGGTGCAGCTACTCAAATTGATTTTGCTGCTGCTCGTGTAGATTTTCTTTGGTGGCATTTGGCCAGAACTCCAAATTACAAGAGTAACTCGAAGTTGCCAAAGTTAGGCCAATTCTGCAGACGGAAGGGAATATTTCTCCCAACTCCAGTTTCTATATTATCCAGTCATTGTTAAGCATACAGTATTAAGCATAAAGTATAGATCATGTACTATCTAGTATCGCAGAGGAATTTGTGTTCCCAGCCCATGATAAGCTTGGTATATTTTGGATCTTTGTCTGGCTCCTGTGTTTTCAGGTGTTATTACGTGATGAGGTCTATGGATCAGTGTAGTGATCAGGTTAGGTAATAATCCACATTTGTAAAGCGCACAATCACCCGTAAGGGTCTCTAGGCGCTGGGGGCCGTCGGGAAGATTAAGCGAGCTATTGCCCAGAGTCACATGGTGCTGGGCTAACCTGCCGCCGGAGCCGGGGATCGAACCCTGATCCCCAGATTCCAGCGTCAGTCGCCCTGGCCGCGGCGCCACACCTAGTATGTGATGCCGGCTTTAATTCCCCCTAGCCTAAACTCCTTTATTAGCTACAGTAACTCCTGTTAGTTTTCTGGTAAAACTGGGTCATGCATGAACAATTCTAGAAGCATAAAATGGCTCTAATTTATTAAGAGTATGAGATTAAAAAAGGAGTGACTTCAAGGTAGGCTTAGTAATGTCTGAAATGTTCAAAAAGTTGCAAGGTTGCTGTGTCTTCTGATTATAAAAAATGTCTCTACTTGCGCCTGCAAATCTGTAAACATCACAGATTTCCATAAATAAGCCTAACGCTAGACAGGCAGACCTTCCATCATCAGAAAGTCTTTCTGTGTTGCTGAACATTTTTAGGTTGAGTCTACCAAACAACGCAAGCTGTCTGAATGCAACAGACCTATTGTGGGCTTACTAAGAACTTACTATGACTTGCAGCCATTCCTTTGCTAATCATTGGTTGCCTTTATTGCGTTTCTCCTTTGCTTCCTCCTTATTGAGTTGCTTTCCTTTTCCAAGCTTGTCCATCTTATGTTTGCCCCTCGCCTGGTGCGTAGCCTCTTTACCACCTCTCTGATTGGCTGACTCCTAACCTTCTATTATTCACTTTGAGGGACCCACTTTTTTTCTTTTGTTAAAGCATTCTATGATAGTGCATGTGATTTACAACTCTCCACCATGTGTGGTTCTCCCACCCGCACTCTGCGTTGACTTTGTGTTGGTAGCTCTCTCGCTCATGTGTTTCCCCCTGCCAATCCTCTTGCTTCCCCACGCTCCATGTTGCTTTCTCGCACGTGTGCTTCTCCCTCCACTCACCTGTGTTGCATTTTCCGATGTGTTGCTTTTCCTCTTCCTTCACCCACTTCTTGTAGGTTCCACCACCTATTCCTTCTTCGCTGCCACTTTTTTTCTTTTGAATTGTTAAGCACCAAATTGCTGCCGGCCCCTCCACCTTAAGATAGCTATTTCATGCTACTGCTTGTTATTTTTTTAAATTTACCAATCTGCAAAGTCATGAGACGTTTACAAAGTTTGCATTTCATAAAATTTACAAAGTTTGGCACACTTTCAAAAACTTTGTACTGGGTGAAAATTCTTGCAAAGAAAGTTAATCTTGTGTTATGAAAACTCATCAACCTTTGGAAAGTTTGCAAAGCCAAGTGACATTTTGAGAAAAAACTTTGTAAATTCACATATCCTCGACAATACTGCCTAAGCTCCAACTTCTGAATATTCACGGCCATGTCCCTCCCTTGTAAACACCCCGGTTTCCACCTTTATAGTAACTTGGCGACCGCAGATAATCTCTTAAACCACTGGTTTGGTCAGTCAGTAATTGAATCCCTGATTGAAAAAAATGCACTTGCTGATCTTTTTCTCGAGCTTTGCAATGTATACCCACAAGCCCCTATGCTTGTGCATTAACCCCTCCCACACTTGTGACGGAACCGTTCTGTCACGCCCCTTGGGTGGGCTGTGCTGGTGACGGAACGGTTCCGTCATGGCCCGCTCGCCGCGCCTGCGTGGCGCGAATTCCGCGCCTGCGCTGAGCGTTCTATTGAGCGGGCGGGGCCGTGACGGAACCGTTCCGTCACAAGCTCAGCTCACCCGAGGGCCGTGACGGAGCGGTTCCGTCACAAGCGCGGGAGCGCCGCGCACCCCCCCGCCCCTTAGCACTGCGGCAGAATAGCCATCGCAGTGAAAGGGTTAAAGTTCAATTTAGATGTGCTGAAAACTTTGTGACTTGAAGTAGTTTTGGTCTGCACTCCCTTTCTCTACTCACTCTGCCTCTTGTGGTCTCTCATATGCCACCTTCATCCCTTCCCTGCCCTCTCTATATTGCTCTTGTCCCTCTCGTCCATTTTCTGTCTGTCCTGGTTCTCTCATTTTCTCGGTTTCCTATCTGTTCCTCCACCACCCACGTCTCTGCAATGCTTGTTTTCCTGGGAAGGCTGTTTCCCTCCATCTGCGCCTCCTGGCAGCCTCACTTTCCACTGTTTATTCCAGCACATGTCAGGCTCACCTTGGGTTTACAGCTCAGCTGTGGATCGGATGCTAACTGTGGTGTTTGCTGTCTGCTGCAGGGCATGAAGCCGCCTTGGTCCCTCGCCTTGTAGTAACAGGACAGTCGAGGGTAGCAGCATGAACTAGCAGGGCTGAGAGAAATTACACATGTTCACGGTTTTCTGAAGTTTATCAATCCTTGGTTTTTAAAAGATTTATAAGAGGCAGGAATATTAAGCTGAAGATGTAAATTCTTGTTAAACCTAATTTTGTGTTACAATAGTTCCAACAGTAATTATTTTTGGGAGAAAAGTTTCCAAAAAAAACTTGGTGTTTGTTGATTTTTGTAATTGGAAGTATTACTAGCAGAGATTATTTTTCCCTCGAAATGTAAAGTTGAGAAACGTTACAGTATTTTGAAAACGATGACTATTTTTTAGGAAAATGAAATATAAATGGAAATCAAGGCATTTTTCACTCAAAAAGGATTCGATTAAGCTCCGAATACATTGGAATATGGGCCTTTGTCACTGTAATTGTAAAAATTCCACATATAGGAAAGAGCCATAAAGAATGTTGATTTGGAATATTAAAAAACGTATTTTGAATTACATTGGAATTAATCTTTGTTAGGTTGGGGTCTTCCCTGACTTGTAGTTTTGCTCTAGTCCTTTCATTTCTAATAAGAGGATAGTTTCTAGGGAAAAATAATACAATTTCTTAATTTTGTAAATAAGTGGGGTTCCCCTGGCAAACAATGTAATGCTATTTATTTTTATTGCTCCATTACTGAGAAAATATCCTTAATACAAATTCGAGTTTTCTTCAACATTTAAACTTTTTCCTTGTTGTTTTTGTCTTCCTTTGTGTTCTTATTTTAATAAGACTTTATTATTGTACTTTTTTTAAACTCATTAGAGAGCTGACCTGTTGTTGCGAGTGTGCTGCCCTTTATCCTGCACGCCAGTGGGATATCGCCTCAACCGCTACCTCTCGCCGCACCCGCTTCGCGGGTGCCGCAGCGCGATTAGAGGCAAGGGGCTTGACGCGCTGTTGGTGCTGACTCTTCCCGGGACCAGGGTGGAGCCGAAGGACTTGTGGCGTGCTTGAGTAGGGCGGAGACAGGCAGGGACTCGCTAGACCAGGAGTCCCTGCACAGCCAGCCACGGAGATCTTGGCCACGCCCCCTCCAAGCCGCGCCCCCCACCCAGCTGATCCTTAAAACCTAGCGAGACAGGTAGTCGGTGGGAGAGCTGACCTGTTGTTGCGAGTGTGCTGCCCTTTATCCTGCACGCCAGTGGGATACCGCCTCAACCGCTACCTCTCCGCGGTTAGAGGCGAGGGGCTTGACGCGCTGTTGGTGCTGACTCTTCCCGGGACCAGGTTGGAGCCGAAGGACTTGTGGCGTGCTTGAGTAGGGCGGAGACAGGCAGGGACTCGCTAGACCAGGAGTCCCTGCACAGCCAGCCACGGAGATCTTGGCCGCGCCCCCCACCCGCAACGCTACCTATTTAACACCACTTTTGGCGCGTAGCGGAACGCGAGCGGAACGCCGAGCGAAGCCCGGGCAAAGGGCGGGCAGTCTGTGGCAGTCAGAGGCTGTCAGAGGCTGGGCTGGGCCACCCCTCTGTCATCAGCGACCCTGATAGCGCTGGTGAATTTACTAACTCTAGAGTGAGTACTTGCTCTTCCTTTAAAACCCGAACTAATGACCACTCGCTCAGGGAAGAGCTTAAGGGGAGGTGGTGGAGGGTGTCCAAGTGGTGTCATAGGAACCATGGACAAATTTATCACACGGGTAGCAGCCGTTATAGAGAAGGAGATAGCTATGACGGAGCGGCGGCTTTCTCAGGAGCTAAACCCGTCTAAGAGATCATCCTTGGGCTCTATAGCTTGGGTAAAATCACCTATAAGCATTCCTGCTCCCCCACTAACCTCTCCCCATATATCCGATGAACCACGGCTTGTCTCATTGAGGGCTAGCATTGACAGGTTGGAAAGCCTGGCTGCTTCTTCCTCTCATGCTCCTGAGGTTGTTGGCGCTGAGGCACCCCTTCCCACTGTTTCCCCTGCTACTAGCATTAGCCCTGTACCCACCGCCCCCTTAGCAGGAAATCTTGGGTCTACGGGCAAAGCTACGTCGATCCCTAAGATCTCGGCCTTAGGAAAAAGGAAAAGGAAAAGGATTGCTAGCCCGTTTAAAAGGAGCTCCCTGAAACTGCACAAGAAATCACGGAAACAGGGACCCAAGGGCCTAGGTTCCAAGTGTCTAACAAATTCCCCTTTTCTATTTCAGGGGGCAGGCTGT
This sequence comes from Lissotriton helveticus, assembly GCF_964261635.1. NCBI lineage: Eukaryota > Metazoa > Chordata > Amphibia > Caudata > Salamandridae > Lissotriton > Lissotriton helveticus. Next base: position 171,845,766 of record NC_136059.1, on the reverse strand, counting down.
ACGTCAGAAAATGCAAGTGCCCTTCCCTTCCCGACCCTTCAGCCCTTGTCTTCCTGTGCCCCGGCTACCTTTGCACAATTGGAGGGGTTGTTGAAATCTCTGTTGTCTCCGATTGCCGACAGAGTAGCAGGGCTGGGAGATAGGCTAGACAGGCTTGAACAATCAACCCTGGATAGCTTCTTCTCGCTGAAAGCGCTTATCAAATTACACTCAAAGTTAAGGGAGGAGGGGCAGGGAGGGACTTCCCCTAACAGTTCTACCTTGGTGCCTCAGCTCGCCTTACCAGTTGTATCTCCTGTGGCCAATGTCATAACACCTCAGCCGGTTGACACTGCATCCGCAGCGTCGCCGGGGGATAACTCGGGTAGTACTGGCCATAGAGCGCAAGCTGCTCCAAGTATCCGTAAGCACCCTAAAGTGCTGGGTCGGGGGGAGCTGCCTGGGGGGAGCGGTCAAGCTAAAACAAAGGGAACCCTCAAAGGGTCGGGCAAAGGTAAGGCCACTTCACATGCTCGGCCTGATGTAACCTTGCTTGCCAACAATCCCCCCACACAACGGCAAACACAGTTACCAAATGCTGCCCACAAAGCTGTATTCTCTAAAACTGCCCCTAAATCTCCCCCAGTGAACTTGCCCCCTGATTGCCACCCGTACGTTGCTGTCCTTATAAACGTACCTATACTGAAGGCTGGCCACAATGAATCCCCCGAGGCCTTATTAAATAAAACTATGCACTGGCTCGAGTCCAATAGACCCTTGCGAGGGGCCTTGACGGACATATTATAGGAGCCAGAAGGGTGAATTGGGTGGGTTACGGTCATAAGCAAGTGGAAGGAGACTGCGTGGTGGTCAACTTCAGGGACAACAGAGTAGCACAATCTATCTGCGACCATAAACTTAATTCTGAGGGGCAGGGAATCGGTTTAGTGGACTTAACGTTTTTCTATCCAAGATTAACCCCAACTCCGAACGGCCGAGACTTCGGCTCGGGGCAGAGCAGCAGAATCAACTGTTTTGATTTCCCTGCCAAACCACTATTTTATCCTCAGGCAGTCTGGCCATCATCTGGGTGGAGACCTCCGGGATATTGAAACAAACTTAATCTTGGGGGGGCCCCTGGAGTTGTCAACTCTGTTGGCGACTCTGACCTGAGTGGGCTGTTTGTAGATCTAGTCATACCCTCTACGGGCAGTGAATTCCCTACTCTCATACATGAGAGAAGACAGGCTCGAGATGAACAAGGGGCGGCTAGTATTCTAGTGCTCCAGGATTCCTTGGCGGGGGAGATTGACCTCGTCTCCGACGGTGGCACAGCTGTGACGGATCCAGTTCTTAGGATTTTCAGCTGGAACATCGCGGGAATTGATAGGAAACTGGAGTTGCCTGAGTGGAATGACCTTGTGGATGGATACTCCATCTGCATATTTCAGGAGACCTGGGCCTTGGAGCCCTGCCACAAGGTGGGCTATTCGTCCCACTTCGTTCCCGCCGTCATGTCTCAGGCAGGGAGGGGGCGCCCCTCGGGGGGCCTTCTCATCTGGGTTGCAGTCTCCCTGGACTGTAGGGTGGTAGAACATCCCACAAATTCTCATGACATCCTCTAACATCACGTTGAAGGACTCCCGGGGTCGCCTTCTCTTAGACATCTTCAATGTCTATGCTAGAGGTACTAGGGGGGGAGTACAATCGGCCACCATTGCACTTCTGGAAGATCTCCTAAGGCAACGGCCAAGGAACTCGTGCACCATGGTGGCGGGTGACTTAAAATGTACGTTCGAGCCCCTGGGCTTCGATGATATGTTAGGCATAGAGGAGGAGGATGCGAGAAAGGGGATTCCGGCCTTGGCTCTGCCCCCCATTAAGAAGTGGACGCAAGTGGCGTTACAGATCAACACATTAAATTTGGAATTCGACCTGAGGGCGGTAAATGGGAGGTCCAAATCTGATCTGAAGGGCGCACATACATACAACAGGCCCAATCATACATCGAGAATAGATTATATTCTTCTCGATGTATGCTTATGGAACACTCTGAGCGACATGGAGATTATTGATAGTACTGAAAGTGATCATACTCTCCTGTCTCTTGGTCTGTCTCCAGAGTGGCTAAGGGGCAAGGTCGGGTCTCAACAACTCTTGTTGGCACCTAACACCCAGAGGATCAGTGTATCTAACTGCGGGAGGCGGCTAAAATGGCCTAAGATCGCCCTGTCCAGTGAGAAACTATCTGCCATAGGGGCCCTGCTGGCTGAAACACAGAGTAAATTGAGTTTATTGCCTGGTGCACCTAAGGAGGCCACTCAGGTCTTTTGTGCCCTAATTGGGGAACTGGGCAAACTCTTTGCTTCGCCCAGCATCAACCCGGGTACATCCAACAGGAGAGATCACGGGACAAGACAGGGCTGGTATACTGGCAAATGTAGGACCCAGAAAAAGGCCTTGATAGGGGCGGTTAAATCTAAGTCCCCATTAGCTGTTAGAACAGCAAGGAAGGACTATTCTCTGACCATAAAGGCAGCGAAAAGAGAGTGGGAGGAGAAGTTCTGGGAAGATCTTTTGTCTGCAAGTAAAGGAAAGGATGCAAGGGGTTTCTGGAGTCTGATTAGAAAAAAGAACAGGCCATATGGTTCGCTGGTCACATGCAATATCCCCGCACAGCTCTGGTACACTCACTTTGAGGCCCTGTACTCTCAACACGAAGGGATTATTAGCGAGTCCTTTTCCTTGGAGAACGCCACAATAGTCAGCGATACGGCTGACTTCACTGAGAGGGAGGTGGAGGCTGTAATTAAGTCGCTGGTCCCACTAAAGGCTGCAGGGCCGGATGGGATACCCGGTGATTTGCTTCTTGTCAATCCCAAGGAATGGGGAAAACTGGTCGCTACGTTATTAAATGCAATCATGAAGGGCGCTTTGGTACCTGATTCCTGGAAAGGGGCGGAGGTTGTCCCGATTTTTAAAAAGGGCTGTCGGGACAACCCCGCCAACTACAGGCCCATCAGCCTAATTGACTCTTCCCAAAAGGTGGCAGGGAAGGTGATTTTGGGGAGGGTCCTCCAATGGGCTGAGGAGCATAAGATACTGTCAGACTTCCAGGCGGGCTTTCGTTCAGGCACAGGGACGATAGAACAAGCATTCAGGTTGACCCTCCTGTACTGGAAGGTGGTGGTGCTGGGCAAGGGCAGTCTTTATTTGGCCTTTATTGACCTGAAGACTGCCTTTGACCTAGTACCGAGGGAGGAACTATGGAGGGTTCTGCAGAGTCTGGGTCTACCCGCCTATATCCTGTCGCTCCTGATTAAACTTCATTCAGATAACTATGCACAGGTGCGGTGGGGTAGGAACGGGGAGAAAACCAACAGAATCCCAGTGCAAAGGGGTGTCCGCCAGGGATGTGTGCTGGCTCCCACACTATTCTCATTATATGTGAATGGTGTGGTTGAGCATCTGCTCAAGGAACCTGCAGATGCTCCGTCCCTGTCGGGCACCCGGATCCCCAGCCTGCTCTTTGCTGATGATACCTTGCTCATCGCTAAAACACCGCAGGGTCTCCAAAAGCTCCTCACCCGCTTCCAGGAGTTCTGCTCCCTTAGGGGCCTGATAATTAACGTAGATAAGACCAAATTATTGACTATGAACCCGCCCAAAAAGCCAGGGCCCCCTCCGATCTTAAACACTGTCCCATTGGAGAGGGTTCGTGAGTTTGATTACTTGGGGATTCGCCTCAGCAACTCTATGAGTTGGACCCCACACATCCATAAGATGTTGCTTAATCATAAAAGGGTGACTGGTGCCATTCTCAGGGAACATCGTTCTTCCCCCAAACATTGTATTGCCCCAGCCATAGATACTTATAAAGCTAGAGGGGTTGCAGCGGCTTTGTATGGGGCAGAGTTGTGGGGGTCCTCAAACCTGGAGGTACTAGCTAAGGCCGAAAGTAAATTTCTGAAAGAACTCTTGGCACTCCCATCAAGCACACCCTCAGTCCCAGTGCTTCTTGACTTGGGCTGCAAAGCAATCCCGGACCAGGCGCGATTGCGGCCTCTGCTTTTGTGGGCCCGCCTGTGGACAGTCCCGGAGCTAGCCTCCTACGCAGCAGGTCTATCTGAGGTAATTGCAACGGAGGGATGGCATCGAATCAAATGGCTAAGGGACATCAAGAGCCTCCTTGTGGAGCTGGGTTTGGAGGATTCCTGGGTTACTCGATCTGCCCCTCCGAAAGCCACCCTGAAGAAGATATATTGGGACTGGGTAGCCACCAAACTCATTCGCAATCCTCGTCACTGCAACTCGACCGCAGCATTCCTGAGAATTAAAGACGTAGTTGCCTATGGGCCCTATTTGGACTTAATCTCCATTCCCCTGGACAGGGCTCTCTACTTCAAACTTAGAGTGGGTACTTTACCTTTGGCCGACTTGATGTCCAGGTGGAGATCTTCATCTTCCCAGTGCTCAGCTTACTGTGCAGTGTGCTCGACACGGGTGGAGACGGTGGCACATTTCTTTTTTGAATGTCCTGACTATCGTGCCCCAAGGAGACGTTGGCTAACACCACTGTGCAGGCTCCTAGGCACAAGACAGCATCTGGTGGCCCTCCGTATTTTATTGACTGACACTCCCCCCCCCCCACTGTCTGTGGTGTCTCAACATTTTTAAAATGGGCTTGGATGATCCGAGCCAAAAGGCTTTCTATTTCAATTTAATTCTATTTTTAACTATTTATTGTATTTTATCTGATTGTTTTATGAATTACAACAGTATGTTATTATAAAGCCTTGTAATTGTATTTTGCAATGTTTCGCTTTTAAGATATTTACGTATCGAATAAAGCTTTCTACAACAACAACAACAACAACAAAAAGAATGTTGATTTGGAATATTAAAAAACGTATTTTGAATTACATTGGTATTAATCTTTGTTAGGTTGGGGTCTTCCCTGACTTGTAGTTTTGCTCTAGTCCTTTCATTTCTAATAAGAGGATAGTTTCTAGGGAAAAATAATACAATTTCTTAATTTTGTAAATAAGTGGGGTTCCCCTGGCAAACAATGTAATGCTATTTATTTTTATTGCTCCATTACTGAGAAAATATCCTTAATACAAATTCGAGTTTTCTTCAACATTTAAACTTTTTCCTTGTTGTTTTTGTCTTCCTTTGTGTTCTTATTTTAATAAGACTTTATTATTGTACTTTTTTTTAACTCATTATTTTGAATGTGAAAGACTTGCGTCAAAAGGCAATAAATGGAATATCTCTAATATCTAATGGTATTAGGAGACAATGGAGCCAGTAAATCTGAGGGTCTGTGGGGGTTTTGGTCACAGCATGACCCAATCATTTTGTGTCTTCCCAGACTCTAGTGCTGCAGTTTTTATAGACTGCATGAAGGCACTAAACTTAATTTCACAGTAAGAATGAAGCAGGAGATCACACAGAGATATTTGCAGCACATAGGAACTTTGTAACTTCTTCACCCCTAGCTGGTTGAATGCAGACACCCAGTTCTTGTGGACACACTTCAGAGGGTGCCCAGCTTGAGTTTTCCTTCACTGTCTCGAACCCGTGCCAGGGACAGAAAAGTGAGCTTCCCACCTCAAGAAAATCTCCCTGCATTTGGAAATTTGCAGCTCTCCTGAGCACTTAACCTGTAAATTTACTGCAGCCATTACCTCCTGCTGTTGGTGTCTCAAATGAATCATTTCCATTACTTTTAGTCTTGTCCACTAGTGAATAACATCAGACTCTCACTAGTGAACAAACAGCCACATGCATCATTGTAGGAATTTGCGATTCCTAAATTGCGAAAATTAAGGAATCGCAATTTAGGAATCGCAAATTCCTATGCAACAAGAAATCGCAAAAGTTTTTGCGATTTCTTAATTTTCCTTATTTGCGATTCCCTAATTGCGAATCGCATAGGAATCAATGGGAAGGCATTCTCATTTTGCGAATTCGCAATTAAGGAATCGCAAAGTGAGAATGCAATTTCAAGGGTGCAGCGGGGGGTCCAAAGGACCCCCCCTGCACCCCTGAAATGTCACGTAAGTACATTTTACTCACACTCATGTCCCAAGGGCATCTGTGTGTGTAAAATATAAGTTTCAAAAATGCACTTTTGTGCATTTTTGAAACTTTTCGCAAATTACCACGAAGGTTTACTTCATGGTAATTTTCCCCTTCCTAATTGCGAATTCGCAATTTAAAAAAAAACATGCATAGCATTTAAGAAATCGCAAAAATTGCGATTTCTTAAATGCTATCGCAATTTAAGAAATCGCAAAAAATTGCGATTTCTTAAATTGCGAAAAATGGAAAAAAAATGATGCATCCCAAAAAAGGTTTTTGCATTCGCAAATGGCCAAACTTTGCGATTCGCACCGTTTGCGAATGCAAAACAGCTTGATGCATGTGGCTGAAAGGGCCGAAACGTGTTGTGACCACAAATCTCCATGGCAGCACACCTTCGCGGGACAGAAGGGCACTTTTTGCTCCATCGCCCTATTCTGCCGTCCGAGCTGTCTTTCACCGGTGGCTCCTGGTAACAGGACGTCCAGGCTTCAGGCCAAGGTCTAAATTGAGTTATAGGACATGAGTTTGCACACTGTGTTCAGCTGTTCTGCACGTAAAGAATCTTTAGCTCTGGCTGCCAGAACATGTCGGCGCCTGCGAGATTCATGGCATCGGCAGCTTCAGGGATAAAACTGTTGTTTTTTTTGTTTTTCTGCGCTCTTCTGTTTCACCGCTAAATTCTGTCAGACTCGGGGATACACAATGCCAGCGATTAAAAAGCAGATGCCAATAACCAAAGTAAGGTCTGTAGCAGCTAAAAGTAGGGTTTTTAACTGTAGAGTCAGCAGTATGAAGCGTCGAAGATGAAAACTGGAGCCAGCCCTTGAAGTCAGCTCCACCGCTAAGCTTTTCCCAACACTGAGCTGGTATTCCTGATTTTGGCACAATAGTTGATATCATTTGAGTGTTAAGTCTCACATTGAAACAGGATTACTCTGCCAAGACCAGAATCTATCTAGCGTGCTTTAACACCATTCACTTACACACACCTGCAAAATCTCAGTTGAACTCTTTAAACATCCTTGACTGTTGACAGGTTATTGGGATGAAAGTATCAGGTGCAGCAGCAGTGTGTCACTATGCTCCTCATTTTATCATTATTATCTTTCTGGCATATTTTCGTGTTTCACGAGCCTTATATCACCCGTCCCTTGACAGAGGCTCTACATGATGTTGTATGGTTCTCACGGACCGAGCGCTAACTGGTTGTAGATTGGTGGGACAACACCCAGAGTGGAACTCCTTTTATCATAGTGGACTACTGTGCCAATCACCAGCCATGACACTACTCACAGTTGGTAGTGGTCGACCTGTGGTTCAGGGGTACAGGGATTTGTACTTGTACCCCATTGGAGTGATGCATACTGGCTGTCTCTGTGCATCTGTGTTCGTTTGTCACGAGCCCTCCACCACCTCATTGTTGGATAGCGGAGTGAGGAATACTGGAGGGGATGGGGTGCTCCCAATATGGGGACTCCTGGTATGTGTGTGGCTTCTGAGTTCGGATGATGCTTTGTAGGGTTGTGCTGGTCAGAGGTCTTCTGTCTGTCATTTTCTGTGTGTCTGCCTGCCAGGCTTGGCTCCCAGCCCTGCTGTATCCTCAAGTGAAGTGCGCGTGCCTGGTTTGGAGTCACATCACTTTCAGTGGAGCAGGAAGAGCTGTTTGTGCCTGTCTTCAATGACTGAAGCAGTTTTGAGCAGGTAAGCCTGTGGCTTTGTAGTGTAGTTCCTATTTTCCCAATAGGCTCTGCGCATTGGAATAATACCTACAGCAGTAAAGGCCTAGACCAGACGTTAACTAGGTCTACTACTGTCGATACTAGACTTAATTTTTGGGTTTGCCAGCTAAGCTCAGAGTTCGCTAGAAACTTTCTCGAATGTTCAGGAAAGAATTACCTCCCCTGATTAGACAAGAAGGGATTTAGTTTCTGACAACCATAGAACATGACAACTTTGCTCTCCCCTAATCAAGAGTCAATCTCAAGAGTCGTGTGAGCACAAGGCAATTATTTTACTCAGTCAGTACGTGCATTCTTAGTCTCATCAGAATGTAGAGAAAAGGAAGAGACGGGCGTGTTCAATAAAAAGGTGTTATTTATTGATCAGTCTCTTTTCTCATACATGAGAAATGGATCGATATTATTGCAATACTTATAGTTAAGTAAAGTGCATACATTAAAAGCAATAGTATGAAATAATACTGTAAAAACATTGATATGGTTTCTGAGCCATATGATGTTTTAAAATGATTAAAATATATTTACATACACATATACATTTGACTAAACGTACTCAACTGGTGTTTCTAAATACGCCTACCCCGTGTACCTGACCTAAGTCTAATGCGTGGGCGGGAATAGAAAGTTACAGTTTAAGTTAAGTTTGTTTTTGCCAAGTGAATAACTAAAGAATTCTCTGTGAGGGGTTATTCAGTTCTGTACCTGGAAGTTAGGATGAATGAGGAATGGTATCTCTTTCTCTGCTCTCGATATTCCAGGCTGCCTGCGAGGGCTGCCCGAAAGCGCCGGTGCTGGGTCTCTCGGCTTGAGATAGCAGCGCGTCTCTCAGCGCGTCAGGAAGGCGGGGCTGCTGCCAGCGGGGTCTGCTTCTGCTCTCGGCTTCGGCAAGTATGGCTGCTCCGTCTTGTCACCACGCGTGTGTTTGCATAGGGCAAGATCGGCAATATTTATACCTTAAAGGTGCCGGGATTGACGTAAGGATGGACATAGGTACGTCAATAAAGATGTCATACGACTTGCTCGTTAGCACATTCTTTACTAAAGTTCTCTGTGAAATCAAAACAATGGCCGCACGGATTTTCCAGGTTGTCATAGGTTTGATTTGTTATGAGAACGTCGTATGCCTTATCAGGGGCTGGAGGAATGTCGCTTGTCTAATTAGATCTCAAGCGTTATGACCTAATCAGATAACACGTTCCTGTGCCGTAGTGTGACTGCGTCAGATAACGGTATCTGCATCATGGGGGCTGTTCTTGCCTCATGGGCTGACTGCTAGTTAACTTGATAGTTAGTTTAACCAGAATAGGGTCAGGAATAGGGGGATTGATTCAGAACCTATAGGAATACACGACACCCACTCCACGCTAACTATGGTCATATTTACTAATCTATGCATAGTATAACATAGTACAACATACTATAGAGTATAGTGTATACCTTACCACCCCAAAATACATAAATGCATTTCGAAATTTTCAAATATACTGAAAAAATGCAGTCATATATATTGTATGCACTTAAGCTATGAATTAAATGCAAAAGTAAACACGCATTTGTATGCATTATTGCTTATTGGTATATGAGAAATACACATGAAATGGCTCTTAATATGGCTATACAGAAAGAAAGTTCGAGACCATTTCATCACATAATAAAATATTCGTGAACATGCCAGCGGGCAGCTAAAGTCTATATAAAGTATCTAAAAATAGAAATCTTAGTTCTCTAGGAATAGTTTCTTACTTTAAGCAGAAGATCAGTGTCCCGGAAAAAATATAGGAAAAAATATTTTAGGGGCTTGCTGAAAAAATTGCTGTCCGTGAACTGGAGTGAAATTGTTCATGTGACTTTATTTTTAAAGTTGAAGGCCGAATTCAGGGAACGCCGTGTGCGAGTTTACTCAAAAGTCGCTATTTCTGTTCTGGAGAGAACATCATATCATTCAGGCTTTCGAAAAAACTGTCAACAGCTTCATGGGAAAGTTCCTCTAAGTCGGAAATAGGTGTAACCATGCATTCATGCGCATGATTGTCTCCATTGACATTCTGATTTGCATCACTGACAGAAGGTCGTACCTGTTCGATGCTGCTTTCATCTTGAACTTCACTACTCTTCAATCGTAGTGGTGAAGATTCCAGGAATGCCGTCATCAGGATTGGCAGCCTTTGAGGGCAGCACAAAGCGTGAACCTTGGTAGGAACCAACAGTGTATCTGCATCCACTGGCGCATCCGATTGTAGCGTCAGACAGGTGTCTAACACGCATTCTTCTCCGCATAGCAGACACCTTAGTACAGGTAAAACACACCTTTGCCACATTGGTCGAAATGATAGAAACCAAGTCATGTTCAGGTCTCTAAGCCGGGAGAGTCCCAGGATTTTTGATATCCGGTCCCGGTATCCAATGGCTAGGATCGTATCTTCCATTGTCGCGAGAGTTTGTTCTGTGACATGGGTTGCCATAACGAAAAATAAGGACTAGGAATAGGATTCCTGCAATTAGTCCCAGGATCAAGGGAAGTCCGTCAAAAATCGAATGGACGAAATCTGGAAAAATACCCAGTATGGCTTTGAATGGTGTTAATGCCATCGAAAATACTGTCTTAAATACCCCTGAGATCCCATTGGTATCAGAAATATTTAAGATTTCGCTCAGGATTTCCGCGAAATGTACGGGGGAATTGGTTGATAATAATGTATGTATCTCTGCAGTCGTCCTTGCGACTTGTAGATCATACGTTTCTTTAGATGACGTGAGCCTTGTAGGCGTCTGAAGAAGCAGTGTTTTCATTCTGCTTAAAGTATCTATTCGAATAGAAGTAATTTTCAAATTGGGCCATGCCCTTGCCTCCCTGTCTGGGAAGGAGCTCGGAAACAATGAGCGTCCACAGCACTTGACCTTGGCCGTCGTAGTGACTAGATAAGGAGTCCCGGGCATAAGACTACAACATCTGCGGTCTACAATAAGAATGTAACTCCCATTATAGAGTCTTTGAAAGAATGGTTCTATTTCAGTTGCAGGTGCGCCTTGCTGGTGACATGAAAGGTTGTATGAATTCCCTTCACAGGCTCCGTGCAAACTAATACCGTTACACAGAAGTGTGCCGCTTAGTGACATAGCACAATTGTTGCCACTAAGAAACACTTTCTGTCCTTTATTACTGACACATGCATGTGAATAGGGCAGGTTCCATGTTGTTTTAAGGTACCCCTTTCCCAATTTCTCGTACATGCCAGCCTGTATATATTTTTGGCAGTATTGAAACCTGAAGGTTGAGATAGGAATATTTATGATTCCGTGGATTATCCATTCACTGACAGGTCGTTCTGACATTGTCATTGGTAATCTTTCTAGTTTTTCAATGCTCAAGATTGTATAATCAGCACCCTTTTGCGCCATACCGATTTGTCTATCAGTAAGGTTAAAGATTTGGAATAGTGACGTTGTGTTGATTAAACGCCAAGGCACATATCCTGAACGCAGATTTTGTAACGTCCAGCCAAGCTGTACAATAGAACGCAATTGTGACTGACCATGTTGTAATAACAGTAAGTCTTGCGATAATATATCGATTGCTGAAGACACAATGCTGTCCAATGAAAAAATTCTGGAGGACAGAGTCATTAACCCATTGTCCACTACAGAAAGTGATTTTTCCAAATTGATACGGTCAATTTCCCGTATTCTCTCTGCTGTTTCAATTTGAGTAACCTTCCAGGCCTCATTGTATGCTGCATATACAGAGGCTGCTATGAAACGCTTTTGACGCTGTTTGCGTGGTCCCAGAATGAAATCCCTCAAGTCAGCACCATCAGTAAGTAAAGTTAGGTGTTGCTTAATTTCAGGCAGTGTGGAAGTTTGTAGCCATTGAAGGCATAATTTGCCCACACCGTAGGTTGTTATTATCCCTGGGTGTTGTCTTTGGGGATATCTAGGGTCTGGCCTGGTCATTTTGACCCCTGTGTTTTATTCAGGAATCTGTCTTGACAGTTATTAGTATCTGTTGGCCAGATCAACCACTGTTTCCAATCAGGATGTGTTCTGTTTTGGTTTAATATATGGTTTACGTCTATCTCTTCATCTGTATCAGAGCTATTGCTAAACAATGTTGGCTTTGGAATAGACGGTTTATTTAAATCTTTGATTTTGGCTAAGCCAAGACAGGTGGTTTGTTGAACAGTGTCATTTAAAAATATCATTTGTTCTGGGATCATGCAGGCTCTAAACAAAGCTTCTATACCCTGTACTTGCCATTCTTTTGTACCCCAAACACTTTTCAAATCAACATTTTTGTCCCAATAATCAAATCCAAAAGTATTCATTTGTTCAAAAAATGAGTCTGAATATATCAATTTTGTGTTGGTTATCATGGTTTTGCTTCCTGTCTTGTTTGACAATTTAAAATAAAATGTTTCAGCATTACTTGTGTTAAAACCTGAAAAATATGAATATTTGTCATACACGGTTCTAGAGCTCCCTTTTGGAGGTGTAGCACAATGTTCCCATTGATTATAATTTAAAACATTTCTAGGTTGTGCAGATTTATGCAAAAAATGGTTACCATAATGGTTATAGCAATACATACTATCATAATTTGTAGAACCTTGCAAATAATCATGTTTTGTAAATTTAGCAGACATTAATAAGTCAGACATCATGTTATTAATGCTTTCGAAGTCCCAATCATCAGCAAATGAGTTTGGTTTTGCAAAGTCACTCAAGGAGATCTTGATTTGGTGTGGATATTTCAGGATCTCGACCGGACCATAAATTTCATAGTCAGTGTTGTCCCAGGCTACCCCACCAGGTATAGGATTAGCTGTGAAGTTGGCTGAAGAAAGTTCTGGAGAAAGTTCTCTTTTCTCGACGTGTGAAGATGTGTGTGGTTTGAGGATCAAGTTGATGTTCTGACTTGCTGTGTCCATTTTAGCATATTTTCCCTCAACGAAGCGTCCCAAAGTAAATACCATGATGAGCCAAAGTATGAGGATAAATGCACCAAAACCCACCCAAAATTCAATCCATGGAGAAATCAGATATGTTTCTTTCAGTTGTTTCAAAAGTTCCTTCGCTTTGTCTTTAAAGGATTTTGATGATGGCTGTGTCTTTGATTCACTGAAGCCATCAGAGGAATCATCGAAGTTTATGAAGTAGCCGGATGCAGTTCTGTCAATTGTTCCAATTGGTTCAGGATTTTTTTTTTTTGCATTTTCACTTGGTACTTCAGTATAGAATGGTGTGTCTCTGCTAAATGTTTTTATTTGGGTTTTCAGAGGTCTTAGTTCTATTGCATTGTTGCATAGTCCTTGTTGTTCTTCTGTAGGCGTTTCGAATGTGATGAGCCTCTTCGTTAGGACCTCTGTACTGGTAGCAAACCTTGGTGTTCTGCTACTTATTGGGAGTCCACTTGGCCTACTGTTTGTTATCGGCCACATGTTGTGGTTTTACCAGGTCGATGGATACAACTCGGTTCTCCTTTTTTCCAGCAAGTGGCGGTAGTACAACTGATCTTGTCCCGTTGACAGACAAGACAGGAACTGCTTTTCTGTAAGAAGGCCCAAATTCCTTCTTTACCGCGATCTTCTCCCTGACTAGATCCCCGACTTTTGGAATCCAGACAGGTCTTGCTGGGACAGGTGGTGATTCTTCAGTGGTTGTTGGCTGTTGTTTCAACTGTATGTTGCTCAGGTCTTTTCTTGTTTTGTTTAAGTCCTGCAAAATAGCCAAACGGTCTTTGACATCAAAGATTTTTTCTTTCACCACTGAAGTCTGACTATCAAGGTCAGAGATCAACATCCTAGTTCCAAATAATAATTCGTACGGACTGAATCCCTTCAGAGAATTTCTTGGCAAGTTATTTAGACTACGTTGGACACTTATTAGATGTTTGACCCACCCAGTTCCCGAACCTAATATCCTTTCCATTATAGATTGCTTTCTGCCTTGGTTTTTTCTTTACACCATCCCGTACCCTCAGGAAGGAAGTGAGAAGATTCCCGCTGGACTGTGCTCATTCGGCCAAGTTTCCCCCCAGGCTGGTGTGCCTGACTGAAAACAATGGTCAAACGTAACATGCTCTTAGCGTATATGCCATTTAGACACGCAAATCTTGTATAATAGTCCGGACGTCAGCCGAGTGCTGGTGATCTACATTATAAGTGGAAACTAGCCTGTATATGTTAATCGCAAGCCATTCTTTTTGCTGGTAATATTATCTGCCTTGATACGACGAGGTATTAAACTGCTTCTCTCCCCACTGCGATCTCTGTTGCAGTTTGGGCAGTTTTTTACAAACATGGTGTAGTGCAGGCTCATGCCTGGCCACCAGTACCGTGATTGTAATTCTTCCAGAGAATCTTTTAATTTAAGGTGTCTGAGACCCTCGCCCATGTGTGCGTCTGCGATTAACAACTTTCTCCTGTCCATGTTTGGAATCACTCTATCCCCCACTCCAGGGATTCGAGCAAAAGGGACGGAGTTTGCATCGATTATGTATGTATAATTGAGTGGATAGTTGATCGGTAACGCTGAGCAGTCGCCTTTTGATGACGTTTTTACCGCCAGCACTGTTTCACCGTCAATGTGTTTTAATGTACGCTTTTTTCGAACTACGGGAGCCGAGTTAGTGGCTGCCGCTGCGGCTGTTTCAGCCAATGAATTCCCTACAACGTGAACGCCATCACGTTGATGACTCAGTGAGTGTGTCACGTGAGTCTTTGGTAGTTCTTTTTGTAAAAGAGCTATTTGTTCCCAGAGCAGTTTCTGCTTTATTGGTGCATCTGTGTCATCTCTGTAACCGTTTTGAATCCATGTCTGCAAATCCTTGTTGTATGATTTGACGCAGTAATATGAATCTGACACTATAAGTGTCGGGAATTCGCGATCCGCATTATCTAGCGCCATTTTTAATGCCATTATTTCAGTTTGTTTTTCTGAATTAATTTCTACTGAGTGTGATTTTGTTAATAGAGGTCTTAGTTTACCTCCGCGCCACACTTCTTTTGTAATCTCACATGTGGGGTTGTATGCTTGTTCTCCCCAGACGGATGGTTGAGCATGTCCGTCTGTATAGATTACACAGGCGTAATGTCGTAGAGGCAGAATGTCGGATGGCAGAGGGTGTGTTTTTTCATATTCTAGATTTTCCAATTCTTCTAGTTCTGGATCAAAGAAGTAGTATACTTTGTCCGTTGTGATTGAATTTACCCATTGTAACCATTCTGGATCCAATGTTGTTGTTGGTAAATTACACGGTGTTGTTAATGCCTCAAAGGCTGATTCAGCTGTTCTGACTGTGATATGTCTACCGTCAGCTATGTCTTTTCCTCTAGCTATTGCGGTTTGAACTGCATGAACAATTTTTTCTTTGTAGCTAATTCTCTGTTCAGCTTTTGTGTATAAGTGTGATTTGAATGCAATTGGTACCTTTTCTCCCTCATTAGAGGTTAGGTATGTGAATCCGCATCTCCCTGGGATGACTCGGATCACAAGATTGCGTGTGTTATCACGTGTTTCTAATTTTGTTTTAATTAGCATGTTTGTTTGTAAGGATCTCAAAATTTCTGTGTGTGTTTGAGTCCAACAGGATCTTTTAAAGTCTGGTTTAATTAGATCATAAAGGGGTTTGACCCTTTCTGCGTAATTTGCAATGTATGTTCTTCCGAAATTTAGGAAGCCTAGAATTGACTGTAGGTTTTTTAGTGTTTTAGGCGCTTGGAGTACGGCACATTTCTCTAGGAAATTGTCAGCCAGGCTTTTGCCTTCACTTGATAACTCATATCCTAAGAATAGGACCGTCAGATGGGCGTTTCTGGATTTTTTGAAGTTGAATTTGTAACCCTCAGCAGCGAACCCAAGTATTATGGTGTTCACTCTTTTCAAGTGAGTCTCCAAGTCATCATCTGTTAAGTAAATGTCATCGACATAAGATAATGCTTCATCATCATATAGTTGTAGTAATTCTGTTACTCTCGCTGAGAATACCCCCGGGCTGTTCTTGTACCCCTGGGCTAACCGACAGAATTGTTTTTGAGTGCCAATTACTGATAATGCAGTTAAATATCTGCTCTCTGGTGCTATGTTTTGACAAAAGAATCCATTGGAGATGTCCAAGGTTGTTTTGTATTTTTTGCGCACTATGTTATTCATTAGTGCAGCACTGTGTGAGTTTTGCACTGCAAAAGTTTTGCAACATGTGTTAAGGTGTCGGTAATCCAAAACTAGACGATATGAATTGTCTGGTTTGGAAACCGGAAACAAAGGATTGTTCATTTGTGAGGTGCAAGTTTCAATCACCCCCTGGTATTCTAGCTGATCTAGTATTTCATTTACCTGTTTTTTAGCTTCTTGCTTAATTGGGTACTGCCTTTGTGCAGTAGGTTGTGATTTTAACTGGATTTTGTGAGGAGGAGAGTCCTCATCCCATCCTACATGATTTTTATATAAAGCAGGAGCTAGAGCTACTGCCCACTTTCTAGCAAGTGTATATTTTTTATGAATCGGTATATGATTCGAGAAGGCAGGCATAATTATTTCTTCGCCATGAGGGCAGTCCCTGACAAACTCTGGTGGCCAGTCTTTTTCAGCTAGAAGGATGTCATAGCCTTTGGACAGGTTATCCCAAAATAGTCCCCTTATTTTCCTAGTCTTATCTCCCTCTATACGTAATGTTATCTCGTATATCTTGTGGGGTTTGCTAACTCTGGTGTCTGCAGTTTCCACCTGAAGATATTCATTCGTGTCCACTGTCTCCAGATGATTCATAAGGACTTTGCGAGCTATGCTCACCTCTGCTGCGCTGTCTAGCATTGTCTGAGCCCAATCTCCGTTTTTCAGTTGTGTCCTCAGTATTCTCGGCATTGTTAACTACCTTGATACTGGCTACCTTCTTTTTTGGAAATTGTAATTTCTTTTTTAGCTGACAGGTTCCTTGTCTTTGGACTTGGCGTGCTCTTCTGATCGTCCTCTTCTTTCCGATTTCTGCGAGGAATTCTGAAAAGATTGAGAGGGACGCGTATCAATGTCTTGATATCTATCAGGTTTTTTAATATTATCCCTATTTCTAAGGTTATATCTATTCCCAGAGGGGTCACTCTGCGGTGACCTCTGTCTTCGGTTTGGAGATTTTTCTCTTCGCCTAGGAGACCTTCCTCTGGACTGGAATTTCTTTTCTTTAGGATTGGATTGTTTGTTTCCATCCCAGTTCTTTTTTGGTGAATTATT
This sequence comes from Lissotriton helveticus, assembly GCF_964261635.1. Lineage (NCBI taxonomy): Eukaryota > Metazoa > Chordata > Amphibia > Caudata > Salamandridae > Lissotriton > Lissotriton helveticus. Next base: position 171,828,736 of record NC_136059.1, on the reverse strand, counting down.
GTTAAAAAATATTTTTTCTGGACTTTCAGTCAGTTGCGGTTTTACTGGTATTCCACCTAGACTATCTCTGCCTAGTTCCTCATAGGATTTTTCTATGATTCTGGCAATTTCAGCTGGTTGGTCTGCTATATCTGTCTCTTTTAACCTCTGGCGGATCGCCACGTTTGCTGCTTCACCTTTTATGTTGGCTAATAGTATAGCCGAGACCTGCTTGAAGTCTTTTAGTAATTTCATACCAAGAGTTAAAGCAGGTTCTGGACCATATTCGTCTTGAATTTGTTTTAGCACATCTGGTATTACCGAAATGGACGGAACACCGTGCGTTTTTGTGTAGATGGAAGCAAAGACTGTACCCCAAGTGTCACAGTCCTCTATGTGTGGTGCGATTCCCATTGGGAGACATATAGTCAGAATTCTGTGTTTTTCTAATGGGGTGGTGTCAGGAAACACCGCCTCTATTTGGGTAATTTTCTGTGCCAACCAGAATGGTATTTGTTCCTGTTTAGCTGGAACTTTACCTAGGCAGGATGGGATGTTCTGTGGTGTAATTTTGTTTGTGTTCCCCTGGTAAGGGGTCAGCTGTGGAAGTTTAATCGCTGGCTGAATTATTGAAGTCCGCATCACATACTGTACTAATTGTCTGTGAATTTTTAGTAATTGTTTTAGCTGTATTAACAGCTGTGGTGCAGGCATCTCGTCGATGTCTGGATGTGGTGTGTATCCGGCTAGGACCGGCCACGTTGCTCCTGGTCTACCTAAAGGACCGAGCCTTGTAATGTGATTATTATGTTTTAGGGCGCCATCAAATAAGAGCAAATGCTCTTGGAATTTGAGTGGTACTTCCACCTCCTCGAAAGGAGTGTAAATGTCAGGTGGTACCTCAATTTTGTAATAGTGGAAGTACTTTGTTACAGCATTTGCTGCTGGAAAATGTATCCATGTATAGTATACCTCTGTCTGCCGATATTCGTGTGCCTCAATTACGAATATGACTGTACCACCTCTAGGTGCCAGTCCATTTTCTATAAGTTTTAGAGTTATAGATCTCCTTTTGGCGACCTGGATGAGTATTATATCCGGGTCTGCATCGAGTGCTGTATTATCAGCTGCTGCTATTTCAGCTGCTAATCTAACTGCTTCTCTTTCTTCATCACTGTCTCCCATTTTACCGACAGGATGATATTATGTTTGTTTGCAGATCAGGTTTCTTACGGAAACAGAGATTAGATGCACAATATTTTGGAACTGTTTATCCTTCAACGTTGACTAGACCAAGAACCATACATAGGAGTTCCCTCCTGCGAGGTTTTGGAGGATATAACCTTTCACCCACTCCAGACGTCTTTGGAGTATAATGGGAAAAGGGGTCTGAGTGAGAAAGCACGACTGAGTTACTCTAAATATCTTACGTTAGTTTTATCGCCCTTTCCAAACGCGTTGGGCGCCATGTAGTGTAGTTCCTATTTTCCCAATAGGCTCTGCGCATTGGAATAATACCTACAGCAGTAAAGGCCTAGACCAGACGTTAACTAGGTCTACTACTGTCGATACTAGACTTAATTTTTGGGTTTGCCAGCTAAGCTCAGAGTTCGCTAGAAACTTTCTCGAATGTTCAGGAAAGAATTACCTCCCCTGATTAGACAAGAAGGGATTTAGTTTCTGACAACCATAGAACATGACAACTTTGCTCTCCCCTAATCAAGAGTCAATCTCAAGAGTCGTGTGAGCACAAGGCAATTATTTTACTCAGTCAGTACGTGCATTCTTAGTCTCATCAGAATGTAGAGAAAAGGAAGAGACGGGCGTGTTCAATAAAAAGGTGTTATTTATTGATCAGTCTCTTTTCTCATACATGAGAAATGGATCGATATTATTGCAATACTTATAGTTAAGTAAAGTGCATACATTAAAAGCAATAGTATGAAATAATACTGTAAAAACATTGATATGGTTTCTGAGCCATATGATGTTTTAAAATGATTAAAATATATTTACATACACATATACATTTGACTAAACGTACTCAACTGGTGTTTCTAAATACGCCTACCCCGTGTACCTGACCTAAGTCTAATGCGTGGGCGGGAATAGAAAGTTACAGTTTAAGTTAAGTTTGTTTTTGCCAAGTGAATAACTAAAGAATTCTCTGTGAGGGGTTATTCAGTTCTGTACCTGGAAGTTAGGATGAATGAGGAATGGTATCTCTTTCTCTGCTCTCGATATTCCAGGCTGCCTGCGAGGGCTGCCCGAAAGCGCCGGTGCTGGGTCTCTCGGCTTGAGATAGCAGCGCGTCTCTCAGCGCGTCAGGAAGGCGGGGCTGCTGCCAGCGGGGTCTGCTTCTGCTCTCGGCTTCGGCAAGTATGGCTGCTCCGTCTTGTCACCACGTGTGTGTTTGCATAGGGCAAGATCGGCAATATTTATACCTTAAAGGTGCCGGGATTGACGTAAGGATGGACATAGGTACGTCAATAAAGATGTCATACGACTTGCTCGTTAGCACATTCTTTACTAAAGTTCTCTGTGAAATCAAAACAATGGCCGCACGGATTTTCCAGGTTGTCATAGGTTTGATTTGTTATGAGAACGTCGTATGCCTTATCAGGGGCTGGAGGAATGTCGCTTGTCTAATTAGATCTCAAGCGTTATGACCTAATCAGATAACACGTTCCTGTGCCGTAGTGTGACTGCGTCAGATAACGGTATCTGCATCATGGGGGCTGTTCTTGCCTCATGGGCTGACTGCTAGTTAACTTGATAGTTAGTTTAACCAGAATAGGGTCAGGAATAGGGGGATTGATTCAGAACCTATAGGAATACACGACAGCTTGATAGAGGAAACTCCTGAACAAACGCGGTCGACCAATCCCTTCCCGTGTCCTACTTTGACAAAAAAATAAGAGACCAGCACCAGCTCCTGATTGGTTGGTTGCCTGTCTGTCTCTAGTGTGAAAACCAAGTAGACATTATGATGTGGCTGCTCAACGCAAGAAAACCAGGGTGTCCGTGCACCTTTGTATCAGGTTTTCAAGGAAGTACACAGCACCAATTCAAAGATGCACATTGAAGTGACTGGTCCCCTCTCAGTGTTTGGAGGACAAGTTTCAATCCGAGTGGCCAGTTCTGGCCAGTCCTTGGACGCCAATGCCCTCTGTGTCCTGAAAGTTGAAAAGTGAGGGTTCTCTCATGGATGTGGACGTGATCCCATGCAAATGAGGAAACACCTTTGACCATAGACAAAATGGCCCTGTAATGTTGAACTAACTGTTCACATCTCAGGAGGCGGTGCTCCACCAGGATGTCGCTGACCTATCTCTGAAGGAAGGCTGCAGCTTCTACTCTGACACTGACGGTGCTGGAATAATGCACCCTGCCAGAGTCTCTACAATGCACTGGTCAGCCAGGAAGTCATCGCCCCCCTGAGGGAAGGCGCAGTGTTCAGCTGCCGCACACTCGCGATCGACTTCTGCCCCTGGCCAAAAAGTTGAGGAAACATCTGGTTGTTTTAGAATGTTCTGCCCTTGTCATGATCAGCACAGCGCCAAGATACTCCTTCGGGAGTGAGTTGTGCACTATACCAAGATATAAATCTATAGAATATATTCACTGCAGACAGCGCCTCTTGCTTTTCCCGACCTAGCACTCCTCCCCAGGTTCTGCACACCTGATGATTTCAAGTCACTGCAGGAAAAGCCTGATGCGAACCGCATTCTATGTCCATCAGGCTTCAGGCGACACCAGAAGACACCCCAAAACGGCTTTTACCCTGGACTTTGTGCTCTTGTTCTTTGTAAAGCAGTGTCTGTCGGTGCCTTGGCCTCATGTCTTTCCCACCCACTAGGGAATACTGCATAACTCAAGGTGAAATAGACCAATAGCCTCAAAAACACTCAACAATGTAAACCTGCATGCCCAGACCTGCCTCTACCATCTCTCCATGCATGATCTGACCTCCTGCTGACCTCTCCAACAGGCCTGTCTGCCCAAAAGATGGAAGTTTGTAGGATTCTCCACAAACCCAAGCCTCAGAAGCGAGTGAGAGTCGGGGGTCAAGGAAAAGCCCTCTAACTTTTGCTGCAAAGTTGACAACTTCGGGATGGTAGGCGTAGCAAACTTCACCAGTTAGACACTACTGAACGTAGCACGTCCTTCAGAAGTCAGGGGATTTCCCTTTATCATCCAACTCTACAACAGGCCACAACCCTGCCCCTCTCACACACTGGCATCTCCACAACCATTATGTACTGTGTATGAATTTGACACGTCTCTTCAGTTTAACATCAGCCCATATTTAATCCCACCCCTTCCTCCACAAGCCAATCCTCTGGATTTACCGGGACCATGCTCGTCCCCTTAAACTTCCTGACTGAAATGTGCTGACCTTTGACCTCTCCTGGATGAAAGGGGCTGAACAAATCCAGGCCTGCCAACTTACAACTTTTCTTTTGGCTTGTAGAAGGGTAGAACTGTCAGACCTTCACCGCCTCGGCTGCTGTGAATAAATATTGGAAAGGGGGGTCCCACTACCAGACAAAAGGCTTCTAAAGCCACCTCCCAGTTTTTTTCGGTGGATGTTGTGTAATCCATAGGGGTTTTCAGCTCGCCTACTGCTCGCAGAGTGATATTCGCTCTTCACCGGGTGACCCTGTGAATAGAGCTGATATTGTGTGACACGTGGTGGCGCTGTGTGAGTTGGCGGGTCTGAAAATCCTTCCATTAACAAGGTAAAAAAATAAACAAAATGGCTGCCTGAACCAACTCATTCAAAAGCCAATCCAAATAGCATAATATACTCTACCCCGCGCTCGCAGCGGTACGCGCTGATGGGCGATGATGGGTGCAGCTTAGGGAATTGTGGAAAATCCCATGAACCCCTGCGACCTTCACCGCACAGACACCTGCCGTCCCACATGCAAAGTCAACTCAGTACTCTAAACCTAGTGGGAAATGAATGACTCCCTTGTCACACAGTGAAAATAGCTCTCAAGCCAAATGGAGCAATGCCATTGGCCAGTGTCTTGGAGGCTTGATTGGGACACTCTGTCAATTCACTTTTTCACATTTTTTTCATTGTAGGCTTCTAAGAGCAACAGTGAAAAACAGTAGAGGCAATTCAGCCAGGCAGATTTACGAATTTACCGAGAATTTATAATATTTGTTTCGATTGCGCTCACTTGGCATCCAAAACCACCTCAAAGTGGTCAGGAGTTCAGCTGTCTAGGACCTGCGGAGCCCAGGTGAGATAGAAATGCAAGTTGATGACTATGTCAGTAGCTCACACCACAAACTGAATTTCTCCTCAGTCATTAAGCAATTGTTAATATTACCCAACGCAGTAATATAATATTACTTCCGTTGTCCATGAAACAATAAAGGGACAGGTTGATCCAGACTAGATATGATACTTCAATATGCCGGTGATACACGTATCGCTGCTGCACAGTTAGCCCACTGAGCTATCTCTGAAGAATTAGTGCTCTTAACCAACGCCAGTAAACAACCACAAGAGCAGATCAATAACATGCAACATGATGGCTCTTCCGCTCACTGGGCCCAAATGGACAAAAATCTTTGCTGCATTACTGATTTTGGGCTTCTCCGTCAACACTCACACTGGTAAAAGAAAAAAAAGCCCAGGCAGGTTAGGCACCAAATCTATCTCCTGTAGAAGATCAAACACTGCCATATCCAGGTTTCCGAAACACCGTGCAAGTGTCTGATTTCTCCCTGCTAGATAGTGGCATTACCCTTGTACAGGAGCCCAAGATTTAGTTCTAGCATCAAGGACAAGCATCTTCTACACTGGTGCGTGCCTCATCAAGTGAAAAAATATATATATATATTTATATTCCCCTTTCCTAGAAAACCCACACTGGCTGTCACTTCCAGCCCATGTCATCTTCTGCATCACATACAGAGCAGTAACAAACATCGCCCTCTGCTGGCAGGAATATTAAATATAGCCTGCACTCAGAACTACCCAAGAGGTCAGCTCATAAACAAACTGGAAATAAAGAACTGCAACAAAGACAAACAAGGCTTTGCAATGCAATAGGTCTCACCTTTGGGACCACATACGCTTTTAGCTATGAATTCCTTTCCTTGAGGTGGAAAAACAAATGATACAGAGAAACATCTTTTGGCATAGGGAAGGTTTCATTACAGATCAGGGTACCCAATGTTTGCAGCATAAAATCCAATATGAAGTATGTCTCTATTGATGATTGATAGTCCGACTTATAAACACACTTTTGATTACACAGTGAGAATAATGGTAATGGAATTAATTGCCATCATCAGCTGTTCTTATTTGATAAACTCAATAAAATATGTTACATGTTTCCCTGAAAATTCTGTATTTGTACATAGCTAGAATCAAATGTCAGAATGCATAGCATCCATTCTTAAAACTTTGTTACTGGGATCTGCGTCTTGTGGCTCTTGTGGAAAGAAAAACTTTAGAACTCTCTTTCACATACAATAGTTCTTATACTAGTCCTCAGCGTTCCTGCTGTGGTCTGGGAAAGATATGTATAACTACACTGAAAGCCATACCCTCAAAATAAATAGCCGAAAAGGCGCATTAACTTAATCCACTCTGGACTATGCTTTCAAATATTTTCGAACTAGTCCAACTGACCATTTGTGGGTACACAGTTTTTGGGTACACCTGTATATGGGAAGCAGACAGCGCTAAAGAGCAAGACATCTCTATCCGCTGCATAAACACAGAAAAGGAAACTAGAAACTGGGCATACACTGCAGCCAAGAGGCAAAGGTGTCAAGTGAGAAACATCTGCCAGTGCATGCCCAAAACATGTGAAGAAATAAATCCAACACAATCAATCAATCAATCAGGGAATTGTAGAGCGTGCTACTCACCCGTGAGGGTCTCAAGGCGCTGGGTGAGGGGGTATGTAAGCAGCTCCGTTCAGTCGAAGAGCCAGATTTTGAGTATCTTCCTGAAGATGTTCAAAGTGGGGACGTGTCTGATGTTGATCAGGAGTTCTTCCAGCTCTTGGCCACAATGTAGGAGAATTCCACCTGTTCTGACTCTGCAGATGCGCGGGGTTTCTGCGAGGGTGAGTTTGGTGGATTGGAGGTTTCTCTTGGGTACGTGGAAGTAGATTCTCTCGTTGAGGTATTGGGGTCCGGTGTTGTGGAGGCATTTGTAGGCATGGGTGAGTATCTTGAAAGTTACTCTCTTCTCAACATGGCATGAACTCTTATCAACTCATCTTATACATGTACAAAATGTTACTATCAGTTGTCCAATGGAACACATTGTAAGTTTAAACAAGTTCTCATGTTTTCCACCTGTTGTTGGCATTGTGCCTAACACAGCACTGCCTGCACTCTTAGCTACCCTCCAACCTTATTGCACCCTCTGCTCTCAGACCATCGCACCTTGCATGACATGACAGCAAATTCTTAGTACCAAATAAGTTCTCCAGGCACTGGCAGCTGCGCACAGATGTCGGGGAGATTTAGCCATTGCCACTCGTTTCTGAGTGGCAGCTAGCCTAAGTAAACACTTAGGTTGTAGCTCTAATTCTAGAATGCATCTACAGACCCCTGACCAGTGCATTAAGCAGGTAAGCTTAAAGTGAGTTCCAAAAAACACAGTGGCCTTGAAAGAATGTAAAATACATGGAAGAGTACTTTAGCTAAGCTGCCGAATAAAAACAGCTGTCAGGACGACCCTTTCTGAATTTGGAAAAAAATTAGTGGTGAAACTAGAAAATGGATTATACAAGGCACGATACAGGGACTTGCATGTTATGTGTTCATAACCTGGCAGGCAGCACAACACGAGTAGAGCAGGAGAAACATGATCCCACATATCCTCAGCCTGGATATGGCGAGTGTGTGTATTTTTATATATAACTAGGTTTAATCAGCTAAATACTGATGGATGAGAGCTATCTGTATGGAATCACCAGGACGTATCAAATAACATTACTACATGAGATCTGTGCTCGGGAACCGAGATCGGTGGAAATTCAGAAGCAGGTGGGCTGAGAGTCACTATCGCCTTTTCAAAACTCTCGAGCTGTTGCCGTGCCCTGCTTGGTGAGCAACTAATAACAGAGACACCATCACTGTGGTACCCTCTGGCAAGTCGGACGCTGCTGCGCGCGTCCACCTGTCTATCTACCCATGGCCTAGTAAAGTGAACACGATGCATCACTCGGTCACTAGCGCCTCATGGCAGCTCACGGCCGATGCCAGCACCTGGCATGCCCCTGCCCTGCCTCAGGCTGACAATGAGAACCCAACATGTTTCCTGTCACTGACCTGCAGGGCTCGAGTCGGGGTACCAAGCGGTCGGACAGCGTCCCCCCACTTATTTTACCGGAGCTCGAGAACTATAAACTGCAACTGAGTGCAAGCCACCTTTCATGACGTCACTTCCTGTTGTGACTTCAGCGTCCCCCCACTTCTTTTTGTAGGACTTGTGCCCTGCTGACCTGGGCCTTTATTAGCTGCTCACCTGCCGCTGACGTGTTCTTGCTGCCTGTGCTCTTGCCTCCTCCGGGAGACGAAGCTCGCTGTGCCGGTGCCAGAGATGTGCCACCTCAGCAGCCTTCTACTGGACCCCCTTTTCCTGCAGCCGCGCCAAGACAAGGGGCAGACTGCTTGGAGCGCTAACCCACATACGCTTGATGGTAAGTTTCGAGGTGGTGAGCAGTTTTCTCCGTTCGGGGGGACGGGTTATTTATCAATGGGCGGATCATTACTGCCAGCAAGCCCTCTTGTACTGCCCACAGCCTGTCAATCAATGCAGACCTGCCTATTATTGGTTGCCTTTGTGTATGGACTGTAGATGGACCGAAAGATACTGAGAGACAAGTGGATTGATTACCGACGCTCATTCCTTTCAACCAGAAAGCTGCTTCATACTCATACTCAGTCACAAGGACACAGAGGCTATACGAGGAGGAAATTCTTTTCACGTGCTTTCCAAGAAAACCTATGATTGGATAAAATAAAGACTGCTGCCCTCCCCCGCCCTAGGACTACATGTAGACAATGATTTAAATCTTTTATATCTGCTTAACTTTAATCACAGCTTTACCTTGGATGACAAAAGTGGCAGCATGAAGGGGGGGAATCTCTAAATGCGACATGCCTGAGTAACTAAGGGCATGGCTTAAATACATAAATGCTTGCTTAATATTTCCGTACTTAAAAAGCTCTTAAAAGCAGAGGTAGTAATGCCAAATGATAGATATTCATCAGTCCACAGGTTAAGCAAACTGCAGGACTCTCCAGCATCTCCCGCTGTGTGGACACGCTACTGAGAGATGTCAAAAAATGATGTTACTTCCAGAAACCAGAAACCAACAGCGACTCAAAACACAAGCGCTGATGTTCTCGCCAGACAAATACTTACTGTGAGAAGTTGGCCTGATAGGTGATGTTTCCAATTCTGGAACCACCAGTTATCAGACCAAACAATCCCTTATGGTGTCTGGTTGTAAGTCAACCTTGTTAGACAAGCTATCCTAGGGGTAGCATGGACTAAGCAGCCTAAAGGCTTAACTTAAGAGGTCGTGTTAAGCGAGCTGTTTTACCACATACAATCCTGTAATATCAAATGAAAGGACACCACACAAGTATATATTATAAAAAATATATGTATTTATTACTAAAAACAATCCCCAGTATTCTTTATGAATAAAGGGGCACAAGCGTTAAATCAAAAGCACAGTTTAAACATACAAAGTTGCACAATTATGGATGAGGGCGGGGGCCACTCAAACCATATACTAAACAAGTGGTATAAGAGATACCAAACAAGTGGTATAAGAGATACCAATCGAACAGTGGTTAGGCCTAGGGCCTAGGGAATCGCTGGGAGCAGTCGGGACAAGCAATGCTGAAGTCGGGAGAGGCCCACGGGATTCGGGAGCAGTGCGGAAAGCGCACGCATGCACCAATGTTAACCAATGGTGCGTAAAAGTTGTAAAGTTAAAGTTTAAGGACACTTCCGCTGAACCTAGAGGAACAAAACTTAAGACACAGACCCTAGAGATGTGTACCAGTGTGGGAACACCGGCGGAGCAAAGTTACCTCACCCACAGGAAGCGGGTGCACAGGGTCGAAGTTGAGTCGGGTTTCGTCACGCAGGCTCTTGGTGCTTGAAGCTGAAAGGGCTGCAGGCGGGGTGAAAGAGAAGTGTCCGGTGGAGTCCAAGGGTGGACTCGAGTTGAAAAGTACCTGAAAGCAGAGGGGACAGAGTCTGGGTCACTCAGCAGTGACCAGGGTGGAACCAGGACGGAACCAGGCAATGTCGGGCGCAATCAGGTGGTCGTCGAGGAGCTTCTCTCCGCTGTCACGTGGGCTCTGGGGCATCTGCGATGTCCAGGAGCGGGTCCCGATCTGTCCCACGAGGGCTCTCACCGTCGGCGCAGTCGGCTTCAAGTTTGGAGCAAACAACACTTGGCAAGAGCAATCCACGCGGAACCGGGAGATTTGATTCTCACTCGAACCAGGAGGGTCAGAGTGGGGGCTCCCTTTCAGGGGAGCTGGCGCAGATCTGGAGCAACCAGATTCGCAGGTCGAATTTCAAAGTTCGTCGGCACAGGGGCCACTAGCCGGCTGGCAAGTGACCGGGCCAACGCGTTGAGCCAAAAGAAGCAGAAGGGCCCCACGCAGCACTCGTCGAGTGTGGAGGGCTGAACTTCGGTGCAAGTTTGGCTCAGGGTTGGGGCTTCTCAAACCCCGGTGTACAGCTTCGAGGGTCACTCGTGGGCTGCACTGTCAGCGTCTCGTGGTCAATTCAAGATGGCGTGCCCCACGCTTCCGGTCGCCTCCACGGGTCTCAGCTCTGCAGGGACTGTGGATCGGGCTGTAGGAAGGCAGGCAAGCTTGATCTCGTCGATCTCTGTCGCTCGAGTTCCGGCGGGAACTGCAACAAAGCAGACGTCGAAGGCTGGATGGTGCCTGTTTGCACAGGGTGGTCACTCCTTGACCACAAGGGAGATTCTTCAGTCTTCTTCGTTGAGTAGGATGTCGAAGGGTCCAGAGTTTCATTTCTTATGTTTCATCAGGATAATCTGAAGTGCATTGGCACTGCTCCCAGTCTTATACTAATTTTGGGGGCTGGATTACCTGCTAGGTCCCCTCCTATGGGTGGGACCCAGGAAGTGGGTGGATACACCCCCTTCCTTTGATTCAGGCCGCCCTGGCACGAGGGCTGGAGTGCCCCAGAACCGGTTTGGCCGGATTATGCAAGGGGCAGCCTTGTGCGCCCCAAGCAGTGTCTGGTTTCTTTCAAACCTCCCTGCTACAATCCACTATCTCCTGTCTGGAGAGTGGTAACACCCCCCTGCGACAGGAAACCCTTTGTCCAGGCCCCATTTGGCTGAGTTTCGGTCAGCTTCAGGGGGTCAGACTCTTGTCTGTGGCAGAGGCATCCATTTTGTGGATCTAAGGTCCTTTTAGAAATTAACCGCATTTAAGTAAAGTAACATGTCTTACCCCTCTAGAGGGGTGGAATGCTATCCCCGTCGCCAGAACTGGCGAGGGGATAGTATTCCAAATCGTATGACACCTTACACGACATGTTTTGATAAAGCCAAACCAGAGTTGCTATATAACCGCGAGGATTATAAGGCACTTAAGAGTATATGGTATGGCCTTATCCTGACACAGCTTAGGGAGTTGTTCCCGACGGCTGCAGACAGGCTCAGCTCATGCTAGAGCTCCATCTCACATTAAACCACGCACTCTGCCTCCAGGATTGATGAGGCCTTCCATAGGAGTGGCTCACAGGTTTATATGTGTCCAGATATAGGTTTAGATATAGGTATACTATATCTAAGTAAGGGGTGATTACACCACCTTACCCCAGCTGAGTGATCAGCCAGTTGTGTCAATTTAAGAACCAGCCAGGGGTGGCAAAAGATATGCTGCAGCCCCTGGTAGGCCTTGGTGGCCCCTATGCCCTGGGCACCTATAGTGCATTATACAGGGGCTGACAAGGAGTCCATTTCCAATTGTGGTATGTACCTAGGGTACATGGAATCCATTTTACAGAGAGAGCAGATGGCCTGGGGCCCTGATTAGCAGGGAACCAGGTCAACTAAGTCAAAAAAACAGCTAAACACAGGCAAAAAATCTGGGGTAACCATGGTCAGGTAGCCACACGCTTCTGCTCGTGCCCACGGCAATACTCCATGGGAGTGAACTACTCAGAAAAGGTGGGACATGCACCCACCATTAACCATTGGCAGGCTATCATTTTTAAATGACACAGGGAAGAGCCAATCCAAAGCGTGGGAGGAGTCAGGCGCCACATAGAACAGACAACTGATCGCCTAACATGCGCATTCGCATTCGCTGTTTAGGCTCGAGCTAGCAATAGACGCAAGATTTAGCCTTCTAGATACAAAAATAGGGAACAATATCTTTTCACACATTAGGCTTGCCCATCACTCCTGCAGTCACTGCTCTACAAGAAACAGCCAATCAGCTGTAGTGATCAAGGGCGCATGATAACCAACAATATATCCTCTCGTTATTCCCTCTGCTAGGTCCACTCTGTCTGAATATCCACACATACACGCATAGCTACACATGCCATGCACGGTCTCAAAAAATTACTAGGAGCGAGAACCATAATTGGCCATTCCATGGCAGTGATGCTCTTTTTTCATATAAAATAACTCTTCAGTATGGAACGGGTGACTCATAGGCTTGGCACAAGTTAAGATGGCGGCAAACGGAATTCTTAAACCATCTGGCAGGTTGTTCTATGACAGGTGTCAAATGTTCTTGATGCGTTGCCAAATGTGAGGGTGCTAGCTGCACGCAGAAAGACGCAAATGTGTACTAATTAGCATTTTGCTGACAGACTCAGCAGAGGGGCCGAGCACAGAATGGGCGCAGGTTTTAAAGTTGCCTCTGGCCTCCTGGCATTCATGGAGAGAAGTTTGAAGTCCTGATTGTTCCTCTGCATGAAGAATGCCCATTGAGCCCCAGCTGGTGCTTTTTATGGGGGCTATATTCTTATGCAATTATATATAAATCGATGAACAAAAATGTGACCCATAAAGAAAGTGACTCGTAAATGCCCTATAAATGGGAAGTGTGCTCGTAAGCTTATAGCGCATTCCCTATTTTAGGTGCAAGAGCACCTGAGCCTGACCACCTCCAGCCTCCCACCCCCTCCCTAAACGTGTTATTTTATATGGAGCACGATAGTGGAGTGCTTCCAGTTCATGTGAAAGTCATCAAGGCACTGCTAGTTCTAATGGTCTGACCTCGCCAGGGACACATGCTGTGTCATTAAAGAAACAGTTATCGTTCACCCACCCTTACTCAGTCAACAGCCTTCGGAGATGTCCGAATATCGCCCACTATATGTGATGCTCACGGGCCAAGCTTTGCTGGTCCACATGTATAAATGGTTGCCTTGTGTTTTACTATACATTGCCATTAGCAAGACAGCAGAGTGGTTTAAGCACTTGCTGCTGACAGTTAATGAATTACAGTTCACAGATTCGACACCCTACAACACGGCTTCATCCTTTTGTCTTCCCGAGGCCGATACATTGGGTAACATCAAAAAAAGATGTACGGAGTGTTCAAACTTTTCAAACACTCATCCCCGGTCTCACGTCTGGGTTTAATCCATCGTTATTTTGTGCGCCAAGTCACCCCAGTTTGGACTCGGCCATGTGTAAATCAGTCGTGACCCTGCTCACCAGGGGAACAGTCCAACCAGAACTGCCAAAACCAGGTCCTCCCTGGACCTGAAACAAGCATCATGGGACCGTTTTTGGGTTATTACTTCTCATCAGCCAGACAAGCTTGAATCTAGTGGCGCAGCGAGCAAGCGACCCACATCTCTGTTTGACGTAGCTGTTTGTGCTTTATAAGTGTCTGTATTATTATTATTATTATTATTATTATCTGAGCATACCCTTAGGCACTTAGGGCGCACATAGCAGCATCCAAAAATAAACATTAAATGCCCTCTGGGCTGACGTGGTGAGCAAAATAACAATGGATTAAACCCAGCTCTGTGACTCGCCGTGAGAGTTTGAAAAGTTTCATCTCTCCGTCCATCATTTTATTTTGTGATGTTGCTGTGTGCGCCCTAAGTGGCTAAGGGTATGCCCCGACACGGGTCCCTTGCTCGCTGCACAACTGGATTCAAGTTAGTCTGACTTTTGAGGGGTGATACCCCGAACCCGGTCCCATGATTCTTGTTTCCTGTCCAGTGAGGACCTGGCTTGGCAGTTCACGTTGTACTATCACCATGGGGAGCAGAGTCAAAACTGATTTGCATATTTTGTGATGTTGCTGATAAATTGGGTGCCACAAAATCTGGTATTCGTAGAACCAGGCTTTTGCACTGCATAGAAATAAAAGAAGCGCAGCTCTATGCTCGAATTAAAACTGAGTTATTATTAATTTCAGGAATACTTTCATCCAAAGAGGCTAAAATGTATACTGAGCAGGTTCTAGTTTGGGGTACAGTAGCTGCAAAGAGTCCTTACCACACGTGGGTAAGCTTCCAGACTGTGATGGTGGCAGCACGGGCGCTCAGCAGCAGTATGGTGCCTTTCGAGGCCTGGCTAAGAACCAGGCATGACGCAGAGATGGGTTTCCATGCTCGCAGTCCCACAGGCTCACTTTTTCATCAGAGCCCTCACATAGGCACCTTTAATCTCCGGCTTTGCCCGTACCCAGGTGGCCACTGCTGTGCCCCTGATGTTGTGGGTGTCCTAAGTTAACCAAGGGGTAGGGGATTCACCAGGTCTGGAGGGAGCGGGCTATATTTTGTGATACATCGCTGTTCGATTGTGTCAGGCAGGAAGACCAGTGGTGCTCCCTCTCTGGCCTGCCCTGTGGGATGGCTGTGGTGGCCTGAATTTGCCGTGCACCCAGGATTGCAGTCTCTGAGCCGAATCCCCCAAACCTTTAGGTACCTTCCTTTTTGATGACTTAAATAATATAGAAGCCAAATCATCCTGACATTCCTACAGATAAATCCATACTTCTCAGAATTTGAAGTAAATAATTGGAATCTTAGTCCTTCTAGGCTGCCTGACCTCGGCCTCCCCCGAGCTGGTCTACCCACTCAGTGAACCAGTGCAGGCCACCTCTACCTTGAATGCAGGTTTGCGGGCCGTTGCAGGATCCTATGTCGAGGATACGTTATAGTGGGGCTGTGATGTGAAGACCTGTGTCATTGTCAAAGATTCCATTGGCAAGAGGCATGTGATGCAAATTCCTACAAACACTGGGAAAATGACACAGTGCCGTGGGAGAGAAACTCAACAGACTAAGGCATGTTTAAAAGGGCTACTCAAGGGGGTGGCTAATAAGTGCTGCAGGCCTGCTAGTAGCATTTAATTTACAGGTCCTGGGTACAGAGAGTAATACTTTACTAGGGGCCTATAAGTAAATGAAATATGGCAACTAGGTGTAAGCCAATTTTACCATGTTTAAAGGAGAGAGCACAAGCACTTTAGCTCTGGTTAGCAGTGGTAAAGTGCCGAGGATCCCAAAGCTAACAAAAAAAAGTCAGCAAAAACAGGAGACGGGAAGGTAAATATTTTGGGGAAAACCATTGCAAGGATGTCAGGTCCAACATACAGTAAATCTTAAACTGAATTGTTTAAAACATCAACTTTCTGACATACCCTCAAAACTGATGTATACCATGCATGAAACTTGATGCCTTTTATTATAACTAGGAAGTCACAAGCTTGCTTAAAAAAAAATCATCTTTGCTGGACATTCAGCATGAGCCTCATGCTTATGTAAGGTGAAAAGTCACATAGGCAATTTGACCACCATTTATCATGACCGCACCCCTATTCAAATGAGGGGGTGCATCCTTTCAAGAGTATCCGCTCGGGGTACAGCAGGTGCAACCTTTTCTAGTATTGCTCAACGATCAATACAGGTGCTATTTGGTCAGTCATTATTAACCTATTTTTTAACACACAGCTTCTCACCGCATTACTGCCTTTTCTAAGCACTGTAAATAACTGGCTTCAGTAGTAATCGGTGTTATTGTATTCAAGTGACAGACCTTGGAAGGAATAAAAGGCCTAGGTGGCCTTTCTTGAATTTTGAATTTTAACTTGTGGCCTGCAGATCACTGCAGATGTCAACGTCAAGTGATGATACCGTGAACCGTTTGACTTGCAGCAGTTCATGTCATTTGTGCTCTTGTAAAGTGCTTTTGGCCACAAACCTGTATTCTCCCCAGCCCTTACGTGTATGTACTGTAGCGTCCTCCCCAGCCTGAGTACTGTTTTAAGTATTGCGCTCACCTCGGAGCGAGAGTAACGTCGCCTCGAGGTCCCACATAGGCTCCTGTAGTCCTCAGTCCACAGCGCTGTGTCTCACGCGCTGACACCTCACTTCACCCACCTCAGCAGCCATCTTGAGCGAGGTAAGGGTGGCGGTGTAGTCGTTGAACCCCGCGCACCCTCCTCCCACTTCCCCATGTATAAGGGCACTAGCTTTCCCCGTCCGCGCAGCGGGCGGGCGCAGCGGGCGCGCCGAAGGCGCTCCAAAGGCAAGCCCGTCTGCGCCCGTTCGCGCCGGGCCCGGGCCGAGGGCCATACCCCCTGGCCGATTGCTCTGTACCTCAGACCTATTCTACTCGCGAACGACCCTGTTAGAACTCAGACCATCGGCCGACTCGACTTGTCCACGACGAGATCCCTCAAACACATCACATGACCTTGGTGCGACTTGCCCACACTGCAGCTACTCTATCCCTTTACATACAGCTATCGTGCATTCTAAGCATTCGACCATTACTAAAGACCAATCGTTTCTAATAGCACTCATCAACGCCCGCTCACTATGCAAACATAGCCAAGAAGTAGCCGATCTCATTACTGATAACAGGCTTGATATTCTTTTTGTTACCGAAACCTGGACTAATGAGTCATCAGAACCAGACTTAGTCACCGCGGTTCCTAGCGGTTACAAAGCTTATCGGCAGGACAGAGCCAGAAAAAAAGGAGGAGGTCTAGCTATTATAGCTAGAGACCGCTTCACCGTCACTATCACTCCTATTCCCTCTATTCATTGTGAAGCACTACAGTTTAGAATAAAGCTCTGCTCACTATCCAGCTTTAAGGGAGTATTGATTTACCGCCCCCCAGGGACAAAAACTGGTTTCCTTGCCAATTTTACCACAATTATGGAAACTTTAGCTACAGAAAACACGCTAACTGTTTTAGGAGACTTCAATTTCCACTTAGACCAGGCTGATCAAACTGATACAGCCTCTCTTATAGCGGACATGGAAACACTGGGGCTGAAACAATTAGTCGCCAAGGCCACGCACTTAGCGGGCCACACTCTAGACGCTATATTCTCCAATGTGGACGGCCTCCAAATAACGGACATCCGTCCAATGCCATGGACCGATCCCTATGCCATATTCGGTACGATTACCACCAACTCCTTACAAATTATGAAACCCGCCACAATAGACCATGCCTCCTTTAAAGATTGGAAGAATATCAATCCAACTGAGCTGAAAACACAGTTGGACAACACCAGTCCATCGATTTCCACTGACTCCAACGTGGCCACACAACAATTTTACACTTGGCTTGCTCAGGCTACCAAGAACACCGTCCCCATTAAAACTCTGTCCAGGAATAGATCAAAACCGACTGCCCCATGGTATTCCAACGAGCTAAGACAGCAAAAACAAATTAATAGGAACCTGGAAAGATGCTGGAGAAAAACCTATGACATAGCAAGCAAGAAAGTCTATAAAGATGTTCTGGCACTTTACAAATCCATGATCATTAAAGCAAAAAAACTATTTTATACCAATCAAATTGATCATGCCAAAAACTCCAGCAAACGTCTATATGAAATCACTAAGACACTGGCAGGAAATGCCCCCGACCTTATTCCCCCTCCTTCCCAAGCTCTCTGTGAGGCCTTGGCAAAATTTTTCTTCACTAAGGTGGACGATATTTTTCAAGCTTTCACATCTAAACCATCTATGACGAACGCCGCTCCATCTTGTCCACATCAGACTACTGTTTTTACTAGTTTCCAGAAATTGACAGATGACCACATAAAAAGCATAGTCTCTTCTATTAAAACAGGCTCTGCTCTAGACCCCTGCCCTTTATCAGTGTTACCACCAGTCCTGGACTCCATCATACCAACGCTGACACAAGTCTGCAACTCCATCTTGTCCTCAGGGAATTACCCCAATTTACTAAAGAAAACTTTATTGAAACCCCTACTAAAAAAACCTGGCCTAGACAAAAATGAACTCAAAAACTACAGGCCCATTGCGAGTCTACCGTTTTTGGCCAAACTGGCCGAAAAGGCAATGAATTCCCAACTCTCAGATTACATCGAGAAACATCGATGGTTGGATGACTCTCAGTATGGCTTTAGGAGATTTCACGGGACTGAGACCGCCCTTATCAAGGCTGCCGACGACGTCAGGGCCATAAGGGATCATGGTGGGACTGCTATTCTAGTCTTACTTGATCTGTCAGCAGCTTTCGACACGGTCGACCATAACACCCTGGTCGATCGTGTCGGAAGGCTAGGCATCAGTCACTCTGCCAAAGACCTGCTTGCCTCCTTTCTCGCTGAAAGAACTCAAGCGGTCACCCTTGGACCGTTCCAGTTGGCTCAACTCACATTGCCATGCGATGTCCCCCAAGGCTCATCCCTTAGTCCGACACTATTTAATATCTATGTGTCGGACCTTGCAAATGTCATCAGAGCACATGGGATGAGCCTAACATCTTATGCGGATGACACACAGCTGGTTCTGGCCATTAAGGGTGATGGAGGACAGGTGGCCCACAACTTCAAAAATGGAATGACGGAAATAGGAGCATGGATGGCCACAAACTGTCTAAAACTCAACTCAGAGAAGACTGAGGTAGTCATCTTTGGACCTCTTCTCCCAGAATGGCCATCATGCTGGTGGCCACCGGCCTTTGGTACACCCCCCATCCCAACCGCAAAGGTCAGGAATCTGGGAGTCATTTTCGACAATGGTCTCAGCTTTATGGACCATGCAAATAAAGTTGCGACAACGGCCCATTACAAATTAAAAATGATAAGGAAGATTAGCCCCTTTCTCCCAGAGGTATTAATCAAAACACTGGTATGTTCCTTAGTCTTGTCCTCACTAGACTACTGTAACGGACTCTTTCTTGATGCTCAGGCCAGGGTCATAAACAAGCTTCAGTCCATACAGAATGCGGCGGCACGCTTGCTCTCTGGAACTGCCAAATTTCACCCTATTTCAGAAACAAGACAATATCACTGGCTCACCATCAAAAATCGAATAAAGTTTAAGTCCTTATGTATAGTCTATAAAACCCTCAATAACCAAGGACCCCATACTCTGAAGGATCAACTAAAACTCTACATTCCCCGCAGACATCTTCGATCTTCGGAGCTGCATCAATTAGTTATTCCTCGATCAAAGACGGTGTCATGGGGTGACCGCCGTTTTCTTGTGGCTGCTCCTAAACTATGGAACACACTTCCTCAACACATTAAGATGAGTCCCTCTCTCCTTCAGTTTAGGAAACTTGTAAAGACATGGCTGTTCAACCAATGAAATTATCTGCACAACTAGGAAACAAATGAATGGTCTAGCGCCGAGACGCCTCAGGGTATTCGCCGCGCTCTACAAATGTCAAAAATAAAATAAAATAAATAAATACTCGCCATTGACTACACCTCACACGGAGCTCAGCATAACACTTCTTTATTCGTTCACTTTGCTACTCTCTAACACTTACATCACAGCTCCACGGAGTCCATCAGGAGCCACCAGGGTTTCGTCGTTGCTAACTCACACCACACGACATCTACGACCCACGAAGAATTTTTAAAAAGTTCAGAAATATGCACAATTACTATGGGACATTTGCTGCTAATTGACACTGGCAAATGTGGAGATTTAGGGATGGAAATACCCAGTGAAGGGTGCCAGGTACTCTCTTTTCCACTGTTAACAGCCAGGGTGACGGCGCTTGTAAAATGTCCTTTCAGCACCTCTTTCCCTTAAATGAGCACTCAAGGCAGAGGGAGGGGTGGGTGGTGGGTGAATTAACACCTCCATGGTTCAAGTGCAAGTTTTTATAGGCAGTTCAGTCACACATCACACCCTCTGCTTTCCAGACTACAGAAGTCCCCATAAGTACTCTGGCCTGTGGTGGTTCACCTTGAGCCTCTGGGGCCATTCAGTGGCCCCATAACTCAGAAAAGGCTGGACACAGGTGTTACCAACCGTCCCTTTGGAACTGAGTTTTGTGCAAACACCGTGGCTCTGATGTCTTCCACCTGATACATAGGGGCATAGCTTAGTTAGTTAGATTCTAGGGGTTAGGAACAGAAATTTCCCAACCATCACTGCCATTGATATAGCAAAATGGATAAAAACAATTTTGAATTTAAAAGGCTTCTCTGCAACACATAAGTCTTCCAGTTGTTTGTGTAAGAGGGACGATGAAGGGTGGGTGTATGCAAGCTCTGGAAAGTTTCATATAGATGTGTTTCTGTGCTATGAGGGTGTAACCCAGACCACAAGTCGGGGTTACACACAGGTTGACAGTGGCCAGCCTTTATTTTCACATGGTGGACACTGTCCACCCTGCCAAGAAGTTGGGCTTCACAGAAATAGGCTGAATTTGTCCAGGTGTAATTTTCAGACACCAGGTCACATTCAGGAGTGCTTGCACATTGCCTGCTTTCTATTTCCAGCAACAATGTTCAACACGTGTTATATAAGACAGTGAGGTGGTGTAAGAATCAGATGTCCTTCGTAGCTCACAGTACTATAATAGGACTACAATTTATGAACTGCAAGTAACAAAAGGATCTCTGTATTGAAAACAGTAACCCACTTAGCCATCTACATAAAATAAAAACCTGTCATCTGCATGTTACATTATGTGCTTTGTAGGAGACACATCAGCCCTCTATGCTACTTTGATTCAAATCTGGGACTACACAAAACACAGATCAAAAGCGTAACCCTGCAGAGTTATCTTACCATTATTATTGTTCCCTGAGATTTACTGGGCACACAAAGATCTCTGCAACGGGTTCCTTAATCCCATAAAATATTTAAAATGCAGACTTTGCGACCAATTAAGCAGACCAGATCAACAGCATGCTTCTCCTTGTTGCCAATTTCTATTTGGCAGGGTTTTAAAAATAATTAATTGTATTAGGTGAGGCCCAGATTTTACATTCGCCTTGTGCCACTTTTTTGGCACAACCCAGATGCAAAATCTAATTTGTTAAATCTTGTTATGCACTTAAATGTACGCATAACATACTTGATAAACATACGTACGAGGTCTTAATATCTTATGTCACTTCTTTTAATGCCAATTCCAGTGTTGTCACTTCCTGTGATGCCAAGTGCGGTCACCTGCTGTGACGTCTTGCGCAGTGATGCCACGCGCCATGATGTAACTTGTATACAGCCTAACTTGGTTAGTCCCCCCACTTCTTTTTTAGGACCTGTGCCCTGTGGAAACCCGACCACATACACTGCTAGCCTGACTGGAGGCCCATGTATCTAACTACATACACCAAAATCCATTTATTAGAGTGGTGTCGCACCCCAAAGACCTCCCACCCAGGGGGAATACCCTGGGGTGGAATGCCTGGTAGGAACACAAAGGAAAGGGTTAGGGTTATTCCCCCTAAACTTATAAATACTGTCATTTCACTGCACTTAGTCATGGGGGGCCCTTGGTATTGGTAATTCAGGGTGCGAGGAATAATCACCGCCCTTGATAATTGTGAGCACAGCTCTGCACGCATAAGACTACTTGTATGATCCGTGCAAGAATTGCGCCATCCACAGTACAGAGCCCCTCTCCATATCACTGGGTCCGGTCGTGAACTCGGACACATCCTTTCAAAGTTTGGAGAGTGTGTGACTGAGTAATCATGTGTGAGGGCTGGCTCCCCGAGCAGTCCTGGCAGGCCGCAGATGTGGACAATCGCCGCAGTCATGGAGAGCCCTGCACTCCAGCCTCCTCGCGCCAAGACATCCTCTCGCGAGACTCTGTGTCCTAGACGGACGCGGCCTTCTTGGGGTTCATCCAAAGGATACAGCAAGCAAACACAGGACACCATTTAATGGTATTGAATTTATAAACTCTGAGACGGATGAATGTTTGAGTTAGCCACGTCAGGATTCATATTGCGATTTGCGGTTCACGCACAAATGCCAGCAGAGATTGTTTAAATCGCTGAGTCTTGCG
Organism: Lissotriton helveticus; assembly: GCF_964261635.1. NCBI lineage: Eukaryota > Metazoa > Chordata > Amphibia > Caudata > Salamandridae > Lissotriton > Lissotriton helveticus. The sequence goes on along the minus strand of NC_136059.1, from coordinate 171,806,468 downwards.
AGCAAATTCTATTTATAGTTCAATTACTTCAGCTAACACATGCTTTTGTTTCTCATTTTCTTTCTTTCTCATCTCTTTACAAGTTGCTTTCTCCCACACCCTTCCAGGCGTATCCTTCTCCCCTCTCCCTGCTTTGGTAGGGGCGAAGCTTTGCTAACAGTACCTTCTGCAGTAGAGACAGGACACAGTCATCACAACGCAGCTGTTACCACACATAGCCTTTATCACGCATGCCTTACAACACATGCACCGTTACCACTCATGGCCTTTGCCACACATGTTCTTACAATGCATATGGCTTTACCACACATGCCTTTACAATGAATTATGTTGTAAAGGTATGTATGGTAAAGGTATATGTGTAGTACTGGTGGTAAGTGCTTATGCGTGGTAAAGTTGGTGAAAGCTGTCATTAGTGGAAATGGAGAGACCCTTCTGATTCCTCTGTGCAACGTGTGCCGTGCCTCAGAGGAACTTATTTTCATGAACAGTGGTCCTTAGACAAGGGAAAGAATGTTGAGGGAATAAATATAGACTAAATAGAACTATATTGTTATGAAATGTCCAGCAGGACAGTTTAATATCTTGATAACAATAATAATCACAAAGGAATAAGACACAGAGTGTGATGGACGTGGGACACCAGCCGATGTCCGACTAACACACTGGAGGGACACAAACAAGGTAAAAAAATAGTAGGCAAAATCGGGTCATCTGAATATCATGAACCATAAACAGATAATCCACAGTATACACATATGCATGAACAATTTATATCAACTATGCATTTAGTGCATTTCGGTCGACGACGTTTCGAACCATAAATAATATTGGTTCATCCTCAGGACAGAAAATGATTGCCAAGGGGATTGAGATGAAATGGGTTCAGCGCGATATGCTGGATGGAGGAATTTACACGCGGTGGGGCCAAGAAGAATGACGGGAAAATCAGCGGGAACGATGCCCTTGTCCCAAGATCGGATAATGGAATAATGCAGGTCCACAATGGGGGTCCTTGCTTAGCGTGAGGAAACTTCAGAACTGCCTGGTCGTCATAGAGAGGTAAGGGACTATGAGATAAGTGCTTTGGGCTGGATATTTTTTTTAAGTGCTGGGAGCCAAGGGTGAGAGAAGGCACATAGAAGTCCACTTTTAGGGCTCAGGGCTGAGGAGGGGTATTTTTTAAAAAGCGCTGTGGGTGGTCACGCAGGGGTCTGCATTTAGGGCTCAGGGCAGGGGAGGAATATTTTTAAAAAGGGCCGGCCGGGGCACCAGGAACAAGTTTTAGGGCTCAGGACACTGGCAGGGAAAACCTTTAGGAGGCATATGCCTTTAACATTCATGCCTTTACAATGAAATTTGAGGCATCTGTGGTAAAAGCATCTATGTAGTAAAAAAATGCGTGGTAAAGGTTATGCTCGGTAATGGCATTTGCGTTGTAACACTAACATGGTAAAGGCATGCATTGCAACGGAATGTGTAGTTTTGTTATTCATCCGTCGAGAACGAGTCTACCTTACAGGTTGCCCTCTGCAGGGGTGAAGTCTCTCTCGTTGCCCCCTGTGACGCACAATACATTCTTACAGTGGTGTCTGTGGCTCTAGAGGCCCGGCCTGTCACATTGTGTCCATTGTAGGAGCACTCCATCTCCTCAGCCGTTTCAGTATTGTAAAGCTAAATCTCCCTCATCGTCTCCACTGTAATAGGGGTGAATCTTCCCAGTCGTGTTCAGTATTATAGGGGACAAGTCTCTCTCAATGTCTCCATTGTCATAGGGGCCAAGTCTTCTCACTCATTGCCAGTGTTATAGGGCCTAAGGCTGCGTCATGGGCTCCACTGTAATAATGACCCACCTCCCAAGTTGTCTCTACTGATGTAGGGGTCAGATCTCCTCAGTCCTCTCGTGAAAAAAAATCTCCCCGATCATCTTTACTGTCATAGGGACCTGGTCTTCTTAGTTGTCTCCCGGATGATGGAGACTTAGGACCTGATTTAGATCTTGGCGGATGGTATATTCCGATACAAATGTGATGGATATCCTGTCTGTCGTATTGTAGTGTAGTTCCTATATTCCCAATAGGCTCTGCGCATTGGAATAATATATCCTATAGATTTGACGTAGGACTTAAGTCAATAGGTCTCTATCGAATATACTAAACTTAATTGTGAGTGCCAGCTAGCTCAGAGGTCACTAGAAACTTTCTCGAATTCACAAGAAAGGATTAGTTTCTGACAAGCGCATAAACATGACAAATTTGTTTCCCAAAGAATGAGAAAATATCTCTGAGTCGTGGAAACAATAGATAACTATTTTACTCACTCAATCGTGCATGCTTCGTTTCTACAGAGTTGCAGAGAAATAGAGAGACGGGCATTATCAATAAAAGATTTATTGAACAGTCTTTTTTGTCATGCAAGAGAGGTGAACTGCTACAATCGTTAGACAGAATGCAAAGTATAATGCGTACAGCGAGAATAGTATTATAAAATATTACTGTAATAGCATTGTATGGTTTCTAAGCCATATAAAAATACATACATAAATAACATAAACTAAAATACTCAACTGGTGCTTCTAAAATACTCCTACCCTAATGTACCTAACCTAGGTCTAGTACATGGGAAGAAGTAAGTATGGTCTTTAGAATAGGTTTGGTTTTTGCCAAGAATCTACTAAAGGTTTCTCTAGGTTCTAATCAGCTCCATACCTTAGCATGAAGGAGGTTTGGTATCTTTGTCTCCGGACTCGATTTCCCAACACCCCGCAAGGGGAGTCAGAAACACTGCAGCTGGATTCTCGGCAGAGGAGGATAGCTTCTGATCAGTGCGTCAGCTAGAGAGTTGGCTTCCTTCGGCACTTGCTGTAGCGAGCTGCGTTGGGCAAGTAGGTCGTCAAACTGCTCCAAATCACCGTGCCGTGCTATAGCAAGTGAAGGTATATTTATACCTCGAAGGTGTTTAAGAATGCCATGTTTGACGTAAAGTCGGGCATATGAACGTCATGAATGAACCCCTAAGGAATAGATGTTCATTGTAAAACTGAGTTCTTGGAGAAATCAATATTCAAGCAAGGGGAAGTCCCTAATGGCTTAAGCTGGTTTTCCAAAAAATCGTTGTGACGTTTGGTGAACGGATGGCAGTAGCCATGCCTGTATTTGGGTTGCATGAACTAAGCATAAATAAGGGCTTGATTTCTATGCCTATATAAGGGCAACGTGAATTGTACCTATATAAGGGCATGAATCGGGAAAATCCATTCGGAATCTAAAATGCCATACAACAGTTTAACCAGTGCATTTTATCCTGTGGCAGTTGTAATATGGTGGGCGGGATATCCATCACGTTTGCGTAGAAGTATCCCATTTGCCAATATCTAAATCAGGCCTTAAGTATACATAATTGTGTCCCCTGTTATAGGAGCCAAATCTCAATTGTTTCTGCAATCGCAGCATCTATATCTCCCCAGTTAGTCCAACAATAGAGCACATGGATGGAAAGGTGCTCTTCGATATTACTCTCTAAGATTGCCTTCCGACTTCACACGTTGCTGTGGATTTTTCCATGTTCGTGGCATTTTTAACTCAAGTTGGCAGGCTACTATTTGCCTCTAAAGCAATTTTTGTTTCATAAAAGTTACAGTCCCTGAACAAAACATGATAGTCTCACCTTTTTCTTGTTCCCCTGCCTGACCCAAATGCAGTCTTACCAATAGGATCTTTGGAAGAAGTGAGAACTCTGGCATTTTGCTCGGATGGTGTGGGTTAGATGTTTAACCTCTTCTAGCACCTGATAACTGTTCCATGCCTAGTGTTGCCTCGTGGCAGTATTTGTAATATCAGTAGTGACTGTGAGCAAGTAATGATAGAGTTGTAACTCCAGGAGGCATTCTTACTAAGGTACCCCTTCACGAACGCAATGTAAGGCTAGCCAATAGAAGATTAGTGTTCTCCATGCAAGGGTTATGCTGTTTATTTTTTTGGGTTTCTGTTTTGCAAAAATCAAAGCATGCCTGCGTACAATGGAAAGAGTGTTGGGGACTTCAGGGGAATGTGCCAGTCAAACTCATTATTATTACCAGATCAGGTACAAGGAGTGTTTACTATAGAGCTTTCGGTCCCAGTCCCAGTAGGACATTTGATCCCTCCACCTCTTGACACAAAAGGCCCTAGGTGAGCCATCTTTCAGTAGAAAGCTAGAGCGACTGATATTGGTCTCAGTTGCCACCAGTCGGTCTTAACGCATGGTGCCAAGTGCAGTAGCTGAGCAACTACGGAAGGTCATCAACATCTCCTTTGAAACAGCGACATTCCCGGAAAGCTGGAAGCACGCCAAAATCAACCCCCTCCTCAAGAAGCCCAAGGCGGACCCCAAGGACCTCAAGAACTTCCGGCCCATCTTCTCGGCAAAGGTCATCGAGAAAATCATCAACATACAATTGGCCCGCCACATGGCAGACAACAACATCTTGGACCCATCCCAGTCCGGATTCAGACGAAACCACAGCACCGAGGCAGCCCTCATCGCGCCACAGATGACATCAGGCGCCAACTAGACAACGTCAAAACATCAGCCCTCATCCTCCTGGACCTGTCAGCCGCCTTCGACACGGTCTGCCATCGCACTCTAAAGACACGCCTCCTAGAAGCCGGAATTCAAGAGAAGGCCCTTGACTGGACCACGTCCTTCCTCTCCGGCAGAACCCAGAGCGTCCGCCTCCCACCCTTCCGATCAGAAGCCACCGACATCATCTGCGGCGTCCCCCAGGGCTCATCTCTCAGCCCGACGCTGTTCAACGTCTACATGGACCCCCTCGCACAAGTGGCCCGCCATCACAACCTCAACATCATCTCCTACGCCGACGACACCCAGCTCATCCTCTCTCTCAGCTCATCCTCTCTCTCACGCAGGACCCACACACCACCAAAACCAACCTCCACGAGGGAATGAAGGCCGTCGCCGATTGGATGAGTAGTCGTCTGAAGCTGAACTCGGACATGATGGAGGTCCTCATCCTCAGACCCACCCCCTCAGCCTGGGATGACTCCTGGTGGCCGACCACACTGGGAACAGCACCAACACCCACTGACCATGCACGCAACCTAGGATTCATCCTCGACTCCTCCCTCTCCATGTCTAAGCAGGTCAATGCCGTCTCCTCCTCCTGCTACAACACGCTCCGCATGCTCCGCAGGATCTACAAGTGGATCCCGACCGAAACAAGAAGACCGGTGACACAGGCCCTCGTCAGCACAAGACTGGACTACGGCAACGCACTCTACGCAGGAATCCCAGCCAAACACCTACGACGACTACAACGCATCCAAAACGCCTCCGCCCGACTGATCGTCAACGTCCCCCGCCGCAGCCACATCACCCCCAACCTGAGAGACCTACACTGGCTCCCCGTCGACAAGAGGGTCACCTTCAAGCTCCTCACCCACGCACACAAAGCACTCCACAACGCCAGACCAGCCTACCTGAACAGCAGACTCAGCTTCTACACCGCCAGCTCCGCTCCGCCAGCCTCGCCGCTGTCCCCTGCATCTAACGAACTACCTACGGCGGCAGATCCTTCTCCTACCTCGCTACCAAGACCTGGAACACCCTCCCTACCCACATACGGCAGACCCAAGACCTACTCGCCTTCAGAAGACTCCTCAAGACCTGGCTCTTCGAGCAGTAGCAGCACCCCCCCCCCCTCCCCATAGCACCTTGAGACCCTCACGGGTAAGTAGCGCGCTTTATAAGTACTATGATTGATTGATTGATTTAGGGAAGCTTCTTACCTAATTGATGGACATTGGTGTTTTAGTGGCCCCAGATCCATACACGTTCTGTCTCTCAGTCGGCACCATTGAACCTCACTCAGGAACTAGGAGCAGATTAAGTAAACCAGAAGTGGTGTGGTCAGTGCTACGTCCAGTTGTCCTCACAGCAGTATTGCCCCCTCTTTCCAGATTGGGGAAGTACCCTTCTTGCCCACCTGCCCAAAGAAGCGAGCTTCCGCAAAGACCGAAGCTGCCGTTTGTAGCTAGCCTATGGTAATCTACCGCTTGTCCTCCCTCATCGGATCTCCAAGAGTCGTCACAGAGAAAGCATCACCTGCTTCAAGAACTGCTCTGATGTGCACTTTTGTGGATGTGGTGTGAGGCAGTGTATGACCCTCGTCCCTCTTCCAGTTCAGGGTGCCATCCCACCTGGTAGATGTAATCCAACTGCACAAGCCCCTGCGTGCCTAACCCGTGCAGTGAAGAACTTCAGTGGGTGTGGGCGCCCCGGCAGAAAAGTTCTGCAGTTCTGATGACTTCCTTCTGCTTGGTGAAGAGCGACACCACCTGACCTGCAGGAGCTAAAACCTTTGTCCACAGTTACCTGAACAATGCATACACCGATGTCACTAGGTGGACATCTTTTTCAGTATGTGCTCTTACCAGATTATTTCCTTCTTAACCTCTGACTAGATCTTTCCTAAGTGACAAGATTTAGTATATAACTTTTTGTCCTGTGTGCCCCTTTAAGGGTGAGGCTAGGTTGTTTGACCACCCCTGATTATAGGTGAACAAACCCGCCTCAGAAGCTAAAACTTCTCCTGTGATTGGTTCTCGGTAAATTGAGGCGTGAGTAGTGAGCCACAGAGCCTACTGTTTGCCACCCATAGAGCCTGCGGATGCCCTCGACTCTCATTTAGGGATCATGTCCTGGCAACACCTGTAAATATCAATGAAATTTCACAAAATTAAACGCCCCGCAAACCTGATCCTCCATCTTGGTGCCCTTGCATTGTTTTGCACCCCATGAGGTAGACGTGTTATAGGGAAGCCCCCACACAATGACAATGAAGGCTGCAGGGTTATAGCCCTGACAGAGATTATGAGTCCTGGACTGTGCACGAGACCGACACTGACCCACTGTGATCTTGGGCGAGAAGCATTAACACTCCACTAATAGTGCAACACTTAAGCTCCACATCAAACTGAGACCTTCTAATATTAGATGCAAAGCCCCCAGCTGGTAAAGTCCTGCTCTGCGGAAGAACTGCACGGGGCTAGCAGGTGAGGCAGGGGATTCAGACATGCTTTGTAGTGAGCAGAGATTTTCTTTCTCCAGGGATAAATGGTAGCAATTATCTTGGGCATTTAGGATTTATTTAGAGCTATCTGAACATCTGTACTGAACTAATCCAGAGACAGGCAAATGTTGCCAAACAAAAAACTCAAGTAAAAAAAAACGAAACACTTTTCTTGCCTTGATCTCTCCTTCTACATCAAGTCGACATCAGCTTTAGGGGCCTCACTCCTTGTCCATAGGAGCGATTCTCACCATGATCAAAAGAAACAAACAAACAGCTGATGATACGGCAAGTGAGCGGCTCACAGCGGCCAGTGCATCAGATATAGCAGAAAATAGTTTCACCAAAACTGCCTGCGATACGTAATGTACCCACTCTGTACCCCATAGGTATCTAAAACATAAACCACTGCTCATCTCTTCCACATAGCCAGGAACCTTCGAGGTAATGTGGGCACAAGGGAACGTGCTGTACCCTATAAAACTTCAATCACCCTGCCAGCCTCGCAGTCCGAAGCCCATGCCAGTCATCTGACAGCCGGGCTAAAGCGAACTGTTGGAGCAATGTCAAGTCGAGCATAGACCATTAGGTTGCTTTGCGCAGAGCCCATGTGTGACCGTGGACATAATAACCTCTGATTTCAGGGTTGTGGGGAGGTTCTTAGCTGATTCTCAGTTCTTTTGGGACCTTCGAGTCCTCTCTGTGAGCCGGGGGCGCTGACCTGCACCGGTCCAGCCCCGTCCATCTCCCGCCTCGAGACTCCCGGGGCGGCCATCTTGAAGTGCAGCTTCCAAGCCCCGGCCTCGGTCCCTGCCAGCCTTATCATTGCACCGACCTGTGACTAACATCTGCGACCCTCAAAGCTTTCTGGAATATGAAAATTATACGAGACGGAGCTGAGAAGTTGAGTCAGTCTCTGTTTCTTCGTTTTGAAGCCCCCCCCCCCCCCCCCCCCCCCTCCTCCGCCCTCCGTCCCAGTTTACGGGCTGGCGAGGAGCCGGCTGCCGGGAGGCGAGGTGACAGATTTCATAGTCAACTCAGGGCTACATAACATTCCCCCGCCCCACATACCCAAACCCGCAAAGGAAACACAGACAAATAGAGTTTGGGTACAAAAATTGCTGCAGGATTTATTTACATACAACATATGTAAAGATGGTGGGTTAGCTTACGGGCGATCCAGGACAGGCCGCATTCTCGCCACCTGTCCGCCTGTTTGAGCCAAACAGCACAGTGGCGAACCACCCAACTGCTGTAGAATATAATTAAATACTGACACACCCATTTGCTGGGCGTGACTAGGCAAACCCCCGGCTGCACAGGCCCACAACCGCCCGAAGGACTACTGGGGTGCCGACACGGATTCCTGCACCTCCCATGAGGTTACAGGTTAGGCTCTGGCACCCCTATGTGCCCACTGAAGTACATCATTTGCACCTCTCTTCTTCCGGATCGCCCCGTAACTCCGCCTGCAACGAAAAACAAGACACATTAAAACACCCCCACAGCCCCTACTCATGACACTCTGGGTAAGAGGACGGGAGGGAAAAGAGTGTCCCGCAAGATCGTACGGCGTCCGGGCGGCAAAGAGGCTTAGGATGGGGGCACCACAGCATAAGTACCCCTGAAGCCCCTCCCCGCCGCCCGGACGAGATTCTCGGCAAGCCGCCTCCTCCAACCGGTGAGGCGGATGTGCCGGACAGGCAAGTGGGGGCGGGACCGCCCTCCTTGACTAGGTACCCGCCCTCTTGATGGCCACTGCGTGGCCTCGGGCAGGCGCATAGTCAACTCAGGGCTACATAACATTCCCCCGCCCCACATACCCAAACCCGCAAAGGAAACACAGACAAATAGAGTTTGGGTACAAAAATTGCTGCAGGATTTATTTACATACAACATATGTAAAGATGGTGGGTTAGCTTACGGGCGATCCAGGACAGGCCGCATTCTCGCCACCTGTCCGCCTGTTTGAGCCAAACAGCACAGTGGCGAACCACCCAACTGCTGTAGAATATAATTAAATACTGACACACCCATTTGCTGGGCGTGACTAGGCAAACCCCCGGCTGCACAGGCCCACAACCGCCCGAAGGACTACTGGGGTGCCGACACGGATTCCTGCACCTCCCATGAGGTTACAGGTTAGGCTCTGGCACCCCTATGTGCCCACTGAAGTACATCATTTGCACCTCTCTTCTTCCGGATCGCCCCGTAACTCCGCCACAGCCTGTGCGGTGGTCACCGCTGCCGCACAGGCCCCCCACCATTGTTACTTATTCTACCTGCAACCTCTGCTCATGAGTTCTTATTTCAAGTCCAGAGGAAAGAGGTATAAGCCAACAGGCGAGAGGAGAACACCATCTCCCTCAAAGTACCCCATGACCTTTTCCCGAATCACGTCATGGTAAGAAAAACAGCCCACTGTGCTGCGAAACTTTGTCATGGCCGCATATATGCGCCTTCCTGCTCTCACGATAGCCTCGCTGGACTTAGCGCCCCGCCAATGTCTTCTAGGCACTGTTTCAGACCACCAGACTTCGCATTCGCGCAACATGCTGCCAACGATACCCAGGTCTGTCTGCAAGCAGCCGGTATCCCCTGCCCCCCTTGGGTTTTAGGCTGGGAGCGGCTACCGACAAGATATTGTTTAAGTTAGTTTGGCAGGGAGCCCCCAAGGCTGACCTGTGCAGGGGCTTGTATGGGAAGTAACAGCCACCACGACACCAATGTGCCTAACCACCCGGGAACAGTCCCAATGCCCCATGAGGGAAGACTATCCCAGGCCAGAGACCAGGTGATGGGAAGGGCCCCCCCTGCAGAGACTCTCCCCCGGAAAACAAGCGCAGTCACAGGAAATAATCAACTGCAAGATTACGCATAAGCGACTAATCCTCCCCCGGATACAGAGTCTATTGCAGTGCGCAAAGCATATTTTGGAATGACTAGCGAATAGGTCTTACAAGAGGCAAACTGGAAGCCTCGGGGACAGCCGCGAACACTTGCCCCCCCGGATCATACCTGAAATCCTAAAAGACTTCTCGGGCCCACCCCAAACCATTATTGGCAGTCCGTACTCTGGCTGTGGAAGCCACAGCTATTCTCTGTATAACTGAATAGAGTGTTACACTGACGGCAGCAGACTGCGGGTGAGCTGCCAGCGGGCCCCCGAGCCTCGGGAAAGAAGGCAGGAGATCCAAGAAGGGGGGGGGGAGACTAAACGAATGACCCTCCCAAGCATGGCAGACCACACATGTGCCTTAATCGAGGGTACCAAGTACTATTTCTCAGTTACGAGTTGTTGCCAATCATGCAGTGCCCCCTATAAACCTGTGATTGGTACTCATTGTTGCATGCCGGGCCACATCTAAACACCCTTCTTTAGACCCTAGTTTAAGATTAAACACTCTGAAAACTCCATCCGTGTACAGGTCAGAAGTAGCCTGAGATATCCACCCCACTAAAATCGTCTGGCCTAAAAGAACATGTGTAACAGACGCTTAGGTGGAAAGAGGAGTATTACGCCAGAGGAGCCAAGGAGGGAGGAGTCTAATGTAGATCCACTCAGCTATACGGGTGACACTAAATCTCAGCCTGGGCTATCAAACAATTAAACCCCAGGACATTCAAATAATGACAATCCTCCCGCTTAACTTACTGTAGTAAACAAGAGGACCCATACATGGCAGACGACGTCTGCGAATATGAAAGTGGCATAACCAGTCTATAGGTTTGAGACATGGCATAAGAATATTAGACTCCAGCACAACGCCCATGTTAGCAATGGACTAACAGAGACCGGCCGTTGTGCCTACCCATTAGGCTGAAGACCTCTACGTGGTGAATGGGGGCAAGGAACGTGAGTGCTTTGAAAATCATATACATAGAAGGATACTGGATTTTCTTTGAAGAATATCTGCGTGTCAGATACATGTCAAACCATCAAAATAAAGTAGACGTGCCATGCCTAGACGTCCGGATACTAAGTGACGGGTCCCGAAAAGCAGCACTATCACACGCTGCGTTTTCCCTTGGTTACTTTGGGCTGAACTCGCAAGGATTGGGTGCGAGTTATCTGAGAATAGGGCCAAGGGAGTGTCATAGGCAGCGCTAAGAGGAAGAATATGGGCCCCCAGGAAGGAGGTGGGATGATAAAATGCAGCCATGGTCACTTCAGCAGAGGAGGAATCAAGTGTCCTAGGAACCCCTGCACCTGCTGCAACTACGCTCTCGATTACGCCCGTCTCAGGGAGGGAGCGTCTTCGACAATGAACAGGTGAGGGTCTTATTCCAAATGCCTGTCCAGCATCCTGCTGTAATATTCTTGGACCAGTTCTATCACATGCTATGCCGATGACAAACTGCCACCCACAACGTAGAGATCACTACCTGCAATGCTGATCTATAGCTAGATCAGGGAGTGCCAATGCTAGAATAGAGACCAGTGTCAGCACCACTTCCCGCATTTACAAGGGCCACAAGCAGTCATAGAAACTCTATTGCTGGTACGGATGAGCAGGACAAACTAGGGTCTCATCTGCAACTCATGCTAAAACCCAAAGGAGAGTTCCAAACAAAATTGGACCGAAATTGGGACCAGTGACACCACCACATCCCGAATTTACAAGGGGCAAAAGCAGTCGGTCAACCTCTATTGCTAGTAGGGATGAGCAGGACAAACTAGGGTCTCATCCGCAACTCACCTTATAACACGATACCCTTGGACAGGATGTTGCACATTCAAAGCCGAATTCCCACTGAGCCGTGCTCCAAAACATATGAACACACCGGTTAACAATTATCTGCCTAGTGAGGCTCCCGTTAACACTAAAGTGTCTTTTGATATTCACGTATGAATATGTCCCATAAACCAGTGGATCTGCAATAATGCCAGAGAAGTGGCGACTATAATATTGGCACCTGTGTTAATCAGCTAAATTAATAGCCACTGAATGCGGTTTACTTGGGGAATCATTGCATGAAGTGACCCGAAATCCGGCCACAGATTTACCGAATAAATACCCTAAATAAATTTAAAGGTAATTTAAACATCTACAGGCAAACATTCAGGGGTGAGAACCGCGTATTACAAACAGTAGAGGTACCTGCTGTGTAGTCATAATCATTTAAGAATCATCAGGTGTACGACAGTCCGGGAAATAGAACATGCCCGTTTGCAAAACAGCACTCGCGGGCAAGAACGATGATATCCTGCAGTGCTGAGAAATGACATTCTATGAGAAAACGTGGAAAGGACACAAAATTCCAGCGTGTGCGGAGAAACTGAAACCGAGAGACTGTTCCCCCTGGTGGCCAACACGCACCACTGCCCAAGCAAAAGGCCGAGCGCAACAATTGCTAACGCATCCAAGACCAAATTATGCCCAGCAATTGCCGAAGTGCGGTGTTGCTGTAAACGGCACGAGAACCAACAAAAATCCAGCAGGCAAAGGGGTGGCCAGGACATCCAGCGAAAACGTCTCTCCGCTCCCGTCGTTGCCCGGCCTAAAGGCATGTACAAGCACCCTTGTTCTGTGTACCATGGCCTGGAGGGCGGCTGTGTGGACCAAGTGTACACTGCCCGACAGGGGGGGGATTAGGGGTGGTGGGTGGAAGGCCACTCCACCAGTCTGCCACTATAAAGACGTGCATGCCAAAACACAATCAAAAGCCAACATGCCTGTGCCCCACCAATAATTAGCCCTGAAGCCAGATGGCGCATCCTTACGCGGACATCTCGCACATAATTGCCTTTTAAAATGGCCGGACATGTACGCCATTACCCGCGTGCCCCGGACATGGTGAAGCGTACTTCCCATGCCAGTGGTGGCAAGTTGACGCCATTACCCACGTGCGCCGGACAAAGTAAGAGATACCGCCCCAGGAAATGGCCGGCTGCCCAGGAGCATGGAGTCTATCTTTCCAACAGACTGTAAAGATGTCTTTATCCTCTGATCGATATGTCACTGAGGCATACATGGAAAATAGTATAGTCGAGATCCGCCTACAACCTGTTTAGGACCAGCGCAAGGACCACACAAATCAACGCATTTCAGAATGCCATCCTCTACCATACCGGAAAAGAACAAAGCCGGAAATGAATAAGGCTGCCGAGGACAATAGCGCATCACTCCCCGCATGCTTACACAACCCTTGACCCTCGGACACCTGGAGCGAAACTCCCCCTCTAGCTCCAGCCACATTTTCTCTACCGCGCCAAAGGCACAACTGAGAAAACATGGTAGTTCGCACTTTAGCACGTTTCTAATTCATCATCACAAACAATATGCAGGTATATTTCTAAACCATAGAGACAATGATCAGCACACACCGTTGGTTCATATCCTTTTTTAACTACTTTCCTGCAAAATGGTAAAGCATTTAAGTGTTGTCAAAACGCATTGCGATTGCGACCCCACGATTTCTAGATGCTCTAGATACCACCACAGATGTCACTAATACCTCAAGTAGTGTGACATATGCCACAGAAACATGTCCACTAAACCTTCTCCTCAGGTATCGTTACTGCTAATGTGACGCTCGGACCCTGCGGGAAAGTCTGCGCTAGAACGTAGTGAGCGTCGCCACTGCAGAAGGACCGCACTGCCGAACGCAAACTCCAGCGCTGGCCCGGCGCCGCATACACCTGTGTAGTCGCCCAGGGTCACATGAACGCACCATGGGAGGACAATGCGAAGCCTCCGACCCGCCTCCCGACATGGGGACCCTGGCTGACGCCTCGGAGGCAGGGGGGTGGGGGAGAAATGAAGGACATGGTTCGAGTGAACGAAGGGGCTGGCCCCACCACCCCCCGACACACACCGCAGAAAACGCGAGGACGGGCTATACACCAGCGCGCCGACAAAAGCAGATTTTCTTAACCGGGCGGTGTTCTATTACACCACGAAAATATACAGCCAAGCCTCCCGGACGGACATAGGGGTGGGAGCTAGGTGCATGGTTGCTGGCAACGAACCCCGAGACAGGTGGTGCCGCCGACTGGACCCACTCCACCAAACCCAAATTGAGCCGCCCGTTGCTAGCGTTGCTGACAGGATGGGCCTGGGGCAGGGCAGTGAACAGCAAGGCGCGTAGCCATACTAAACCGTGGCGACGGAATGTTGAAAGATGCAAAGCGTAGCCTTTTGCTATCAATACTAATTGACCTAATTTTGGTGTCAATTGGGGTACATCTGCCCGCCCCCGCCCGGAAGCCAAAGCCGAAAACCAAAACTGCACTGCGACCGTTAGACTAAATGAGCCGACGCCGCGGCTCGAACACTGGTCCCCAGCTCCAGAGTCAGCAACTCTAACCGCTGAACACGCCTCTGGCTTCGAAAATGAGCCCATCGGGCCCCTATGCTGTTACTGTGCACAATACCTCCGTCAGACATAACTGACCCCCTAACGAAGAACCTATGTAACCCTTGCTTGGACAAAATGTCTCGGACAGATGAGAGAAAAACCCCCCCCACGAGCGCCGCCTCACCGTCGAAAGCCTAATACATTTGCAAGGCAGTCTCAAAACATCACACTGGTAAGTAACAAGAAAGGGACGGCAGCGACTCGAAAATGAACCTTGACGGTATTAAACATTAACTCCTAAACAGTGAATTCACACTAATACCCGGACGTAAGGATATCCCGCTAGACAGCCACACTTAGTGGTTTCCGACAGAAGGCATAGAGTAGCGGTGGACACTAGGACAGCAATTGCATTAGTAATCGCGCCCCCAATCAACCCGGGAAAGAAAGGATATCTGTGCCCTGAGGCACCGAATGCGGCACCGTGAATCCATAACATATCATAAAACCAACAATCACGCATGATTATGGCAAGCCGCACAAACATCTCGGCCCTAAAACCGAGAAAGCGCAAGAAAACCTAGCGTTCATGCAAACAAAACGCCTCTCAGCCCCGATTCCATGAGATGGGGGCCACGACCACTGGTCAGCTCAGCAGCACTGGTAAATATGGGGACAACACACTCGTATCTCCGCAGGCCCCAGTCACAAGTGCCGCCCCACTCCGGGGCCCAAATTAAGCCTTCTTGATCCCGTAGTCAGAAGCGATCAAAAGGAAACACTTTGCATGAACGATGGTATTCCTTGAATGCAAAATACACGGTACGTGCATAATGATGAAGCGGGTAAAAATTGGCTCATCCTTCACAGCTCCCCCCCATCAACATGAGTACAACCATAACGAGTCTTGGCCTTCGCCTGAAAGCCCGCGCACCACCAAGCATGCACTATCCCTTTGCCATAATCCTCACAAAAGAAACCAAGCAGCACGAGGATACGAACCTCCGACTCCGAAGAGACTGGTGCCTAAAACCGGATCCTTTGACCGCTCGGGCCACGCGCCCACCTGTAAATAACTGTACACATTAGAATACCACACACCGCGCCATACTTGAGGGCACTGCGCACAAGCACGATGTCGCGAGAAAGCATCCAGCTCAGGCCCCAGGTAGGAGCAATCAGAAGCGCCAGATGCACAGAGCATGGCTAAGCGTACACACGGAAAAACACGCTTACCCTACCCTTCGGCCACAGCCCCGATGATCGTAGAGGGTCGGCATCGGACTCCCGGGAGAACCATTACCCCACGGACAGTCCCACCACGCGGGGCTCCCCGGACCAGCCCGCACCCCCAAAGAGAATGCGAGGAAAATCAGACGACGAGGAAGGGGGACGGACGAGGCGAAGGAGGTAGGGAGAAATACACAACATTACACACCCACGCACAACCTGGGGAAGGTTCGACCCGCCAAAATGCAATATTTGTAAATCCTACAATTGCCGCCACAATACCACACAAACATGGCCACTCCAGCGCCGGAGAGATCACACAAAAGACGCCCAAACCTTTAGGGAAAACGGGACTCGGTATAGCAAATACAGCGGGGCCCGACAAGAACAGGCCGGGCCCGCGCTGACCGGAGGACAAAGACCGGAAGGAAAACCGGACGTCCCCCCCACAGCAGCCCGCTCTAGCGGGCCGCCTCGCCAGGCTCCCACCTCACACGGAGGGAGCAGGCGGCTACAGTAAGGGGGGGGGGGGAGAGGGTAGGCCCAAGGCCTCGCTCACCTCAACACGACGAGGTAGTCACAAAAGAGTGTCCCGCAAGATCGTACGGCGTCCGGGCGGCAAAGAGGCTTAGGATGGGGGCACCACAGCATAAGTACCCCTGAAGCCCCTCCCCGCCGCCCGGACGAGATTCTCGGCAAGCCGCCTCCTCCAACCGGTGAGGCGGATGTGCCGGACAGGCAAGTGGGGGCGGGACCGCCCTCCTTGACTAGGTACCCGCCCTCTTGATGGCCACTGCGTGGCCTCGGGCAGGCGCATTTCTGTGCCAGTGGGGCCCTAGCAGAGGCCGGGTTCAGGGTTGTAAGCACGCTCCTCTTTTGCCTCTACATAGATGCCAAAACATCCGATTCAAGCGGGAGACTCGCTTTCTTTTTTAGCCAAAAATTGATTCTGGCTGTTTCCCTCCTAAAATTGCCTCTGCTTCAATAGAAGTCAATGAGAGAAATGCATTCTCTCGATTATTTTCTTTAAATCTCCCACTTTTCTATTCTAAAATGTTGGCATGTATGCTCTACTGCAGGCTTTTAAATAGGTTCACATTGGGATCACAAATAGGCCAGAGCAACCCGAAAATAATGGCCCACGTTCACGGTGCACTGCCTGTCACAAAATATTGTATGGCTAGTATTCGGGATCGCACATCCATATAAAGACGCTGTCAATGGCAAAATTCTGCCACTGGCACATTGTATGCATTTTGTGGCATGAACAGGGTGCTCGTGGCATATGGGAGGCATTCCATACCAAAATTCAGACCCTGGCACAACAGAGGTAATTGTTGACCTACACGGGCATCTACTGCACGTTTTGAAATAAACGGGGTCAACGCCTGGGGAGTGTTTGTCTGCATTGACTTGGCACACCATTGAAGCACTCAGTAGACGTTTGCAAAAGATGCAGGGTTTTGAAGCATAAGAAGATTTACAAATTGACCTCCTTGGCAAGTTTAGGAGTGATTTAGCCAAAGGTCGCCAGATTATTTGCTTCCTGAATGATGGTAGGGGTGTCCAAGACTAGACTTTGTTGTGTGAGTTTCCTCCACTGGACAATGCAAGTTCTCTTGACATTCTGTCCAACCTTAAATCGGGTTCTCCACAGGATCCGTGCCCGGCCAAGTGTTTAGCGAACTTGGCACCTGTGCTAAATGACTTGGTCAACCCCATTTTAAATATGTCACTCTTATCTGGGGTAGTTCCTAAGGCTTGGAAGAGCGCCATGATCCTGCCACTCCTGAAAAAACCAGCACTCGACCCTCTGGTCCATGCCAACTACAGACCTATCTCCTTACTCCCGGCTCTAGCGAAAGTGACTGAGAGGTTTGTTCACAGATCGATATCTAACTTCATCGAGGAAAACGATCTGTTACATAACACCCAATCCGGTTTCCGTGCGAATTTTAGCACGGAAACTGCGCTCCTCGAAGTCACAGACGCTATCCGGGAGGAGCTGGATGCTGGAAGAAAGGCGGTATTGGTCATGCTTGATCTGTCGGCGGCATTCGACACCGTTCCCCATGCGCTTCTCCTTGCTAGACTCTGGGATTTTGGTTTGCAGGGAACGGTGTGGAGATGGCTTCAATCCTTCTTAGCCGACCGCCGACAGACAATCTGGGCTCCTCCGTACTCCGCTGAGATGCCGCTGCTAGAAGTGGGGGTTCCTCAAGGGTCCATCTTGAGCCCCCTCCTTTTCAACATCTTTATGGCTCCTCTGGCAGCGGTCGCGGAGTCTTTCGGTGCCCGGATTGTCACCTACGCTGACGATACCCAGCTCCTGTTTGTGAGCAACAGGAATGGCCTGTTTAATGACGAGCAGATCAGAGGTTGTCTGAGTGCGGTTTTCGAGTGGTTAGGACACCATGGACTGAAATGCAACTCCGACAAGTCGGAGCTGCTCTTTTTCGGGTGCACCTCCGAGCCAGATTGGAAACCCTGGTGGCCGCAGGAGATGTCTCCCCCAGTTAGCACATCCCAGAAGGCCAAAAATTTGGGAGTGATCATTGATAATGACCTTTCTTTTGGTCCACATATTTCCTCTCTCACGGGGAAATGTTTTGGCATTCTACGGATGCTACGTAAATTTCTACCTTTAGTATCCATTGAGCACAGGAAAATTATTGTCCAGGCACTGGTGGGATCCAGACTGGATTACGCCAATGTCTTATTTCTGGGGCTTCCCAAATACCTGGTCAGGCGTCTTCAAGTCACTCAGAATTCTGCAGCCCGAGCGGTCTTTGGTCTCCCAAGAAGAGCTAGAGCCACTGCTCTTCTTTCGACCTTACATTGGCTCCCGGTTGATAAAAGGATTCTTTTTAAAACTTTGACTACGACCTACAAGGCCTTACATGGCATCGGTCCAAAATATATTTCCAATCGTGTGTCTTGGTACCAGCCTTCCAGATCTCTTAGATCTGCCGCGCTATCCAAAGTGAAGGTTCCCATCATTAAGCGCGCCAGAGCAGGAGGTCGGTCTTTCCGCTATCTAGCTCCTCGTGCCTGGAATGACCTTCCGATTTCTCTAAGACAGGCTTCTAGCCTGATGTCCTTCCGAAAGGCCCTTAAAACATGGCTTTTCCCTTAGACCGCTGCTGTTTTTTTCTTTATGCGTGTGTTGCGATTCCCTTCAGTGTTATGTTTCTCCCTCACTTAGTGGGTACCTTCGAAAAAGCGCCGGGATGCTCCAACTGGAGTGGCCGTGCGCTATAGAAGCACAAATATAACATAACATAACATAACATAACTAGACGTCCAGTAAAATGCTTAGACCACGGTGTCTTGTCCAAAGTAGAGTTTCCATTATACAACAGTTTAAAGGTAGAGTGCTTTCTCTCATCCATTGATATGTGTGGTCTAGGCCACCAGTAATGTTGTAGCCCTCTGCATTGTTCTCCAAGTAAAACTAGTTCTGTAGAAAGTACACCATTTTGCTAGATGGAAGAAACTGCACCAGCATTCTTCAAATAGTGCTCTGAGGAAGCACTGAACTGTGGAACACTAAGTATTGTGCAATATCAGTCTCTTTGACTCACACTCTCTAGAAATGGTATGTTTTGTATGAATCTGTCCTTGCTGTAGTGCGGTGTGGACTCTGAGTTTACATGAGTGTCTTTGTGACAGAATGCGCACTATAGATATACAATCAGTTGTATGGGTGTGGTTTGGCCAGAGTGTAATTGTCATTCTGGGTTCAGGATCTTATGTCCGAGTGGTTTCTGGCATTAGTGTTGTAGGATCTTTTATAAAAGTGTGACTTTGAATATAATGCTGTTTACGCTTTGGGTATGTGTTCTTCTGTACGATCGTATCTTTTCTATGATGCAGTGCGCATGCTGCACATGAGTTCCTTTGCACGAGTGTGTCTGGCTGCAGTCTGCTGTGCACTCTGGGTAAGACGCTTTTTTTTCAAATGGTAGAGGGTAGTGTGTGTGTACTTTGGCTCTGGTGTCTTTTGTATTTGTTTGCCTTCAGCAGCGGTGCACAGAGAACTAGAGGGATAGCGTCCATTGCACGAGTCTGGTTTTGGTCACCATCGTGTTTATGGAAGTTTGCGTCTGCTTTTAACAGAGACACTGTGTCAATTTATTTTTCGCTGTCTTTGGCAGCAGTGGATTGTGGGCATTGGGTATGTGGTCCTTTGTGCAGATTTGTCTGGGAATGGTGCAGGTTGAACTCTGGGTGAGTGTTTTTTATGAGAGTTTGTCTGTGACTCAATATGATATGGTATCAAACCTGGCTTAAGAGGGTCTCTGACTGGTGAAATAAGGGTCATGGAGATGGTCTGTGATCTAAGGTGATATTCAGGACAGAATCTTGTGTTTGAGACCTGTTCGGGCTAAGAAGCAGTGTGCAAGCAGGGTGTGTGATGTTAGGGTATGATCGGGTGAGGTAGGAGCCTTGTCCGATTTTCTTTAGTCACAGCCTCCATCCAAAGTGAAGTTAATTTCTAGACAAGTTTCAAATGTGCTTTAGCACACCCTGCTCATAGCCCCTGATGCAACTCCATGAGCACCACCAAAGGAGTTCTAGAGACCTACTAAGGCTATGGGATAGAAGATTGAAAGAATTTCAAAGTGGGATGTCCTCGACAAACACATTTCATACTTGGCAAATGAATGTGGCAAGTGGATGGTGGAGTGTGGGGGTAGGGGAGGACAGGTTTCACTCTTACCAGGGTCCTTAGTGAGGGCATTGGTCTTTCTTGTTGAACCTCAGGTGGGGAGGCTTGAGACTAAAGATGGGTATTACTACGAAAGAAGGGGCAGTCAGTGGGAAGCAGATATTTAACTGGACACTCAGAGCTCATAGGGTCTACAGTAGAAGGGTTGGATTGGCTAAGTGGGCCAATCCGATGGGCCAGTGCCAGAGTGCCAGCTGTGGGCCGGTTTATGTGGCTGTAGTTGGGCCATCCTTAATTTGGCCCCAGTTTCTTCCATCTAGAAAAATGATGTACTTTCTTCAGAACTAGTTTTACTTGGAGGCTGCACTTCCTTGGAGAACAATGCAGAGGGCTACAATATTAACACTTGCCTAGACCACACACATCAATGTATGAAAGAAAGCACTCTATCCTTAAACTGCTGTAAAATGGAAACTCCACTTTGGACAACAAAACACCACGGTCTTAGCATTTTACTGGACGTCTAGTCTTAGACAGCCCTACCATCATTCCGGAAGCAAACAATCTGGTGATCATCTTTTGCTAATTCACTCCTGAACAAGTCCAGGGGGTCAATTTAAAAATCTCCTTATGCTGCAGAACCCTTCATCGCTTGCAAACGTCCACTGAATCAAACTGACAAAATGCCTTGTTTTGGCACAGATTGTTTACTGTCATCTGATCTAACCAAGGAATGCAAAAAAAATGAAGTATCAAATGTTTGAAATTAACGCAGCCGAGGGTAATGACACGAGCCTCATTGTAGTTCATCTTTTTTCCCCATTCGACCACCTCAAAGAGGACCCAGCCTTATGCAACTCATCCTTGGTTCTTTTCAAATGAGAATAGTCCAGCCCAAACTGCCAAGTGAGGTCCCCTCTGAACCAGAACACAAGCAACCCCATACCGATTCCAGCCTTGTAGGGCCTCGTCAGTCGGGTGTGGCTTGGATCCTGTGGCACAGCGAGAACAGAACCCTTCTCCGGGTATACACAAGTGAAGGGTGGAATGCTTGATTTAATCTCCGGCATTGGTAATTACTCAGGTCTCATTCAGTCCATACAGGCTTGCTAACATATGAACTGACTCTTTAATGCTACAAAATTAGGCGACCACGATCTGCATAACGACTCTGAAACCACTCGATTGGCTGCCTTTGGATGCAAGGATTAAAACTTAACTATAGGAGGTCCAACACACTTGCAGATGCTGGTTCCTCATCACATCCAGTTCAGTTCATAAACTTTATTTCGATTTAAAAAATCACAAAAGTTGATCCATAACAATAGAGTGGTGAAAATACAATAAAACAATCCATAAAATGAATAAATAACCATCAATTCACTTATTGTGCAAATTAAAGCCAAGAATATACACTAAGCTCATGAAAAACCTTGATAAAACAGAGAAGAACCCTGATAAGTGGAGCATTTACAGCAATTCATTCTCCAACGCAGCAAAACAGAGATACCACCAAACTATGTACAAAAGCTCAGGCAAGAATTTTAAAGTGCATTGTGCAGGGTACGATTACATGGCATAACTTTTCACAAGGTATCTAGTTTTGAATGGTTATTGTAATAACCCGTCATTAGGTGTTAAAATTGAAATTTGAGCGAATAACCCACGCCCGTCCCAAGAACTTAGCGACAGCTATCACTATCGGCTCTTCCAATGAAGTGGTTAGAATCCTAATAGCCTCATTGCTCATCCTGGTTCCCATGTTCTGACAAACAGGTTTCAACCATCTTTGCCTAGGTCTATGATAGGCTAGGCAAGCAATTAAAATGTGAGCCACTGTCTCTACCAGATTTAAACAATAGGGACAGGCACTGCTATTCGAACCTTTCCATTTCCTTGTAAATGCCTTAGTGGGTAAAGAGCCCACCCTAAATTGGTGGTATAGTTTTCTATGGTTAGGACAGTAATTAAGTCCCAAACTTGGCTTCATGTTTTTGATCAAGAAATGCTGTAGACATAGACAGCCCAGTGGAAGACGCATAGCACGTCGATACAACCATATACCAATAAGCTGCCTTAAGCTCTGCCTTAGATGGAAATACAGCAGCCCCAGAATCTGTCCATATTCGGCTCATACCCATCTCATTAAGTGTGTCCCTCACACACTTAAGCCATGAAATTTTGTTTAAAACATCAGAGTTCTTGACATCGTTTAGTGCCAACACATAATGTTTTAGCTCGGGAGTCACCCAAATCCTCCTCCAATAAGCAATTGACCTAAACTTTGCCACATACTTAATGGAGTGGCAGCCCAGATCCAAGAACAATGGTAACAGTAGAGTAGACTGGGGGAGCCCAATTAGAGACCGCAAAAACTTATTTTGCCCTGAAACCAAATTATCCAGGTTAGCATAGCCCCACAATTCCGCTCCATATAGAATGGAAGCACCAATTTTAGTGTTGTATATTTGAAGTACCGGGGCTATCGGTTTCGTGTGTGATGATTTGTGCTCTTTAATCAAAACACCTGACAATTGGGCATGCTTAGCTGTAAGAAGGTCTATTTGTGGTTTCCAACTTACTTTGCGATCAATATGAACCCCCAGATAGGAAAATGTATCTGTGTGTTCCAATTGCCCGTCCGTCATAACGCCACTACCGACAATCCGCTTGTGTTTGTGAAGGACCATGTACTTTGTTTTGTAGGGACCATGAACTAATTGTGGATAAAACACCTCAAATCTAGTAAGGGCTCTTTGAAGGCCCATTCTAGTCTTTGAGAGGATGAGGGTGTCGTCGGCGAACATGAGTAGGGGGATCCTTGTCCCTGCTTGGGAGGGGGCGTCGGTGGGAAAATCCTTAAAGTAACTCACCACCCCATTTATATATAAAGAGAACAATGTCAGGGCTAGGACGCACCCGTGCCTGACCCCCTTTTCAATTGGAAACTTATCTGTAAGACCTCCCTCAGCGCCCCATCTCACCTGCGCATAGCTTGCAGTGTGTAGCCTGACCAGCAGAACCAAAATCTCCCTGGGCATACCTAACTTCAAAAAGCATTGCCACATCTTAGTTTGGGGAACAAGATCGAACGCTGACTTCAAGTCAACAAAAGCAGCGCATAAAGTGCCACCCCCTATTACCACAGTACGCCAGTATAAAAGTATAAATCTAAACACCTGATCTATGGTGCTTGTGCAGGACCGGAACCCAGCCTGCAGATTGGACAGGATATTGTATTCTTCCAGCCAGGACTGAAGTCTATTTAGGATCATTCTTGCCAGGACCTTTTGTATACAATCTAATAGGCTAATGGGCCTATAGTTCCCAGGCATTGAACAATCTCCTTTTTTAAGAATTGGTAGTATTTCCCCTCCTGCCCACGTACTTGGCGTTGGTGCACCACTAGCCACAGCATTTGCTACAATCTGTATATATTCAGCCTAGTTTGGTATATCGTGGTTGAAAAGGTCAGCCGGAATGCAAACGGGCCCCGGAGCCCTCCCTCTAGGAATAGATTGAAGTGCAACTTCCACCTCACATTTAGAAAAAGTTATATTAGTATCCGGAGGTGGAATCATTAGTGTTCCGGAATTGACCTCTGCACTAGAAAACTGTGCAGTGAAGTGGAAAACCCACCTTTCTGGCTCTACATGATTGTGTGGGACATTATTAGGAGCACCGCTGCCCCACCTAACCAAATGCCAAAACACACACATATTCCTCCCACAGTAAGCTTCCAACAAGTCCCCCCAATGCCGTTCGTTCCAGGCCCTTTTAGCATGATACTGGGCCCTTTTGTAATCAACTCTGGCCATAGATATTGCAGGCCTATCCTTGGACCGTATTGCTGCTGCAAGTTGTTTATATGCAGCTCGGCAAGAAGTACCATACCCAGCTGCCGCTTTGTGACCACTGTGGTGACTAGGGTTCTTAATTCCCTTTATAAAATGGCTTTTAAGCATAAAAAACAATTCCTCATGGATCTGCACTATTTTTGCATTCGCCTCCCCCTGTGTTGCACAAACCCACAATTTACTAATGGCACTAGCTAGCAAGTGCTCTTCATTCTGAAGAACATTTGCCCACTTGACATGTCTAGTGTCATTAGTCAGTGTAACTTCAACAAAGTCAGAACGTGGTGCTAAACTAGCTCCACAGGCTGGCGTTGTGCTTAAGACTGAGAGCACATGGGGGTTGTGGTCACTCTCAGGTCTTTCGCAGACCTCCATATCAACAAGGTTACGCCAAAGCTCCTTGTTTAGGAAGAAAAAATCGATTCTGCTAGACCGTACCCCATTGGTAAAAGTATGAGAGCCTAATTTGTCTGACTTAGTTCTTCCATTAGCGACCCTTACCCCGTGCTCCAGACAAAATACTTTTAATTGAAGGCCTGCGCATGACCATTTTTTAATCGGGGGGGATGTCTAGCTGGGGGATGGACCACTCAGCATCCTCCTCAGTGACAAGATTAATATCGTGAATATCCAGAGGTTTAAACGAACAGTTAAAATCACCAGCTATTGTGACATTGTTACCAACTCTGTGATCTAATAAAAACAAATCTAACATAGAAACAATAGGAGAAGCTTTCCCCCTTGCAAGCCTCGGGCATAAACATTAATAAGTAATGTATCCGGAACTGTAAAACCCGATATCCTTACTATTAAGATGTCCTTGGAATCAATATTCACCTCCTGCGCAGAGTACAGCCCAGTCTGTCTGACCCAGGTAGTCAGTCCACCCTTGGGCCTGCCACGTTCGCCCTTGTCAGCAGCTTTCGTGAAGTTTAAATAGCCCTGGCGAAACACTGCGTCAGTTGCCCATGTTTCTTGGAAACACAATATGTCTACCTGCTCAATATAATTAGACCAGTCTGCAGAATTAATTTTTTGCGATATCCCCGCGATGTTCCAAGAAACTAACTTTAAACCTCGCACATTTCTGGGATTATCATTAACATAGCCTGGTTGGTCACAAAAATCATTTGGCACCCCAACTACATCACCAGCTACCTGCAACAGCTCATCCAGGAGACCCCAATCGGAGACCCTACCATTATCCCTTCTACACGCCTCCCCCCATCCCAATGCCCTTTTGGGGATATATTATCTGGCAGGTTACACACTGGTACCCCTGACCTCCCTCTCAGGGTAGATGGTAGCCGGAGATTCACACTACATACATCTGATGGGTGTAGTCAATCAATGTCCTCCAGTGTAGAGAGGGGGTCAAATCTATTAAGTGTCGGTACTACATAATCATAGGAAACGCAAGCCTGGCTAGTATTTCTTACACTGCCTCTAACTACAGTGGTTGGTATAGGTGTTCGATGAAAAAAACCAAGGGGGAATATGTGAATGCTTGCCTCACTCAAGTCGCTCGTCCCTGCTCTTTCCAAGATTGTTTGCACAAGAAGTGGGAACCCAAAACTAATCACCACACAGTCCCCTCTACATTGCTTCTGATTGGTCCCTATCCATGGGACTCTACGTACCATTTTAAACTCGCTGAATAGACAGCCACCCAGCCCAGTCCTGAGATTTAACACGTGTAGTGCTTTGTTCTTTAACGATTCCCAATGTTCAGCATTATTGGTAGTCACAAGTACTGGTACATTGGAGAGGACGATGGTGTAGGGTGTTGCTTCCGGGGGGAGAATGAGGTTACTACAAGGATTGGCATAGCTCTCCCTTAAGGTACCTATTTCCCGACTCCTACACTGTTCCCTGGAACGTATATGGCCATTTAATAATGATTGTTGACTACTCGCAATGGCATTAGGAGCAGAGCCCCTCCTGTCGTCACTGCCATTAGTGCATCCTGTCTCTATAGGATTGCAATTGCTCTGCACTGTGGCTAAATTGGGTACGGATGACTGCCCAGTCGCGGCCTTGCCCGTATTTGATACTGATAATGGCATGTGTTGCTCCAACTTACACAATCTAGTATCAATATCTAAAAGTTTGGAAAAAAGGGGGTCTAACTGGGCCACCATTTTTTCACCCGTTTTATAGAGGAGCTCTTCTTCAAAGTCCCTAAACAGATCTTTAATATAGGATCTATCCTCTTCCTTGTCGTTTTTTCGCCCAATATTGGCCAATGCGGAGGCAGCTATCTGGGTCCCCACTTTTTCACCGGATTTACCCCTTGTTTTAGCCACCTTGCTGGCATGTGTTAACATATGCGGCTGCCCACACGCCTTCCGTTTTTTATTAGTGTTTAAGTCCTCGCCTACCTTTGCCTGCTCTAATCTCTGTTGCCGTGGATTTTTCTTTGGAGCAGGGGAAGCATCAGGGGATACTATACTACTGTTAGTTAGGAGAGTCTGTACATCAGGGGTGTGAATCTCGGCAGTCACCAAGTGAGTATTGACAGCTTTTGGGGCCTCAAGGGAAGGGAGGCTAGATAAACAAGGACCTGTTGAAACTCGATGGGATTGGGGTTCCATAGATAGTCTTTTTTCGGTTATCTTGATCTCATGCATGAGAACCGACTCAGCCCGTGTTAGAAAGGCATCTAATGTACCCACTACCCAGGATCCACTCCCTCCCATACAATCAACTTTAGACATATTGGTTCTCAGGTTATGACCCACGAACTTAAGCAAGACTGTAGTACACAATTATCAGTGGCAACATATAATACCAGTATTAGCTACACAGATACCAAAAGTCTTACGTCAAATCAATGGGCATCAATGGGGTTCCCAATAGCAAATTTAGTCAATAGTGCCTATGTCCTTACTGATGGGGTGAGGACGACTTTCCTCCAGATGTTGTGGCTAAGAGAGTGGGCCCAGCCCGGCCTCCTCCGGGCTGTGACGGGCGAAGGACGGGCCCACCCTTGGCCCAGGCTTCACCCGTGCGCGTCCCGTGCCGCGGGAGCCCCAGCGAAGTTTTATCCTCCTCAGGTTGATTGGCCGTGACCTGTGGCCTCGCTGCTGATCCCGCGAGAGCGCGCTGCCTTCTGGGGACTGGAGTCCCGGCAGCCCAGCGCTCCGCGGTGGATGTGGACAAACATGCAGAATCTCAGGAGCTTTTGGCGGACAGGTCCCCGGGCAGCACAGAAACAAAAACGGGTAGGGCAAGGTTTCCAAAAGGGCGTCCCCACATCCAATGTTGGAGCGTTTCATCCACAGCTTCACATTTGATTCCTCGCTTTTGGTTCAACTGCAAAAGCACAGAGGGCATTCCTTAGGAGAGCTGAGTCCAATGTTCTGTAGTGCCTTGGTGACCCCAACTCAGAGCCTGACATAAACAACTATGAGAAGGTGTTTGCTTGAAACTGAACCATGTTATATGATCGAAGAATTTGGCTTTAATTCCCATCATTCCAACCTGACTCTAACCACCTGATTTTACCCATATTAGGCAGTGAATGGGTATATTTCTCGTTGTCCTTTGTAATGCCAGCTCTCTGAAGTAAGTGTGAGATGAGTTATTCTATTTAGCACACCCCTGTATCACATAGTTATGATTTGTCCTACAGAAAACCTCAGCTACTTTACATCCAAGGCTGCTCTCAGTTACCATGTCTTTGTCGCACTGTTCCAACCAACACATCCCTCACCACATGTACTGCGATCATAAATGGCTGCCTTTTTCTTTAACCCCTCCCATGCTCATGACGAGCTGAGCTTGTCATGCCCGTTGGAATGCTCGTACGTGGGGCTAATTCCCCTGCAGTGCTGAGCGTTCCATGGAAACGGGTGTGGCCATCAGGAGCTGAGCTCGTCATGAGCACACGGGTACCGTGGCTCACGACGAGCTGAGCTCGTCGTGAGCAACGGGGAGCTGTGCGCGCCCCCCAGCACAGCGGGGTAATGTGCCCCGCAGCCAAGGGGTTAAAAAGATGTTTTTGCAAAACAAGGAAGTCATCCTGAGTTCCCAGAACTCTTAGGATATCTGGAGAATAATAATTTCACATTGGACTTTTTCT
This sequence comes from Lissotriton helveticus, assembly GCF_964261635.1. NCBI lineage: Eukaryota > Metazoa > Chordata > Amphibia > Caudata > Salamandridae > Lissotriton > Lissotriton helveticus. The sequence goes on along the minus strand of NC_136059.1, from coordinate 171,778,254 downwards.
AGAATACTCCTAGTGAATGCAATCACATAATATCTTGTTTCTTATTTTTTGCTAGCTTACAAAACTTTCCTGTAAGAAACCTTGTATGATTCATATAAATAACTAGTTGGAAAGGACATGCAGGCATAAGGCCAGCTTGCTCCTCTCACTGTTAAATGTTATTGTAGGCCTTCGTTTTCATGTGGCAAAGAAAAGCCAAAGAGCAAGAGACGGCAAAACAATTTTCAGAAAGTTGTTTGCACAATGTACATGTTGAGGGCACTATTTTATGAACATCGGAAACCATAAGCAGCCAATAGCATTCACTGGTGCAGAACTGTAAGCGAGGATGCTGTAAGTCAATGTTTTTTCTTACAAGCTTACTAACCGCTGGAGACCACATATAGACCACAGCTGTCCGTGGTTTGTGGTCTGAGAAGCCATGTCTGTCCACAACTCTCTGATCTAATTTGGATATGAATTTACCTGTTGCAAATGCAGTGTGCCTTCCAACCAGAAGATGTTCCCCATCGACTTTAAAAGAAAAATTTGTCTTACGGCCACCCACGAGCAGGCGAGGAGCAGGCTCAGGCGCATGTGAGGGATCTTCTATTCAGTACAAACATTCAACCACACTCTTAAGCTGTGCCCAACATATCATTTACAGCTACAGCAAGAGTCTTTGATTCTTGAATAAAGACATTTTGAGAATGGAGACCACCAACCCATCAAAGGAAAATTCCCTGGCACTGTGCTCTGATGTTGGTGATATGTTTCGCTCACTCTAATAGTTTTTACAGTTTATAAGCAGCTTCAGACCCATTGCCTTATTAGGTACATACGCACAAAAATGCAAAATCATAAAGGTAGGCCAGACCTACTAGAACTATTTTTGTGGCCATTTTTATACACACTGCAGCACTGTAGATGCTGCTTATTCCACAGGTCCTATTATAACAGTTTGCCCAGATACTTGCAGAATAATCTTTTAAGTTTGTTATGAATCATGCTGCAACGTATCCTACATTTACTACTCTTTCTAAAAAATCCCTTCTTTGTTATTCAGGAACCTCAACTGATCCACAGATTTTATTTTCTTCCTACGTATTTTAGTCACACCTTCACTAGAATATGCTGATCTCCTCTACTATGTTCACACCACATGGTTTTTAAAAGTCCATGTATTTTCTACTTTATACAGGTTTAAGTCTTTCTCATCTCCCCATTGTAAGATTCTAATGCAGACATTGCATCATTTAGTTACCCAATATTTATATCCTTCGGTTTGCATCGCACTGTAGGAATAGATGTTATTCTTGTCTTAGATGTTATGTACCTGGTCTCTTGGTCCTGGCAGAGAAAATGATGTCTGAAGTGATAAATTGATTAGTCACAGATACCTAGTCTGGCCCACAGGAAGATCTCTGTCACTCTGAAGGCGTTTTTGCTGGCAAAAATACATGGTGTTAGCCAATACAGTGGAGTGATCACAACTGCAGACAAAACTTTGTTTCTGGAATGAGCCTTTGCTCACATGAGAAACTAATTAATGTACAGCAGATTTAGCAAAGGGGATACAGTAAACAAACTTAGAAAGCAAGGCCCTTGGAAAGATAACACTTGTGAGCAATGCAGAGGGATTTTCGGTTTGATCCCACTCTCCAATTGGGTGTCAGTGCAGCTTGCGGAGAATGTGGGAGATGCAGGCAAGTAGGTGATGTGATGAGTACTAAGTCTTGCCCAGATAAACGCATTTTACTTACTGCATCTGAGCAGTAGCTGAGTGTATTTGCAAACGTTTATCACACCTAGTGGCAAAGGGCAGGTTATCTTGGGCAATTGAAACTGTACAGACTCACACCAAAATACCCAGATATCAGAATGGGTCTAGAAGAGGGCGGTGGGTGGCAGAGATCAGTTGATGAGACACCTTTCTCCTGTTACCCATTTTGAAAACCTTAGTTTGATAAGTCTGTGAATGTCACACATTTTGTACCAATGAGCCGCCAGCATATATTGACTGGTCCATGTGTCACCAGCATACATGAGTCATTTGCATGCGTGGGCCACCAGTCTAACACTGTGAGGTACACAACATTGCTGGGTACTCTGGGAGATAATGGGTGGTGACATATGTAATGAACAGAACTTTAAAAGTGACCAGTACCAGATGAATTTATGATTTTCCAAAGTTTTTGCTCCATATTTATATTGCTGAGTAAATTAATGTGTGGATAGCGACCACTGCATAGTTAGCGACCACTACATAGTGAATTATATTTAACTGCTTGTATGGCATTTATGATTGAATTTTGATTACAGTCAGATATGTATTGCCTGAATAAACCATTTTGTCTACCGGTGGCCGAGCTGACATTTGAATTTTGCAAGGCCAATTTAAAAACATGGTTGCACAGCTCTGAACTGCATACTATATTGAAATATGACTTATTGCCTTTCGTAGCCCATTTCACAGCTATAGTCCTGGTTAAGTATTCCCTTAAATAAACTACAATTGTTTCCATTTCAGGAACAATAATTATGTCACTGGGACCTGCCTACAAGAGCCTTCAAGGCCCAACATGTGTAGTGTAAGGAACTCTGAGTTCTGGAGCTCCTACACGATGAACATCACGGAGGAGAATCCCTTGGGATACAGTTTCCGTCTTCTGAAGGTGCTTATGCACTCGATCGGTGAGTGTGAGGTCTGTCACTGAATGATGTCACTCTCCTTTCATCCCTCTATAGGCATCACTCTACTGAAGCTAAAGGACATGCTACACCTAATGTCTAAATGATGCTTTCATTGTGTGTGGATACTGACCCCTATGATGCTCCAGGGCCTGCAGGTCCTCCAAGCATGCTAGCGTATACAAGTATGGTCCTTGTTTATATTGCTTACTGCATGCTGAACTACTTTCTATAGCCTTGGACCATCAAGGCTCTACTGCAGGAGAAGTATTTCTCTCTCACATGTACCTGCTATCCCAGAATCTCCAAGAAGGGACATGAACTTTCTAAAAATTTCTTGTTTTCAAACTACAAATTTAAATCTTTTAAGTTGCTAATTACAGCTAATCAAATGCAACAAGAAGATTCCACTTATAGGAACACTGTTATAACTCATCATAAAACTTAAAAAAAAAAAAAAATCACTGAGCAAACCTCATTTGAATTAGAAAGTCATTGCGGGTCGTGCTCTACTCCCCAAATAGAGCCCTGTCCTCGGCCTAATCCAATGTTGTTCTCCCGCCACTCTTTCATCCATTGCGAAACAAGGCGAACCATTCCTTTGTGAGAGCCACTCGCAATACCATATGAAACATTCTCTGCATTGTGTTTTAAAAGCCAGTATTAACATTTTTGGCAAACAATGCGCCAGGCTCATAATTTGTCTTGTTTATCAGAAGCAATTTTATTGTTTGTTACAGTCATGTGTAGATGTAAGTAATAATTTTCTCCTGATTCACAGAAGATTACACAATGAAAACATTTGCTTGCTTTGGGTTAGGGAATTTTCAAAATTGCTCAAATTGTTTTGCTTTCTTCCCATTGGAAACATTTTCCTAATGCAAGACTTTCCTTCTGCATCCCCTTGTAAAAATGGTGGTGTCCTTTAAACTTACCTATACTGCCTTCTCTACTCTGGTGTGGTTCACATACAAGTAAGGATATAAAAGCAGAAAAGTGTAGCAAAGTCATTTCAAATGTTTGCGAATACCTAGTGTTATGATGCTATAGGTGTTAGACTCATTTAGTGGACCACTTCCAGAGGAAAACCCATTACGGTCACAAAAATGCAAACAATTAGATTCTTTGTGATTCGGAATCATGGTGTGTGTGTGTGTAATGTTTTAACTTCCCAGCCATAAGTTTATTTTGAGAATGTTTATTTTATTGTTTGAACTAATTTGCGTTAGTGTAGATATTCAAAGTCCAAATATTGGCTAACAAAACTAAGATTTTCTTTCAAGGATTTTAGTATTTGGAGTAAACTACAACAAGCCAGCAGCTAATTTGATCAGGATCACCAGTGTGAATTCTTTGAAACACTTGTGACCATGATTCTGAATGATCTTACCCTAATTTGAATTCAAGTTGTGTTATACAATTTCTTGCTTTCTTAGAGATACTTTATTTTCTTGTCGATCGCTGTGTAATATGAAATTTAACACTTACTGCCTCCTTTTTTCTAAAAGTCCTTTGTTGCAAACATTATGTACTATTAACAAACAAAAGATTGAATAAAACAAAATTTGGTAATAACACAATTTGATTTTCTTAAGGAAATCATTCATGGTTAGTGTCTATTACTGTACGTCTGTGTAAAAGGATACATAAAAAAGTAGTGTGGGCAGTACACCGGTTGTCACCTAGAATGAGCCTACTGTTAAACTGTTTGTTTTACACTGAACCTAAAAGCTTTACTAAGAAACTCCTAAGAGTGTTATGTAAAAGGTGTTCTATTGCCTTTTAACTTTGTTTCTCTCCATCCCTATTCCCACATCTTTAGTGAGATTTGTTATGGGTTTTATGGATGCGTGCTGTGAATATGGATGTGTTTGAAAAAACACACATTTTCTTGGATGTGAGCTATCTTTAGGACCAAGCAGTATGGGAAAGTATGGAACCTTTTCCTGTACATCTGGGGCATCTGGACTCCCTTGTTATCTTTGGTTCATAATGAACCAGACTTTGCAGGTGGGGTTGAATTGCTTGCGGTATGCTGTTGTAACAGTAGAGGTGATCCGTCTGCAAGTTTCAATACACCGACGAACACTTTAAAACACCAAGACTGTGCTGAGAGGTGTTTGATTTAATGAAGCTGATATGTTTTTATGTGTTTTGAATGGTCTCGGCCTCTTTGATAAATTACCGCCGGTGGTTAACATAATGGAAACCAGTTTATCTGATTTGAAGCCGTTGAACTTTGTTTCTGCAGACACTTGTACCTGTAGTTTATCTGCAATCCTGCTGTACTCTGACAAATATTCAAAACAGTTTAGCATACTTTAATGAACTCACCTATGTCTTGAAAGCCCACCTGGGCTAACTGGAGAAAGTATCATTTGATTCTTTTTTTATACATCTCCTCATTCTGCATGATGAGGATTTGAGTGGCTGGAGTTGCACAATTAATTCTTTGAAGCTGGTGTTTTTTTTTTTTCACTAACAGCAACTTTCTTCTTTTTCTAGTTAAGCCGGATCCTCCACAGGACCTTGTTGTGGAACCAGTTCCTTTCGCCCCACGGAGGTTGCGGGCCAGCTGGGACTACCCTGCCACTTGGCCCAAGTCAGCCCACTTTCTGCTGAAGTTTCGTTTACAGTACCGCCCTGTGGCCCACCCGTCGTGGTCAGTGGTAAGTGGAAGGAGTGAATTTGAGGCTGCATATCTGCACGCATTACTATTTGTGAAGTGCTTTATGCTCACATAAATACGTTGTTACCCGCAGATGCCCACACTTTGGGAACAGTATGAAGGGGCTGGTTGGTGTCTGTCTCTGGTTGAGAATAGTGTTCACTGTGAAGCACCTGGTTTGAGTGAATGAATACGGACAAAAGTAGTGTAAAAAGAGTTAATATGAACAAGAAGAACTACCAGCTCCTCACTTCATTTAACCAATACATCTTCTATCATCAGTAAAAACCTCAAGTTCCTTCTGGGCCCAAATACAATCCCTTCCCAAAACCACTTCATCTGTGTGTGTTGTTCTTTTCCTTTCCAGTGAGGCTTACACCATATTATTCTCAATACAATACAATATAATGCAATGCAATACAACCCAGCAGCAGAATGGTTGCTCTATGCAGTCGCTGTTGAAAAATGATTTTCTTTTGGAGGGTCATCTAGAGGGGCATCTGTTGTTAAAGCAGACTTCTCAGGATGGATGGTGGCCAGCATCTTCATTAGAACCAGCAACTCTAACAAAGCCTGAGATGTAGGAGAGACGTGTGCTGTAAATGAATGTTATATGCCTGTAATAGTGATAGTCTCCTCACCTATCCAGAAAAGTATTTATTTATTTTAAAGGTTTTATATAGCACTGGCTAGACCCAGGGGTATCAGAGCGCTTTACAGAAGTGTGAGGAGGTACAGTAATCTATACATTAGGTCAAAAACTTTACAATAAGAACCAATATAACAAGGAAAGCAGATAAATACTAATGCTATTTACAACAGAACTATAATAAGCTCACATGGGTGTGAGTAATAGGGCTAGGGTGGGTGTGAGGGAGTGAAAAAGGAGAAGATAAAGGAGGTGGATGATAAGGGGATTGGGGGTAAGGAGGATAAGGGAATGGGAGATCAGTGGGAAGCTGTGCGTGAGGCTAAATGTCAAAATAAAAGGTAGAGGCAGGGAGGGGGGAATAGGGGGGAGAAGGTGTGGCATGAGGGAGGGGGTTAGGAGGGAGAATGGGGAGGGGAGAGATTTGGAGGGCAATGGGGGAAGCCCAAAAGGGCCCAGAGTGGGAGACTATGTCAGAGGTAGGAATAATTGACCCCAATATTTGATGTGGAGGTACAATTTGAGGTCTTTTTTAAGTTGATGTTGGAAGGGTTACAACGTAGGTCTTTAGGCAGGGAGTTCCAGATGGAAGGAGCATTTTCAGTGAAGGATCAAGCTTGTGTTCATTTCTTTTTTAACATAGTGAGATAAGAATGCGGGCGTTGGTGCTCCGTGCCGGTCGGGTGCAGCCCGCTTTGTGGAGTTTGTCGGAGAGGTAGCATGGGGAGTTTTGGTGAAGGGCTTTGTGCGTGATACATGCAGTCTTATAGGTGGATCTGCCTTCCATGGGAAGCCATTTGAGGGTTTTAAGAGCGGGGGAGACGTGGTTGAAACGTTTGTAGTCGGAGAAAAGTATAGCAGCAAGGTTGAGCACAGATTTGAGTGGTGCAAGATGGACTTTAGGTGTTCCAGCGAGGATAGCGTTACCATAGTCTATTCTCGACAGGACCAGTGATTGGACCACAGTTTTAAAGTCATCAGCCAGGATGAAGGGTTTGATTTTCTTGAGATGACGGAGAGTGAAGAGTGCTCTTTGGCTGTGGTTTTTATGTGGGAGTTAAGGGCAAGGCTGTTACCAATGGTGATGTCTAGAGATTTAACTGAATTGGAAGTGGTGAGAGAGCAGTTGAGAGCATTAAGGTTGGATATCCAGTCTTGAATGGGGAGTGGGTTGTTTTTAGGGGAGAAGCGAATGATTTCGTTTTTTTAGGGTTGAGTTTGTGATGATTGTGGTGAACCATGATTGTATCTTGGTCAGGGTGTCATTGAGGTGTAGGACATCAGAGTGGGATTTAATCTTATAGTAAAGTTGAGTGTCATCAGCATAGAGGTGGTAATTGATTCCTGCTTGTTTGAAAATGAGGGTGAGGGGTTCCATGAAAAGGTTGAAGAGAGCAGGCGAGAGAAAGGATCCCTGGGGGACACCGAGGGAGTTTGAAGTGAGGTTGGAAAGGCAGTCCTCGATTTTGATTTGTTGGGTTCTGTGTTGGAGAAAGGAGGTGAACCAATTGATGACATGGCCATTGAGGCCAAAGCGGACTTTAAGTGTGTTAAGTAAGGCAGTGTGGTTAACTGAATCGAAAGCAGCGGAGGTTGAGGAGAATGAGTAGGCAAGACTCGTCATTGTCAAGTAAGTGATGTATGTCGTCCACTATATTGAGCATGGCCGATTCTCTGCTCCATCCTTTTGTAAAGCCGGATTGCAGAAAGTCAAAGAGGTTGAAAGTGTTGATGTGATTATCCAGTTGGACCAGGGCACATTTTTCAAGGGCTATGGAGAGAAGAGGTTGGAGATAGGACGGAGGTTATTTGGGTTGTTGCGATCTGTGATGGGAATTTTGGAGATGGGTGTGATTTGACCCAGTTGGAGGGAGGCAGGAACACACCCAGTGGTCCAAACGTCAAGCTGATGATAAACGATGGAGCGCTCAACTAAGAGTTTCAAGATGGTGTTAAGTTAAATCAAGGGGCTTCATGAGGTTCCTACTGATATCAAAAACTAGGTGCACATAGCAATAAAAGCCTAGGTCAGACAATCATATGTTTATGACTGACATCAATATGAAAACTCACTGTTACAAATAAGTAAAGGTTTCATTCAGGCCTTGCAACAGCATGCACATGATAATTCAGGCTTTTCTTAAATTAATCAAATATCTCTTGGATAACTTCTTCCCTCTATAAATGGTTACGTTGTTTACATTCCTAACAGGTCGAGACAGCAAACCTGACTGACGTCATCACAGATGCCTTGATGGGAATGGAGCACGTGGTGCAGGTGAGCACCAAGGACTTCATGGACGCCGGGGACTGGAGCGACTGGAGTGCGGAAGTGAGAGCCACGCCATGGAGCAGTAACGAGGCGGAGCCCCGGGAGCTGGGTAACTGATCTTACTTCTTCTGCATGACTGTTTGTGTTTGGTTTGGATCACAGAGGCCTGTGGCTTGAACCCATCATTCTGCACCCATGCATTTAATCCTCCACGTCATCAGAGATAGTCTGTAGTATTGTTTTGGGATAACATGTTGTCTCCTATAGGCTTCTGCTGGAATTGCTTCTTTTTTAGCATTTAAGCTAGGGTTTAGACTTCGATCAACCACGCGCTGCTTTAAGTGAGTCAAACAAAGATTTTTCTGATAGTGGCATGTGGTGGATTCTTGCTTCTCCTGTGGTAAAATACTCTTAGGTTCAGACAGTGGAATAGGGATTTAAAAATATATATATCAACGTTCAGAGTGATTAAAAAACGCAGTGATAGTTGGATCATGTTGTTTTCTTTAGGGAAATGTTGTGGCATGACCCTTTAGAATTTGGAAAGTAGTAGGCCTGGTCTGTAGTGTATTTCAGACTCTTGAAAAAAACAAGCGTGCGCATGGGCCATCTACAAGTGAAAAATGTACGTAAGGTACGAAGAACCTCACATTCGTAAGCGACACAATGATGGGCGTTCCCAGGGGAGTGTCTTAGGAGTTGTCATAGAAATCCAATGACGCACACCCAGGGCCGGACTGGCCATTCTGGCACTCTGGCATTTTCCAGGTGGGTAGCTCTCAAGGAGCTTCTTTCAGAACCTGTCGGCTGCCATGACCCACTTCTAATAGTGTTGATAGCCACATGCTGTTTGTGGCTCATGCAGAAGGGGGATCATTTGAAAAATGTTGTCAGAGCTGATTTTGGTTTTGAGTCGGCCTTCTGCATTTCCACACCGTATTAACTTTGTGCTGTTCACAAACATTTGTGATACTTTTCCCTACACGTACCTGCATTTCTAAACTTTAGCCTGCACAATCCACAAAGTGCATCGATACGTGCCATTGAAGCTGAGGGACAGAGGGCAGTATATTTTATGGGAAAGTAGAGCTCATGAAAAAAGGAAGTATCACATTTCAATATTTTCTTTTTTTTCTCATGGAGAGTCTCATACCTGTCAGGGTTCAGGAAACTAGGTACACACAAGGAATGTATGTGAATACCATATATTTCTTTCTGTAGGTGCCTTACATGTAAGCCTGGGAGTTTTGTTAATATGGCACACAGTTGTGTACATCTCTGCAATGCATAGGCACACACCTTACCTTAAATTAAATTATGATGGGAGGGCAGCATGTCTGTGCCCTTGCATTAACCAACTTTAGTCTACACTATAAATAGATTGAAGCGCACGTCCACGAATGCACAAGCATTGTGTTTCCTGAACACACAAAAGAGATCACCCATAGCCTTCCCAGTTGCAGTCTTTATTGCTGGAGTGTAAAGAACCACCTTGTGCTCTTCCCTTCAGGACCTTTCACCGAAGACCTTGATGACGTCTCAACCTCAGAGCCAGAGGGACCAGATCCAGTGGTCTTTGGTGAGTGCTTTTACTGTTGTTTTTTGATTACCCAGTTCCTCTGTCTGGTGAGTGACTCACAAGTATTATCCATCAACTCATCTTACCTGCCTTCTTTCCTTCCATCTTTTACACTCTCTTTTCTTTTGATCCATTCATTCTTCTTTCCATTCATAGTTCTCGCCGCCCATCCATCCTCCATGCTTTTCTCCATCCATCCCTACATGCACCACCAGCCATCCCTCTGTGCATTCGTTCTTCCACCCTCTCTCCATCCTTCCCGCCATCCCTTCTCTCTAAACACCCCCATATTCCTTTCACTGCAAAATATCGCATTTATAATAATAATGATAATAATCCACATTTGTAAAGCACACAATCACCCGTAAGGGTTTCTAGGCGCTGGGGGCCGTCAGGGAGATTAAGCAAGCTATTGCCCAGAGTCACATGGTGCTGGGCTAATCTGCTGCCGGTGCCGGGGATCGAACCGTGATCCCCAGGTTCCGGAGTCAGTCGCCCTAGCCGCGCCGCCACACCTCTTTATGAGCAGACCTGAGTCTCCAACTAAAGTTAAAGGAGTCATAAACAACAACTTGAATGTTTCAAATCACACAGAATGTTCCAGGGACACCCACTCCTGCTCTACTTGCTAAAGTGGGGGATTAAGAATGCAGCTGATCCATGGTATGCCTTGGGTGGTGCACTGACCACATCCCATACATCTCTCCAGTTTCTGGCCCTTAGCGGTACCATAACTGAATTCTGTAATGCTTTGAGCCGAGTTCTCCAGACAGTACTGAAATACCTCCAGAATACGCCTAAAAACTGAGCTGTTCAATCTAGAAATTGAGTGTGGCCCAACCACATCAAAGGGTGAGGCTGGAAAGTTTCTAATGGGACAAGTCTTTGTGCGCACGACTGGACTCGCACCTCTGTTGATCGAGGTGGCCTTACTTTACATAGAGCTCTGAAGTAGCCAAATTGCAAATGATGGAACTGCAATAAGCTCTGGTTTCCACCTTGAATTTCTTTATAGCTACAATCTCTCTACCCCATCCCAAATTGCAGATTTTTCATGGAGCCAAATTCATTGGGTGTTTCATATCCCCTTGGATGGAGTTTGAATTGTTTTCTCTATTGGCCGCACTTCATAATGTCCCAGTAGATTATAATTATTGACTATTGGCTGTGTGCATTGACCATGTTGAACTGTAATGTATTTCATCCATCTTCAGCTACATGGGACTCAAATTAAAGTGCATGAATTTGTTCATTAGTGAATTATCTGTCCGACCCATGTGTCACCATCTGTGCTTCCAGGGGACGTTCGTGATCAGTAGTGACCATTCAAATTCTTGCCCCTATAAATTTGTTGTCACTGGATGAGTGGATTTGATTGTGTGTGCCAAAGAGTAAGGAACTGCATAGGGTTTTTAATGCACCCCTCAAACAATTCATGTTTTATTCTGGATGGCTTCCATTGAGAATGAATTCATCAAATCTAGGTCCCATCGTATTGGCCAATTGACTTAGTATTTTTGATTGGTGGCTTATCCATATTGATACAAAAGGGGGTGGCGATGGACAGGCACAGGGTCAGACTGATTTGCATATGGCCATGTCTGAACTGGGGTGGCAGAGTGGGCTAAAGAACGGTGATGGATTAAACCCAGATCTGTTGACTGGGTGTGAGTGTTTGATTGGTTCAGATGCTCCGTCCATCACCAACCCCTTTTGTACCACTTTATACATATTGAGGCAGGTGGTCTGCTAAGTGAGAACTCTTTAGGATTTATTTAGTAGCATTCATCGACCCAACACATGTCCCCAATGGATGAGTGCCTGGACAATGTCCATAAGTGGCCATTTCTCATTCGTGTGCCCACCACTGAGTGAATGAGAAACACATGTTCATTAATGACCCCTCCAATGCCAGTTCTGTCTGTGAGCTGTCACATGTGCCCCTGAATGCACATGTGGGTAATATCGACCCCTCAAATGTATTTCCCATTTGATGTGGTTCAACAGAGTTATGTTATTATATGTTAGATTTTTGTAGAGCGCAAACAGATACCCAAAACTGTCTTTCCGGCACTAAAGTGTGAGTATCATATGATTCTTTTCCACTTAGGAGCCCAACTCTTCTTTCATAAGATACAAACATAGAATAATGTCTCATAATTGACTACTGCCCAATCTAAAGCTAAAAGTTCCCGGCCATGGTGTTGGCGCTCCTTCAACCGCCGATGGGAAGGCTTGAACTGTGTTCCACCAGCAACCCTGATGCTATATGTCTTTTTCCTGTGTGCAGAGCCACTAATGTGTAATTTCTAATCCTTTTCATTATTCTCTTCTCTCTTTTTCTATTCCTACCTCTCATCCTCAGATCGCAGTGATCCGCTAGAGAAGATCGCCGTTCTGGCATCTCTAGGAATATTTGCGTTTGTCATCCTGGTGGTGGTTCTGGTCATCATCATTCTGATCTGGTGAGTTCAGGCCAAGTCTGTCTACTCTTGGTTCATGTGTAGATTGCCATGCTTTCTGTCCCAAAGGGTACAGTGGGGGTGCTTCCCGCTTTCATGTCGGCACTCACTCATCACTCATAAGGTCAACATGTCCCTTGACATACAGACCACATACGTATTGCATACTTTCACAGTATATTAAATATCCTTTCAAAGTCCCATAAGCCTCTGCTTAAAATTACACATGCATACAATGAGGTTCAAACAGAACAACATGTCTTGAACAACATTTTATTCTAGGTCCACAATCTTTCAACCAAAAGCCATACCTGATGGAAGTAAAAAAAATAAAGATGACTGCTCTGGGAGCGGGCTTTGAATGCATGTAGATCTGTGTCCCCCCTGCTCTTCCAAGCATAGGCCTCTTCGTCTAGCTGAGTGTACTATTAGTAAATTACCTCACTTTTGTCGAGATCCTCAGACCTCATTGCATTGCATCACAGCTTAATGTGTTACTGTCATTTTATAATGATTTGGACCCTCATACATACATATTTTCTTTAGTAGTAGATTCCCCTGATGAAGTGCCTGGTTAGGCACGAAATGCATTGGGACCATGCTATTTATGTTTGATGTTCATCGTGTGTGCTAAAAGAACACTTTTGATGTGAATCATAACATTGATTGCAGTTTCACGAACACGAATGATTAAAATCAAAATTTGCAAACTTTATTGAAAACTTTTGAACGTTTGGTTTCATATATGATTACAACTTTTTGTTATTTGAAAAATATCGCATTGGCGATCCGCTTCAGCAGCGCCCAGAGGGTCGCTCCCTAAGCTCAGGGAACGCCACATTGACTAATAGTAAATTACCCATTCAAACTACACCCTCTAGTGTGTTGGGACCCTTTCTGAGAGTCCTTAGCTGTAATATTGCTGGTATAAGAGATAAGCTGGTGGACCCAGAATGGCTTAATTTTGCCATTGAGTTTGACGTTATTATGCTCCAGGAAACCGGGGTCCAAGAGCCGGTTGGCTCAGATGGATATGAAAGCATTAATGTGGCAGCGATCCCCTCCCCTGGCCATAGATCATGAGGTGGGTTAACCACCCTGGTTCGTCTTTCCAAACAATTAAGGGTCTTTTCAGTTCCCTGAGACACAAGGGGATTCAGATCTTACGGGTAATTGCCCCCAAAGATTTCCACTTTTTGTTAATGAATATCCATAATTTTATTAGTGATCCTGGATGCCAGATTGAGGCTTTCTTTGAAGTAGTAACTATCCTAGAGGTTAAATCATATGCATATTTTAAATCCTTTAACTTTATAATAGGTGGGCATTTTAATGCTAACTTGGGAGTTAATCCAAATGATTTTAATAACTTTTTGGGTGATGATTCTTTAATTAGTGATTCTGGCTGTGACCATAGGGGTCATACGCTATTGGATGCACTTGGTCAGGTGGGTCTACGAAATGTCATGTCCAGGGGTCCTTTCCATCCAGGGCATTGCCCAGTTTTGTGGGCTGTGGAAAGGGATTATAATTAATTATGTTTTTATTTCAAGGTCTCTTGACGATTATGTTAGCCCAGGGATGGTCCATGACACTTGCCTCAGTGATCAGAAACCAATAGAAATTAGTTTAGGAGTAAATGTCAGTATGGGCGCAAACTCTGTTCCAGGCCTGACCGGTCTAACTGTGAAAGATGGAGGCCTAGGGTGAAGTGGCGCAATCTTCCAATGCCAACCCTGATCAAATCTGTAGTTAGTTCTAACTTAGAAATCATCATGGAGCCCTTATCAGCACTTGAAACATCACCTGCCACAATTGTGTTTGACCAAATAAATAGCTCAACTAACATCATTATGAGGGATATATTGAGCAAACACAGAGAGACACAATTGGGCTGGTTTGATAAAGCCTGCAGTCCGGCCAGAAAGTACTTGCGTGAGGCACTTAATCTTAAACCTCACAACTAGGATACTATTAAGGAATCAAGTAGCGCCTACAAATCCGCTATTAGGAAGCGGAAAGCTGAGCTTAAAGAGGCCTCTTGTGAACAGTTGGTTTCTGCATGCACTACTAAGGACTCTAGGGTTTTTTGGGCAGTAGTTAATGGTAGGCAGCTTAATGTGGCTGCTCAACAGGAGGACATTGGTTCTTCCATCTCTCCAGCACACTGGGTGGCTCATTTTATAGGGTCTATCCTCTTGATACGGATGTGCCCCTAGCTATTGATAAAGACTGTGGCTTGAACCAACTTGAGATAAGGTTTGATCTGGAGCAGCAATTACCAGCAGCTCTTCCAACAAAGCCCCTGGTCCAGATGGGATACCTATGGACTTATATAAGGCAGAACCTCATCTCTGGGCCTCTGTTTTGACTAATGTACTTAATGCTGCTGTGAAGATTGGCTTACCCTTGTCTTGGAAATCTGCTACCATAGTCCAATTCTTCGAAAAGGGGAATAGGCAGGACCCCACCTGTTATGGACCTATTTCCCTGCTAAATTCAGTTGTGAAGGTGGTAGAACGCAGTGCCAAAAAAATCTAATGACTAGAGTCATAAGTAGGCCAGGTTACTATAGAATAAACAGACTCATAAGTAGGCCACGTTCCAATAGAATAAACAGACTCATAAGTAGGCCAGGTTCCTATAGAATAAACAGACTCATAAGTAGGCCAGGTTACTATAGAATAAACAGACTCATAAGTAGGCCAGGTTCCTATAGAATAAACAGACTCATAAGTAGGCCAGGTTCCCATAGAATAAACAGACTCATAAGTAGGCCAGGTTCCTATAGAATAAACAGACTCATAAGTAGGCCAGGTTCCTATAGAATAAACAGACTCATAAGTAGGCCAGGTTCCTATAGAATAAACAGACTCATAAGTAGGCCAGGTTCCCATAGAATAAACAGACTCATAAGTAGGCCAGGTTCCCATAGAATAAACAGACTCATAAGTAGGCCAGATTCCCATTGAATAAACAGACTCATAAGTAGGCCAGGTTACTATAGAATAAACAGACTCATAAGTAGGCCAGGTTCCCATAGAATAAACAGACTCATAAGTAGGCCAAGTTCCCATAGAATAATCAGACTCATAAGTAGGCCAGGTTCCCATAGAATAAACAGACTCATAAGTAGGCCAGGTTCCTATAGAATAAACAGACTCATAAGTAGGCCAAGTTCCCATAGAATAAACAGACTCTTAAGTAGGCCAGGTTCCCATAGAATAAACAGACTCATAAGTAGGCCAGGTTCCTATAGAATAAACAGACTCATAAGTAGGCCAGGTTCCCATAGAATAAACAGACTCATAAGTAGGCCAGGTTCCTATAGAATAAACAGACTCAAAAGTAGGCCAGATTCCCATAGAATAAACAGACTCATAAGTAGGCCAGGTTCCTATAGAATAAACAGACTCATAAGTAGGCCAGATTCCTATAGAATAAACAGACTCATAAGTAGGCCAGGTTCCTATAGAATAAACAGACTCATAAGGAGGCCAGGTTACTATAGAATAAACAGACTCATAAGTAGGCCAGGTTCCTATAGAATAAACAGACTCATAAGTAGGCCAGGTTCCTATAGAATAAACAGACTCATAAGTAGGCCAGGTTCCTATAGAATAAACAGACTCATAAGGAGGCCAGGTTACTATAGAATAAACAGACTCATAAGTAGGCCAGGTTCCTATAGAATAAACAGACTCATAAGTAGGCCAGGCTCCCATAGAATAAACAGACTCATAAGTAGGCCAGGTTCCCATAGAATAAACAGACTCATAAGTAGGCCAGATTCCCATAGAATAAACAGACTCATAAGTAGGCCAGGTTCCTATAGAATAAACAGACTCATAAGTAGGCCAGGTTCCCATAGAATAAACAGACTCATAAGTAGGCCAGGTTCCCATAGAATAAACAGACTCATAAGTAGGCCAGGTTCCTATAGAATAAACAGATTCATAAGTAGGCCAGATTCCCATAGAATAAACACACTCATAAGTAGGCCAGGTTCCTATAGAATAAACAGACTCTTAAGTAGGCCAGATTCCAAAACCTAGACAGAATAAAGATTTACAGACCCTGGTCTTCAGTGTAATCCTTTTTTGGAAGAGATTCTTTTAGTCGACAAAAATAACCAAATCAAAATCAAATCATGTGCTTAAGAAAAAAATAACAGCAAGTTTTGCTGGAGCTGCACTGAGAGCATGCCAAGCCTGCGATGCATTCAAACGAATATCTGAACCTTGTATAAAAAACAGACTTCTTTCCACGAGCTGGCTGCCAACATCGAATTCCAAGAAATAACAAGAAATAGAAAATCGCCAGACCCTTGATAGTATTTCACACTTCTGTCTCCCTGTTAGTGGTCTCACAAGTAAAGAATTACTCGTTGGAAAAGAAAACTACCACGCTAGCAAAATAGACTTTTTTCCCCCCACACCGTGATAATTGCACCTCACTCATTGGCTGTGGTGTTCTTTTCCTGGCCGTCGTCCATTTTGGAGTCAGGCATGAAAAATTGGAAAGCCACTTTCTCCTGTTTATGTATGATCTTAGAGTAGAACTGCATTTTTCTTTAAAACACATGGATGGGAGCTCACTCCATATGGACGTGCAGTCATCCTTTCATGAATAAGCTAACTGTGAAAGCAGAATTTAGTGATTTAAGTGTGTAAGATGTTCCAGCTTGGGCAGTTCTAGACTTTTTATTGTCAGTACTCTTGACCTCTACTCATGATGCTCGCATGAGAACTAGCATATAAAGGGTTGAGGGGCGGGGATGGTTTCGCAGCACCAGCTCATTTTAATGAATTGGCTTTAAGAAGCAGATGAAATGAGTGGCTGAGAATTATTTGCATGAGTACCCATAAGCACTGCATGAAATGAAATGAATTTGTACTTTTAAAGCGCACTGGTGCCCCAGCAACAGGGTGTCCTGGCACTGTACTCATACCGCTGTGGAACCCTTCCTGGCTTTTCCCTGTGAAATGTCCACTCCTGGGCACCCCCAAGGTGAAGCCAGGCATCCCAGCGCTGTTGGGGCCGTTGTGGAGATTAAGCAAGCTATTGCCCAGAGTTGCAGAGTGGGACCCATGATCAGAATAGGCACCGAGGCGAGAATTATCAGGTCCGGGGAAATTGAGCCCAAGACCCGCCGAGGCGGGAATTGAACCCTGGTCCCGGGCCAGACCTCTGCATCAGGGTCTGCCGCTCTAACCATTGAGCCACACTTCTCCGCATGGCGGGGTCTCTTGCTGGCAAAGACTCTCCTTTGAAGCCCCCTTCTGACCCTTCTATGATCAGCAAAACATGACTGGCTGTAGGCAGGGCTGGCACTGGGCACGTGTTTACATCCATATCTGTTCTCAATGCCTGGCAATTTATTTTGTATTTTTTGTATTATGCCTGTGTGAGTGGGGGAGTCATGAACTGCAGAGTTAGTTTTCCAACTAAAATTGTGTTCACACTTGTACTATAGTTAACAAAAATATGTGAAGTTTTCCCTAAGAGAGGAAATCCGAGTTGTTCATGTTGCTTCTTCCTACCACTTACACCAGTGTCTTTAAGGTGCGTCTCCTCATATCTTGCTGCACTTTTAAAAATCCCGACCTGAATATTATGGACATTGTTGATCCGTCATGGCCTCATTAAGGGCCAGATGTAGGTAATTTTTATTTACCGACCTCTTAAATACCGAGTCACACCGACTCGGTATTTAAGAGGTCGGAAAATAAAAATACCGAGATGTAGGTAATTGCAGATGTGCAATTACCGAATCGGAAACAGTCGGTAATTTCCGATGTGGTAAATACCGACCAGTTAATGCCCATGCATTCCTATGGGCTTTGAAGCCCATAGGATTGATTGGGCATATACCGGTCGGTATTTACCACATCGGAAAATACCGACTGTCACAAGGGTGCAGGGGGTGTCACTTTGACACCCTCTGGCACCCCCAAAAGAGGCTCGGGTGCCATGTGGCAGGCATACCTGCCCTAAGGGCAGGTCTGCCTGTCATATGGCATAGGTGTGCATGCACACATGTGCATGCACACCAGAAACGGTATTTTACCATCAAGTAGTATTTGATGGTAAAATACCGATGTGGTACTGCTTGTGGGACTCAGAAGAGTCCCACCTACATACCAATTGTCCGGAATCAGTAATGATACCGACTCGGTATTTTACATACTCGGTAAATTTACCTACCGGTAAATTTACCGAGTCTGTAAATTACAGGGACCTACATGTCAAATTGCTTTTACCGGGTGGTAACGGCCGAATTCGGCCGTTACCACCCGGTAAAAGCCTACCTACATCTGGCCCTAAGTGTTTTGCTTCTCCCTTGAACACTAAATTTTCATCGTGGCTCAACATAGTGTGCAGCTTCCCTAGTTTAAGGTTCTACGGATGTAGGTTACTCGGCTGAGGGGGGTATTCGTTCTGTAAAATCTGTCTGCATGACCAAATGGAGCACATGCTTGCGTAGAGTTCCCTGAAGCGCCCTGTACACAGGGTTACATTTACGAATGCTCCTTTATTGCTTGTATTTTTGGCTCCACGTCGAACATGGGCAAAAGGTATTCTTTTGTGCAACACAATATTGGCATGAAAAAGTCCAAAATATATACATTGAAAAGTCTTGCTACGTGTAAGTGGATGATGGTGTATGTGTATGAAAGCAGTATATTTCCGAATAATTTTAGATCTTCTGTTAATGACCAGTAAACGTAGAGTGGCTACCGATTTGATTTGGCTTCTAGTGCAGGGTTTCCTTCTATTTCAGACTGTAGTACTCAGTGAGGTACTGCTTTGTTTATGGAATTTCGTTTAAGCGGCATCCAGGAACACACTTGTTTCAGGGCATGTTCTGAAAAAAAGGTTGTGCTCAGTTTTAACATGAGAGTCGAAATTACTCTGTAGATGTCATTGCCCTGAGGAACTGAACTCCAGCCTTAAATATTGCTCTTGAAAAAGCCACACTCTCAGTGAATAAATGATCCATATCTACCTTTTATCTGCACATTCGACTCTGCTTCGAGGAGGTTGATTGGTCATTACTCCTACACAGTTATGACGCCTCAGAGGTAGTTGCTTCAGAAGGTGGTGACGAGGAGAGTGACTATAATGTTTTGGAAGGTAAAAACACAAGTATCATTTGAAGGTTTTTCCCCGTGTGTGGCTCTGTGAAGAGCCGTGATGGTTATCTATCCTGCTGTGATCTTGGTTTTATCTTCTAGTCTGAGCCTGAATAGTGCATCATCTGTGGTGTTTAAATTTACCTGGACACCTTCTTTGCAAAGCTTAGGTTACTGCTAATTTTTGCCTAATACCTGTATAAAAATAGATTTTTGGGAAACAATAAGCAATACAATGTTGTTTTCAAGACTTAGTATGGTTTCTGAGCACTTTGACAGTAGTACAACTTCAGCTAAATTATGAAGAAACTATAAGGTAACCTTTCTTCTAGATTAAGGTTTTTTTATGAGGCATGTCCATGGGTCAGCTGCTCTGCATTATATTCTTTTAGTGCACAAGAGAACCTAAAACCACGTTGTGAAAAGTGCATTGCTCGACGGAAAAATTTACACATCCTATTTAGTACTGAAGAAGAGCGGGTTGCATGAAATGTGATAGCATCAGATCGCAGAATTATGCAAATAGAAATTGTTCAAATCAACAAGAATAAAACCAATAAAGTACGGATAGATGAACCCTCCTACCCCCACCTATGTGTAGAATTAAATTTCCACTGTGGCAGGACAGTATTTAAATCAGAACTTAAAAGTGATTGAAAATATATAAAACTGTTTTCAATAGAATTATTTTTGGGATTAGAACCCGAAATATTGTTATTAAAGGAACCTTAATGGGGTACATTTACATATCTGGATCAGCGGGTGCATGTGTATTGTAGTTTTAAATGTGAGACAAACAGAAAGTGAGTTAATTCAAGTAATGATTTATAATCTTGGGGTATTTCTGCATTTCTTCTCAAAACATTTATCGTACACAACTTAAACAGGTCAACTTACCCGAAGACCGCTTTCAGTTTTCTCAGACGTTTTTTGAAGAGCGGTAAATGGACCTGCATTGATTGCAATATTTTTGGAAGTCTCAACATGATTCCGGTATAAGCGGCATTCTGACTCCTTATTTGATTTCATGTTTCAGGATACGACTACGAAGAAAGGGGAAAGACGGCTCCAAGAAGCATGACTTTATCTCAGCCATTCACATGAAGGCATTGCCAAGTAAGTTAGACCCAGTTAATAGTCTAAACAGGGAACTTCTGCGTAACAGGGGCATGTACAGAGCACCTCTCAAAGAGGATAGTGGGCAGCGAGTTGACTTGCTCCATTCAGGAAGCAGCTGGCAAAGAGCCACTCCTGGTTTTTGGAAGACTTTAATCTGCCTGATGTTGTAAATTGATCCTCCAAGCAACAAATACTGCTCAGAGGGACTCCTTGCATGCAACAGTTCCTCAGAAAGGAGCAGAGGTCATGAGTAATTGCTGGAGGTTAAATCTAGTTCTCAGTGATATTAAAGTGATGGAGATCACATTGTGGGATCTGGGTATCACAATAGGATGTGGCTGTCTCTTGAGGTGTGCGCATGCAGATTACGCAGAAAGAGTGGTATTGAAGTTTACAAGCATCCCGCAGAGGTATGTTGGATCAGTTAAGAATTTAGTTCAGTTTAATCCAATCTGAAATATAAAAGATACAATGCGATTATATATGAAAGCAAAAAGTTAAGATAATTTTCTAAAACAAAACTATAGGGTGAAGCACAACAAGGCAAAGCTTGGAATAACATGTCTAAGATTGGGTAAGAGAGGAGTTAAGAAAGCACAGGAAGTGGAATCACAAAATGAAGTAAAGAATGTTCACGTAGAAAAGTTAGAAAGTGATGGGTACCACCACAAGTTCCTCCTGATCTAGAGTGTAATTTAGAGCAGAGCTGTAACAAAGAATCTTCCAAGAAAGGGACACTCTTTGTCCACACCTTCACCAAACGTAACTCCACCAGATATTGTTGCAGATGTGCCACCTAATCTAGTTGGACTGGGCTGCCACCATGTTTGGTGGAGCTAACACCAAGAAAGACTGGTGCAAATATAGGGCAGAGCTTCATGGAAGAGTTTGTGTGGTATCTGTAGCATGCTGGTAAAAATCTTGCAGCATGGTAGGCATTTCCAGATTTCACATTTGGAGGTGAGAATTTGCAGATATCGATAGAAATTGGTAGATTTTCTGCTGTGATGTTCTCCACAGAGGCTTACTCTGTGGAAGCCGCAGCAACTTCAGCAGACAAACCTCCATCACCCCGACTGAATACCCGCCTAGAAGAGGTGGAGTCCTGCTGGACGGAAACCAACTCCAAATCAAGCCAACGTTTGGTGATCCATGTGGCAATAACACTATTTACTGGAAAAACAAAGTACCTTATGTGCCTTCTGTACTTTTTTTAGACTGTTTGTATCACATGTGTAGATTCATTCAATTTTCGTCCGCATTTGTTCAATTATTGTAAACAGAGCAGTAGTCCATAAATACCGATATAAGAGCCAGGCTGACTGTCAATGTTTTGTACCGCACCGCACATGTGGGTAACTTGTGTATGTTTGCGATACATTGCCAGCTTGATTTACTAGAAACCTCTATTCCACAACACTCGCCACTTAACAAACCGTATTTTATGCCTACATAAACTGTACAAGTTATAAACTGACATTAAGGAGTTAGACACATACATTGATTATGGTGTTCCAGCTAAATTCAACAAAAGTTGTGTGTAATGATTTATAGAGTTTTAAACCCTCCAATTGGGTTTTTAGGAGGAGGGATTATTAACACGGAGCGTTTGTCCAAAGATTGGACTTGTTTGACCAGGAAATGTTTTTCCTAAAGGTAGGCATGGTGTCTTGTGTGAATGCACTAGGAAGGCGTTTCCCATTGACTGGATGGCCCTGCTCTCCTGACCTGGCTCTATTTAAAGAAGGTGAAAGTATGTGCTAGGAAAAGAAGAATCTGATGAGGTGTGCGTGAGGATATGTGAATTAAAAAAGCATGGACATTGAACAACCAGATAGTGTATTTAAAGGGTACAGTGTCATTAACTACATGTTAGTAGTAATGTTTATGTTCAACGTGGTTATACTTGAGTTTGGTTCATGTTTGCCACTTGTAGAGACTTGAATTTGTGTTTGTTGGAATGAGGTTATTGGTTTGTCAATGTCAGGGTGAGTTTAATGGGATATTGTTTTTTTTTTATTTACTATGGGTAGGTGGATAGATAAGTAGATACATGGGTGTATGGGTTTGAGTTCGATATGGCTATATGGATAGAACGATTGACTGGTTTTTATTAGTTGTATTTTTTCTCATTGATTGAGGGTTAATGTATGGTTGAGTTCGGTTTGAAAGGATGTTAGATATGGGCAGATTGATGGATGACTGTATGGATGTGTTTGGTTGAATGTGATGCTTTGGTTAGTGCGGAGATACGCCTGAGGGGGTGAATCAGGCACTTTATAAATCATTCTTGGTTAGATTAGGATAGATGGATGCAATACTTGGGATCAATTAGGGTAGATGGATGGATACATGGGGTTGTATTGGATAGGACTATTTAGTTGGGTGAAGGTAGATTGATGGAAGAGTTAAGGTGAAATGGATCTGTTACTTTTGGGTTGGCTATAGGTATATGGATATGTTTGGTTTGGGATAGCTGAAGTTTGTGGATTGGGTTGATTGATGAATGGGTTGTTTTGATTGCAGGTTTTTGTTGGGTATGGATGGATGAATGGGGTGGTGTAGTGCGTAATTGTTTTCCATTGGGTATGTGCAAATGGGTTGTTTATTCGGGTTCAATTGGAGTTTTGAGTTGGGTATGGATAGATCGCTGGATCTTGGCTTGGTTTTGGTAGGAAAGAGTCGATGGGTGGGTGGATGAGTTACATAAGTTTTTTTGTGTTTGTTATGAGTAGGCCGATGGGATTGGATGTTATTTTTTGTACTGGCTATGGATAGATATATGGATCAATTGAGATTCTTCAAATAGAAACAACCTCTTGTCTAACCTATTTAATTTGATTCAGGCAACTGCTCTGCTAATCTTCATTAGGTGTACAGCACAGATACGAGGACAAAAGTAAAAATGATTTTCATTTGAGTTCTATTTTATTTATACAAACACATTTTTTATCTCTTTTTTGTTTTTATAGATCTATTTTTATATGTAAAAAATGTTCTTTTCAAACATTTAACGGAACAATCAGTTGTTGACATTATCATACAATGAACATTGTTTTCTAAAATTCAGATAAGACATCACATTCTGTTATTTCCTTAACCATAGAAATAAGAAGTTAATAAACCCCACACAGAAAGAATATCATAATACAAATGAAGTCAAATTCATACTCTCACACAACCTTTCTCACCAGTCTTCTCAGACATCCTAACTAACACACCGTACAGAAAAAATATTTTTCATAAAGAGAACATAGGAGAAGCACATCTTAACTTGATCGTAGCTTGATCTATTGAAAACACATTTATTTAAGGGGCATCAGTCCACCCTGTTAGTTTCCAAAGGCTTTCTTTCTTTGGCTGGTTTCCTTGTATTGACATTTTCAGATGTGCAAGAACTGGCCTACGTACGTTTCGGTGAAAAGATGGTTATATCACCTTCATCAGGGCCGAAAAGAAACACCAAAATCGAAAGAGACAAGTGGGGGGTCTAGATATATCTTTAGTGCCAAGATATATTTCAGAAAGCGAAGTATAATGTACTCTGTTCTGAAGGAGGGCTTCCTTTATCACGCTATAGACTAAGCTACTTGCGGTGAATAGAAGAGTTATTCTGAAGTCTGATCAAGCGGAAAGGCACTTTGAGTCTGACAGTCCAAGGGAAGATACATTAGAAGGCTTCCAAATATTGCCTATATTCAAACCCCGGTCGGTAGGACATATGAATTCCTATATTTTTGTTCCAGAGTCCTCTCTTGGTTCGGTATTACTCTGATCACTGTACTTCATTTGTCTTGAACAGACGCTAGTGTTCCACCATAGTATACACGTGTCTCACGCGGTCCGAGCTCAATTGAGATTCTTGTCTAGGTTATACTTGCACAACTAACCTATTCTCACTTTCTCTCTTTTTCTGCAGAAGCTCAGCTCTTGTAGCTGCACACCCATCCCTCACAGAGCCGCCTATGAGTGAACATAAAAGGGAAGCACTGCCGCTGACGGACTTCAGGAGCTCAGTTCACCCGTCAAATTCCTCTTTTGGAAATATATTTTTGCTACCTTTTCGTTGCATGGTCAGTAAATGGAAGCCGTCCACAGGGATCTGCTGTGCTGTCCCTTGGTGCTGAACTCATCTGAAATCCGCGAGTTAGAAGCGCAAGAACCATGATTCAGTGGCTGCTTTGAAACTTGACTTTGTGGATCCAGTTGAACGGACAAAGTAACTTCCACAGAGGATTAAAAAACATCCTGCAGACATATGGAAAGAGGAAATGGCACCTGAAGTCTGTGTTCATCTGCCTAACATGGCACACTAACAAACTCACAAGCCATTCATTTCAAGATGCATTTATTTTTTATTTTTGAGGTTATTCACCATATGTTGTTCAACTGTTCAGGGTTATCCTCCCTTAGTTCTAAGGTCTTGTGTTTTTTACACCAAACAGCCCTTTGAATTTTAGGGTTTTGCTCTGCTTCTTCTCTCAGGACCCAGCTACCCCTCCATACACTCACTCACTGTACATAGTTATTGTGCGTGATACAGTCTCCGCTGCCTTTTGGCCAGGTTCGCTCTATGCAAATACCACATGCATGCATACATTTCTGAAAAGATTTTGCTTATTGATTTAAGTGACGTGCCTTCCTTGTGATCATCACTGACTCTTTCATCCTAAAGCTTCCCGTAAATAGTTCATTGCATTAGATCAATCCCACGTGCTCCCCAGGTAGGCTAAAGAGAAGCCCAACTCCAAAATTCAAAAATATACATCAGCACAACTCTACCACTTAGATATTCCTCTTCTTTCATTGAGTTGCTAGATTTGTGGTCCAATTGATCCATCCATATCCCTCATAGAATGAGTTGACAGAATATTGACCCTTTAGCCTTAATGTCATTCCCCCCACGGTGGCGTAGATTTGACCTGCTCCAGCAGAGTAGACTCTCCTTTCAACCAACTTTGTCCCTGTAGACCTGTGCCCTTCATGAGCACTGGCCATTGAGCGTAATTAAGCGTTATTTACTATTCTAACTCCACGCATGCTTTGAAACTGGGATAGGTTATACAGCGGAGCAAGGCATATATAACTGTACTTTTAGTGTTTTGATACACTTGCCCGAAAGTACCTAAACACACTATGGGGACCGGTCCTCACAGAGATAGTGTTTGACTGGTTCTGTCAGGGATTACCCACCGATCTGGTCCTCTTAACATGGGTTATACATACCACCCCCCTACACAGACACACACACTCACATGCACACACATACACTCTCTCTCCCTTTCTGTCAATGTTTCTCATTCTCTCTTAGTTATTATATGCTGCAAGGCTTTCCTCTCGTATCATTGGTCAGGAGATGGCAGTAGGGCATTCATCACATTGGCCTCAAAAGGCTTTGATGGGTCACAACCTCATAGACTTCTGTGAAGTCCAACTTGTATCTTTATAGATGGAGGCTAAAATATTGGAAGACATCTACATTTTCACCTGTTTTTGTAGCACGGATCTCGTAGGCGTTAATGCTCACACTCCTTTACAGTATTGAGACATCCTTTTTTCTTTACAGCACTGTAGCCATGCAGTTTCACTTTTTCCCCTCCCTCTTTGTTGTATTGGTATCTCATCCGTCGCCTCTAGCAGCAGTAGCCGCTAAATCCCCCAAAACTCACTTATTTCTAGAGTTCTTGCACCCAATTGGTTTTCATCAGTGTCCTTCTACTTTTGTTGTTTCAAAGAACCAATCGAAGTCGGTGGATTCACCCCTTTGCTCTTCATTGGCCCTTGGGCTTGTCGGCCACCCTGTTTATTGTCCTTCGACATCTGTCCCACCAACAAGCATTTGTTGCCCCCTTCTTTACATAATACCATGCGCCCCATTTGTTTCATCAGTATACTCTTATCGTATGAGGGTGTCAGGACCCTGTTAATCTGGCACATTTAAGGAATAATATCAGACTCCAGGGCTCGCGGGTGGTAGTGCGCTTTACAAATTCACATACCATAGCACAGGGGTCTCCAACCCTCTATGTAATGAGAGCTACTTATGTTCAATGGAAAACATGTGCTACTAATATTAGTAGATTTAGTAATAGTGACCACCCCGTCCAAGATTGTCATCAGTGATCTCATCAGTGTACGAGGCAGGGTTTCCAGCACTAATGTAAAACAATTCTTTGAGGATTTGAAATGACTGTACATTAAAGCCATAGCTGCAATCCCCCTGGCACAAAGGTAATAATATGAGCAATAAACCTCCCCCACTCAATAATTGCTTTAAAACATTTAAAAAACGCAACAATTATTTGCCAAACATCCTCTTATGAGTCCTGAAAATAGACACATTTTCATCTTGAGAACATGCTTTTAAATGTTAGTATTCATATAATTCAACCAAGCAAAGGCTTCTATATTAGTAGGCTGGGCTGAACACAGGACAGCTACTCACAGGTATCTGTAGAGCTACTGGTAGCTCACGAGCTACTAATTGGAGACACCTGCCATAACATAACATAACTCCTGCTATCAAGGCAGAAGCGGTAAGCTATGTGTAGAGATACTGACCTATGGATATTGTATGCCCTGCAGATGCTGATAATGTAGTGAATGGGACATCAGATAAAAAGTTGAGAACTCACTCTTCTCTTGACTATATTTGACACCCTAACTTTATGTCCCAAAAATACATTTTTCTTCATGTCAGAATGCCTTCTAGTTTGTGAACAAAGTGTAATGCATTGCATGTAGTTAGGAATCACAGTGAAAAACTCCAGTTAGCGTGAAAGGGGAGGTATGATTCTGCATTGCAGCCTGTGTCTGAGACCATAATGGAATATTAGATTTTTCAGCAGTTGTTTGAATTAGTTGCATTTGGAGCCAGAGTGAGGGTTGTGGGCATTGAAAGCTGATGAACGGCCCACCAGAGCCTTGAGATATTAGTGTTGAGTTGTGTCTTCTGGAGCCCGACTGACAGTGGTTACCTTGGTCGTGATTTGTTGTGCCTTAGAGATGCTCACATACTTCAGAGGTTTGTCACATAGATGGAAACCAAAATGTTAAGAAGCAAAAATGAGCTCTGTCAGTCGTTTCTCTTCATATTAATTTAAATTAACATTTTTTAATGTAGTCCGGTGCACCTCTCTGCCTCCAAGACTGAAAAATGGGAGTTTACTTAGAAATCGCCAAAAGTACCCAATCAGTCAATGGTTTTTAAAGTGTAAAAAACATGACCTCAGCATCCTGTAAAAAGCACTTGAGCATGTCCCCAGATGTAATATATTCAGTAGGATAGTGTGTACTTTTGCTGCAAAATTTTTCAGCAGTTTGACTTATATGCAATTTTCTGATATATTCATTTATATATATGTGTATATTGGGAAAGGCAAAATGGAGAGGGAATCTAATTGCAATATATGCCCCAGCTATTGCCCCTAAATGTAAAAATAAATTAGGTTATCGAAGCTGGATTTTTAAAAATAAATAGTCAGAGCTGTATTCTATAGAATGGCCAGTTGTGTTACAAAGCCATTAAGTGTCACGTGTGTTACCATGACAAAGCTGTTACTATAGCCCGCTGCCGAGGGCTAATATGGTTTTATAAGGTCCTAATCCTGAATTATAGGCCCAAGCCGCAGGCTAGGGCCTATAACGAGGGAGGGGGGCCTTTAACAACTGGTATAGCCCATGACAGAAGGACTATAAGGCTAATAGAACATTCCTCCCAATACGGGTAGAATGTTCTGAATTACAAAGGGAGAAACAGAAAGACAAATATTGGAATGTTGGAGCGCCGCGCTTTTACTAGCCTTTATAAGCCCTGAGCCACTGCATTGTCTTCAATGGAGCTCTCAATATTCCAATCCTCCAATATCCCTTTCACACCAACATTCTCTTGACCATCATGAATGGTCAAATCTTATAGCACTTGTTACTCCCCAATCCCAGTGCAGATCCCATTCTTTCTCCACTTCAGTCAGAGTATGTCATTCAGTGATGTCTTGTACCGCATCACATAATCACCCTTCGCTCACTCCTTTTGACCAACTCTGAGAGCTTCGTCTCCGGTTGAATGCAGAACTCATCCCACTTTTAATCAGGACTCAGATCAAACTCTTTGCTGTTGCGTTCACAGCACATCCCTTTTTACCAACACGGATAGTGCACTGTCTGTTGTTAAATTCACAGCTCACGCCTGTTTCACCAACAGTCAGAGCAGACTATTAGTTGTTGACTCCACAGCTCACCTTTTTCACCAGCAGTCAGAGCAGACCATTAGTTGTTGACTTCACAGCTCACACCTTTTTCGCTAGCAGTCAGAGCAGCCACCTTATTGTTGTGCTGTACAGATTCTTACGTTTCATTCATGTCACTTGCACTGAATGTGATTTGTGTGCTGTTGGTTTTCTGATTTCACACACCCTACTTTTCACTAACAACCTTAGCAGTGTGCAGTGGAATCTATTCTTTTCTTCATATGACCCTTTAATACCCCCTTCACCCAGGCCATGTTTTCCCCATTTGCTAAGTTAGTGCCTGAGTGGGCATTTTTTGATCAAAAAAGCTTATGCATATGATTTTGCAAGGAAGATTCTGATATTTATTATGAAATATTTTAAAAATTGAATCGCCAATAGCATAACATGTGAAGCACCTAATCTGGCACTGGAATCTAGCAATACACATTATCTTTGCAAGATCACACGCTGTTTATTTGCTTTGTTGAATTAAAAATCATTTTAAAACGTTTTCTTTTGGCTAATACACTATCTACCTATATCCTTAGCCTACTTGAGTAGCAGCTAAACCATGTTGCAGCATTGTCCATCACAGTGAGCAATCCTTTGCTCCACACTGTTGTATACCTTCTTTTCAGTGTCACATTACCTTCTTCAGTAGCAGAATGTGTTGTGTTAGTGCAAGCTTAAAAAGGTAAACATATTTCAATAGTCAAAGTGTGCTGTCCCTGTCTGCAGAAATACAGTTGTTATAGTGTATGTTGCACTGCAGTCTTTTCTGAAACTATTCACGTTTTTTTTCTTCATTCGAGTTAGTTCTGCAAAATGTTTTTTCATTCAAGCTTTGGTTTGCACTTATCATTGTAAAGATAATGGTCAACAAGCACCGAGACCTCCTCGTAAAGTATGATCCTGTTTTTTGGATACCGGTATCGAAGCCGAAACATTACCCATAAACAGGGTGGCCTTGCCGAATAAGTGGGTGAATCTTACCTTGTACTCTACAGCAGTATAAGCTGTTTCCCTAACAGTCAATAAGCTGTGGTTTCCTCCCCAGTCAAACCGAGATGGATCACGACAGTGCCATACAGGACGCATCATGAGACGGCCTCTTTTGGGGAGAAGCCTCTCTCCCAGGACTCATTGTTTCTCCAGCGCTGCAGATGGACCTCCCATGGGCTGAAATTGTATTGTGTGGTTGCTGTTACCACCAGTTCTGAAACACATATGTCCCAAGGCATTTGTATATAAATGTGGCACTTTAGGATACACCTAAACAAATGATATACAATAAAGAGCTCATATAATGAGAGACTATTTGCTTGGAATCGTTCTTTAAGGTTTTCGACAACAGACCTCATTGTTAAGTCTGAAAATTAAATTCAGAAAAACATGTATTATGCAGAAGTATTGTGGTCTCCAAGGCTTTGACTGTGTGAGGTAGAACAAGGTAGCAGATTAGTTCAACAATGCACACAACTTGCCAGCTCCTGTATTTTTTGCATCAATGATCAGAAGTCTAAGATTCACAACAGAGGGTTGCCAGGAGTTATAACAAAGCAACGTTTTTGCAGAACAGTCTCCCACCCACGAAGATTAGAATTAGAAAAAATAATCTTTTGGAACGAGTTAACAATTAGGTAATTTGAGCGAGTCACCTTTTGCGCTGAAGTAGTTATGGTGTAGTATTCTCTGTTACCTACCATCAACATATTTTGTATATCTAATACCTTTCGAGAGTTTATTTTTTGCTGTAATACATTTTTTAAATGTGCAGTTCATAAGAGTCAAACTTAAGTGTTTGTTTTCTGGATAGTGAGTTGTCTTAAATAATTAAAAATTGAAAAAATATTTAGAATTTAAAACTATGTCTTTGTCTGTTTTGACTATACTCATTTGGTTGCATTAAAGTTGGTAATTAAACAACTTTTTTTGAGCACTTATGGCTACATGTAGCTGTGTTGCGCATTCTAAAGCTACCAAATGGGAAAATTTCTGTGGTGGAATGCTACTTGAGATTTTCAAAGATTAGTGTTCGTGTTGTTTTGAAGTCAAAGGACACTTGTTTCTAAAAGACACTTCAGAAGGAAGAGAATCGCTTTTAGTAATAGTTAAAGGTGAAATGTATAGTATCTTATGTAGAGAAGAAAACAAGCTATAACTTAACAAGGACATACAACAATTGCAGAATAGGTTATTGATGATCATTGTGAGGATTTTGTTTGGGAAGGGGTCTTATCCTTACAGCCGTTTACTCGATTCAACATGTCCTAGACTTCGCAGCTAAAGGTTCGTAGAAGTCAACCACCAAAGCCCTTCCTGAAGAGGGAAGAGGTGCTGTTGGTTCTCTAGCTGGCAGCTATGATGGCTTTCATCAAGTTGATATTACTTAAAAAAGAAAAACATTTGAGCAACCCTTCCTTGGCATTGTAGTGTAGATAGTCTTGTTTGCGTTGTATTTTCCTCTGTTTTTTCTCTATGTGTGTTTTTTATTTCGTTAGGATCTAGACATGTTTATCAACCCA
This sequence comes from Lissotriton helveticus, assembly GCF_964261635.1. Lineage (NCBI taxonomy): Eukaryota > Metazoa > Chordata > Amphibia > Caudata > Salamandridae > Lissotriton > Lissotriton helveticus. The sequence continues at coordinate 171,746,943 of NC_136059.1, read as the reverse complement.
GGGATTCAGTGGCTACCTTATTTTCAAAAGTTTATTGGACAAATGTAATTTTAAAATCGTGACTGAAGGAGTTTTATATTGTCATCGGCAGAAGTTAAATACAGTATTTCTTATAACCGGCTCTAGGGTTTCTGCAGTCTATAGTTCTTTTACAGAGATGCTTGTTCTCCGGGACTATTTTAAATTGTTGCTGATTGAGTGGTTTGATGATTTTAAGATTAAGAAAGTGTTCTCATCTATCAAATGAATAGTATGCTGATGAATCAATCACATCTTTGAGCATTCAAAACCATGTAGTAGCCACCATTACTTTGTATCCCTAGTACTGAAATAAAAGAAAGAGAACGGGATTTCAAGTCCTATCTAATCTTTATAACATCTGCAGAAGTCAATTCCCAAATGACGACTTGGAAATAACTTCTAATGCAGAACCACGTTGGAATGAAATTCAATGTTTTCCCATCGCTTTAAAAGTAGTTGTCGGCTGCATTGGAAGTTCTCCGTCCAGCTTCTGGTTTGTGCGCTATTTTGTTTGATATGAGAGGCAGTCCACATTGTCTACCTCACCTTTTCATCATTTGTATGACTGCGTATCCCTACTAAGTTTACCCCTTTGATGATTACTCTAGAACATGTGATGGGCGTCTTTAATTGTAATATTGTTACGGCTCTGACTCAGTGGCGTAACAGACCCTTGTGGGGGGGGGTCCCTTTGCAAGGTACTGTGAGGGGCCTCCCTTGTACACCCCACTACCTGCCGTTTTAAAGTACCTTACCCCAGCTGCCTGCTCTCAAGAAATCACTGGAGTTTCATTGAACTAACTAGCTTCATGAAGATCAACCTGCTTACCCATCAGGTTGGCATCATGCCATTTTGAAAAATGTTTTTGGTGTTACTGATATAGAAAATGGGATTTAGGCACTTTACAAAAACTTGTATCAAGACATCCGTGAAGAAAAATGTCTATATGGGTTACATTTTGAGGGAAGCGCCGAATTGAATGAAAGCTGTGTTTCCTTGCTTCTTCTATCAGTCTTTTACTTTTAGTACTATCGTAGTCCACTATCTGTATTGCACCCATTTGCCAATGGTAAGGAAGGGCTCTGTGCCTAGGTTGAGATAGTGCTTTATAGGTAAAGTGCCCAGTAGATTTTTTTTTCTAGCAATTCAACAACCTGATCAATCCTTACTTGGTCAAAGAAGCTTCCTGTATCATGGTTGTCTCATGTACCAAAATTGAGATTGCCTAGTAGTGACTCATTGTGTAGTTGAGGAATAAGTACCATACCCATGTCCATACCCAATTCTTAATGAGTTGGTGAATCTATCTCCTATTAAAGGTGCGGAGCAGAGGGCGCCCCCGTATCAAGAACAATGGAAAAATGATGCCAACTGTGCTCTCCTCCATGCAATTTAAGAAAAGAAATAGCTAGTAATGCTTAGGTTTTAAAGATAGTTATGAAGGGGTGCTCCTGGCACGTCATTACATCAGCGTGTAGTACAGCAGCCATATACAGTGTTTCTCTGCTGCATCAACAAATCACATGTGCATCTTTCTGAAAACTGTGTGCCCAATTAAAAAAAAAACTGGATACATAGAAGAAAATTATGTGTACCCAGAAGATGCAGTATTTGCTACTGTGTGCCCATTTCTGTTCTCCTGCAAGATATTGAGCCTTCACAAACTGTATGGCAGAAATAAAATATCAGAATTTGATATTGTAGTATAATAGTAACAAACCTAGAAATATTTTATTTTCTTACAGACAAATGTATGCATTCAATAAAAATATTGCAGATACTACAAATATGTATGTGTGCTTCTCAAATATATCACAATGCTGTTCGAAATTGCATATGTGTTACTCAGAACAAAATGGTCAATGTGTCAAACAGTTTGTCAGGGATCCTGCTCAGTTATGCGACTCAGTGTATCAATGATACTTCTGGAGTATGTTTTGTCTGTTCATCGTGCTTGGGTCTGCTCAAGGTTCCAAGGCTAATTACATTTGACCTTTGTGCTGTAGTTCTTGTCAGCTTTACAGCAGTTTCATCCCTTGTACACGTTGACCTGATGCCATTCTGCACATCGCCCTACCACAGTGTACATTTCTATGCAATCTACCTATAGCCACTAGACTTGAACGAAATTTAAATTACGACAGAATAATTTCAATAATTTCAGGACTTTTGTGTCATGATTGTTACGTGAAATTCCAGAGACGATGGCCCATAGCTTACTTATACTGCCTTCTGAGAGGAGATTAGCAGGCAGCTGTTGCCCTTCAGCAATGTTTTTTGTGCTTTTTCCGACAGAAATGCGTTGTCGTGAGGACACATTTCAAGTAAAAATATAGTGCTAAATGGTGGAATTAAATTTAACGTAATTGCACACGATTATTCCAGAAATTTCACGTTATTAGTAGAATTTGCAAATTTATCACACCCCTAATTTCATGTCTGGCACACAAATGGATAGATACGGGGCAAAGTAACACATATAGCTTACGGCAAAACACACACACAAGTATGCTATTTATATGTACACTTTCAAAAAGCACAACATGTCTCTTTAGAGGGATGATGGGGTTACCTATAAAGTAAACCATGTTTAATATCCCTATTTAGCAGGGGTGAAATCAGGCTCCATAGTGAGAAGGAGAATTCCTGATGACGTGTAAAGACCCTAAGGCAAAGGCATAGGGCTGAAAGCATATCAAAGACGTCGTGAGCAAAAAAAGTTGCCTTAAGTATTCCATTGACGGAGCCCATATTGGCTCCATCGACGCAATACTTCCTTTGATGGCCGACTGATTAGGGGCCATCGAGAAAGGACATTACACTGCCCACCCTAGTTAGAGTGGAGGGTGCAATGTCTTTTTTTTCCTGTCACCACCAGGATAAACCTGTCGGTGAGGACCAGGAAAAGAAAATAAACACTCCCAATCCTAGGAGAAAACTCATACATTTTTTGTTTTTCAGAAACAACCTCACACTTTAGGAGCTTGTTTCTAAACAAAAATGAAAAAAGGAAGACGTTTGGTGGAGTGGATGGCTGTCAAAACCAGTGTCAGCCATCCACCAAACATTTTGTACATTAAAAGGAAACACCATGACAGTGATTACTTTCAATGTACAGAGATGATCACTTGGCCAGAGGTCAATGGGAAATTTGGTGGCCAGTAGTCCATCAGGTTGGAGAAGGTAATGTCCTCCAGCACCCTGCCGGATTGTACTCCATCCAGCAAATCTTAAATCAAGCCTATGTTCTGTTAGCTGAAGAAAGAATGAGAACCACACCTTCTGTACTTAACAGGATCTTAATTGCTATCAGTACTTTTGAACTTGATTTAATTTGCTTGTCAGTAGTAGTACAGTGTGATAAAAGGTTCAATAAATATTGCAAATATGAATGGTGGCCCGGATTTCTTCCTCGATGATAGGGCTGTTTAAAATATCATAATGTTAGCTATTTTATCTGAAACTGCTTAATTAAAAATAAAGCAGTCATCTTATTAGGAGATAGGTCAAATATTTCCCTGATATCTCTTGATATGATTTTAAGAAGATTTCTGTAATTGTTTCTGGTTCTACTTCGAATGTAAATCTCTTCTCATTTTTAGATCTCCCCTAGGCAGCGCATTCAATAACGCGGGCAAGACATTTCGTTTTCTTATAGGGGGCTTAGAGCCCACTCATTGCCACCACTGGTTGGCTTCATTGTCACTCTCATTTCCTTGCTTCTCGTTGGTCAGCATGTGCTGGCTTCTCTTCCTCTCTATTTTTCTCTCCTCTGGAGCATAGCCCATGTACTGCATCTTTGCCTAGTATCCTTCCACTGCTCCTGCTTTAGAAGCAACTTTTTCATTTTAGTTGCAGTACTTTATAAGTTAATGTATTTGCAGTCTGTCTGCCACCCATCCAACTCTCTGTTGTTGCTTTCATCTGACTGCTCCCACGTTGTTGCTTGCCACGTCATTGTTGCTTGCCCCGTCATTGTTGCTTGCCCTGTCATTGTTACTTGCCCTTTCGTTGTTGTTAGCCCTTTCTTCCCTTCCCACTTCCGCATTATTGCATGACCTATCCCTCTTGCCCCTTTCCAGAGTTGTTGCTTGCCCCATCCCTCCCACTCTACTTCTGCCACCATCCGTTGTTATTGCTTGCCATTTGCACCCCCAATCCCACAATGGGCTGTCACTGCCTGTGTCATAACAGCTTTTCTTTTGGAAAAAATCTTCTGTTGTAGTAAACTCTCTTTTATCATTGTAACAACAAGTGCTGCAAGTCATATATAATGAAAAAGAGTCTGGAAAAAATGAAGAAAAGAAAATAGCATAAACCAGTGCATCACAACAAGAATCCAAGTCTTCTGAGATAGCGATGACAGCTGATGATGTGTTTTTATCCAGGAGCCTAAATCGATATTACTATTTTATGCCCTTGTTCGGTTATAATCAATAATATCCCTATAACGGCATAGAAATCATATCCATATTCAGTCGTAGCACATGCTGTCACATTAAGCAAGGCTACTTCCCCGGCCCCCTAGAAAGTACAACGAGTTCTCTAAACAAATCCAAACCTCCAGCAACCTGGGAAATCCCCCTTGCTTTTGTTTTGATTTCACCCTAGAACTCCTGTAAAGCACTGTAAGAACGGCCAGTTCTTAGTGACATCTTTATTGACGTCTTATGTCCAACCTTACGTCAAACCCAGCACCTTTCAGGTATAAATATACCAACGTTGCCTTAAGCAAACACACGGTGGTGATTTTGGAGCAGAGCAGCTATCTACTTGCCCGAGAGCCCAGCTGATGCGAGAGCCCATGGACGCTGCCCCTCCTCTTTGACGCACTGAGAGAGACGCTGTCTTTTCTCCTGCCGAGAAATCGAGCTCCGGTGTTTCCAGATACCTTCACGGGTTACTGGGATATCGAGTCCTGAGAGAGAGATACAAGACCTCCTGCTTTCTAATACCCAGGTACGGAGCTGACAAAAACCTTAGAGAGAATTCTTGATTCAGATTCTTGGCAAAACCAACTTTACTTAAACTGCTACTTACTTACTCCTTCCCACATATTAGGCTTAGGTCAGGTACACCGGGATAGGCGTATTCAGAAGCACCAGTTGAGTACGTTAGTCAATGTATATAAGTATGTATATATTTTATCTATTTTAAAGTCTCTTATGGCTAAGAAACCATATCAATGCTTTTACAGTATTATTTCTTAATCCTCCTTTTAATGTACGCACTTTACTTTACTATGACTATTTCAATCGTGGCAATTAATTTCTGTTGTATGAGGAAGAAGACTGCTCAATAAATTACACCTTTTATTGAAAACGCCCGTCTTTCTTTTCTCTGCACTCTGGTGAAACTAAGTATGCACACTTGACTGAGCGAAATAGCTGTCTATTGTTTTCACACGACTCTAGAGATACACTCTTATTCTGAGGGAGCAAAGTTGTCATGTTATATGTTTGTCAGAAGCTAATCCCTTCTTGTCTATCCAGGGAGGTTAAACTCCTCCTCGTTTATTCGAGAAAGTTTCTAGTGACCTCTGAGCTAGCTGGCAAACAAAACTTAAGTCTAATATAGTCAGTAGAGACCTAGTTGAACTCAGTCCTACGTCTACACTGCTGAATATATTATTCCAATGCGCAGAGCCTATTGGGAATATAGGAACTACACTACATGGCGCCCAACGTTTGGTAAGGCGATAAATCTAACGAAAGACGTTAGAGTAACTCAGTCGTGCTTTTTCACACAGACCCCTTTCCCGTAAATACTCCAAAAGACGTCTGGAGTGGGTAAAAGGTTAAAATCCGCTGGAACTTAGTAGAAAGAGATTTCTATGTATAGTTTTTGGTATAGTCAACGTTGAAGGATACAGTGTTCCAAAATATTGTGCACCTAATCTTTGTTTCCTTGATACCTGATTTGCAACCAAAAAACCTTCTGTCAGTAAAAGGCCTGACGGAGACGAAGAAAGAGATGCTACAGCGTCTCAACTGTTGTTGGAAGACACAACTCTCCAACAGAATGACCCGAATGCTATACTCATTCCGGTCAACATAAGAAGAACTATAACTCTTAAACTTATAGAAAATGGACTAACACCAAGAGGTGGAATAGTCATATTCGTAATTGAGGCTCATGAATATCGGCAGACAGAGGTATTCTATTCATGGATAAACTTTCCAGCAGCAAACGCTGTCACACACGACTTCCACTATTACAAAATAGAGGAACCTCCAGATGAATATACTCTTTTTGAGGAGGTTGAAATCCCATTAAAATAGCAAGAGCACCTGCTCTGGTTTAAAGGCGCCCTAAAACATAATAATCACATCACCAGGCTGGTTCCACTAGGTAGACCAGGAGCAACGTGGCCGGTTCTAGCCAGCTACACACCACATCCAGACATCAAAAAAATGTCAGTACCAGAACTTTTAGCCCAGCTAAAACAACTGATTAAAATACATAGACAATTAGTCCAATATGTAATGCGGACTACAACAGTCCAACCATCAATTAACATTCCACAGCTGACCCCTCATCAGGGGAACACAAACAAAATTACACCACAGAACATACAATCGTGTCTTGGTAAAACACCCGCAAAACGGGAACAAATTCCGTTCTGGTTAGCACAAAAAATCACTCAAATAGAGGCAGTATTTCCGGATACTACCCCTACTGAGAAACACAGAATTCTGGCTATCTGTCTTCCTATGGGGATCGCACCACATGTGGAGGACTGCGACACTTGGGGCACAGTCTTTGCTTCCATTTACACAAAAACACATGGTGTTCCGTCCATGGCGGTAATACCAGATGTACTAAGACAGATTCAAAATGAATACGGTCCAGAACCTGCTTTAACTCTGGGTATGAAATTACTGAAAGACTTCAAGCAGGTCTCGGCTATATTAATAGCCAACATAAAAGGAGAAGCAGCATCTGTGGCGATCCGCCAGAAATTAAAAGAAACAGATATAGCAGACCAACCAATTGAACTTGCCAGAATCATAGAAAAATCCTATGAAGAACTAGGTAGAGATAGTTTGGGTGGGAAACCAGTAAAAGCCCAACTAACTGAAAATCCTGAAAAAATATTTATTAAAAATAATCTAAACACTCCAAAAAAGAGCTGGGATGGAAATAAACAATCCACTCCCAATGAAAAAAGATTCCAGTCCAGAGGAAGGTCTCCTAGGCGGAGGGAAAGATCTCCGGACCAAGGAAACAAGTCTCCCCAGAGGGCGCCCTCTGTGAAAAGATACAACCTTAGAAATAGGGATAATTTGAAAAAACCTGATAGATATCAAGATATTGATACACGTCCCTCTCGATCTTTTCAGACTTCCTTGCAGAAATCGGAAAGAAGAGGACGGTCAGAACACAGGGAAGAGCACGTCAAGTCCAAAGACAAGGAACCTGCTCAACAAAGTAAAAAGTTACAATTTCCAAGAAAGAAGGTAGCCAGTATTAAAATAATCAAACATGCCGAGGATACTGAGGACACAACTGAAAATCGGAGAGTGGGCCCAGAAAATGCTAGACAGCGCAGCAGAAGTGACCATAGCTCGCAAGATCCTGATGAATCATCTGGAGACAGTGGACACGAATGAATACATTCAGGTGGAAACTGCGGATACCAGAGTTAGCAAACCTCATAAAATATATGAGATAACATTACGTATAGAGGGAGATAAGACTAGGAAAGTAAGAGGTCTATTTTGGGATAACCTTTCCAAAGGCTACGACATCCTTTTAGCTGAGAAAGACTGGCCACCAGAGTTTGTCAGGGAGTGCCCTCATGGCGAAGAAATGATTATGCCTGCCTTCTCAAATCATATTCCAATTCATAGAAAATATACATATGCAAGAAAATGGGCAGTAGCCCAAGCTCCTGCATTATACAAAAATCATGTAGGATGGGATGAGGACTCTCCTCCTCACAAAATCCAGTTAAAATGTCAACCAACTGCACAAAGGCAGTACCCAATAAAACAAGAAGCTAAAAAGCAAGTCAGGGAGATCTTAGATCAACTTGAATACCAAAGGGTGATTGAAACATGCACCTCTCAAATGAACAATCCTTTGTTTCCTGTCTCCAAGCCAGACGATTCATATTGTCTAGTTTTGGACTACAGACACCTTAATTCATGTTGCAAAACTTTTGCAGTACAAAACTCACACAGTGCAGCACTAATGAATAATATCGTGCGCAAAAAATACAAAACAACATTAGACATCTCTAATGGATTCTTTTGTCAAAACATTGCACCTGAAAGCAGGTATTTGACCGCTTTCTCAATAATGGGGTCGCAGGAAATTTCTGTCGACTCCCACAGGGATTCAAGAATAGCCCAGGATTATTCTCAGCAAGAGTAACAGAGTTACTACAAATATATGACGATGAGGCATTATCATATGTCGATGACATCTATCTGACAGATGATGACTTGGATACTCACTTGAAAAGAGTGAACACCATAATACTTGGGTTCGCAGCAGAGGGTTACAAATTCAACTTTAAAAAGTCACGAATTGCCCATCTAACTGTCCTATTTTTAGGTTATGAATTATCAAGTGAAGGCAAAAGCCTAGCGGACACTTTCTTAGAGAAATGCGCTGTCCTCCAAGCACTAAAAACGCTGAAGAACTTACAATCAATATTAGGTTTCCTGAATTTCGGAAGAACATACATTTTAAATTATGCGGAGAGGGTTAAACCTCTCTATGAATTAATAAAACCTGATTTTAAACAAATCAATTGGACTAAAAAACACACAGAAATTTTGAGATCATTGCAAACAGACATGTTAGCTAAAACAAAATTGAAAACTCGCGATAACACACCTTGTAATCCGAGTCATCCCAGGAAGATGCGGATTCACGTACCTGACCTCTAATGAGGGAGAAACGGTACCAATAGCTTACAAATCACACTTGTACACACAAGCTGAAAAAACATTCAGTATTACAGAAAACATTGTAAACGCGGTTCAAACTGCTGTAGCAAAAGAAAGAGCCCTAGCACAAGGCAAAAGGATAACTGTTTTAACAGCAGATTCAGCATTTGAGGCATTAACAAGCCCAGGCAATCTGACTAATGTGGCATTAGATACAAAATGGATCGAATGGGAAAATTCTCTTGCTGCAGAAGACGTGAAATACTATTTTGACCCTAACATGAAAAAACTGAAACATCTAACATATGAAAAAGAATATCCTCTGCCAATCGAAATTCTGCCCCTACAACAGTACGCCTGTGTAATATATACAGACGGATATGCAGAACCCTCAGTTTGGGGAAAACAAGCTTACAAAGCTACGTGTGAGGTTGTTAAATGCCGGTGGCACAAAGGTAAATTGAGACCACTGGTAACAATGTCTCAATCTGTAAAAGACAATTCATGTCAACAAACTGAATTAATAGCTTTAAAAATGGCGCTCGATATTGCCGATCGCGAATTCCCGACACTAATAGTGTGCGATTCGCATTCCTGCGTCAAGTCTTACAATAATGACTTGCAGAACTGGGTTCAAAATGGTTACAAAGATGACACAGGTGCCACAATCAAGCAAAAAACGCTTTGGGAACAAGTAGTTCTTTTACAGAAAGAACTACAAAAGACTCACGTGATCCATACACTGAGTCATCAGCGTGATGGCGTTCACGTTGCAGGGAATTCATTGGCTAACAAAGCCACAGCGGAAGCAACTCAACCGGCTTCCGTAGCCACAAAAAAGCGTTCAGATAAATACATAGACGGGGAAACCATGCTGGCGGTAAAAAAGTCTTCAAAAGGCGACTGTGCAGCACTACCCGTGAACTATCCACTCAATTATACATACATAATCGATGCAAACTCCGTTCCTTTTGCTCGAATCCCTGGAGTGGGGGATAGAGTAATTCCAAACACGAACAGGAGAGTCTTGTTAATAGCAGACGCACACATGGGTGAAGGTCTAGGGCACCGAGAGATCAAGGAATCTCTGAAAGAATTACAATCAGAATACTGGTGGCCGGGGATGAGCCTGCAACATTACAAATTTGTAATGAGCTGTCAAAACTGCAACAGAGATCGCAGTGGCGAACCGGCCGGAGTAGTGCCAGGACCCCAATTAGAGAGCATAAGGCGATCTATACGCATAATCAAACAGGAGAAATGTGTCCCACTGTATATTATTAAAGACTAAATTCACTTAAAAATGTAGGCCCCAGCGCTCGGCTGACGCCAGAACTGTTATAAAAGATTTGCGAGTCTTTATCGGCACATACGCAATTGGCATGCTACATTCTGACCAGGGACCTGCTTTTAGCTCTCGAGCTTATAAGGAGGCCATGGCCAGCATGGGCATTGCATTGCGGTACTCTTGTCCCTTCCATCCTGAGGGAAATGGGATTGTGGAAAGAAAAAAACGGGACATAAAGCAATCTATAACAGCGAGGGTATTAGGTTCGGGTGATGGGTGGGTCCAACATTTAACAAGTGTCCAACGTAGTCTTAATAATGTGCCAAGAAATTCTCTGAAAGGTTTCAGCCCGTACGAACTATTGTTCGGGACTAGAATGCATATTCAGGACTTAGATAGTCAGACTTCAGTGGTAGAAGAAAAATGCTTTGATATCAAAGATCGTTTGGCTATTTTACAGGACTTGAAACAAGAAAAGACCTGAGCAACATAAAGCTAAAAACAGCAGCCAACAGCCACTGAAGATAAACCACCTGTCCCAGCAAGGCCTGTCTGGATTCCAAACATTGGGGATCAGGTCAGAGAGAAGATTGCGGTGAAGAAGGAATTTGGGCCTTCTTACAGAAAAGCAGTACCTGTCTTAGCTGTCAGCGGAACAAGATCAGTTGTACTACCGCCCCTTGCTGGTAAAAAGGAGAACCGAGTTGTATCCATCGACCTGGTAAAACCACAATCATGTGGCCAATAATAAGTAGTAGGCATAGTGGACTCCCACGATGTAGCAGAACACCTAAACTTGCTACAATACAAGAGGTTCAAACTGAGAGACTAATCACATTTGATAAACCTACAGTGAATAAAAAAGGACTATGCAACAATGCCATGGAACTTGTGCCTCTTGAAACCCAAATTGCAACAGTTAGTCAAGAAACACCTGTCTACAACGATGTAGCCTCAGACTATGCTAATGAAACAAAAAATGCAAAAGCAAATAAAAATCCTGAAGCGATTCAAACAATTGACAGAACTGCATCCGGCTACTTCATCAATTTCGATGACTTTTCTGAGGATCCAAGCGAGCCAGAAGAACAGCCAACAACAAAAACTTTTAAAGACAAAGTAACAGAACTCTTTCATCAACTCAAATAATCTGATTTCTCCATGGATTGAATTTTGGATTGTGTTAGGTGTACTTTTCCTCATGCTTTGGCTCATAATGGTTCTTTGTTTGGGAAATTTCATTGAAGGAAAATACAGTACAATGGACACAGCAAGTGAGAACATCAACTTGGTCCTAAAGCCTCACAAGTCATCTCACATCGAGAAAAGAGAAATATCATCAGTGAATGTCACAGCCAATCCCGGTGGGGTAGCATGGGACAAAACAGATTACGAAATCTATGGCCCGGTCGAGCTCTTGAAATATCCACACCAGTTCAAGGTTTCATTAAGTGACTTTGTAAAACAGAGTACATTCTCTGATGATTGGGACTTTGAAAGCATTAATGATTTGATGTCAGATTTAGTAATGTCAGCAAAATTTACAGAACATGATTATTTACAGGGTTCATCTAATTATGAAGAAATGTATTGTTACAACCACTTTGCCCATCACTATTTGCATAAATCTACTCAACCTAGAAATGTTTTTAATTATAATCAATGAGAACATTGTGCAACCCCACCAAAAGGTAGTTCGAAGACATTTTACGAGAAATTCCCATACTTCTCAGGGTTTAACACAAGTGATGCAGAAACATTTTATTTCAAAATGTTAAATAAGACAGGGATGAAAACAATGCTGACAAACACTAAAATAATCTATTCGGAAACATTTTTTGAAAAATTAACTACATTTGGGTTTGATTTTTGGAAAGATAACATTGAAACAAAAACCATCTGGGGTACAAAAGAATGGCAGGTCCAAGGTTTAGAAGCATTATTTAGAGCCTGCATGATCCCAGAACAAATTATATTCTTGAATGACACAATTCAACAGACAACCTGTCTTGGCCTAGCCAAAATTAAAGACTTAAACAAAGCGTCTATTCCAAAGCCAACACCTGACAGTAATAGCACTAC